>NC_069124.1:43925997-45125997 GCF_026914265.1 Mya arenaria | reverse complement strand
CAAAAGATCAGATCGCAGTTTTTCATATTTATGTTCAAAAATTGATGTTTTATGGCTAAACGCTTTACTAACTCTTTACAAAAAATAATATTTTTGGCAGTGTTCCAAACAATTGAGATCTGTTTTATCGGAGTTATCTTATATGACTGTATTGAAGGCATTAATACCAAAATCAGCTGATTCTGAGGCAAAAACTAACAATTGTCCAAACTGTTAGACTGTGAGAGTGCAGCATTTAAGTAACAGATTACTTTAGAATGGAAATAGATAGCAACTCTAAGTATTAGGACTTTCCCATTCAGGGCTTTTTCACCTTCTTTGCTAGGGGCCGAAATAAGGCTACTTCACAATTGGGAAAAATGGTAGTTTTTCCCAATTTCCAGATATTTTTTTCACAATTCCCAGATATTTTTCCCAAAAAGGAAGATCTTACTTCAAAAATTTAAAATAAAAATTATCCTGTTTGAGCAAATTATTCTTTTTCAGCTAGAAGTAGACTCACATGCAAGATATGAGCCTGTTTTTTGTAACATGAGTTCCAAGTTTCATATGGGTACATTGACCCGTGTTTAAAAGGTGTCTTCAATTCTCATATGTGGAATTTCCCATATTCGAGATGTTTACGCATTTAAATTTCACAATTTGCAGTATTTCATGCATTTAAATTTTCCAAATTGAAAAGGCTAGGCCTCTTCACAATTTTGGGTGAAAAAGCCCTGCCATTGTATGCACTAGAGCTAAAGACTGATGTCAACAAGTTACAATCAACTTCAGATATGTTTATTTGATTCATTCTGAAACAGCTGCTTTGACTGCTTTGACAATTTGCTTTAACTATGCCAATCAGAATAAACGTACAGGTGTTACACCTAATATATCAATGCTGTGGACGTATTGATAGGCAACACATACTTTGTTACATTCTGTCATTAATTCAAATTGTTTGCCACTAGCTTTTCATCTTGGCTAGCATATGTTTGACATTTACACGTATGTTCTAAATGAAACTTTTTGAAAAAAATGTGTCGCCTGCAAAGCATGGCAGAATTATCTAAGGACTTTTTTGTCCTGCGATGTCATCTTGCTTGTAATGTTGTAGGGTCTTAAAGCTTATCATGCCATTGGTCAAGGTCAGTAGATGAAATCATGATCCCTATTGATTTTGAGTTAAGTAGGTCAAAGTTCAAGCCAAGGTCATGTCGACCAAATGTAACAGGCTGCACAAATTGCTTTGTGCACCTGTCGGGGTTCAAACTCACGACCTCTCGCTCTGCATGCGGACAGTCTACCGCGTTGCTATAAAAGCTAGCTCTATAGCGAGTCAGTATAAGTACCAATATACTAGTATACATGTTGTATACCCGGTTACACATTCCCCCTCCATTTTAAAAAATTTTCCTTGTATTTCGGAGACAAAGGCCAGTTTGCAATGACCTTGAGGCTTATCGTTCAACACAGGTCCCTCGTTGGGCGCCAAATGTAACAGACTGCAAAATTACTAAGTGCACCTGTCTCGGTTCAAACTCACGACCTCTCGCTCTGCAGGCGGACACTCGACCGTGCGCTATAAAAGCTAGCTCTATAGCGAGACAGTATAAGTGCCGCTATATACATATCGTATACCCGGTTACACAAACAAGTGGCACGTCTGTTTCATATAATTCTAGTTATGGTTAATTGACATCAGGTCTAAATTAAGATTGAAGTATGACCATAAAAAAATACTTATCAAGTAAAACTAAAAGGTTCTGATTTTTTATTAAAATATCTTTTCAGATCCGTTTATGATGCCCCATATGCAAGTCGACAAGGGAGCTATCCGGTTTGTGTTGAGTGGCGCCAACATCATGTGTCCTGGCCTCACCTCACCCGGGGCACGTATGACACAATTGGACGCCGATAAGATTGTTGTATCCTTAAGTTCGTCCTGTGTTGTTGCAAGATGTTTAATGGTAAAGCTAATGTTTAAAATATTGTAAAATATTTCAGGCTTAAAGTTTAAATGCTATTGTAAACTTGTTTGTTTTAACAAAGAAATAAAAACAGCTTTTGTTAATGCCTAGCCTAGGTATTTTCACTTATTATTGTCATGCCAAAAATGGATATAAGTAGTTTAATCATTCAAGATATTGATATGAAACTTGGTATGCATGTTAACAATGACAACTTGCAAGGATATATAACAAGTCCCATCATCATTGGCATTCATATTCGTTGAGCTACTGCCCTTGATCAAATGATAGAAACCCCCATGGGCTTACACTTGGTCAGTCTGCACGAACTGCCACTGCCTTCATGTAAAAAATTTCTAAGACATAAAAGATCCAATGCTGAAGACCAATTTGGCATTTTTTGTTTGGATCGTTTTAAGGTTTTGTGCAATCAAAATATGCAAAAACCATATTTTTAAAATCATATTTTTTTAAGTATTTCATTTTGTTTTTATTTATTTTGTTCTGTAAAGTTTACTACTATGGAATGGTACAGGAGAAGTCCATTGAGCCTTCAGAACTAACTGAAGTAATGGCCTTTAAATCAAACAAGCCCCTAGCTTTAGACACCTTTTTTGCACAGACTGCAACACAATTCAAAACTTAAAAAGATGTCCAAGTTATACACGTATCTGTGTCTGCCACTCTCCCAAGGGTTCAATCCCCACCCAGGGAACTTTCCCATAGCCTTTCAAAATGGACAACGGTATTAGTGCCGAATTAATAAAGTATCTTATGTCATTTCTAACCTAAGTCAATTTCAAGATATTTTCATAGTCAAAATAAAAGAAATGTAGAATTGCTTTTAACATAAAAGTATGTTTTGTTTTGTTTTAGTCAATGAAAGTATTGAATTTAAGATATTACAGAAGTTTTTATATTGAATGACCAGCGAGATATTTAACTTAGGATAATGACTTAAGTTAGGAAATGACTTAAGATGTTTTATGAACACGGCTCAGGTTTTATGTGACATAAAGCAAATTTCTATAAGGTATAAGTATTTTTCACAATCAAGCTGAGAAAAAATATTTAAATATATTAACTAAAAATATATTTAATGTGTCGATTCTGGCCGCACTTCAAGATAGTAATAATTTAAGATTTAATTAAAATTGTCCAAATTGGTATGTAATTTATTATTTATGCATGCAATTAAAGTTGATACATGTACATGCAATTATAGATAAAAAATTTCATGACCCTTAACCCCTCTCAGGCAATTATGGCGGAAGGGAAAGAGTGCGCTCTGGCTATTGGCCTTACTAAAATGTCGTCTGATGAAATGTAAGTACATGAGGATACATTCAGAATCTCTGACATCAGTTGCTATATTCAGATATTAGTTTGGCTGTTAATAATAGTAAAGATAATTAAGTGGGAAGCCTTTAATTATGTTTGAACCAAAATTAATGGGCTTTTTAAAAAAATAAAATCTGTTTAATGTATTGAGGTTTCTTTGACTAAACTAACCTATAATTTATGGCGCTGGTATTACTGGTGTGGCCTTATTTATGTGTCAGTTTTAAGAAGTAATCTAGAATGTAGCTTAAGTTTGATGAAGTACAATGTGACCATCTATCAAGGAGCTTATTTCATAATATCTGCCTGAGGAGGATATTGTTTTGGCGTTGTCCATCCATCCATAATTCCGACCGTCCGCTAGTCACATTTTTTCTGTCTGGAACCATATATTGGTTGGGATATGTCAACTAATTAAACTTGGTCAGAATGTTCCCCTTTCATAAAATCAGCCTATTGGTCACATGGTGTCAAAAACTAGGTCAAATATTAAAAAAAAATCAAGTTGGAACACACTGGGGGCATTCTATTTGGTCCAAATTCATGAATCTTGATTAAAATGTTCTCCTTGTTGAACTCTTGAATTAGTTTGAAACAAAGTTTTGTGGTGTCAAAATCTAGGTCAGTAGGTCAAATCCTAGAAATACCTTGTAAATGTTTTGAAGGTTATATTTTTTGCAATATGTCTGTTCCAGTCTTCATGTAACTTAATCAGAATGATTGCCTTTGATTAGTTTGAATCTGGGTAATGAAGGGTCAACAACTAGGTCACAAGATTAATTCTTAGGAAAATACTTAATTACAGTGAAACTGTTATCAACTAAAACATATTTGAACTATCACTTTGAAATTATTCAATTTCATGGGAAATTGTGACAAATGCTACTTTATAAACAGCACTCTTTTCATTTTAAATAACTGCAAACAAATACAAACTCGTATCTTATGTTAATAAGAGTCTATCTTTTTGCATTTTTTTAGGAATGATTCACCAACTTTGTATTTCTATTCCATGTACTTTGCTTTAGCAGGCGGGGGATATCAATCAAACAATTTAACTTGTTTACAAATTCAACTAGCTTGGTCTTCTGTGACGAGTTAAGTTATTATTTTCGAAAACAAGGTAAAAATACCAGTCAAACCCTGTTGGGTCGAACTTGCTTGGCTCGATTTCTTCGTTGGGTCAAACTGGATCTAAAGGACCGATTTTTTATCTACTGAAAGTAAGCATTACCGCTCGGCTCGAATTTCCCAAGGCTCAATGTATTTTTGCCGGGCCCTGGGAGCTCGAGCCAACGGTGTTCGACTATACTTAGAATAGAGAATGTTGATCTAATGATTAATATGGTTTTTCCATTTTCAGATTACAAAAGAATAAAGGTATAGGTGTGGACAATATACACTACCTAAATGACGGACTTTGGAACATGAAAGCAGTAAAATAGCCTTTACAACATGATGATCTTAGGTGCTCTGTTGCAGATATAACAAATAAAAAATATTTGAAATATTGCGTTTTACAAATGGTATTTCATTACATGGGTACCACTCTTATTACCTTTTTAGGTTATATTTACAGCTGGTTTTAAGGCGACTATAAATTAATTGCTAGCTTTTCATCTATGCCAGCCCCTCTTTTTCCGCCGCCCGTATATATTTTATTGATGAAAATGTTGAATTAGGGTTTGTATTTGCGTATCGGTGTGGTACTGTCCGGGAACGGTGTTTATTCATACTTACAGTGTCTTATGTATAACGTTCACATGTAAAATAGAAAATTGATACGATCGTGTTCGTGGTTCGTCTAGAAACACATGTTTATGGTCCCTTATGCAATAAGAAAGAACATGAACACATATTCAACTTTGAAACAGACGTTTAAGAAAAAGAAAAAAAAGAAAGTTACAATCCCGGCTCCCATTAAAAAAAGGCTGGAAATCTAGCAATTAATTCAGAATGGCCTAACGTGTGTTCAAAGACAGGCTCATTGGTGCCTTTTGGTCTCAGTTAATTTATATTATTTTTCATGGCTTATATAATATATAGAAAAAAAAACATCTGCATTTACTTTCAAATAATGGATTCGTTAAACGAATAACTTCCTGTGTATTTATTCCCTCATTAAATGCTGACTAGCGACGTTTGTTAAATATGTATTTATTACAGATCTAAATAAAATACGAAAAGAATAAAAATCAAATTAAAGTGTGTATTTTTGATGTGTACATAGTAGTAACTTTTGTTTTATCAGAATATTACGGAATATCTGTTTCATATAGTTCTCTTAATCGGGCTTGTTCTTTGCACGAAGAATACATTTCTCCCATCTGGCCTGTTGAAGTTTTTAGTCCCGTACCGATCCAACTGAGTAGAACTTGACTAAGGTTACATTCCGTCTGTCCATACGTCCGTAAATGCATCTAGACAAAACATTTACATCAGTATAAAGGCAAAAATTGCTATGGCAACATTAATAGTGTGAAAGCCTTCGTGCGATAACTAAAGAAGTATGCCACCAAGTTTTATGAAACTTGCTACACACTAGATTAGAGGTCAATGATGAAATATTTCTGCCGTCTTCGAAGAAATGGGGTTGCATTGCTTTGCACATGTCGGTCATTCATTGGCAGACCAAACATGGTCCGAGTGATAACTAGAGTAGGGCAGTGTGCCTCAAACTTGATAGAGTTTTCAACAATGATTAGAAGATGACCCCTATTAATTTTGATGTCAGTAGGTTCAAGGTCATGGAAGTGGTGACTTGAACACAAAACGCTAGTAAGATTGTTAACTAGAGTATGCTTGGCCCTCGAACTTTTCAGGAAGATTGGTTATAACCAGCAGATGACCCCGATTGAGTTTATGTTAGTAGGTCAATGTTCATCGTCGTGATGACTTCAACAAAAACAATCTTGTCAAGTTAATAACAGTATGCTTGGTCCCACGGTCCTCAAACTAAGTAGGGCTGGCATGTCCAGCGGATGCCCCATATCAATAGTGTGTTCTAAGGGATGGTCGTGGCCACTAGAACACATAAAGCTTTTCCGATTGATAACTAGAGTATGTTCGGTCATACAGTCCACAAACTTAGTAAGGAGATTGATTTTGGCCAGCTGATGACCCCTATTAATTTCGAGGCCACTACGTCAAAGGTCATTGTTGCGATGACCCTTGACACAAAAAGCTTTTCCGATAAATAGAGAATGTTTGGTATTACGATCGACAAACTTGGTACGTTGGTTGGTCATTAGCAGCGGATGACCCCTATTGCTTAAGAGGTCAAAAGTCGGTTTTGGTGAATTGAACACAAAAAGCTTGTTCGGTTAATATGTAGAGTCTGCTTTGTCCTTCAGTCCTCACGCTTGGTAGGGAGGTTGGTCATGATCAGTGGATGACCCCTATTGATTTTGAGGTGTCATGGTCTTGGTGACCAGAACACAAAAAGCCTTTCCAATTGATAGTAATAGTATGCTTTGTCCTACAGCTAAAACATTGCAATTTAGGTTGGTCATGACCAGCAGATGGTCAATATTGATTTCGAGGTCAACGGTCACTGTAGCGGTGAACTTGTACACAAAAAGGTTGTCCGAGATAACTTTAGTATGCTTGCTCTTACGATTCTCAAACTTGGAGGAAGGTTGGTCGTGACAAGCGGATAGCCCTCATTGATTTTGAGGTCATGGTCGCGATGACTTAAACCCAATAAACCTTTCCGATTGATTACTAGAGTATACTTGGTCAAACAATCTTCATACTTAGTAGGGAGTTTAGTCATGACCAGCGGATGACCTATATTGATTTTGTGATCAAAGGCAGTGGTCGTGGTGACTTGAACACATACATGTAAGCTTGCCCGAATGATAACTCGAGTATGCTTGGTTTTACTATCATTAAACTTGGCGGGGAGGTTGGTCTTGACCAGCATCAGATGACCTATGTGATTTCGATGTCAGTAAGTCAAATGTCACTGTTACGTTCACTCTGGGAAAAAACTTTTCTGATTCGTCTCTAAAGTATGCGCATTGCTCCCTCGATCCTAAAACTTGGTAGGGAAGTTGATCGTGACCAGCGGATGAACCTTTTTTTGATAATGAGGTCAGTATGTCGGAAGTCATGGTTTGGCTTGAACACAAAAGCTTGCCCGATTTATAACTTGGGTATTCTTGGTCTTAAAATCTTCTCAAAGTTAATTGGGATATTGGTCAAGACCAGCAGATGACCACTATTGATTTCGAGGTCAGTAAGCCAAAGGTCGTGGTCGCGGTGAATCGCACACAAAAAGCTTGTCCGATTAACTAACAGAGTGTGCTTGGTCTCGCGGTCCTGAAACTTGTTTCATTCTTTTCTTTTGTTAGAGAAAGAATTTTGTTGCTAAAGCAAAGAACTACATTTTAATTGGATATTGGCATCACTCAAAAGGTATTAAAGTTGGATTCATAAACCTTGGAAGTTGGAAAGAGTTGATAAAGATTACATAATTTCCGCGCCCATTGGCTGCATTATGGCATGTCTTATCTCGACTGATTGTGTAAAAGAACTCATGAAACTTAATTTGTGGAGTCAGAATAATATGAGGACTTCTAGGGCGCGCGAAGAAAATGCAGGTGCGCCTTAGTTATAATATCAACCGGGATGTCCGTCACATTTTTATGGTTTTCTTTTCCTACACTATGGAAGATAACAACTTAAAACTTCGTACATATAATCACAGTGACAATTTCATGTTTTATGAAGTAAAAATAGTCTGAAAAATCTTAACCTCGTTGACCGCATAACACCCTACGCTCGGTTTGGGACAATCTCGGCCATGGAGTATACTTAAAATCGTCAATGGGTGAAATGACCGAATATCAATGTCCGCGCTTGGAAAAATTATGTGCGGTGTAAGCTTTATCTGAGAGATGTATTAATGCGAGGGATAATAAGCATGTAATCCAAAATATTTAGTTACGAAACGAATTCCAAAAGGCAAGCAACAAAACGAAATGCATGCACATCAAAAGCTTAAGTTCACACTTGTATTCCGATCACTTCACACCCGGCGGTGTTGGAGTTGGGGGAGTTGAAGGAGGAGTAGTCGGCCCACAATTCCAGTCGTCCCAAGCCAGAATGTACCCATCATATCCGCACATCAATCCGTAGCACCAGTTCCCGCTCCGACCTGAATTTATCTCTTCGTAGGGGGCGTAGTGTCTGCCGTTGTGATGACAGCCAGGCGGCTTCTGAGTCGTAGGTGGTGTCCTTAAGTTTCTGACCCTGTGGGAACTTTCGCACACATTGAAACATTCCGTCAATAGGGCACAGACGAATAGTACTATTGGTGCTGAAGCGAAAACAATATTAGGCCGGTTTTTCATAACTTTGTTAAAGTTTACAACATCGTTAACGGGATCCTTGTTTACTTTTAAAGGTATAATATTTTATGATGTGTTAATATATTTAGATGAATTAAGCAGAGCTGAAACACAGTCTGCAATATGTGTATAAAGATGTTCAGATCACAAATGTGTCAAAGACATTTTTTGAGTAATAGAGATTTTGAAAGTTAACAACGATCACGTTAACAACGTTGTTAACTTAAATAAAATTCTGAATAATCGGCCTATAGCAAATAAAATGTCTGCTTACTTAATCTGTTTACATTGTCATTGATGGTAAGGAATCTCTAAATTACTTATACGACGTAGAAATTCTATTGCATGTTATGCACCAGTCATTTGTAATAACGGCCTACTGGTCTGGGAATAGCGGGGACTTTGACTTTTGGTCCAGCCAATCCCAGGTAAAATCCCCGCCCTGCGGGGACAAACTGCTGGTAAAATCCCCACCAAATGCCCCTGCACCACGGGGACATCCTTTTATTTGAAACTGACTTCTTTCAAATTGGGAGATAATCAGGATGGGGCGTCATTTGTTTTAAATATCTCGCGAGATCTCGTTAAACTCCGGAAAAGGCTTGCCTAAAACGCGGACAAATCCCGTTAAAAGAATGAATATATCCCGGCACAAAGCCACGGTCCGTTCCCAGCTAGCGCACCTGCATTTCCTTCGGCGCGCAAACAAAACCACCGCATTCATTCGGCACTGCGGGGCCACCTGTGGGGTAAAACACGGCCCATTTCCCCCGCTATCCTCGGTATACCCTCGGACCTAAGGGGGGGGGGGGGGCGTGGTTACAATTGACTGGTGCACTACTGCCAGTAAATTCATCTTGCTTTACTTGTTTATATATAATTAATGCATTGCATTATTAACTTACTTTATCTCATTTTATATACTACACAAAATTCTTATTTATATGAGATACCCAGAATATTCAAGTAAATTGTCATACCTTTCATATTTAAGGATGTTGAGACGATTTATTTCCTGAGATTCGTATAAAATCAAGCTCACCTTTAATTCTATTTCTGTGAATACACACACATATGTATATATACTGCTGTTCATCAAGTCGCTCATGGCTTTAAGAGCACTGATACATTGTGCTAATTATGAAAAATGACTTAATGAATTTCGCAACATTTGTTTGTGAAGTAATTGTTTATTGTGAAATAATTATTTGATGATGGCAGATGGCTTTGATGTTTTCGTTGAGTTTTTATGTTGAAGTATGAGTCATGATATGATTTATAACTTTTGAATTTGTATTTTTTGTTCACTACGTTTAATGCACCAGTCAATTGTAACCAGCCCCCCCCCCCCCCCCAGGTCCGGGGAATAGCGGGGATTTTGACTTTCGGTCCAGCCAACCCCGGCTAAAGTCCTCGCCCTGCGAGGACGAACAGATGGTAAAATCCCCGCCAAATGCCCCCGAACCCCAGGGACCCCAGGTAAGGCCAATTCCCAGCTATATTTAAAGCGAAGACAAAAACACCGCATTCTACCGGTACTGCGGGGCCACCTGAAAGGTAAAAAACCACGGCCCATTTCCCCGGCTATCCCCGGTATACGCCGGACCTGGGGGGGGGGGGGGCTTGGTTACAATTGACTGGTGCATAATGATAAAGCTTTTTAAGTTGTAGTTGAATTCTGTACATGGTTTAAAATGTTGGCTAAGGGTATGGGGTACTCCCAATTTTTGTTTCTTTTGTTTCTCGACGAGAGTGTGTGTGTGGGGGGGGGGGGGTGCGCCCCCTGTAAACACGCTAGTGTCATCTTTACCTTAAACATTCGTGAACGTTATGAAATCAACGATAAAGACGCAAACACTAATTATAAATATACATAAATCGTGCTTTTATAGGAAAAAGAATGTATAATATACAGATGATATATAGATATATTACAAAACAGAAAGTAGTTTCATTTCAAAATAAGTCCAGACTGTCTTATACTTTAAATTACACCAGTCGTGAATTCTTTGTTACACATATTTATAAACTAATGTTACTCGATTTCTTGCCTCCTGGAATACTTTTTACCACACTTAAAACTATTTCAAAACGTACATTTCGTTCATCCAAAAAACATAATACGCAAATAGACATCACAATTGTGCCAATGTAAGGAAGGTCAGAACACGCAACAGCAGCGAACACAACATACACAGATGCCTATCAGGATCCCGAGTATCACGAGGCCAATGATCACAGGAATCCACCTAAAAAGAGAGAGGAGAAAGTCAATATTTTTTTGAGTGAGGTTAGTATAAATAAACAGCATTATTCCTGGTTGCGTGCGTTGATAGGAAAATTTGGAACATTTCGGCCATTTTCCATCGAAAACAACTTAACATGTATATGGACGGTTTAGACTAACAATCTAATTGGAGCCGAATGGGCTTTGCCCGAGTGCGAGTATAAAAAAGCTTACACACCATTGTTATGACATAGGGCTCTACCGATGTACTGTTACAAAGCTTGTTCCCTTAGGTCACTCACTCGTGGTGTTAAACATTTTAAGGCCCAAAACCTTGACTAAGGATTTTGATATATTCTAGTCTTGTTTTTATCATAGTTTAATCAGCTAAAGTTGTGTGATGCGTGTGTGGTTTGTTTGTGGAGTTTGTATTTGTGAATGTTGTGTGTATTGTTGTATCGGGAGAGGGCCGTAACTGATGTTGGCAAAACTCGCGGCCCAATCCTTTCGCATGCTTCATTTTATAATGTCGGTCTAAATATTGTGTTGAAGTTTGAATTGATATTGACAATGTCAAATGTGTTCTCATGCAACGAAATATTATTAAATCAAAAACGTTTGTGTCTCTTGTTCATTTGTCGCTTGGACCATTGCATTGTGTCTCTAGTTCATTTGTCGCTTGGACCATTGCATTGTGTCTCTAGTTCATTTGTTGCTTGGGCCATTGCATTGTGTCGGACCATTGCATTGTGTCTCTAGTTCATTTGTCGCTTGGACCCCTGCATTGTGTCTCTAGTTCATTTGTCGCTTGGACCATTGCATTGCGCCTCTAGTTCATTTGTCGCTTGGACCATTGCATTGTGTCTCTAGTTCATTTGTCGCTTGGACCCTTGTATTGTGCCTCTAGTTCATCTGTCGCTTGGACCATTGCATTGTGTCTCTAGTTCATTTGTCGCTTGGACCCTTGTATTGTGTCTCTAGTTCATTTGTCGCTTGGACCATTGCATTGTGTCTCTAGTTCATTTGTCGCTTGGACCCTTGTATTGTGCCTCTAGTTCATCTGTCGCTTGGACCATTGCATTGTGTCTCTAGTTCATTTGTCGCTTGGACCCTTGTATTGTGTCTCTAGTTCATTTGTCGCTTGGACCATTGCATTGTGTCTCTAGTTCATTTGTCGCTTGGACCCTTGTATTGTGTCTCTAGTTCATTTGTCGCTTGGACCATTGCATTGTGTCTCTAGTTCATTTGTCGCTTGGACCCTTGTATTGTGTCTCTAGTTCATTTGTCGCTTGGACCATTGCATTGTGTCGGACCATTGCATAGTGTCTCTAGTTCATTTGTCGCTTGGACCATTGCATTGTGTCTCTAGTTCATTTGTCGCTTGGACCCTTGTATTGTGTCTCTAGTTCATTTGTCGCTTGGACCATTGCATTGTGTCTCTAGTTCATTTGTCGCTTGGACCCTTGTATTGTGCCTCTAAACCGTGTTTATTTTTTATGCCGTAAGTGCCCTTTTCAGCCTAAGCGGGCCGGCCCGTACTAGAGTCATTCGGAAACCTCGACCATTTATATCATTAACAACCTCGGGTGTTTGCCGGTACACTAGTAGAAAAAGTTCGTACAATTTTGAATTATAGTATTAATTAAATGTAGTGTTTTAGCTTGTATTTGTAGATCTAAGTTTAAATTGATTGACAGTGACGTGTATTATTGCAAACATAATTAAGATTTCTTAAAATTAAGTTAACTGCTAGATTGAAATTACTTCGCGATCTACTGGGATTGTCCCTGTAGTTTTCATTGTATTGTTAAAACATGCAAATCATCATCAGCTGATATAAAATAAAATTATATTCGCACAAAACCCTGATTGCACTATAATGCAGCGTGTGTATACCACGTGATAAATTACGTCATAAAGGCTACGCCGGAAGGTAATATTTTGCTTCAAATAAAGACTTTTAACTATGATAACTTTACTATTTATTCATTATTATATTAAACGAATCATGGCGCAGTATTAGCCGGTAATATAGCCCCGCCTTCCGGATTGTTTTAAGGCATAATTCGAAACAAAAGGTTGCCTGCCGAAGTAGCATTTATGACGTAATTTATCACGTGGTAAACACACACTGATAATATAATACATATTATTCTAAGGAACAACCAATTGAAATATTAAGATTTACTAAAAATGTCTAAAATACATACACATTGTGTGGGAATATAAACCAGGCGGCACAGAAGGAGTCAATGTCGCCCGGAAACGCCCTTCTGGCGGGGTCGCTGCAGCACTGGAGGCGGCGGAAGATACCGGAGTTGCAACAGTAGACAGGGCACCATTGCTGGTATTGATACACATTGTAGATGTCACGATGGGAGCGGCAACATTCGCCTGCTTCCGCCGGGGCTGGGGAAGAGATGGATGTAGGAAGAGGAAGATTGAATTGAGTATATAAAGTGACTTATTCAGATCGTCCGCCAGGGCTGGGGAAGAGATGGATGTGGGAGGAGAGAGATTTAAATGAGTAACTGAATGTATTTCATACAAATGAACATTATAATTGCCCCGGTAAACAGGTATAAAGTGACTTGTTTCAGATTGTTTTTAATCTATGAGAGATCTGTAACTGTTCATAAAATTAATTATCTTGTCATTGATAACTCCTTTGTAAGAAAGGTTTGTATTTTTTGGGGTTGCAAAAATGGGCGATCGAAATAAAAATACAAATTCTTTTATTTCGTTTAAATCACTCGCGGGCAAAAGTTGAGTCATTTGTTCCTACATAACATATAATAAACACATCAAAGATTATTTTAACTTATTATAACCATAATCTCCCTTTAAAGTGTACTTTTAAGCAAACAAAGGGGAGACTTTCATTGTATATGACTTTATCCCTTTTTTGGATGAAAACAAGAAGCGGGCGCTGAAACATTATCATTGCTAAATTGCCTTTAATTAATTAATTATTGATTTATTGATTTTAATTTAATTTTCTTATTATTATTTTTTGGAGTGTGTGTGTGTGTGTGTGTGTGTGTGTGTGTGTGTGGGGGGGGGGTTATGTTGTGATAAATAGAAGCGGTTTATCCCTCGAACGAAATATTAATTTGGCGAGGTCAGAAGTACAAATTGAGAACATGTTAAATGACACCATTTTGCATTTATGACTTTTTAAGCGGTATCCATGTAGATATAGTCTTGAAACTCATTTGGTAGTTGTTTCAAGACATAATGACATTTATGGGACACATGTTTTCGCATTTCAGCGGCGCAATGAAAGTAAAAATAAATGTGATATTTACTGGTTTACATGCGTTTTTTTATTTGGTAAAACGTAGTTAGTGAAAGAAACAGATGAATGAATGAGTAATTGCTCACTTTTTGGTGATATCATGCACACAGTTGTGACTTACCAGCGCAGAAGTATATTATCACAGACAAAACACACAAAATAAATCCGTTTAAAGCCGTTCGACACATCCTTAATTTGTATTAAAAAGTTTGTTTTTCAATAATCGTTTTTATGTTTGTTTATTCACTAATATAAATATTTATATTCCAGACCAGTTGTCGTAAACATATTATTCTCAATCTACATTCGAGTTCATGGTTTGACTAAGTATAACAAATGACTTCTTGCCAAGGCGTGTGCTTGAACTGAGATGACTAGAATGTTGCCAAGACCCTCGGGGCTCGGACTTGTCTCTTCACTGGTTACCACATAAACAACGTCAGGCTTTGTAATCCATCTACTTTTAAAGCTGCACTCTCACAGATTGAACGTTTTGACAACTTTTTTATTTTTTGTCTTTGAACGAGCCATTTTTGCGAAAATCCATGGAAACCAGTGATATAAGACTGCTGACAAAAATTAGATCGCAGAATTTCATATTTTAGTTCAAAAATTCATGTTTTATGCATTTTTTTAAACCGTTATTAACGGTTTAAACCATAAAACATTAATTTTCGAACGGAAATATGCAAATCTGCGCTCTGAATTTTGTCAGCAATCTTTTATCATTGGTTTGCAAATATTTACGCAAAAATTTCCCCTTCCCAAGACAAAAAATAAAAAAGTTGTAAAAACGGTAAGTCTGTGTGAGTGCAGCTTTAACAAAGAATTCCTTTTATCATAAATATTGTTTTCATTGATTTGATTTTTTTGTTTTCATTTTTAAAGATATTGTTTACATTCCTCACTTCATAGTGTTTTGTTTTATTTTCAACTTGTTATAGATTACTTTATTTACAATCAAATCATGTTTTCATGTTTTGTTTATTCTATTTATAAACTAAGATGAATCAACAAATTAATCATCAAGAAGGTATTTCTCATACAGTGCAATATAGAGAATTCACGAATGTACAAAATGGTTACTTCGGAGTCAAACACTTTAGCCTTCACTACATGTTTACTTGTATTTGTTCCAGGGATAAATATGTCTGCATCTTGGTCGTGTACTGTGCCAACAGCAATTACATCCAACAAAGAGATTATTTCAGTCTGCTAGATCACATCTTCATTTCATACGATCAAACTGAATAAAAAAACACGGTTATAACACAGTATTTATGTAAAAATATTAAGGAGCTTAATGACTTTATGACTTAATTAAACGCCAAACTATTTGAATGATCACTTTACTTAGGCGTATTTTTTTGTTTGTTTCGGGTAACCCGACCTTACCTAGAAATAGCTGCCGATCCTACCGATTTTTTCCAATTTTCCATAACGATTTTTTATTCGTCCACGATTTTTTTATTCCTCCGCGAAAAAAAGAGAGATTCAGTGGGAAATAAACGCGGATGAAGGCTTCGTTTGTAACGCCGTATTTGATTGGTTCTGGATATACCGCTACCCAATAGAAATGTGCTTTCGAACTCAGACTTTTTTGCAAGGTCATTTTCGTTTCAATATATAAACAACAAATCAAAATGTAAAAGTTTAGACCACTACAGCCCCAACTATTTTTAATTCACAATGCCTGACACTGACATCAATATTTGACAGAATAAAGCTCCGTATCTAAACAACAGCAATATATTGAAGTGATTTTGCCAGAAAGTCTAATTTACACGAAAAATACCTTCATGATATACCTTGTATTTGAAAAAAATCCCTACCTACCCTACCTATAAGATTTGGGGATGTTACCCTAATTAAACATTTTTTGTAGGCCTTACGTGGTTATATTAGGCGTTTTTGTTGGTTTTAAACTAGTTCTTGTTTAATAATGGCATCACGAACTGCGTATTTCTTGTGACAGTTCCAAATAAGAGAAAAACAGTTTTATCGTATGTAAACTTATTTTTCAAACTATCGAAATACGCTCCGGAGGCGGTTAAGTCTTTTAGTTCCATCCGAAAAGGCTAGCTCCCTTTGGAAAATACAACATGGCGAACAGTGATCCACCACATGAGTTGGAACAGGATCTGGGTAAACAGGCAAACGACCATCTGTGGTATGATTGTTTTCAAGAAATTTATAAATAATGGCTACATGCAGAAACTCAATCATGTTGTTGGAAATGTCGAAAAAACATGCATTTATTTTTTAGCAAAACTTTCGAAACAGGTTACCAGACCGCCGAAACTATTGAAACCAAAACTGAAAGTATTTTGGTATTACTAAAATGCTCATATATTTCAGTGCCTGTTAAGTACGTAAAGCTGCACTCTCACAGATTTACCATTTTTACAACTTCTTTATTTTTTGTCTTGGAAAGAGCAAATTTCGCGTAAATATCTGCAAACCAGTGATATAAGACTGCTGACAAGAAATCGGATCGTATTTCAGATCGAAAATTAATCTGTTATGGCTTAAACCGTAATTAACGGTTTAAGAAAAATGCATTAAACATTATTTTTTGAACTTAAATATAAAGATCTGCGGTCTGATATTTTGTCAGAAGTCTTACATAACTGGTTTCCATGGATTTTAGCAAAAAATGGCTCGTTCCAAGACAAAAATAAAAAGTTGTCAAAACGTTCAATCTATGAGTGCTACTTTAAGTTAAGGCTTAACCATATTTACATAGCTAGAGCTCATTTAATAAAACGTTTGAAGCCCTTGGAGGTCAAGCGCTTAAAGCCATATTTAAACTTAAAAAATGCTTATCAAAATTTACAAATTTGAATGTAAGCTACGTCTTATCATTATTCGATAAATTAATAACTCCAATACTGAATTATGGTTCATAAGTATGGGGGTTTTCGAAAGCAGATGGACTTGAAAAAATCCACCTCCATTTTTTAGCTCGACTATTCGAAGAATATGGAGAGCTATACTACTCACCAAAGCGTCGGCGTTGGCGTCGGCGTAACACCTTGGTTAAGGTTTTGCGTGCAAGCACACATAGGTTAATATCTCAGTAACTACTTGAGGTATTGCATTGAGACTTGATACAATGGTACTCAACCATCCAACCTACTTAATTAACCAAGTAAGATAACTCTAGTTTGCATTTAATGCAAAAAATAGGCCTTTATTATTCGATTTAGAAATTCTGGTTAAGGTTTTGCGTGCAAGCACACATAGGGTAATATCTCAGTAACTATTTGAGGTATTGCATTGAGACTTCATATGATGGTACTCAACCATCCAACCTACTTAATTAACCAAGTTATATAACTCTAGATTGCATTTAATGCAAATAATAGGCCTTTATTATTCGACTTAGAAATTCTGGTTAAAGTTTTGCGTGCAAGCACACATAGGTTAATATTTCAGCAACTACTTGAGGAATGGCATTGAGACTTGATACAATGGTACTCAACCATCCAACCTACTTAATTTTCCAAGTTAGATAACTATAGTTTGCATTTAATGCAAATAATTGTCCTTTATTATTCGACTTAGAAGTTCTGATTAAGGTTTTGCGTTTAAGCACACATAGGTTAATATCACAGCAACTACTTGAAGTATTGCATTGAGACTTAATACAATGGTACTCAACCATCCAACCTACTTAATTAACCAAGTTAAATAACTCTAGTTTTCATTAAATTCAAATTATGGCCCCTTTTTTATTCGACATAGACATTTTGGTTAAGGATTTGCATATACCACTTTTAAGTCAATACCTCAGCGAATACATCATGTATTGCATTGAAACTTTACACACAGGCTCCCAACCATTTAACCTTCTTCTTTAATCAAGTAAGATAATTTTATTTTTCATATTATATAATTTTTGCCCCTTTCTTATGCGACTTAGAAATTCTGGTTAAGGTCATGTATGTTAGCACACATAGGATAAAATCTAAAAAAAACTACTTGATGTAATGCATTGAGACTTTATACAATGGTATTCAACCACCCAACATATTTGAATAACCAAGATAGATAACTGTATTTTGCAAATAATGGCCCTTTATTATTAGACTTAAAAATTCCGGTTGAAATTTTCCATGTAACCACATTTATGTAAATATCACAGCACATCATATATTGCATAGAAATAAAATCTAACAGTGATCCATGCATGTTTCGCCAAATTTTTTCAATCCATACACTGAAAAGCGGCGGAATAGTCGAGCGCGCTGTCTCTGTGACAGCTTATGTTAAAAACACTATTAAGCGTTAAACTTTCAACGCAAAACAACTTTATATATGGAGAATTAGGTAGAGTTCCATTGTTTGTCCATAGATTGACATCAATCATCCGCTTTTGGTTGAAAATAACAATGACGGATGAAAGAAAATTTATCCGACTTACATATAACTCAATGTTAATGATATACAAAACAACGCAACGGAAATAAATTGGGCAATTAAAGTTAAAATATTGTTAGAATCTATGGGATTCGCTGAAGTTTGGCTTAGCCAAGGGGTTGTAAATACAAACTATTTTATACACATCTTTAAGATGAGAGCTAGAGATTGTTTCATGCAAAAAAGGAATGAAGAATTACGAGAATCATCAAGGGCGTCAACATACATACTATTTGCAAATTTTAATTATCAGTCATATTAAGACACCATACAAAACAATAAACTCAGAACAGCTTTAACACGACTAAAATTAGCTTCACACAGATTAGAAATAGAAATGGGTAGATGGCACAAGCCCTAAATAATACCAAGAAATGAACGCAAATGCCAACTTTGTAATACACTTGAAGATGAATTCCATTTTCTCTTAGAATGTCCTTTATACCATGAATTAAGAATCTTATACATTAAGCGATATTATTGGTGCAATCCAAATATTCCTAAATTCATCGAACTGATTTCGAGCGAAAATGTTACTACTACTGTGAAATCATTAATGTTCGTGGGCATGAAATTTCGTGGTTTGCCGAAAAAAAAACGTGATTTCTGTCTTCTGCGTCACTCGGTTTATGACACTCGCTAATGTGGTACGACATGCCAATTAGTGCATAAACCCATGTCACTTATCGATTTAATTGGGAATAAAGGTAATAAAAGAAGATGTACCCTGATCATAAATACAGATAGGGGAAGCCATTGGATGCCAATTAAGAATTTTGCAAACTGTGAAAACACCGAAAAGGTGCGTATATTGTCACGTTCGGTGCTTAGTAACCTTCAATGTACTAATAATCGATTAATTATTTCATTAAATAAAAAAATCGAGTACAGACACTCATCACGCACATCTTGTAAACTTTGAGATTTTCATTAACAGCACACGTTTAAACACTGTCATTTGCTGCATAAAACACATTTAATTGATTTGGTTCATTATTTGTTAAAGGCAGTTATAATATATTAACAGAATAATGATCGTAAGTTATACAGTGAGACAGGTTTTAACACTGTATACTGCGACCTCTGTAAATAATATACTAGAGTATGTACGAAACAAGGCAATTGAAAAAGTGAATAAAGGGTTTATATTTCGAGGGATCTTGAATTCGTGGATCACCCAACCCACGAAAACCACGAACATTAATGCCCCACGAACATTAATGATTTCACAGTATTAGAAAACTATGTTGTTTTGTCTATAAGGGCTTTGAAATGCGTCAGTATAGACAGTAGACACTTTTCTCCACTAACTCTATTTTTCAGTATTTTAAGCAAATGTGATATAACTTTACTTTGTTTATACATTATGATTGATTTTGAAAGTTGTTCTATCGGAAATGTTTATATACTGTACATGTTTATATTATATGTAAGTCATAGGCTGTAAGCTTATAGTTAATAAAATATTCTTCTTCTTCTATATGTATGTTCAAGAAACGAAACTCGAGCAACTAACTATATGTGACGTCGTCTGCGAAAATGAGCCCTGTGAATGAATTGGCATTATCATAAAAAAACTAACCAACGATCGGATAATATAATTTATCAATGAAAAACTAGTCCAATTTGAATAAGATATTGTTTTTTAAATAAAGAATTCAAAATAGCACTGATTGTCTGCTTATGGTTCACACTATTTTCCAAAAACAAACATGCCACTTTTACCTCTGCATGACTTATTTGACGTACAGTCGAACCCCGTTGGCTCGAACTCGCAGCCCCAGGAAAATCGAGCCAAACGGGAATCTAAGCTTCAGTAGAAAGAAATCGGTCCTTTACATCCAGTTCGAGCCAACGAGGAAATCGAGCCAAGCAAGTTCGAGCCGATGGGGTTGGACTGTTGTGTTTATTGTGTTGTGCATATGGGTACGACCAACACCAATATAAACTTGAATTAGGGGACTAATTTCCGGAACTAAACTTACTCCCCAGTTTGTTTAAGTGTTTAGTGTCGAAACGCAGAAATGATATATATTGTTGTGCGCGTCTTATAAACGTTGGCTTCTTGCATCATGGTCTCGCTGCATTTTCCGTCTTAAAAGCTGCACCCGCACAGACTGACAGTTTTCAGTTCTCAGATTCAGTTGATTTTGGCATCAAAGCCTTCAATTCATTCATGTAATATAACGTTGGCTTCTTGAATCATTGTCTCACTGCATTTTCCGTCTTCAAAGCTGCTCCCTCACAGATTGACAGCTTTAACATATTTTGACCGTTTTTCAGCTGATTTTGGCATCAATCCCTACAATTCAGTCATATTAGATAGCCAACAATAGAACAGATCTCAATTATTTGGAAAACTGCCGAAACTTTCACTTTTCTTAAAACGTTAGTAACGCGTTTAGCCATTTAACATCAATTTTCGATCGTAAATATAAAAACTGCGATCAACTCTGTTGTCGGCAGTCTTTTATCACTAGTTAACAGACATATACGCAAAAAAATTGCCGATTCCAAAAAAAAAAAAAAAAAAAAAATAGAAATGTTGTCAAAGCGGTCAATCTGTGAGAGTGCAGCTTGAAGTTAGTACCACAGATCGTCTACATTTTTGTACTTGGAATAAGACTGCGTTAAAGTCTTGCAGCAATAATTAAAGTGCCCACCTTGTCGGACAGGGTGTCATCAAAATTGAACTGGGGTATTCTTGTGGAATTAGTAATTTCGAATTCAAATGTGGATTTACTATAGACCTTCAAAATGTTTGTAAAAAAAATATGTACCGATCGGCGTGTAAGTCTTTTTGTCTTTTTGAAAACTTTATTATTAATATACAAAGTCCTGCATGCAATACAGAAGCAGATCAAATAAACAACAAATAAACAATTGAAAACGGCTAACTATAACTTACATAATGCTAAAAAATTAGTTCAGTTTAGATTATAACAATGTAGTGGCATGATTGACAAAGATTCGGTTTTCTCCCACCTCAGATAAGTAGATCCAATAATTTTACAATGCTAGAAATTCTTATCTTGCCCACGGGCGAAGATAAAATGCCCGTATGGAACTCCTTTTAATGGTCGCCACATTGTAATTACCTCCCTTGTTGAAGACTGTCGTCTGTAGCACCATGGAAATCTTGTCTTCTGGCAATATTTAGATCGCTAACTAATTATTTCTCGCTTCAAATGTCACTATAAAACAGTTTTACGCACCTTTCTAGAAATAATGCTTCACTCTCCTCAGAACTTTTTAAAGACCGATTTGACTGTTAACATAACCCGAATCACTGCGCGCATATCCATGACAACCACGATTTATCACATATACATATGCATTTATTTTCACTAAGCACAAAAGAGTTCCAGCAAAAATACATTTTTACTTAAGTTTGTTTAACTGAGGTGGGAGAAAAAGGATCTACCATAGCCGCTCGTGTAAGATAGGTTCATCCCGACCCTCGCGCAGGGTGTTTTGCAGAAACGCGGTAAACCTCGTTTCCGCAAAACACTCTACGCTCGGGTCGGAATGAACCTATCTTACACTCTCGGCCATGGAAGATACTTATAATCTTAACATGTTGAACTTTTTACTCAGATGGTTTTTGGAATGCATAAGATTAAAGTGACACTATCACTGTGTGGGAATGGACACCGGATATAGCTAAACAAATGATCAATCGATAAGCGTTTGATTTTGACACATGGTCAGTTTTCTATCATTTTTTGTATTTTATGTTGATATATTTAACAAAATCGAAGAGTTTTGAATTACTTGATACTGTGCAATATACGACTATGATGGAAATATGTCTCCTCTTTTGTATAATAGCCCAATTCACTCCGAAAGTTGCATGATCGCTCACAAATGTTAATTTATGTGGTACGATTTCAAACATTAATTAACAAATTGAAAATAAGAATAAAAACTGAATCGAGCGATTTCATTATAATTACATAATCTAGTAATGTGTAAAATATCAATATGATATATTTTGTTGTTACGGAAAAATTCATACCTTTTGATGCCCTGGTAGTGTACTGGGGATAGATGAAGCAAATAAATAACTGCACAGGGGATAGCTATTAAGTGGGCTGAGGATAGTAACGATGTATTTAGAATAACGAGACTGTGATAATGATTACGGCTATTTATCTATACGCGAGCTTGACGGAAATTGTTCGATGTTGTCCATATCGAGGGATGAGAGCAAAAACATGTTGTTGTTTTTTTGTATCTGTATGCACTTAAAACTGTTCCATTCATACATATTAGTTAACCATGATGTGTTTTTCACAAGCATCAATATCTAAATATTTGAAATACGCCGGTAATCTGATTTATTGAGTAACACAAAAGATATGGCCGTAGAATTTTTGTGGTGTTTGCATTTCATATATATAGTATTGCTTTGTAAATCAAGTAGGTACGTTTTTGCACACAGCAAGTCACCAGTAGGGAATGAGATATTGTGATCATATTTGGAACACGTAAAGCTATTTTCTTAGCTTGGGTCGATTTTGGTATTACTTAGAACAAAATAATATTCTCTGTTCGTTCATTTCAGTGAGAAAGAATGTATTGTGACCAACCCTGATATTTACGCAGCGTGCATATATATATAAATATATATATATATATATATATATATATATGTTCATTTAGGAGAGCATGGATCAAACTCATTGTTAACTAAAGTTGGCTCAATAATTTCTTATCAAATTGTACTCTCATTCTTTGCAGATTATTTGAAAGTTCGAAATAGACATATACATGTATATTGTATATTAACAGTGTCACTATCAATTTTTGTCCCATTTTATATGTTATCACCAGGACACAAATTTCTCAACTTTGAAACTATCCCCAGTACATAATACGGCTATCCCCAGTACAGTACTGTGAACATTTCTAAGGGCATATCTTTAACAGTTTAAAAGTTACATTGCCATATCTCACAATAAAAAAGTTGAGCTTATGCTAGTGAAATCCTTCGATTCAGATTTTTTATTTATTCGATATATTTCCTAAAAATAACAATACTTGTCGAAATTCTGTATGTTTTGAGGTGATCAGCTCAGATTTGAAGAAACATTTTACGAAGTCTGCTAAATCGTAAGCACTTTAAAGTATACCATAGGCCAAAATAAGCATTCAGCTATTAGTTCAAACACTTGCTTCATTTGTGGATACGGATACGAATGCGTTTACACAGCAAGATCTTACCTTTGGTTAAGAAAAACAACTGCATAATTGTCTGTTTACAGATCACTTTTTGAGCTATATCTGGTGTCCGTTTCCACACATTGACTATTATTCAAAATCAATACATACACATGTATAACAAACATAAATTTTGAATGATAAACCTTTAACTACTTACTAAATAATGTATTGATGGAAAATATTATTTACTGACAACAAGATTGAAACCATGTATTTAATAGCTGAAAACGCAAAATAAATAAATAAATGATTGGTGAATGCTAAAAGATTTACTGTGATCTACTATCGTCTCATAAGGTAGAAATACCGTATTTCTGCACCTTACTTTAAAATTAAACTCAGTACCCTTCATAAGAACCATTGTTTTTGACATTTATTAATTCTTTTTGGTATATTAAAACAATTCTATTAATTTTGGAAATCTTATATGGGAGTAAGAGTGCATCTTTAATACTAATGACAAAACATTTTTTTCAAATACTTCAGCTTACTGTAAATTTGTAACAGTAGTTATTCATATTGAATTTGTAGCAGTAGTTATTCATATTGAATTTGTAGCAGTAATCACAAAACGAAAAAGACACAAAACAATACAAAGAAAAGGTGTAGAATTGCACCATTAGCACCATGAACATTATAACTTGAGTAGAAAATAGAAAAAACCGTGAATGTTAATAGAAATGTTTCATATGAATGTTTCCCTATATTGAAATAAATCCAAACTTGGACGATTTTAGGGGGCGCACACCGGATGCCCCGCCCCTATGTCCCGCTGGTGGTTAGTAGTATTGTATAAGTATACGTGTACCATGTTTTATATGTTATCTACATATTATTTCCCTTATCAGAGCGGTAACAAGCCATCGTTCTATATCTACCATGGATATAAATTACAACGTTATTCACTAATACGCCACACGCTGTTTATTGAACTGTAGCCTTGAACAACTGGTTTATTGAAATATTACACTCATACTAAAGCGCTGGTGTTAATCTCAACAACTCTGGCTGTTTTGTACCGTTACCATTAAAGCTACACTCTCACAGATTTACCATTAAATAACTTTTTTTTATTTTTTGTCTTGGAGCAAGCCAGTTTTTGCGTAAATATCTGCAAACCAATGTTATATATAAGACTGCTGACAAAAGATCAGGTCGCAGATTTTCTTATTTCGTTCGAAAATTTATTTCTTATGGTTTACTAACGGTTTAAGAAAAATGCATAAAAAATCAATTTTTGAACTTAAATATAAAAATCTGCGATCTAATATTTTGTCAGCAGACTAATATGACTGGTTTTCATGGATTTTCGCAAAAATTGGCTCGCTCCAGGACAAAACATTAAAAAGTTGTCAAAACGTTCAATCTGTGAGAGTGCAGTTTTAAAACATGAACAGGACCAGCACTTCTGGGATTAAAAACAAAACACTAGTTAATTAGCCTCTGTAGTGAACAGGTTTTCATAGTTCATGCTGTCGTTCTTGCTCTCAACAACAATAAAGAATATGCAGGTAAAGAGCACAAACGTTGCTGGAAACACGAGTCGTGATATAACATCCACCCTCTGAGCTCTTTCCGCGTTTCCTTGAACATGGCACTGAAAAAACACATATCTTACAGAACAAAGCTGGCGAACATTTTTATGTTATTGAACATATGCATTCTTGGTACACACAACATTTTGATAAATTGTTTTAAGACGGTGGATTTTTGTCTGTATGCACAGCATATAGAACAACAAATACAGTCGTAAATCGCTATATCGAACTCTGTTATCTCGATGTCCAGGTTATATCGAACCTTTTTTGAATAATTTCGGTTTATTTAGAGATGTTTTGTTTTTCGGTTATATCGAATGATCGTTTACTCCCGTAGCGAGTTTTGACTGTACTTACCAAAACCGACCAGCACTTCTGCCCGCACGAATCCACTGCATCGTTTACGGTCTAAAAGGGAAAAAAGAGAGCAAAATAAACACTCTCGACTTGTCCAAACTTTGCGTATCAATGCAATTAGAATAATCCATGGAATGCATTTCACTGATGAGAATAATCGATGGAATGCAATTCATTGATAAGAATATTTAATGGAGTGCATTTCATTGATAAGAACAAGCAATAGAATGCATTTCATTCATAAGACCAATCAATGGAATGCATTTCATTCATAAGACCAATCAATGAAATACATTTCATTAATAAGAACACGCAATGGAATGCATTTCATTAATAAGAACAAGCAATGTAATGCATTTCATTCATAAGACCAATCAATGGAATGCATTTCATTCATAAGACCAATCAATGAAATACATTTCATTAATAAGAACACGCAATGGAATGCATTTCATTAATAAGAACAAGCAATGGAATGCATTTCATTCATAAGACCAATCAATGGAATGCATTTCATTCATAAGACCAATCAATGAAATACATTTCATTAATAAGAACACGCAATGGAATGCATTCCATTAATAAGCACAAGCAATGAAATACATTCCATTGATAGGAATAATCAATGTTAAAACAAGCAGCATTGAGTTAGTTGTTTACTACCTTGTCTAAGACATTCACGATGGCGAACTCTAGCAGAGCAGCAAAGACATACAGCTGACATACTAACATCCAAATGTCTATGGCTGTCGGATAGGACACATTCGGAAGAACATGGTGTATTCCGCTGCTTTGCGTTACAATGGCAAGCACACATGTGATGCCCAAGGAAACACGTGCCGGAACAGCTTTGTGGTCCACCCAAAATGAAACCCAAGAGAGCACCACGAACAATAGACTTGGTACAAAGACTTGCATGAAGTATAACCCAATCTTTCTCTTTAAAACGAAGTCAACGCTGAGAGTGGAGAACACTTCGGCTGAAATAAGACTAGAAAATAAGGTGTTTTGTATGATCGCGAACAACATTTAAGCGGTTTGTTTGCACTAAACTCGCTAGAGGGCGGTGGTTTGTGCTGAAATATATTTGCGGTATTACGCAGAGTGAAATGCGGCAACAAATGGTATCAGCGTTTTTTACAACGCATTACTCATTGCATGGTATAAGAAATCTGCTCTATGGTAACCTTTCTTATATGAAAGTGAATGTATAAACGAAAGCAAAGAAAATGCTATTCTTTCCAAATCGGTACCAATCTGATATTATAACAAAAATGGCACATTTCAGTTTTGAAGTAAAAAGACGTACTGTTGACACGTTCATTGGTGCGATCTGGCCCCAAATTGTACCAAATGTTAAAGTTCGGGATCTCCTTTTTATCCATCACAACGGCCTTATCTGGCAACCAGTTCAGCAGAATACTTCTGGAGGTATGCCCAACTGAAAGTGTTGGTATTAAAGCTGCACCCTTACAGATTGAACGTTTTGACAACTTTTATTATTATTTTTTGTCTTGAAACGAGCTAATGAGAAAATGCATGGAAACCAGTGATATAAGACTGCTGACAAAACATCAGATCGCTGATTTCATCAAGTTCAAAAATTGATGTTTTATGCATTTTTCTTACACCATTAGTAAAGCCATAAATCATTATTTTTCGGACGGAAATATGAAAATCTGCGATCTGATTATTTTTTTCATACAGGATAATTGTATGTATCAGTATAAGATCGTAATATATTTCACCGAGTGAGCACCAAAAGCTATTTTAGGTAGTGGTAAAATATATTGCGATCTTACACCGATACAATTGTTTTCTTCTTTTACAGTGTGTGTATACCACGTGATAAATTGCGTCATAAATGTTACGTCGGAAGGCAATATTTTGATTTGAAAAAAGACTTTGAACAAAGATAACTTCACTATTTCTTCACCATTTGAAATGAAACATAGCACAGTCTACGCCGCTTAAGGCCTTTTACCAGAGTCTGATTGAGAGTTTCGTTTCTTAAAACACTTCGACAAACCTTTTAACAATACGGCCGTCTGACGGAGCACTGTCAAAACATTATTTTGGAAACAGGTTTGTCGAAGTGTTTGATGACACTAATCACCTTATCATATTTCGGTAATAAAACAAATGCGGGACTCTTTAAGCGGCATTGACTGCCTTTTGTTTTATTTAAAATGGTGTCGTAAAAGAAAAGTTATCTTTGATTTAAGTCTTCATTTTAAGCAAACTGTTGCGCCTTCCGACGTAGCATTTATGACGTAATTTATCACGTGGTATACACACACTGTTTTTACAAACATATGTGCTCTGTCATTTAATTTGGAAGCGAAAGCGGGCTAAAATTTCGAAACAGTAAAATACTTTTGATTTGACAGTGTGAAACAGTGAGACTAATTTTTAATTCACTAATTAATCTATAAACCACCACAAAGCATAAAATAAATTATATTTTTGCAAACAAATATTGACAGTAATTAAGTGGTAGAACGTGTCCGATTAGCGCAGTGGTTAGCGCACTCGCTTCTCACCAAGGCGGGTCGCCCGGGTCGGGTTCGATTCCCGGCCTGAGCGCATGTGAGTTTGGTTAGTGGTCACCAAGCCGGACAAGTGGGTTTTCTCCGGGTACTCCGGTTTCCCCCGCAACACAAGACCACTCTCTCGCGTAACATCGTACCAACGAGAGTGATTAATATAAGTTGGTAATATCATAGCTTGTTTCACAATCGTTGTAAAATTAAATGAAGTTTAAACTATCGTGTCCAAATACAATGCAAATTATCTATGGTAACAAACTGGGAATTTAAATTTAACATTCAAGGAATACTTGGATTTGTAATTAGTATTTCTTACAACTCTGAACGGATACCGGGCATGCTTGAGTGTCGAACGGGTAGTACTGGAGGTGCATTAAGCAGCTTAATGTCAGGGACAACCTTCGAAACAAACCGAAAAACATGTATGTATGTGACCTGTACAGTCAAAACTCAGTATGTCGAAGTCGTTAGGACCTTTGGAAAAACTTCGAGACAACGAACATTCGATATAAACAAAAAAAGGAAGAACCGAAATACAAAACATGTTAAAATAATCCCAATATATTCGGATTTCTTTTCGACACAACCCGAACATCGAGATAACAGAGTTCGACATAGCGAGTTTCGACTGTATAACAAACATGCAGAAAGGTGGAATTAGACTAATAACGACAGGTTGTGGACGGATTTAAAACTTCAACGGGTAATGCTTTTTCTTAACCTTTATCGTTCTTTATTTTAAAGTTCAAGGGTTATTGTTTAACTCCAAAGGAAATGGTGGTGATAGCATCCATATGCTATGGTTTGTACCAATCGTCTTTCATTATAAATAAATTACAAGCATAAACAGTCAAAACTTCAATTGCAATTTCTTTTTAAATAGTGAATGCATTGCATTTTAAGTGTCATATGTGATGTTATTACATACCTTATACTGAAAACAATAGTGCCATTCTTAAACAGATGCATTAGCCTATTGGACGAAGTGATCTTGTGGGTTGCGCCTTGCAGTTCATTGCTGAAGTAGAGGTCTGGTTCCCAAACAGCCCTCATCTGGTTGACATCCAACTCTACGCAGTTATAACTAGTGTGGTTGGCAGTAAAATTGAGCCGTTCGTCTTGCCACCACATTCTAAGAAACACTTCGAGGCTGTATTGCTGTAATTCAAATCAAATAATTATACAGACAACGTATTAAATCAAATGATACGTTTTAGGGGCTAGACACCAGATGATACAATTGTGAGAAAAAAGAAAATTGTCAAAACTGACATAAAATTCCTTTCGTTGGTACAAAACATCGAATATTTCATACTGATGTATCACATTGCCCACGACAGATGCATCTTTCGCTGTTTATGCTTATTTTCCGATTCAAAATTTACCAGGGTTTTATACCACGTATATCCCGGTAAGATTAAAAATTAGCGTCGGTATATTTATCTCTTCTTCTAAAACAGGTATGATTTAAACTTGGAAACCATTACCACTCATTCTCAGGAGAATTGGGATATTGATGTCGCCCAGTATCAATTCTGTATATTGTGTATGTGATCCAAAACTATTATGGTGAATGTGTTGTACTAACTTCCACAAAAAGTTAACACCATAATATAAGAAACAGTTGCATTGTCAACGTTGGTACATGCGGACTTTACCCGCAATTTGTAATGTTCGAGACTGTCGCTTTTTAACTTCTTCAACTTTGAACAAATGTCCATTAAAAACCTGTTGCATCTGATGCTATATTGTACAAATGTTTATAACACTATTTTAAGCGGGGAAACACAGATGAGACAGTAACATGATTGTTGCGTTTATTATTTGAGCCATGTAAACTTATGAATTATCGGCCTCATACTAGCTAGCATTGACAAGTCTATGCTTGTTTTGAGGAAATACTGTATTTGCCGATTTTTGGAATACCTGTTTCTAGTCCCTTTAATCAAAATACATTTAAATATTGTCAAGGTAGGACCAAATAACGCATATAGGTAAGTTTTGATGTTAAGTGTTATGCACCAGTCAATTGTTACCATGGCCCCCCCAGGTCCGGGGGTATACCGGGGATAGCCGGGGAAATGGGCCGTGTTTTTACCTTCCAGGTGGCCCCGCAGTGCCGGATGAATGCATTGGTTTTGTCTATGCGCCAAGTATAGCGGGGAATGGGCCTTAACTAGGGTCCCTTGGGGCGAGGGCATTTGGCGGGGGTCTTACCAGCAGTTCGTCCCCGCAGAGCGGGGATTTTGCCCGGGCTTGGCTGGACCGAAAGTCAAAGTCCCTGCTATTCCCCGGACCTGGGAGGGGGGCGTGGTTACAATTGACTGGTGCATTAGATTGAGTACTTATCAACTATTTTACCACATGTGATCTCCTGTTTCATGAACCGTTCCAAGGCAGTAGCCTCTACATCCGCTATTAAATGTTCTCTGTCGAACTGTTATTTCGATGTTCTGTTTATATCGTTTTTTTCGTGTTTTCGAATTTGTTGGTTTTGGTGAAACATGTTTTTTATTTCAGTTATATCGAACGTTCGTTATCTCGAAGTTTTCCCTAGGTTCCAACGAGTTCGACATAGTGAGTTTTTAATGTATTAAGATCCATAATTTTATGTGGTACGGCTGTGTGATTTTTGCTTGTATGATGCATGTGTTTTTTGTACGTTTTGTGTCTCTGGTTAAGTGGCTGTTGGGCTTTGCCCTTGTGCATCTTAACAGGTCATCGTAAACATTTGGCTACTGGGCTTGTCACTGTGGTTTACATTGTACGTTCAGAATGCCTCAGTACATATCACAGTCGAACCCGGTTGGCTCGAGCTCCCAGGGACTGGCGGAAATACCTCGAGCCGCGGAGATTTCGCGCTAATCGGATATGCTAACCTGGATTATAAAGAAATCGGTCCTTTACATCCAGTTCGAGCCAACATGGAATTCGAGTTAAGCGAACTCGACCAAACGGGGTTCGGCTGTTGTGGCACAGTTGAAGTGACACAAAGGGTGTAACATGTTTGTTTTTATTTTGCGAGATATTATTGAGTTCACTTTAGGTTTACCTAACCAGTCGAACACCGTTGGCTCGAACTTACTTCCTTGTTGGATCGAACTGGATGTAAAGGACCGATTTCTTTTAACAAATGTTAAGCATTCCCGCTTGGCTGGATTTTCCCGAAGCTCGAGATATTTTCGCCGGTCCCTGACAGTTCGAGTCAACGGGATTCGACTGTAGAAAACTAGTATGTAAGTTACATGGTCAAGCGCAGAGACCAAAAGAAAACATACAAAGCTAAGGCAAAAGCCTCAATCGAATTATTCATTTGGTAAATTTCAGAAAGCAGAACCGTTCTTACCATGTTTGCTTCGCTTACAGAATGCAGGTTCTTCACAAGCAGTTGCAAAGTCACATTGTCGGGCTCACCTGAATCGGAAATGAAACATTCTGAAATGATTGTATTGAACCAACAACAGTGAGATGGGTTTTTTTACATACAGCTACAAAGTTGTCATTTTAACCCACTTTACGTCGGAATGGAAGTTGTTTGAGTCTAGTCATAATAATGAATAACTGAATAGTATTGTCAGCTTGTTCATTATTATTATTGTTGTCGTCGTCGTTGTTGTTGCTGTTGTTGTATCTGGTGATTGGGTATTTGGTACGACTAAAAAGCGGAAAGTGTGATCCAGAGACACATTGAAACATTAGTACATACCTCGAAAATTGAATTTCTTCATTCGACTTCTTGGAAACCCTTTAACAAGCTTAGTGTTCAAGACTATATTTTGTCTTCTGACCAAGCCCGTTAGCTGATTCCTGATTTATTTAACTAAATGTACGGCAGGATTGAAAATAGATATCAATCCAATTAGACAAAATATAATTAAGACCTCTAGAAACGCTTAAACAACAGCAACATTCATTTATCAGCTAGATTTGGTTCGATTATACGCACGGTTATGTAGCAAACCGTCCGTCCGCCCGTCCCGTCCGTCCGTCCGCCCGTCTGTCTGTTGCGTAATTAAAAATAAAGAACAAGCCGGTAATTAATTACATTAAACAGTTTTTATTCATGGAGAACCAGTGTGTCATTAGTTTTGAACTTATTAATGTTAGTCACGGAAATTCCACACTTAACATGTTTTTTTATAATATATTTCCTTATGCGTCTTGGTTTTTGATTCAGCTTTTTTTACTTTCGGTTTGCTCTATTTAGTTCAAGTATTGTAGTTTCCTGTATTACAAATAATTGGCATCTCTGAAATGGGTTTTTCCAACTAACAGTCTATTTGTGTAAACACGTCATTATGTGAATATTGGAATGCAAGATAAACATATTGTTTTTGAACAGGGTTGGTTCAGTGTTGCCACAAACTCGACACTCACAACATAAAATGCCTATTAATAGTAACAAGTGTCGTCTGCCTCTTTGCCACCAAAAATATAGTTTGAGAAAGTGCGGACTATATAAATTGCAAGCTATGTTTCCAATAACCGAGCTAGATTTGACAAAGCAAGAAGCAATCATAACGCAATATCTATTTTAATCATTTAATTTGTTGAACTTAAATACAGATGATATTAAAGTAGTATCCCTGCGCCCAAAAATGAATGACATCGAAACGTAAACAAAGAATTACTATCCACTCAAAGCGCATCATTCCATCACGTGACACAATGATCTCATTGATCTCAATGATCGCACAGTCCCCCCCCCCCCCATCTCATTAAAGTCAGATCCCCAATACACGCTTCACGACGTTACGCTATGTACATAACGTAATGAAATGAAGTGAACGTCACGATATGATTTTAATGAGATTGCCTCCCCCCCCCCCCCCAGCTTAAAACATTACGTGATAGCAAACGCACGCCATTTTGACAGGCACGTACTAAAATGCTGACGAGTTAGCTGACGATATAGAAATAGAAGAGAGGTGCTGACCATATAGACAAAGAAGGAAAAAAACGTTTTGAAATTAAAGATTTTTCAAGACTTATTTTGTTAAATTTATTTTATATGCTTTTTATGGTGTACGTATAGACGAATGTATTTTTGAAAACGGCGTTTCATTGAAATGAATTGAGTTAGATTTTTTTGCTGGTTTGGTGTAAATATGAGAACATATCACGGATTTAATAACGTTTTTAGGTGTTTCATTTAGAATTGTTTGAAATCAATTATTTTAATTTTGATAATTTTAATTAAGAAACTATTTCTTTTTAATATGTTGTATTTTCGAAGTTGTTTTGTGAATAACAATGCAAACATAGGCAAACTCTTGCTAATGAGTAAAGTTTGATTAGTATATATTTCATTTTATTTCTTTGGTTAATAAATCCTTGGCAAGCCTAACTCATATTGTAACACCATAGGATGGAGTCTTATGCTGGGATTGGTTACATTTTCCATCCTGGTTTGCCTGCTTACACAGCGACATTAACTTTATTGTCAATAAAATATTAATTTGTCATTTACCATCATGATTCAATAAACCTAGGGCGGCCCTTGTGGTTGTTTTACACGGGGACTCTTAGACTATCTGCACCTTATTAATACACACATGATCGTGAATCATAATGGTGAAAACCCGTATAAAACCCTGTTCATGCAGCGCTATCAGCGCTTTGATTACAATTGTCTTGAATCAACTTCAGATAAAAGTCATGAGAAATGGCCCCTACGCCGGAGTAAACCCTGACGTAATGGCCAAATTGCTAAAAGATTGGACCTGCGACTTATAACATATATTCCATGTACTAATTTAAAAAGAAAAAACAACAACATTTATCAATGGCGCCTTGCCACAATATAACAAAAATGCTCAAGCCATATTGAAATAACCACAGCCACTTGTATATTGATTCAGACATTTACATGTTTTCCTCTTTTAAAATGCATATTCTCTCACGGGCTATGTTGAGAAAAATAATTCTAAAGCCCAATTAATAACTGAGTCCAAAATATCTTCTTTTTTAATTTTGGGTACAGTCAATTTGGCTCGAACAGCCAGGGCCGGAGGGGAATTCGGGCCAAGCGAGTTTGAACCAACAGGGTTTGACTGTAATTTATAACGATGGCACCATTTAAAAATGCCGAACTTACATTTTTGTCCTTTTTCAGGAGATACAAAAAAACAATATAAAATGTCATATACAATGACATGTAGGTTCGGGTTTTCTGCAACTTCTTCTGACCAGTAATCTCAATTTCTATTGGCTGTTAAGTCCGGTGTTGTCAGAAAAGGTGGCAAACTAAAAATGTTAATAAAAAGATGAAAACCCCGAAAAAGCAAAAAAATGTAGGTTCGGCTTTTTTAAATGGTGCCATCGATAAGTTCATTTTGCTCTCTAGCTTTCTTCCCTTTAGAATCTTGAGCAACGAATTTATTAAATATAGCGCACAAGAGAATGCGCTTTTAACACACGTATATCATAACCCATTATGAACAAGGCCATTCTCTCATGTGGAAAATGAGTGAAACTAAAAAAAACTCGTACTCGCGAATAATAATTGAGGTGAAATCCATCCGCTTGGTTGGTCGAATGAGTGACTACACTGGACAACATATGTGTAAAGCAAAAAAAAAACAATATTCTATATAATATTGTTTCTGAAAAACAGGTGAGGATTCAAAATTTCTTTCATAATGTAAATATTAATTATTTAAAAATGTTTACCTGTGTCAATTCCAGGTCTTACTTTCCCATCCCAAATCTGTTCGTAAAGCAGCCATCTCAGTAGATCCTTTCTAAAACACACAAAATACATTTATGACGTAATTTAGCACGTAGTATACACACTGTGGAGGAGCGACCATCGGAACTTGCTCACTATTTGAGCATCTGTCATCGGTATTCGCGACGGAAGGAAGCGTTGCAGCGGTAAGTTGAAGCCCAATATTTGCTCTTCTACCTCGAATTTCACCTTGTTATGTTGATTTTGTATACTGACGATAATTTCCCCAGCTCCGGAAATTCAGAAAATGCTATAACACTGTCGAGATTTGTAAAAATGACCAAAAAACTATGCATTTCTCACTCAAAAATATTCGCCGTTTGTTACAAAAGGCCCCGTATCGTCTTTACAGAGTCATAAATCAAAAAAGTGAAGCGACCAATTTATTTGCCCAGCTGTATAATATTCAAGTTTCAAGTTTAAGGAAAATCGATGGAATATTCGGAAGATACGGCCTCCAGAATATGTTGGTGACTGTACTGAGACTTGTTGTTTTCTTGCTTGTTGGTGACTCGAGACTTGATATTAACTGTACCGAGACTTGATCACCAAAATATTGAGTAATGACGATATGATGTTAAAAATTAGACGCTTTTCGATTTAATTTTTGTAAAATAAGATATATTACGCAAATGTAACTTTTAACTTGGTTGTCATTCCTGCCATTTCGGTTACTAACAGCCTAAAAGTGAGAGCAAATAAAAATAATGTAAGCGCAATATCGGTATCATTTCTTCATGCATTATTTGATGTTTTCCTTACAAACTATAGTTGGTTAAGGGGACAGGGGGCAACCAATCCCCACTTCCCTCCCCTGGCCCCCACTTCCCTTCCCCTATGCTTCCCCTCCCCCTTGTTCCCCCAACTCACCCCCACTTGCTATCCGCTCCCCACCCCCGCTCCCCGCTGCCTCCCGCCCCTTATATCGTACCCCGTCCCCGGTCCACCCCCACACCGTTACCTGTTAGTCGTTGGCGCTGTACGTCTGTATGCTTCACTATTGAGTCCTGAGAACCCAGATGACCATTTGTCTTTAATCTCGGACTCTAACTGTTGGAGAAAAATGATGCACTGCGGTAGCCTAACGTAGCATAAAACATAAGCTACTTCCGTTTTCAAATGTGGAAAAAGCTTGGATTGTATGCACAGCGGTATGTTGTGTATGTGGATTTGATGATGATATTTTGAGGCTGAATGATTTGGACAGAAGCTACCGACTGACGAAAGCCTTTTTCCCACAAAAATCGTGTATTTTGAATGGAGACATGCGATTTCAAGAATTGATTTAAGGTTTGTTTTTTTTTTTTTGTTTTTTTGTTTGTTTACAGAGAATGGACATTCCCGATGAAAGTTTTGAGGTTCGGGCAGAGGAGGTGACCGACATTTTTTGGGCGACACCATTAAATCTTGGACAGAGCAATAATACATTTAAATGCAGCGTTTGCAGTTACACAACAGACCGCAAATTTAACATGGAAAGGCATGAACAGCCCTTCCGCACACACACAATGACTTATTGTGAAAAGCCGTTTAAAGATTTTGTTCTGTTTTAGCAACAATGGTCACTATCCACAGTAGACCAGAACTATTTCTGTGCATTGGACATGAACCATCTGTTTCTAAATATGGGACATACCCAGGATGTGACATTTTTTTCTTACTGGTATTTATTGGAGAGAAGCCAATAATATATTTCTATTTTTAGGAACACCGGTCCCTATATGAAGTGGACCGTAGCCACCTTCTATTCCCAAAAATTGGAAACTGCTAGGATCCTTTAGAAACGTTTTGCGTCTCGCCTACGTGTAGGTGCATGTTAATAAGAATTAGTAGCAACAACCTACAACAATTATTCACAACCACTTATCAAAAAACCTGTACCGCTGTTTATCCAACTGTCTTAACATATTTATTATCAAAAACTTTTTTAAACGCAGAAAGTCAGCTTTTATATAATACCTAGTTTTTTTTATTTACGCAGGAAAAACACTTTCGCACAAATGGAGTTAGCTGTAACTATAGTTGTAATTAATTGCTCTTTTCATAATGAAAAACATGTAAAGTTTCAAAACAGTATCTCTAATACTTTCCGAGATAATTCACCTTTCTACGTGTAGACATCTCAATTTTACTCGTCCTTTTTGGCACAAGTCTCAGTACAGTACCATCTCTCGATAGCGCAACTCTCAGTACAGGTATTATCAAGTCTCAGTACAGTCAACAACATATTCCGGAGTCCGTATCTTTGCGAATATTCTATCGATTTTGCTTAAACTTAAAACTTGAATATTATACAACTGGGCAAATAAATTGGTCGCTTCACTTTTTTTATTTAAGACTCTGTAAAGACGATACGGGGGCCTTTTGTAACAAACGGCGAATATTTTTGAGTGAGCAATGCATAGTTTTTTGGTCATTTTTACAAATCTCGACAATGTTATAGCATTTTCTGAATTTCCGGAGCTGGGGAAATTATCGTCAGTATACAAAATCAACATAACAAGGTAAAATTCGAGGTAAAAGACCAAATATTGGGCTTCAACTTACCGCTGCAACGCTTCCTTCCGTCGCGAATACCGATGACAGAAACTCAAATAGTGAGCAAGTTCCGGTGGTCGCTCCTCCACAATGATACACACACTGTACAGAGTAACACATTATTGTTACCCCGTTTCCTTTCATTCATCTGATCGTTGTGTACATGTACTTTAAGACATGATTTTTGTCGTTTTATATTGCATTGCCTTCAGTTCATGTTACCTCTGAAACGGATTAAATGTCAACGTATTGATGGAAATGTTGGATGTGTGAGTGTAAGTTTTAAGTTAAAGTTAGATGACATGAAGTGATGTACATGTATAAGATTAAGGGCATTTTAATTGATACTTGAACCAGTTTCAGTTTTGGTATTAATGGTTACAGCAGTTTCGAAACCGGTTTTGATAGTTTTGCTTGAAGTAAGAAATGCATGGTTTTGTATACAGTTTCAACAACATGGTGGAGGTACTGCATGTAGCCATTGTTTCTCATTATTAATATTACCTTTTTCATTTAGCTCATTTACCCATTGTAAGGCTTTGTTATCAAATAGACTGAGTTTCAACAAACTTTCCGCCATGTTGTTATCAAAGTAAACTAGTTTTCGGATGGAACGAACCGATGACTCTCCCCCACCCCCACCCCCACCCGGTAGGGGTTTCGATAGTTTCAAAAATCGATTTCGGTTTACGTCAAAAAACGATTAAACTGGTTTTGGTTATATTTGAAACTGTTACAAAAATAGACAGTTGGTGAAAACGATGTAAAACCGAAACTAGTTTTTTACCAACAAAAACGCCCTAAGAATGGACGGAGTGAGCATAGCAAACCGAAACAATATAAGATTAAATAATCACGGTTAGCAAGTTAGTAACTGACCTTGACACTCCAGGGTTGGCCAAAACTCCGACCAAAAGTGATGCAAGGATTATAGCAGTGTATGTTAAATCCATAGGTAACCTGAAGTTCACAAACACAAGCTTTATTTAATCAGTGTATTTTGATATTGTTTGATGGTTTGCTTATCTATTCGAAGATATCTTGTTCCTTTGCGGAAATAATTTTAAGCTTCAAGCTTACATCAACGCTATTTATACAAGGAAGTAAATCAGACACGCATGTATTCCGGTGGCTTTCCCCACTTAAATATGTTTCTGTTATTATTCTCCCAGTGACTGGTTTAACTCTGTACGCTGGATTAAGAACAAAACAGAGGTTTATTCGACTTCGACCATTACGGTTTCTCATCATATTAAAGATATACAAAATAAATAAATAATTGTTGAACGATAGGCAATACACGAGTATATTGGGTGCTAAATATGATATATCAACAAAGTGATACTTGAATATTAAGCAATGCATGAGTTCATAAATATAAAAAAATAAAACAAGAGAAAAAATACTAATATTTAGTAAATTAAAGCAGCACTCTCACAGATTGAACGTTTTGACAATTTTTTTGAATTTTTGTTTTCGAACGAGTCAATTTTTGGGAAAATCCATGGAAACTAGTTATATAAGACTGCTGACAAAAATCAGATCGCAGATTTTTATGTATAACTTCAAAAATTGATATTTTATGCATTTTTCTTAAACAGTTAGTAGCCATAAAACATTTATTTTCGAACGGAAATATGAAAATCTACGATAGCTGTGTGAAGTTAGCTAAACATATGACATTGGACATTCAAAATCGAATGTTGTGCTGGCACGACATTGGACATTGGACATTCAAAATCGAATGTTGTGCTGGCACGACATTGGACATTGGACATTCAAAATCGAATGTTGTACTGGCACGACATTGGACATTGGACATTCATAACCGAATGTTGTGCTGGCACAACATTGGACATTGGACATTCATAATCGAATGTTGTGCTGGCACGACATTGGACATTGGACATTCAAAAGGGAAAGTCGTGCTAGCACGACATTGGACATTGGACATTCAAAATCGAATGTTGTGCTAGCACGACATTGGACATTGGACATTCAAAATCGAATGTTGTGCTGGCACGACATTGGACATTGGACATTCAAAAGTGAAAGTCGTGCTAGCACGACATTGGACATTGGACATTCAAAAGTGAAAGTCGTGCTAGCACGACATTGGACATTCAAAATCGAATGTTGTGCTGGCACGACATTGGACATTGGACATTCAAAAGGGAAAGTCGTGCTAGCACGACATTGGACATTGGACATTCAAAATCGAATGTTGTGCTGGCACGACATTGGACATTGGACATTCAAAAGGGAAAGTCGTGCTAGCACGACATTGGACATTGGACATTCAAAATCGAATGTTGTGCTGGCACGACATTGAACATTGGACATTCAAAAGTGAAAGTCGCACGACATTGGACATTGGACATTCAAAATCGAATGTTGTGCTGGCACGACATTGGACATTGGACATTCAAAAGTGAAAGTCGTGCTAGCACGACATTGGAAATTGGACATTCATAATCGAATGTTGTGCTGGCACGACATTGGACATTCAAAAGTGAAAGTCGTGCTAGCACGACATTGGACATTGGACATTCAAAATCGAATGTTGTGCTGGCACGACATTGGACATTGGACATTCAAAAGTGAAAGTCGTGCTAGCACGACATTGGACATTGGACATTCAAAATCGAATGTTGTGCTGGCACGACATTGGACATTGGACATTCAAAAGGGAAAGTCGTGCTAGCACGACATTGGACATTGGACATTCAAAATCGAATGTTGTGCTAGCACGACATTGGACATTGGACATTCAGTGCTGAATCACGCAACAATTAGGTGTCAGAACAAAATATATCAACTTGCAGGAGTCACGATGCACAGAGAGATGCACTATTGTGCAGTACTTCAATCAGAAACCTTTGAAAACGTGTGGTATGACGGGCTGGTCGGACAGCTAGGTCCATTACCACACGACCTGCACACTTGGACACCGTCTCACGCTATTTTTTGTCAAGTGTAGAAACACTCAAGTTTTTTTTCTTCTCAATAATCACATTATGTAGCCTATTAGTATCTTCCATGGCCGAGAGTGTAAGATGGGTTCAGCCCAACCCGAGCGTAGGGTCTTTTGCGGAAACGAGGTTTACCTGTTTCCGCAGAACACCCTGTGCGAGGGTTGGTATGAACCTATCTTACACGAGCGACTATGGTAGATGTTTTTCTCTCTCACCGCAGGTAAACAAAATAATGTAAAAATGCATTTTATCGCTGGAACTTTTGTGTGCGTAGTGAAAATAATGTGTGCATAGATATATGACAATTCCTGGTTGTCATAGATATTCGCGCAGTGATTCAGATTATGTTAATAGTCAAATCGTTCTTTAAATAGTTCTGGATGCAGCAAAGTGAAGGCAATACAAAAGAGTTCCATAAGGGTACTTGTTTATCTTTGCCCGTTGGGAAGGCAGGAATTTCACGCATGGACAAATGTTTGAATCTACTTTTCTGAGGTGGCAGAAATATATATATCCGAAATCTTGGACTGGTGGAATAGGTTACTTTATCGACTCATTGACAATATTTTTTTGTGTTTACGTAAAACCAGATAAAAAAGATGTACGGACGATTACATTTATACTTGTAGGAATCATCAATGCATGTCTATATTTTCCATATGTCATTATATACTGTGGATATAATTATCTTCACTTCCTTTATAAATGGTACTAGATGTGTAGCAGTGGTGTGTAAACAATTAAGCTTTTTAAAAATATGCCATTTTGAAAGCATTATCACTGTTTGTCTACATATAATCCACGACCATTCATAAGTATATTCATTTGAATCTTTCTCTGCATATGTGACATCATATATCTGAATCATGCTTAAGTTTCAAATATTGCGATGGAATCGTCATGACAATGCTCTCTTGGTGTTAATAAATTTTATAATGGTTCATTGCTTTGTGATCTCTGTTATTTCAAATAATTTCAAGACAATGTCTCAAACAAACAAAAAATCCGAATATTGCATGGCATCAAAATTAATTTAAAGTCGGTAAGAAAACATTCATTTATAAAACATGTCATACATTGATTTGAATGTGCTAACTGCTAGCACGACTTTCACTTTTGAATGTCCAATGTCCAATGTCGTGCCAGCACAACATTCGATTTTGAATGTCCAATGTCCAATGTCGTGCTAGCACGACTTTCACTTTTGAATGTCCAATGTCCAATGTCGTGCCAGCACAACATTCGATTATGAATGTCCAATGTCCAATGTCGTGCCGGCACGACAATCGTTTTTGAATGTCCAATGTCCAATGTCGTGCCAGCACAACATTCGATTATGAATGTCCAATGTCCAATGTCGTGCCGGCACGACAATCGTTTTTGAATGTCCAATGTCCAATGTCGTGCCAGCACAACATTCGATTTTGAATGTCCAATGTCCAATGTCGTGCCGGCACGACTTTCACTTTTGAATGTCCAATGTCCAATGTCGTGCCAGCACAACATTCGATTTTGAATGTCCAATGTCCAATGTCGTGCTAGCACGACTTTCACTTTTGAATGTCCAATGTCCAATGTCCAATGTCGTGCCAGCACAACATTCGATTTTGAATGTCCAATGTCGTGCTAGCACGACCTTTACTTTTGAATGTCCAATGTCCAATGTCGTGCCAGCAAAACATTCGATTTTGAATGTCCAATGTCCAATGTCGTGCTAGCACAACATTCGATTTTGAATGTCCAATGTCCAATGTCGTGCCAGCACAACATTCGATTTTGAACGTCTAATGTCCAATGTCGTGCTAGCACGACTTTCACTTTTTAATGTCCAATGTCCAATGTCGTGCCAGCACAACATTCGATTATGAATGTCCAATGTCCAATGTCGTGATAGCACGACAATCGTTTTTGAATGTCCAATGTCCAATGTCGTGCCAGCACAACATTCGATTTTGAATGTCCATTGTCCAATGTCGTGCTAGCACGACTTTCACTTTTGAATGTCCAATGTCCAATGTCGTGCCAGCACAACATTCGATTTTGAATGTCCAATGTCCAATGTCGTGCTAGCACGACTTTCACTTTTGAATGTCCAATGTCCAATGTCGTGCCAGCACAACATTCGATTTTGAATGTCCAATGTCCAATGTCGTATGTTTAGCTAACTTCACACAGCTATCTACGATCTGATTTCTAGTCAGTCTAGTTTGCAGATATTTATGCAAAAAAAATGCTCTTTCAAAGACAAAAAATAAAAAAAGTTGTAAACATGATCAATCTGTGGGAGTACAGCTTTAAAACATACGCAAAGAGAAAAAACATGCAGTGTTGTTTAATACGTTATTTCTAATTATATATGCATTTCTTATATAGGTGGCAAGAATATTAAGTTCGTTTTGTGAAATCATCTTGAAAACATTTAGATTTCTCCAAATAAAACGTTTTAATGTGTCTTCGTCTACATGTATGCAAAGTTGTATTTTATCAATTTCAATAGCTACTTAGTAATGGCCAAGGCTAGGTTTCTACTAGCCACAATAATGCGCGTTTAGGGAACTTTTAACATTTGGACATTCATTGTGTTCCCTAAACATAGAGTCGCCAAAACAAAAGTCGTCAAAGACTCTGAAGCGGCTGTTTATATGGACTAAATTTCTACATGTCATTGACATCAACAACAAGGCTAACACTTATAAATATATGTAAGTGAATACTTTTGAAAGTCTAAGGCTCAATTCTGTAATGTAAGACTATATAGTATTCTACTAAAGAGATTATTGTAAAACTATTAACCTGATTTTTCATAGACGAAAGTACCAATCCAGGAGTAACTTTGTATGTCCCGTTTTCATAGTATAAAGTTTAGTCCTACAACACATACCAGCGCTTTAAAAGTGTTAGTACATTAACATAACATTACTGATCTATGGTACTGTACTGCATATAAATTTAATTTCTTCACTCATATGATAAAAATCGTAATTCTTCCATTAATGGAATATATATTCACCAGCATATATAGAAGTAATCTGTAAATAAATAGACAGCGTAAATTTGCCGCATGTTATTGCCGAATGCGACAACACTGTCCATCTACTTAATTAGTTCTTAGTGCATGTATTGTCAATTTGTTCAAATGACTTTGTAACCGAATTGTTAGTCTTGATGCCATTGGTTTCTGTCTCCGTCTTCTTGGCGCTCCTTTGCCGCCATTACTTGATAATTCGGATGAATACGCATTCCTTAACGTGTCGTATTCTTTTATTGTGAAATGCATGAAAGCTTACTTCTCTTAGTAGAAGTATGTATGATGTCTAGGTACATGTACACTTATAAATGCCCCTAAGCATATTTTGCTGTCTTCCGATACACAAGTGTTGAATTATTTCGAAAGCGTTCAAGCAACGTATGATTACTACCTCAATTATGTACTGTATATTGCATATCGACTGGATATGACACAATTGTTATATAGTGTGTGTTTTTCTCTATTGTTTAATTGATTTTTTCTGTGTTAATTCAAATACCTTCTGGTTCGTTTCGCTAAGGTATTTAACACATTGTTCACCTTGTATATTTGCTAATATTTATTATTTCGTTCATATATATCCATTTGACAATAGTTAATATTCATCATATCGTATATAAATATATGCATGTTTATTCACCAATTACCCTACACTTATTTTGGCCGGCACAATTATGAAAATGCACATACGCCTTTTCTTTTCCAACACCATGGTACTTGAAGTAGTGATCACTTTTATCGAAAATAATTTATGATTTTAAAATGAAGTATGGAACTGTACTACAAATGTGCTTTCTGATTCCGTATCACAAGGTTGTCTTGTGTGCAACCACTAATCTACTTCTACTTATTTGGGAAAAAAACTGTCAATTAACAACCGTTTACTATTGCATGAACTAAAGTTATAAATAACAAGGCAATCCAAAGGACGGCTATATCCCCCGCCGTTGTTTTTATTATATTTTGTTTTCTCGCAACCTGACTGGAACGTTGATCTGACCAAAATTGTACACAACAACTGGTCAAGAGTGGGAATATAGGAAATACAAGTTGTTTGATCGGTAACCTAAATATTCTTGGATATATGAACATATTATAAAAGGATATTTGTTAAAGTCATATTGTGTGTAGTGTAGGTAAGATCAATGTCAAGATTATTTTGGCTTAAAAAGAAGGAAAATAAGACCTTTAAAGGTCTCGTGTGACCTTGACCTTTGAAGTATGGACCCGGGTCAAGGTCACGTCACATCATCTCAATGATGAAAAAATTTGTACCAAGTTATATGGTAATCCCTCTAAATGTCTCGTGTGACTTTGACCTTTAAGGTCACGTCACATCGTCTCAATGAGGACAACATTTGTACCAAGTAATATGGTAATCCATCAATGCATGATTAAGTTATAGCGCGGACACGAGCATGTGTACTCTGACCTTTAAATGTCTCGTGTGACATTGACCGTTGAGGTATGGACCCGGGTCAAGGTCACTGCACATCGTCTCAATAAGGACAACATTTGTACTAAGTAATATGGTAATCAATCAATGCATAAGTTTGTTATAGCCCGGACACGAAATGTTACGGACAGACAGACAGACAGACAGACGGACGGACGGACGGACTGACAGACGAACGAAGTGCATTATTATAATCCCCTCCCCACTCCGTGGCGGGGGATTAACTACAAAGCAATTTTGTTTACAGTCACTTTCTATACGTAACATCCATTTGACACAGTCATGGCCTCATCGCAGGTGTCATCTCTGAATCCATCCATCAAAGAAAGAGGTCCTGAAAAATATGATATAAATCATGTGTTAACTCAAAATACACAAATGCAACGAACATATTAAATACTACCTAAACAAAAAACCAGGAGAACATTTGTTTTTAATAACTACTTGAAGGGATACAACGACCCGGAAGTATTTCGTTGTGTGCCGACACCGTATGCTGTTTGTTTCTATTCTTTTCTTACATACCGGGCATGCATTTCCGGCGAGATAGCCGTGCTGACACCCAGTCACGCGCAGCAACGCACACCTTATTATTTTAATGTACTGGTTAGTTTCGTTAGTTCGGTCGCTTTTTCGAGTTTTGAAATAAAACCCCCCACATCAAATCTGTAGTACCCCTTACAAATATTCTTGTTAAAAATACTCGCTTGAGTTTTGTCCATTTAGTGAAAACAAGCCATTCCTAAACTAACAAAATAACAAGAAAATTTTCAGGGCTTGTATTCAAAATTAGTTAATTTGATCGAAGAACGATTTAGCGAATCGGATTACTTGTTATTAATAACTGACCAATAGAGTGAATGAAGTCAATGATGTAAGACCATAAGATTTACTTAAGTTGAATATTTAATACCACCTCAGTGTTCTGACACTTAACTTCGACCATTTGTTATATACGGTTTTTTTTCAGAAACACACGCAGTTAAAACTAAGAAAATGTCCTTAAAAACACAAACATTTAAAACACTTGACGCTAATTTATAAAAGTGATCGTACATTTTCATTTTATAGTCATTTACATACAATCCAGCAACCCCCAGTTTTGGAAGAACTGTTCTGTTCGTTTTTTATGAAGTTTAATAATCTCGTAAAGAAAAGAAATACCAGAAATTCGTCAAATTTCTTTTTCTATGCAAAGGCATTCATTTAATAGATAACACTTCAGTTCTAAAAATAGGTTCTAGAATAGTAAAAAAAAAATCAACTGAAATGATACACGCCTAGGGTGGTTGCACACAACCATTTTATTTGTTAAATTCACATCATGAAACAGTTTTAAATTGAATCTAACCAACGGATTGCAGAGTTGGTGTACAGTCTGTATTTTCATTTCTCCTACGCATGCGCATGGTGTCTAATTTCCCCGCTTTCAGTGCGTTTACATGTGTTTTATAAGGTGGATGATTATGGAGGCTATTCGTTGCCAAAAGTCCAGACGTGTATGTGTGTATTTTATGTTTGTAACATTGATGATTTACCAATGTACATTTTACAAACGCCAACTCATCGGTTGTATGTTTACATTTCACACTGTACATTTTCATTTTTCATTTTGCCGATTGCAGTTTTATTCTCGTTGCATCTATTCAACAGAAGGTTCAGTCGTGTTTATAGAGTCGTTTATGGTAAACACTTGTAATTCTGTGAAAGTCACATGCCGATTTTTACGTTGCGGTTTGTAAAAGAAAGATTTCAGTTCGTAGTTCTACAAAGTACATTGTACGGTGGTGACTTTTCATTCGCAGTTGAACATGTTTACGAGATGAATATTATTTTATTTATAGATAGCTCCGCCTTAACCATGTCTTAACTCCTCCTTACGTCTTTCGGAAATTTCCGCTATCACTCGGCTCTATTTAAACCAATTATGGATACTTTGGACCATGGACATTGCGAACCTTATTACGGACATAACGAATCATCTATATTATGACACTATGGACTATGATTTGGAAACAGGATGGATTATAAATTATTTCATGTCGAATAAAATAATATATGATATTACAACATGTTCTTGTCTATATAATAGTAATAAATACGCACATATGCCATGAAATGAGATGTATGCAAAATGATACTTGACTCAAACACAACAAATTTTAAGTCATTAGCATTAAATTATACTTCAAGAATGAAAATTGTCTTATTTTTCTTTTAAAGCTGCACTCTCACAGATTGACCGTGTTGACAACTATTTTTATTTTTTGTTTTGGAATGAGCCAATTTTTGCGTAAATGTCTGGATACCAGTGGTATAAGACTGCTGACAAAATATCAGATACAGTTTTTCAGTTTTACGTTCGCAAATTGATGTTTTATGGCTAAAAGTGATACTACAGTAACGTTTTAAGAAAAATGAAAAAGGTCGGCAGTTTTCCAAACAATTTAGATCTGTTTTATTGTGAGTACTCTTATTATTTGTATAGAAAGCATTGCTGCCAAAATTAGCCGAGTTTGGGACAAAAAAAAAGGTTGTCAAAACTGTCAATCTGTGAGAGTGCAACTTTAAACTACTATAAACACTATTTTAAATTCTACCATTAGAGGACACTTTCTTGCCTTTTTGCAATGTTAAAGATTGCAAGTAATATTAGATAATTTAAAATTTACGAAGAAAAAAATCTAAATTTTCATTAAGTTGAAATTATTCACTAAGATGCCCCAGAGGTTTATTACCTGGTAGCTGGAACTGTATGGATAAAATACACTAAGATTACAACTTCATATAACTCGTACATTATACTGTAACGAATATTATTTTATAAGTAATTAATAAAGTATTTTAATGATGAAGTCAATTTATTGCTAATAAACAATTATTACTTGCTGCTACCTTTTATACCCCACCCACACTCAACAGTCAGGGCTTTTTTCACATTTAGGTGAAGCGGCCCTAGCCCTTTGGAGGGGAAAAATCGCGCGTTTGTTTTTCTAATCTAAGACTCACGATATCTATTTTTTCATGTTCTTGAAATCCCCCACTTGATTGTTATGGTTCACAGTGGCAGATCCCGTAGTTCATAACTGGGGGACACAAGTGGGTTGGAGGGCTGTTCTTCCATCCACATGGATATTTTGTTTCAATGATGTATTGAAATTACACGTTTACACCATACATGCTTATTAAGATAGTAAATGTATAACATCAGACAAAACTAGGTGGATATCATTATGATGTCCATCAAAGGTTTCGTGGGTTTGCTGGAGCAGGTTTTGAACAGGGACTTGCGTTAGAGGGGCGTTACTTAGGGGCACAACTTTTTGGACATGATCCCTCGAGTGGGCATGACATTAATATGTGTAAAATGTGGGAAGTGGGGTTTAGTGGTACTCCCCCTAGAATATTTTAAATATTTTTAGTCTGAATTGGTGCATTATGGCGTATTAAGTACTTTTTTCTGAGAAATATTGACAAAACATTAAGCTTTAAGTTTACTTGCGGGCCAACTGGGGGGGGGGGGGGGGGGGACACAGGCCCTACAGCTCAAGGTCCACTTGTATATAAAATAAATGAACAATTTTTGCTTGCTTGGGTATATAAGTAAAACAAAACCTAACAGTGGCAGTATAAATCTGGGTCCGTGAACCCAGCTCAGATACACCCAACTGCAATTGACTAAATAATATGGTGATTTATAACCCATTTAGGAACATTGATCGTCAAAATAAAATAAAAGATGAAGTTGATTTTAGTTTTTATTGAGAAATAAAGAGAGAGTAATCGGACTTACAACTGGGAATTTACAGGAAGAAGGCGAAGATGTTATCTCCCTTGCTTGATTCGACGGAAATAAACGAAAGAAAATCCAATTCGTTAGCTCCGCCCATTCACCTTCGTTTCTTTCGGTGACATTTACCATATAAGGTATAGGCGAAATCGTCTATCCTTGTAATTCTGAACTTGTCAATTCACTTTTGTAAACCTGGACTTGTTGGACTGCAAATGTTCATTTTACGAATGCGAGTGTCGACTGTAGGATTGCAGTTTTACATATGCATGATTCGGCTTTCTAAATTACATCATCATATTGTTAAAGGCAAGTTATGCAATCTATGTTTTAGTGAGTTTATACAGGGTAATATACATTTTGACTACTATAATGACAAATGACAAATCAATACGGAAAAACTGACGAATAGAAACAACAAATAGCACGTCTACATTGACAAATGTAAGAGATATTTAGTACGATTAAGAAGCACATTGTGGGAATTACACGTCTGGACTTTTGGCAACGAATAGCATCCATAGATGATTGGTATAAGGTTCAATTAAAAGTTAGTCACTTGATCATGTCAGATGAATTTTGTCTGCCGATGTTTGTATTGATTTTATTTAACGGCTCGGGAATCGGTACCTTAGAAATTACGTTTTTCATTTGTCCGAATATGAACTCTATGTCCGAAGTTATGAAAGTAACCATTTAAGTAATAGTTTTACTACTAGTTTATAGAAAGTACAAAAAAAGCATAACAGCGCGATCGAATATTTATTTCTGAAAAAAAAAATATTCACAAACAAAAAATAAATGATCTTCATAAACGAGATTTTACGGAATTTATTTGACTTCAACATAAAAAAATTATTACGCTTTCTGACATCACTAAACACCATCACATTCGGTGTCAGATAAAATGCGTTTTTCAACGTCAATTTCTACGCAAATGTATAAGGTTTGTAAGAAAACAGCTCAATAATTGGTTTCCTGTCCGATTAAAAAAATGAGCTCCACGCAAACCTTGTTACCGTCTTTTGCGCGTGCCTTTTGGTCGATTTTTTTTAATTCCAGACCAGAAAAAAAAACATGAAAGATATTATAAGTCTGGATAACTGTTCACGAGGAGATCTTCGTTGTTAAATTTTTACGATGAACTATTTAATATGTACGTGAAGTTAGCGGCCTAGCGGCCTAGCGGCCTAGCGGCGTGAAGTTAGCGGCCTAGCGGCCTAGCGGCCTAGCGGCGTGAAGTTAGCGGCCTGGCGGCCTAGCGGCCTAGCGGCGTGAAGTTGGCGGCCTAGCGGCCTAGCGGCCTGGCGGCCTAATTATTTTTTTCTATTTCCAAGCAATTGTTAATGCGTTTTTTTAAAACAATGATAAATCAAGGTTTTTTATTCATATAGTTACATAGCGGCCTTAAATTGTTATATATTCAGAATATTTTTCTTTACCTTTTATTCTAAAACAATTTTAAATTAACTGTTTTATGCACAAATTATCACTCTGAAGCGTTTTTCAAACTTTTTTCAAAAAAGTCGATCAAGCACTTCAGCGGCCTAGCGGCATAGAAGCCTGAAATTAGCGGCCTAGCGGCCTAAATTGAATCCTATTTCAAAGCATGTATACATTCATTTTCTTCTAAACCAATAACATTTTAACTGTTTTTATGCACAAATTAACACATTGAAGCGATTATCAACAGTTTTTTTCCAAAAACGTCGATAAAGCAGTCAGCTATTTCAAAGCATTAAACATGCCTGTTCTTCTTAATCAATGATATATTAACTGTTTATATGCACAAATTATCACTCTGAAGCGTTTTTCAACTTTTTTTCAAAAAAGTCGATCGAGCACTTCAGCGGCCTAGCGGCCTAGCGGCGTGAAGTTAGCGGCCTGGCGGCCTAGCGGCCTAGCGGCCTAAAATGGTATCCTATTTCAAAGCATGTATACATGCATTTTCTTCTAAAACAATGACATATTAACTGTTTGAATGCACAAATTAACACTTTGAAGCTATTAGCGATAATCAGCATATTTTTTTTTTCAAAAAAATCGATAAAGCAGTCAGCATACATGCCTATCCTTCTCAAAAATATGTTGATAATCGCCTCAGAGTGATAGTCTGTGCATAAAAACAGTTAACATATCATTTTTTTAGAAGAAAATGCATGTAGTCATGCTTTGAAATAAGATAGAATTTTAGGCCGCCAAGCCGCTAGGCCGCTAACTTCACGCCGCTAGGCCGCTGAAGTGCTTGATCGACTTTTTTTAAAACAGTTGAAAAACGGTTCAGAGTGATAATTTGTGCATAAAAACAATTAATATATCATTGTTTTATAAGAACATGCATGTTTAATGCTTTGAAATAGATGACTGCTTTATCGACGCTTTAAAAAAAAAATGTTGATAATCGCTAATAGCTTCAAAGTGTTAATTTGTGCATAAAAACAGTTAATATGTCATTGTTTAAGAAGAAAATGCATGTATACATGCTTTGAAATAGGAAACCATTTTAGGCCGCTAGGCCGCCAGGCCGCTAACTTCACGCCGCTAGGCCGCTAGGCCGCTAGGCCGCTGAAGTGCTCGATCAACTTTATTGAATTTTTTTTAAAAAAAACGCTTACGAGTGATAATTTGTGCATAAAACAGTAAATATATCATTGTTTTAGAAGATCAGGCATGTTTAATGCTTTGAAATAGCTGACTGCTTTATCGACGCTTTTAAAAAAAATGTTGATAATCGCTAATAGCTTCAAAGTGTTAATTTGTGCATAAAAACAGTTAATATGTCATTGTTTTAGAAGAAAATGCATGTATACATGCTTTGAAATAGGATACCATTTTAGGCCGCTAGGCCGCTAGGCCGCCAGGCCGCTAACTTCACGCCGCTAGGCCGCTAGGCCGCTGAAGTGCTCGATCGACTTTTTTGAAAAAAAGTTGAAAAACGCTTCAGAGTGATAATTTGTGCATATTAACAGTAAATAAATCATTGATTAAGAAGATCAGGCATGTTTAATGCTTTGAAATAGATGACTGCTTAATCGACTTTTTTGAAAAAAAAAGATGTTGATTATCGCTAATAGCTTCAAAGTGTTAATTTGTGCATTCAAACAGTTAATATGTCATTGTTTTAGAAGAAAATGCATGTATACATGCTTTGAAATAGGAAACCATTTTAGGCCGCTAGGCCGCCAGGCCGCTAACTTCACGCCGCTAGGCCGCTAGGCCGCTGAAGTGCTCGATCAACTTTTTTGAAAAAAAAGTTGAAAAACGCTTCAGAGTGATAATTTGTGCATATAAACAGTTAATATATCATTGATTAAGAAGAACAGGCATGTTTAATGCTTTGAAATAGCTGACTGCTTTATCGACGTTTTTGGAAAAAAACTGTTGATAATCGCTTCAATGTGTTAATTTGTGCATAAAAACAGTTAAAATGTTATTGTTTTAGAAGAAAATGCATGTATACATGCTTTGAAATAGGATTCAATTTAGGCCGCTAGGCCGCTAGGCCGCTAATTTCAGGCTTCTATGCCGCTAGGCCGCTAGGCCGCTAATTTCAGGCTTCTATGCCGCTAAGTCGCTGAAGTGCTTGATCGACTTTTTTGAATAAAGTTTGAAAAACGCTTCAGAGTGATAATTTGTGCATAAAACAGTTAATTTAAAATTGTTTTAGAATAAAAGGTAAAGAAAAATATTCTGAATATATAACAATTTAAGGCCGCTATGTACACTATATGAATAAAAAACCTTGATTTATCATTGTTTTAAAAAAAAAACGCATTAACAATTGCTTGGAAATAGAAAAAAATAATTAGGCCGCCAGGCCGCTAGGCCGCTAGGCCGCCAACTTCACGCCGCTAGGCCGCTAGGCCGCCAGGCCGCTAACTTCACGCCGCTAGGCCGCTAGGCCGCTAGGCCGCTAACTTCACGCCGCTAGGCCGCTAGGCCGCTAGGCCGCTAGGCCGCTAACTTCACGTACATCTATTTAATGGCGTGCCAATGAATTCAAATTAAACAAAATCCACTAAAACAGTTATCTCATAAATTGTAAGTTTTTTTTTTAGATTTCATGTGTTTTCATGAAACATCCAGAGTAGTCAATATTTGATAGTTAACAACGCTGGCACTAACAACGTTGTTAACGTTAACAAAAGTCTGAACAATCGCCTTAATTGTATGTGTTCACATATGATGTTGAGATCTCAAAAATCAGAACAGAACAGAACAGAACAGATATTTTATTTAGACTTGTACAAGTACATCATCTTCTTTACCACGAATGAATAATAAATAAACAAACACAATATATGACATAGGTTATACATTTATATGAAATAGAATCATAAATATATTCAAAAATATATATTCAAATCAAGTGAGGATGAACAAAACTATTATAATTGTAAATCAATATTTAAAGTTGATCTTCTAATACTCAGAGCTTGTTCGATCTCAAAAATCCAAGGTACTTGTTTTGTTCACAGACCTTAAAAGTCTATTGATAATGTCACCTATACGGGTATGACTAAACACCACAAGGCATTAAAAACACAAACACCATCGAACGGCAAAGCGAAAACACTACAGAAATAGGGCGAAAGTGTGTGTGCATTTCGCCTTGCCCTTCGTTTTTCCTTTATTTTTCAGTGTTTTCTGTGAGAATTAACGTGTTTATCAAAACATTAATTTGCTTTTCCCTTTTTTCAATGCCTGTGTTGCTCGTAGGTATTTTCCGTGGCAATTACTCGCTTTCTGTAAAAAAATATTGTCTTTAACATAACAACCCGGTCTGGCAGCACATATTTCTCATCCTGTGACAAATGGCGCCCAACGAGGGGTCGTGACTGTTTATTTACTGAATAGCCTCGTTGATGTCATGTCCACCTTGTTGTTTTTCCTGGAAATTCAATCGGAAGATAACTCGATCAGTAAGCGAAGGACCCTGAGTTCGAGCACCGGCAATGCTGAAAATATTAAGAACCTATGGCAATAACGATACTAAAAAAAGAAAGCAACTCCGGATATATATGGACGGTTTACAATGTAAAATTGTAAAATGTAAAAATTCTTTACGCTTTGAAAAATTCCCGCGAGGCTATGCCCTCGCCGCACCCCCCCCCCCCCCCCCCCCTATTTGAGCCTTCTCATCAAATTGGCTTCAGTTACGCCCCTGAATATCATTAATTTTATCAACTTAACGAAGTTTTACATTTTCACAAAACCGCCCTGTCAAAACATTAATTTGGAAAAAGGTTGTCGAAGTGTTTGAGTAAACTTATCACCTAAAATATAAAACTTCGGAAATAAAACGAAGGCGGGGCTTTTTAAGCGGCACAGACCTCTCATTGTTTCACTTAAAATGAAGAAAAAGAACAGTTAGGCTTATGTTGCCTTCCGACGTAGCATTTATGACGTAATTTACCACGTGGTATACACACATTATTTCTACTCTACAAAAAAGTATGGTTCACATTCTCCATCGCTTAGACGACAATGACGTCCAAATTAACTCCCTTGAAGATGAAACCATCGGTGAATAAAACTTCCTGATTCAACATCTCGAGGGCATAGTTCGCAGTACCAGTACAAGCGACGGAAATCACGATACCTTTTAACTTTAAAGAGACTTCTCGACAAACGTGGTCGGCCGTTTGGTAATTCAGCTCGCCGATTGGGAATTGTATTTCTCCCATCTCAGTTAATTATATAATGCACCAGTCAATTTAAACCATGACCCCCCTCCCCCAGGTCCGGGGAATAGCGGGGACTTTGACATTCAGTTAAGCCAAACCCGGGTAAAATCTCCGCCTTATGGGAACGAACTGCTGGTAAAATCCCCGCAAAATGCCCCCACACCCAAGGGACTCTAGGTAAGGCCCATTCCCCGCTATTTTCGGCGCGAAGACAAAACCACCGCATTCACCCGGCACTGCGGGGCCATCTGGAAGGTAAAAACACGACCCATTTCCCCATGCTAGACAATCTTATCTTGTCAACGGACATAGATAAAACAAGAACCCGTACCCAGAACTCCCTTTTTACTGTCATCACACAATTACCTCCCTTGTTGAATCCTATTTAATTATTTTCCGCTTCAAATGGCACTACAAAAACATTTTACCCTCCATTCAAGAAATAATTCTGCACTCTCCTCAGAACCATTTAAAGACCGATTTGACTATTTACATAATCACACACACACGCACGCACGCACGCACGCACGCACACACGCACGCACACACACACACATATATATATATGCATGCATCAAGCATGAAAGAGTTCCAGCGAAAAAACACAACATTTTAACTTTATTTTGTTAAACTTAGATGGGAGAATTTTTATACCATAGCCGCTCGAGTAAGATAGATTCATCCCAGCTCTCGCGCAGGGTGTTCTGGTGAAACTCGGTAAACCTCGTTTCCGCAAAACACCCTACGCTCGGGTCGGGATGAACCTATCTTACACTCTCGGCCATGGACGATACGTAAACTCTTCAATGTGTTCAGGCAAATTGTTTGTGAGATAACTTACATAATCCCTGTACGATTCGAATACAATTTGTTTTATATAATGACGAGCGACAGGTTTTATATAACATTCTTTTCACTTGTAACAAATAACACAACAGAAAAACCTTCTTTACCTACAGTGATTATGAGCCGAATACCACAAACTGACAAAGCGATGTCATTTCCCGCGCTACATGCATTGCAGATATGTACAGCTCGAACTTTTTAGAACATAACATATGGCATAGACTCTGGAAAGAATTAAGGATTATATCAATAGTGCATGTTGTCGTATAAATGTCATATGTAATTTTCTCTTTTAGATATTTTCTTATATTTCAGCCATCCAACAATCCGTCTATATGTGAATGTTGCGTGGTTGCAGAGGAATAGGTTATCACATTATATTACAGCCGGACATATAATTTACATAACTGAATCCGATCGTTATGGTAAGATCAGGAAGTTTTGTTTGTTATGTGATTTTAAGTGGGGACACTTTGTATCTTTATTTCACTGGGATTAGTGATCGTTACCGGTGAGTTGATTTAACCGTTTATTTTATTCATTTTTTTTTCATTTTATAATACAATTTCTGTAGTTTCTGTTTTTATTTATGGATGTGTCGTAAATCGTTATTGTAGACGAATCATTATCAGGAGTGGATCAAGGATTTGGCTTTCAAATATGTTGGCACGGGTGTTTGGGGTGAGAGTAACCGATGATCTTTGACATATTCTGAGGCGCACTTGAGCTTCGTTGGAGGCCACCAAACAGGACAAGTGGGTTTTCTTTAGGTACTCAGGGCAATACCAAACTCCAATTGATTCGAGCTAACGAGCATGATTGATATGCTATTGAAGATATTTAAAGTGACACTCTTATTCAAAATCAATACATACACATGTATAACAAACATGAAATTTGAGTGATAAACCGTTAACTACTTGCTAAATAATGCGTTTATGAAAATCTTAATTACTGATAACAAGATAGTAGCTGTGTATTTAATAGCTGAAAGCGCAAAGATATTAAATGATTGGTGAGTGCGAAAAGATTTAGGGCCATCTACTGTCGTCTCATAAGGTAGAAATACCGTGTTTAATGCACATTGCTTTCAAACCAAACTCAATTTCCTTCATGAGGACTATTGCTTTCGACATTGATTCATCCTTTTCAGTATATTAAAACAATTGTATTAATTGTGGCTAATCTTATTTGGGAGTAGAGTGCATCTTTAAAGTTGTTTATGTATGATCGTTATTTTGTTGCGTTGCGCCTGTTTATAACCATTTGAACCTTGATATTTCTACCTTTAAGACCCTTCCAAAATGCAAAACTGGGTGGGGGAGGCCAAAATTTAAAGCGTATTTATATAATATCGGGATTAAAACACTTTTGCATTTTTTTCGGGAAAGTCTGTCAACAAAATGACTACGTTTTGTGGCAAAATGCCCAAGACTAATAAATCAGGTTATCTTGGGTATTCTTGATGATATCTTTTCAAATAAGAAAAATATTCAATATTTAATGAAAAACAGTCATATAAATTTATTTCCGTGTTACATAATGCAAAAATCTTTTTAAAAAATAGCTGCAATCACCACACAGCCTCAAGAGTCATTGTTGGTTCGGTAGTACTCAACAATTCGACACAATACATATTGATTTTGTACAAAGATATTTCCGGAAGAAAAATGCAAAAGCTTTTTTGATTTCAAAATCTGATAAAATCATATTTCATAATTTTACCCAACCTCTTAATACAGCTACACATGTTGCAAAGGATATATTTTTTATGAACCTCAAAACTAAATAAAAGATTTAAACGTGTAATGTTTCTGTCCTTCAAGCGACGTTTGCACAGTGAAAGGCCCTTAAAAAGCTCATAGATACAATTGTGGCTCCGCTAGTTACGGTTTTATTACTTCTACTGCTTTCACCATCGATAAATTGTTATTTTTTGTTTCATTTCTTTCATATTATTTCAGACAAAGCATACATCAATGCTCAAGTTCAAATCTTCCTCATTCCTATATAAACGCATGGTAAACCCACAATATCAAATATCTGCTTAACCTTAAATTTCCTTATTATAAATTAATCTTAAAGGCGCATAGTTAAGGTTGATGCAAAATATTTGTTTTTATTTATTTGAAAGCATAACCGTGTTTTACTCATTTGACTTCAACGAAAATGCATACAATTAAGGTACAGATAAAAATCGTATATGGGGACGTAGCTACTGATTAACAAAAATGCAGCAAACTATAGTGTGGGCCTTTAATGGAATATTTTTTTAAGCTTAGCGGGTGCATTTCGGCTCTAGTCAGACCTCAGGTACTATTATAATTTATACTAATAATATACTTAGCGAAACTAATTTTCATTTTTCAGTAAGTTGATTTTTCCAAAAAGGTGTATTTTAATTAAGTTTATATTGGTAAGATACATAATTTTATTAAAGGGGTTGTACTCCGTATGATATAGCGAAAAAAGAAGAAAATTGTCGAAAACTGACACAAACTTGGCATCGATGTGTACAATGCATTGAAACTTACTAACTGAAGTACCACATAGTTTACAATTTATTTAAGTTTAGCAGTTATTTCGTATTTTTCCATTAAAAAAGATTACTGGGTATGTCTACCAGGTAGAATTCATTCCTTATGTATGACTAGCTAGTCGGTGTTATCACGTGGTATTACCGAGGTAGGTCCATAGCTTAATTATGTGACCTGACAAGAGTAAGCCGTCGTAGCTCAGTGGATACGACGCTGGACTACAATTTTGGCGACATGGGTTCAAACCCGGTCTCCGAGACAATTTTTTTTTTACATTTTGGTACTTTCTTTTACAATTATGATATCAAAGCGTAACACATTCTATTAGATAATTATCTTGAGATTCGTTACAGAAAAAAACTTCAAACATCATAACATATTATCAATGAGGGTGTAACCATATAGTTAAATGGTTTTTAGGCAGACTTTTATAACCGAATATCGGAAATCGCATCGGCAGATCGACAAAACATTTTTTACCTTTGGCGAATTAGTGCACGCACCGGCGTATCAACCCCAGCGTGGTTAGAACTGTAACTGAAATTGAGCTGTAATGAATTTTCAATCCATGCAATGCGGTTAATATAGTTCGAAAAAACTGCGTTTTGCGTAATATAACGAAAATGAAATTGAACAAATAGCGATTATTTTTATATCGGCGCAATATCAAATGCAGAATCCGCAAATAGATTCAAATTGAACGCGTACTGAATCAAATAAATGCCGGCATGTATTATATACCTTTGTTTAGATTTTGCGTCGGCCGAGGACCGATAATACATGGCAGTTATGAATAGAATGTGGGCCATCGCATTCGGACAGGTTTATTCCCCGGAAAAAAAAAACTCGGTGAAGTTGTTTAAAATCGGGCAAAAATGGATCGTTTTATGATGCAATTATATGCTATAATAAGGCGTAAAATATCAATAAATTAAGTTTTAAATGAAATTAAAATACTAGTTCTTCATTTGATCCTACAATCAGATTTTTTTTGTGGTTGGAGTTCATTCAGAAGAATATTATTTATGTTTGAAATTGCCTAAATCGGCTATAACTTGACAAAAATAATATTAAGAAAACAATTTGGGCATTAATGCATGTTTCATAATGCTACGACAGTTAATAACACACAAAATGCTTATTTATTTTATTGCAATTTGACCTATTAGATAGAATCTGTAATGGTACCAGTGGGTTTTGCAAGACATGCAATATACGTTTTCTATCTGTTCGTAGAGCTGAATTATTAATGTATGAAAAGCCATAACTTGCTTAATTACACAAACACGGAAGTGAAACCTAATATATTTACAACCTATCCGAAATAAAGGCAAGGCAAACAAATGTAGTCTAGTATAATAGTGTAATAATCAAAATCCAAGTAAACAAATAAAAATGACGCATATATGCTGGCCTGGGAATACATTGTGCAAAGTCAAAAGCCACAATCTACCTGGAACCCCACATTAAGAAGACGCGTATATTCTGGCCTGGGTTGACAGTGTGCGAAGTCAATACGCACAATTTACCTGGAACCCCACATTAAGAATACGCATATATGCTGGCCTGGGTAGACAATGTTTAAAGTCAATACGCACAGTCTAACAGGAACCCCACATTAAGAAGACGCATATATGCTGGCTTGGGTAGACAGTGTGCGAAGTCAATACGCACAATCTACATGGAACCCCTCATTAAGAAGACGCGTATTTGCTGGCCTGGGTAGACAATGTATAAAGTCAATACGCACAATCTACCAGCAACCCCACATTAAGAAGACGCATATATGCTGGCCTGGGTAGACATTGTGCAAAGTCAATACGCACAATCGACCTGGAACCCCTCATTAAGAAGACGCGTATTTGCTGGCCTGGGTAGACAATGTACAAAGTCAATACGCACAATCGATCTGGAACCCCTCATTAAGAAGACGCATATATGCTGGCCTGGGTAGACAATGTACAAAGTCAATACGCAAAATCTACCAGGAACCCCACATTAAGAGGACGCGTATATGCTGGCCTGGGTAGACATTGTGCAAAGCCAATACGCACAGTCTAACAGGAACCCCACATTAAGAAGACGCATATATTCTGGCCTTGGTAGACAGTGTGCAAAGTCAATACGCCTAATCTACTTGGAACCCCACATTAAGAAGACGCATATATTCTGGCCTGGGTAGACATTGTGCAAAGTCAATACGCACAATCTACCTGGTACCCCACATTAAGAAGACGTGTGTATGCTGGCCTGGGTAGACAGCGTGCGAAGTCAATACGCAAAATCTACTTGGAACCCCACATTAAGAAGACGCGTATATGCTGGTCTGGGTAGACAATGTGCGAAGTCAATACGCACAATTTACCAGGAACCCCGCATTAAGAAGACGCGTATTTGCTGGCCTGGGTAGACATTGTGCAAAGTCAATACGCACAATCGACCTGGAACACCACATTAAGAAGATGCGTATATGCTGGTCTGGGCAGACAGTGTGCGAAGTCAATACGCACAATCTACTTGGAACCCCACATTAAGAAGACGCGTATATTCTGGCCTGGGTAGACATTGTGCGAAGTCAATACGCACAATCTACTTGGAACCCCACATTAAGAAGACGCATATATGCTGGCCTGGGTAGACAGTGTGCGAAGTCAATACGCACAATCGACCAGGAACCACACATTAAGAAGACGCATATATGCTGGCCTGGGTAGACAATGTTCAAAGTCAATACGCACAATCGACCAGGAACCCCACATTAAGAAGACGCATATATGCTGGCCTGGGTAGACAGTGTGCAAAGTCAATTACGCACAATCTACCAGGAACCCATCATTAGGAATTCGAATGCTTTCTAAAAGATAAGGTCTGATAAGGGTGGGTGGAGATTGTTCATTGACAAGTAGGATAGGTGTAATACTTTCAAATCTTCTCGCAAATGGCTTCAGCGGCAATCAAGTTTTGATTCTATGCAGTACCTTGTACGCTGCAGCCAAGTTCAGGCGTGTCTTCTCAAGTGCAAACGTCTAAAATAATGATAGGTAGAAAGCTGAAACCGCTTGCCAGAATGATTCTATTTAATGTTTTACATCTTGACTTCAGATCTGTTTTAAGTGCAGTTTAAACGCGTGACAGTCACGAAGAAATCATGCGTGTGAACAAAGCCATGCCCTGGGCGCTTGTGATTGGGATGACGTTTTTGTCTACGATGGGAAGCGCACAGTCTAACGTTACCAGGTACAAGCTATTACTAGACAGACACACAGAAATTGTTATTGTCTTTAACATGATATATATGGAGAGCTTCCTTTGGACGTTATAAATGATAATATTCTTAAACTATTAAAGTAAAGAGCAGATTGAGTCCACTGATGAAAAATATATCTTTGCAACAAACACTATGACTGTCTAATGCACCAGTCAATTGTAACCACGCCCTCCCAGGTCCGGGGAATAGCGGGGACTTTGACCTACGGTCCAGCAAATCCCCGCCCTGCGGATACGAACAGATGGTAAAATCCCCGACAAATGCCCCCGCACCACAACTTTTTTGTCTTGGAATGAGCCAACTTTTGCGAAAATCCATGGAAACCAATTATAAAAAAACTGCTGACAAAAATCAGATCGCAGATTTTTATGGGTATGTTCAAAAATTGATGTTTTATGCATTTTTCTTAAACCGTTAGTAACCATTAATTTTCAAACGGAAATATAAAAATCTCCGATCTGATTTTTTGTGAGCAACCTTATATCATTGGTTTGCAGATATTTATGCAAAAATTTGCCCTTTCCAAGACAAAAAGTAAAAATAGTTGTTAAAATGATCAATCTGTGCGAGTGCAGCTTTAATAAACCATTTGATTTTCAGAAAACAACTTATCAACGATCTCCTTGAGGACTATGACGCGAACGTTATACCCGATCTGGACTCAGGTAACCACATTCGGCACTCCTCGGTCATTTTCTATCGAAAACGACCTCGGATGTATGCCGACACATCAGTAGAAGTATTTTGTAAAGTTTTAGATAATAGTATTAACTTATTGTAGTGTTGTTTTAACGTGTGCGTTGTATATCTCAGTTTAATTTATTGCCAGTGAATAAATAATTAAGATTCTCAAGCGTAAAGTCATTAAGTTTAACTGCTATATTAAAATTACTACGAGGTGTACATGTAGTGTACTTCAATTTAAAGATTTATACCATTGTAAACCGTCTACATACATCCTAGGTTGTTTTCGATGGAAATTGACCGAAGAGTTCCAAATAAAGTTCATTCATTGGGCTGGTGTTTAGAACTTTGTTTATGTTTACAACGTGATTAACGACATCGTTGTTAAACGATATCTTTTAAGTATGTTCTCAAATATATAAAGCTGCACTCTAACAGATTTACCATTTTTACAACTTTTTTATTTTTTTCTTGGAAAGAGCATTTTTTTTGTAAATATCTGCAAACCAATGATATAAGATTGCTGAATAAAAAATCAGATTGTACATGTTCATATTTCCGTTCGAAAATTAATGCAGTCTTATATAACTGGTTTCCATGGATTTTCTCAAAACATTGGCTCGTTCCAAGACAAAATATAAAAAAGATGTCAAAACGTTCAATCTGTGAGATTGCAGCTTAAAATGAAAAAGTATAGCTGAAAAACCTCTCTTTTATATAGTTAGAAATACTGCAGATCAAAATGTAAATGTATAAATTTATATCAATTTCCATGATTGTTAAATACACGGTCTAACACGTATTTATTGAAAAATCTTTCAAGTGGTTTTATGAAAGCAGTTAATCCAATTGTGTACGTTGTGCAACGATATATGTTTACTTCCAGGGGCGTAGCTAGGGCCTTCGTATAACAAATCGTTTGGGAGAAAAACACAAAAACTTTTTTTTTAAATGTATGTAACTATGAAGTTATATAAAAAAATATAATGATTATAAAATAACCACACAAGTTGAAGGTTATTCAAATGCATTTCAAATAACAAAAGTGATGCCTGATATTCTATATTTATTATTTCGGTATTACCATGTCACTTTCTTTTCAAATACATGTATACAAAATATGACACGAGCATCGGACGACAACAGTAAATGTAAACCAGGAAAACAAACACAGTCCACATTAACATGAAATTAATAGAGATAAGCTTCGTAAAATAGATTTGACACTACAGAAAGCTCATGCCATTTTTTTAATCAAACAATAAGTCATAGCCAGTTATTTTAATCAATTTAGTCATAAGCTCGAAGGGTTTAGTGTGATATATTGTGATTGTCCGTCGTCCGTCGTTATCCGTCATCTGTCTGTCGTCAATATTCTCCTATAACACCTTCTCCTCATTAACAACTTGTACAATTTCAACCAAACTTCACATGAATGTTTCTTTGGGATAACTCCACACTCCTTCAATACAACTTGTTACTTGCAAAACTCTGGTTAAAAAAGTGTTGTATTATAGTTTTACGGGGTTTGGGCGGGCTGGCATTTTGGATGGTGGCGTCCAGTATGTTGTCCAATCAATAACTTTATAACCATTTGTCCAATTTGGTGAGCGATATAGGGTCATCTTGGGGCTCTTGTTTATTTCATTATTTTGAATATTGTTTAATCAAAGTGTGCATAACACGTGGGTACAACGTCAGGTGTTAACGGAATTGTGGTGTGTATTTCGGACATCTTTAATGCCCCTGGATCGACAGCAAAGACCACTAGACCACGGATCCGCGCCCGAAGTAGGCATAACACCGTGTACAGCCATTTTCTACACGGTCAACTTGCATTAACTTGTGTTGCATTGAAAATGTGGGTAAAAGTCGATGTAGTTTTTTTGTTTAACACAGGCCGTTTAAACCACGTGACATGTGCATCGTCTAATATTCAAGAACCATAAGTAACCGTGGCTTGATTCTTTTGTTTCAGATTACCCGACAAATGTTACTGTTCAGTTATCGATCCACAACATGCACTCGATCAGCGAGACCACAATGGTATATATATATATATATGTGCTTATTGTTACCCTCCATCAGCGAGAAAACCATGGTATATGTATGTGCTTATTGTCACCCTCCATCGGCGAGACCACTATGGTCTATGTATTTAAAGTGCTTATGTTACCCTCACTCGGCGAGACCACTATGGTCTATGTATTTAAAGTGCTTATGTTACCCTCCATCGACGAAACCACTAAGGTCTATGTATTTAAAGTGCTTATGTTACCCTCACTCGGCGTATTTAAATTGCTTATGTTACCCTCAATCGGTGAGACAACTAAGGTTTGTGTATTTAAAAGGCTAATGTTACCCTCAATCGGCGATACCACTAAGGTTTATGTATTTAAAGTGCTTATGTTACCCTCAATCGGCGATACCACTAAGGTTTATGTATTTAAAGTGCTTATGTTACCCTCAATCGGTGAGCCCACTAAGGTTTATGTATTTAAAGTGCTTATGTTACCCTCAATCGGTGAGCCCACTAAGGTTTATGTATTTAAAGTGCTTATGTTACCCTCAATCGGCGATACCACTAAGGTTTATGTATTTAAAGTGCTTATGTTACCCTCACTCGGCGTATTTAAATTGCTTATGTTACCCTCAATCGGTGAGACAACTAAGGTTTGTGTATTTAAAAGGCTAATGTTACCCTCAATCGGCGATACCACTAAGGTTTATGTATTTAAAGTGCTTATGTTACCCTCAATCGGTGAGCCCACTAAGGTTTATGTATTTAAAGTGCTTATGTTACCCTCAATCGGCGAGAACACTTAGGTTTATGTATTTAAAGTGCTTATGTTACCCTCAATCGGTGAGCCCACTAAGGTTTATGTATTTAAAGTGCTTATGTTACCCTCAATCGGTGAGCCCACTAAGGTTTATGTATTTAAAGTGCTTATGTTACCCTCAATCGGCGATACCACTAAGGTTTATGTATTTAAAGTGCTTATGTTACCCTCAATCGGCGAGACCACTAAGGTGTATGTATATAAAGTGCTTATGTTACCCTCAATCGGCGAGAACACTTAGGTTTATGTATTTAAAGTGCTTATGTTACCCTCAATCGGCGTACCACTATGGTCTATGTATTTAAAGTGCTTATTGTTACCCTCCATTGGCGAGAACACTAAGGTCTATGTATTTAAAGTGGTTATTGTTACCCTCCATCGACGAGACCACTAAGGTTTATGTATTTAAAGTGCTTATTGTTACCCTCAATCGTCGAGACCACCAAGGTTTATGTATTTAAAGTGCTTATTGTTACCCTCCATCGACGAGACCACTAAGGTTTATGTATTTAAAGTGCTTATTGTTACCCTCCATCGTCGAGATCACCAAGGTTTATGTATTAAAAGTGCTTATTGTTACCCTCCATCGTCGAGACCACTAAGGTTTATGTATTTAAAGTGCTTATTGTTACCCTCCATCGTCGAGATCACCAAGGTTTATGTATTTAAAGTGCTTATTGTTACCCTCCATCGTCGAGATCACCAAGGTTTATGTATTTAAAGTGCTTATTGTTACCCTCCATCGTCGAGACCACCAAGGTTTATGTATTTAAAGTGCTTATTGTTACCCTCCATCGTCGAGACCACTAAGGTTTATGTATTTAAAGTGGTTATTGTTACCCTCCATCGTCGAGACCACTAAGGTTTATGTATTTAAAGTGGTTATTGTTACCTTCCATCGTCGAGACCACTAAGGTTTATGTATTTAAAGTGGTTATTGTTACCCTCCATCGTCGAAATCACTAAGGTTTATGTATTTAAAGTGCTTATTGTTACCCTCCATCGTCGAGACCACTAAGGTTTATGTATTTAAAGTGGTTATTGTTACCCTCCATCGACGAGACCACTAAGGTTTATGTATTTAAAGTGCTTATTGTTACCTTCCATCGTCGAGATCACCAAGGTTTATGTATTTAAAGTGGTTATTGTTACCCTCCATCGACGAGACCACTAAGGTTTATGTATTTAAAGTGCTTATTGTTACCCTCCATCGTCGAGACCACCAAGGTCTTTATCTTTAAAATGCTTATTGCTACCTTCCATCGACGAAACCACTAGCTGTAAATCTTTCAGAACTCACCAGTCATTTAATATTTGTGCGGTTTCAGCTATTAATCACCCGGTTACAATTGTGTTATCAGTAGTTAGTAGTTTCCATAAATGCATTATAAATTTAGAAAGTAGTTAAGAGTTATCTTTCAAACTTTATGTTTGTTATACATGTGTATGAATTGATCATAAATACGAGGGTCACTTAAAACCTTTCCATGCTTCAGGAGTATTCAGTTGACGCATTACTCCGAACTTGGTGGCGAGATCATAGGCTCGATTTTACCTCTATAAAAACAAACTTCACGTCTGTGGAGCTCGACACTAAACTGATGGACCGCATTTGGCAGCCCGATATCTATTTCAAAAATGAAAAAAGAGGTCTTGTCCACACCATCACAACTACAAATAAACTGATGCACATAAACATGAATGGGACAGTTGTGTTAAGCATAAGGTAAGCTGAAATGTGTGGGACAAGGGGCCTATTATGTAAAATGAATTAAAGTTAACAACGTTGTTAATGCGTTGTTTACTTTTTAATCTCAAATGTTCTGGAAGGTTCATATATGCACGTATGATCTGCAGTATTTCTAACAAGAGATTATAATTTATTTGAGCTGTATTTGTTTCATTCAAACACATGAGCGCAATACAGACCATTCACCTTTAAAGGGACTGTGTCACAGATTTGCACCGAAAATATTTTTTTCTCTAACGAATCTCAGGACAAAAATGTAAAAAAAAATGTGTCGGAGACCGGGTTCGAACCCTCGTCGCCAAAATTGAAGTCCAGCGTCTTACTCACTGAGCTTCAAAGGCTTATACAAATCGGGTGAAATAATTAAGCTATATACCTTCCTCGGTAATATCACGTGATTACACCGACTTGCCAATCACGCATAAGGAATTAATTCTACCTGGTAGACATACCCAGTAATCTTTTTTAATGAAAAAATACGAAATAACTGCTAAACTTAAATAAATTGTAAACTATGTGGTACTTCGGTTAGTAATTTTCAATGCATTGTAAACATCGATGCCAAGTTTATGTCAGTTTTCGACAAAAAATTTTTCGCTATTTTATCATACGTGAGACAGTCCCTTTAATAATAACAATGATCTTGTTATAAGCGTTGTTAACAAATTTCTGAGCAATCAGTTATGAGTGCTTTAAAAGAGGAACAGTTAAGCATAAAATTAAATGTAAAAGAACTGGAAACAGAATGTTTATTGAAAAACAGGATTAAAACCCTAAAATGTTTTGTCCTGTAGAATTCAGCTGCAGCATCAGGGCTCATGGGTTTCTAGTTTGATATTGTATTCAATAAAAAATCTGGAAACATAATGTTTATTGAAAAACAGAATTGAAACCATCTTGTAACGGAATGCTTATTGAAAAACAGGATTGAAACCCTAAACTAGAATACAGCTGCAGCTTCAAGGTTCATGGGTTTCTAGATTGGTATTGTATTAGGCTTTACTAACAGAAAGCTTTCTTACGATATTTATGTTCATCTTGATAGGCTTACAGTGGCATTGAGCTGCTCGATGAATCTGCAATACTACCCATTCGACTCACAAACCTGTCCGCTCTACTTAGGGAGCTGTAAGTTAATTAGTATATTTATCTTGCCAAAACTACAAAAAAACTATATTACAGAAAGTCGCATCAATCATTGTTTTCACTGAGTTTACCTTGCGCTCATCTCACAGATAAAATACTCTAGGAATAAAAGAGTACGAAACAGAGATTTATTTCGTTTATTGTTTGATTTACCATATTTTATAGCCCTGTGTTTAAATAAAAAAGTCACTTTGAAACTTTGAGGTAAGGATATCTTTTCAAAACATTGTTATTCAAGTTTCATTGCATCGTTTTCAGTCGGCTATACGGATGCTAATATCAATTTGGATTGGCGCAAGCAAGATCCTGTTCATATTAAAGAAAATGAGATGCCAAAATTTGACCTTCGTTCCGAGGTTGAACTTCAAGACTACATTTCACAAGCCATAAGTACTCCTTGTTCTTCGCTTATCCATTTTTGTTTGTCAACAAACAAGGCTTTATGTATGTTGCGTGGTGTCTCTCAGGGTCGAGGGGTGGTATACAATACCAGTCTTTATTATTTGAAAACGGTGTAGCTAATCGGATTGCTCGATATAAATAACTGATCTATACGGTGAATTGGGTCAATGATGGATGACCATAAGATTAACTTAAGTTGCATAATGAGTACCACCCAAAACCTGATCAATGTACCTCTTATCAAGGAATGAATTGCGGAATTGATGTAATTGTCGGGGTATGAATGCAGTTGGTTAGATTAAAATGCGTGGTGTTACCAGACCAACTGCGTTCATATCCCCAATAATGTCATGAATCACGCAATTCATTCCTTACAATTATACCAAAGGTTCATTATTTCTTCTCAAAATTGTTAAAAGAAAACCTCACAGTATTTCTTTCCTGTAAATAGAACGTCCCGACCGTAACTGGAAACATTTTTTTTACGTAACAATATCGCGGGGAAATATTCAATAACTTCAAAACAATTTTTGACGTGGAATGACAACAATACATTTACCAAATCTTGAGCTAACACTTCTCAACATGTTGGTTAAAGTTTTTCGATGCCTGCTGGCACAAACAAGAAGATAAACACAATTCAATAGATATTAAAACGCGTAGATTCGCGATCCGAAAATATCCGAAGAAGCTGTGTACATCGGAATATTCGTAATTACAGAAAGGCCGTTAATTTAAGGAATGGAAAAAAGGTGAAAATGTTCTAGGTTATCTAACATGCTGGCTTATTGGCTTGTCCTTGTATTTTACATTGTATGATCGATATTTTAATATATTGCTTATTGTCTTTATATTCATTGTTTTACCAGCTGGTTCGTTTTCAACGCTTCGCGTAGACTTCTTTCTGGACAGACAAATCGGATTTTTTTGGCTTCAAATATTCATCCCAAGTCTTCTTCTGGTCGTGCTGTCCTGGGTCTCGTTCTGGGTGGATCCGAAGGCCGTACCAGCACGTGTCTCTCTCGGCGTCACGTGCGTACTCACCCTGACAACCCAGAGTTCCGGAACGCGCCAGCTACTTCCGCCGGTGTCGTATGTCAAGGCCATTGACGTCTGGATGTTCGTATGCCTTGTGTTCGTGTTTGCTGCACTTCTTGAGTTTGCGTACGTTAACGTCCTGGGGAGAGCCAAAGAGGGAACAGAAACGGTAAGGCCTTATAAATACATTTGGTTTGGATTAAAGATGCACTCTTATTCCCACATCAGATTTACCACAATTAATACTATTGTTTTAATATTCCAAAAAGGATGAATAAATGTCGAAACAATGGTTCTTATGAAGGATACTGACTTTAATTTGATAAAAAAATGTGCATAAAAGACGGTATTTCTACATTTTGAGACTTAAAGTAGATCACAGAAAATATTTTAGCATTCACTAATTATTCAATATTTTTACGTTTTCAGCTATTGAATACACGGTTACAATCTTGCTATCATTAATTAATATTTTCCATAAATGCATTATTAATAGTAAGTAGTTAAAGGTTTATCAGTCAAATTGATCTTTGTTATACATGTGAATGTATTGATTTTGAATAAGAGTGTCACTTTAACTGACCCTACCTACGAAATAGGTGCCGACCCTACTGTTTTGAAAGTCAGCTATTAAAAAAAATGAAGAAAAAAATAAGTGTGTGTGTTTTAATATGCAATAAAAATCATGTTTTTTTTCTTCAGAATATTACATTTAACACCCTTTTCCAATGGTGATAATAACGTTCTACATAAAGCCTAATACAAAAATAAAAATAAAAGCCTACCTACCCTATCTGTTTTTGAAAAGGATGGAACCCTTACCAAACCATTTTTTTTTCTAAATTGGATAAACCCTAAAACAGTGTTCTATGCATCGGAATTTCACAGGACTCCATTTTAGCATACTATTTTTTTCTAAATTCAATTACACTTTCTTCCTGTTTATAAAGAAAACACAATTTAAAAAAAAATAACATAAGTTAATCTAAATATGTATATACAAAGCTCGTGTGAATATAACTAAAAAATGATGTATGAGAATAAATATTACAAGTGAATACATTATGTTCACTACTTAAGGAATGAATTACGGTATTGATGTCATTATCGGGGTATGAACGCAGTTGGGCAGGTTAAGTATGTAGAGTCCGAAGGTACAGTTCAGTGTCAATTTTCTTGCATATTTAATCACAGTTTTTGAATGGAATGATCTCCTGCTTTGGTGTCGTATGACCTGTACAATTTTGTCACATTTATGACCCTAAAGTATTTATTGTTTCTTCAGATGTATTAAAGGGATCATCTCCTACCAAAGGTCTATCAAAATGCACCAGTCAGTTGTAACCACGCCCCTCCCCCCACAGGTCCGAGGGAAAAGCAGGGCCTTTGACTTTCGGTCCAGCCCATCCCGGGTAAAATCCCCGCCCTGTGGGAACAATCAGCTGGTAAAAAAAGCCAATTTTCCCGGCAACCCAGGTTGGGCTCATACCCCTCTATTTTTGGCGCTGCGGGGTAACATGGATGGTAAAAACACGCCCCCCCCCAATCCCCGGTATACCCCCCCAGTACCAGGGGAAGGGGCGTGGTTACAATTGTCTGGCGCATAACATAACTATGATAACTGCTGCTTAACAATGTCAGGAAATCTTGAAAGGCGTGAATATCTGTTTTACAGGTCATATGACACCAAAGTAAGGTGTCATTCCTTTCAAACTACAGTGTATTTAATTAGATGAAATAAACATTTCATTACAGGAAGAAAACGAAACTGAGAGCAAGTGCTGTACAAGATATAAGGTATATGTAAAGTTATATAATATGTCATAAAATGGATCTTCATACTTGTTTACAAATAAGGGGATTATATTTTCTTTACTCAGATTGTTCTGTTAAACGTCCTGTCTTCAAATAGTAATGCAATTCTTGTTAGTTTCCAAAGTGTTACTTTTTTCGAATATGGGTATATTTAAATGCACATATATATGTATATATATTTGCAGGCAGTATGTTTTAAGGTCTTTGCCGAAGCTGGCGAGGCGAGAGCGAAGAAAGTGGACATAATCTCGCGTGCACTATTCCCGGGAGTGTTTTGCATCTTTCTCTCAGTGTTCTTCTTGGCTTGCGGACTCGCTTCCTAAACTATTGCTAAGAGTTTATAAAATCCCGGTTTTACAGACTTTTGTCTGATATTTCTTGAATTTGTAGTAACATATTCTGATTTTTTTTTCCTTTTCAATCCCATTTAAGTTATAAAATATCATCAATGTATTAATAAAGCTATATAATCAACTCATTTGTGTACAATCAACTTGTATGTCCATGCACCTCCTTCCGGCCCCTTCACATTCGGAATACCTCGGCAATCTTCCATCGAACACAACCTCTCATGTATGTATGTCGGTACATTTGCAGAAGTAGTGTGTACAATTTTAAATAATAGTATGAATTAATTTAAGTGTTTAACGTGTATTTTGTATTACTATGTTTAAATTGATTGCCAGTGAAGTGTATCATTGCATAAATAATTAAGATTCCCAGAGTAAAGGTAAAATGAAATAAGGCACTGCCTTAGACGGGCTCTAGGTATGTTATCAACTGCAGAAACTGCTCATGCAGTACATTTTTTCTTAGGTAAACAAGTGTCAAAGGCAAAATTCATTTTATATGACATACTATGACTTTGACTGCACCAATTAGATTATTAAGGTGCATAACAAATAAGGTTAAGGCAATGCAAAGCAAATTTAATATTTTAATGTTTGAAAAAACTCATAATAACAAACACAAGTATATTAATTTACTTAATACTGAATATCATACAAGCATTTACAGTACAAATAAATGATTCCTACTTTAAACATAAGAAGGTAAACGAAACAGATTGAGTTTACATAAAACTAATTATTACAGTTATCTGACAATTAACCTGTACTAAACTATTTTAATATGAAAAACAGCATTTTGTATAATTTAGATTTTTAAGGTTCTGCAAATAACCTGGAAAAATGGTTTGACCACCTCAGCAGTTTGAAATGAATATAAATTCCCTGTAGTTGATGTTGATAGCACCATTCCATCATTGAATATAACGATGTATGCAGAAAGTATGAAAATATTTATTTATTTAAAGTATGAGTCTTCAAACTGAATTATACATCTATAACAGTTAAACAAACAAGAGGGCCTTGAAGGCCCTGTATCGCTCATCTGATCCAATACAGATCATCAAGAATAACAATCTGATCAAGTTCCATGAACATATGGTCATAAATGTGGCCTCTAGAGTGTTAACATGCTTTTCCTATTACTTGACCAGGTGACCTAGTTTTTGACTGCACATGACCCAGATTCGAACTTGAAGCTAATCAATATAAACATTCTGACAAAGTATAATTAACATACAGTCATAAATGTGACTTCTAGATTGGTAACAAGTTTTTCTTATGATTTAACCTAATGACCTAGTTTTTGACCGCACATGACCAAGATCAAACTTGGCCTAGAGCTAATCAATATAAACATTCTGACCGACTTTCAGGAAGATACAGTCGTAAATGAGACATCAGGCCTCAATTTCTCGAAACTTCTTAATGCCCCTTATAACCGTATTAAGCTAAACTCACTATTTTTGGTTTTCAATTATTTGGATGATATTTACTTCTTTAAGAGTTTTTATACTTTAGATAGGAAGTATCTATATGTTAGTTAAATTAAACCGTTTTTCATTTATAAAAATTCCATTCAAGTATGTATTTTGAGTAATTGAAATATTAAAAGCTACTTAAGCCTGTTAAGCTTAAGAAGTTTCGAGAAATTGGGGCCTAGAGTATTAACAAGCTTTTCCTTCAATTTGACCAGGTGACCTAGTTTTTGACCACACTTGACCCAGATTCGATAACATTCTGACCAAGTTTCCTGAAGGTACAGTCATAAATGTGACTTCTATAGTGTTAACAAGCTTTTCCTTTAATTTGACCGGGTGACCTAGTTTTTAACCCTAGCTGACCCAATATCGAACTCGTCCAAGATTTTATTGAGAGTAACATTCTGACCAAGTTTCATTAAGATGGTGCCCAAACTGTGACCTCTAGAGTGTTAACAGTCAAATTGTTGACGACGGACGACGACGGACGACTACGACGGATGACGGATACAGGGCGATCACAATAGCTCACCTTGAGCACTTTGTGCTCAGGTCAGCTAAACACAAGCACATAGATTATTCAACAAAACATTAGTTCTTGTTATTGATACATATATATTTATGTTGTAAACTGTTGTAATATATGCACAATAAAGCAATTTAACTGTTTACAACATTATCAGAACAAAAATGTACTATAATTATGCTTACATTAGCTCATTCATAAGCTCATTCAGTTTAAAACTACAAAAAGTATATACTTTGCCAATACACTTAATTGTTCAGAACGTATTAGGCTTTGTTATAATTTTAACAATGTCACTGTATTTTAGACATAGTAAATTGCCCCCCCCCCCAGCAAGAGTTTAGCAACCTACTGACAAGATGACTGTAATAAACTATGATGTATTGATCTATTGATAGGGGACTACTCTCCAAGAAAATTGACAAATTTCTCTGCATTTGATACATATGCAATTCTTGTCTCTTATTTCAATTGCTCATGATGATTACAGTACTGAAGTCATCGATCCAAGATACATAATGCACTCTGGTAAAGGGTACTGAAGTGATCGTCCCATATGCCAATTCTGGTATCCTGGATGAAATGTTTCTGGTGAATACAGTACTGAAGTGATCAATCCCTGATGCCACTCTGGTATCCTGGATAAAGCGTTACTGGTGAATCCAACTTACTGAAGAGATCAATCCCAGATGCCACTCTGGTATCCTGGATAAAACCTTACTGGTGAATACGGTACTATAGTGATGAATTCCGATCTGAAACAGATTAACACCTATTTTAAACTCATAATATAATAAACAAGGGTCAATTTGTTTACAGTGACGCAGATGAAGAGACTATCACACTAACAAATGAAGTCACCGTTGTTAAAAATATGTAAATATGGCCTAAGACCACAGTTATTCTAACTATATGTTCCATAAAGACACTAACCAAGCTTACAATGTATCTCTTCAAAACAGTATTTTCATATAATATTTTTGCAAAAACCGACTTCAAAACTCCTATAGTTCAATTTCAGGCTGTATGCAACACGTACTGAAAGTTTGGAAATGATATATTAAACACTTTTAGATTGAGTATAAGCACCTGTGGTGTTTTCATAAAAAGCAGAAATAGCCATTTCTATCAATCGTTAAGCCGCAAACTTTTAAAGAGCCATTATTTCCTCATGCATTGGATTAATCTGACCAAGAAAGGTTTATATATAAGACAGCACCATAAAAATGGCCTGCCTACTCTATTAAGATTTTTTCAAAGCAAAATAAGATTTTTCCACTTTATCAGCTTAGCGTTTATATAAAAAATGACATAGAGCCAAACTGAAATGCTTCCAGGAACAAATGGCGCAGCATAGGAAATGGTAAAAAAACACCAAAACTGAAAGATTCATGACAACTGCTTGTGTTTTCATGTATGAGATGGCTACATGATGTAGAAAATGCAGTGATAGCATAATTATGCTAAGTTTAAAAAAAAATGCTTAAAGTATCTGTTTTGAAGGCTAGATTTGCCTTAAAATTAAGGTTACAGCTCTTAACCAGTGTCTATAAGTTGCTTATTTACACCTGATTAGTATAAATCCCACTCTTTGGAATCATTTTCACATAAACAAGTACTACAAAGTTAACTTACATCTTCATTCTGAAATATTAGATTCAGAGCTGCAACTCCTGGATCTAGATTGCCGGACCACTGCCATGGGCGAAAAGCCGCAGAAAACTGGAGCTTATTGGCACATCATATTCTGCAAGCAAGACACAAAATCAATGTTTGACACAGAATAAGACTATCTTCTTTTACTGTAAAAGTATGAAAAATGCCTGTAAACACTCATTTGAGACATACATAACCTTTTATGTAGGAATTATGCTCCAGTCAATTGTAAACACCACTCAAGCCCGGGGAATAGCGGGGACTTTGACTTTCAGTCCAGCCAACCCAGGGTAAAATCCTTGCCCTGCAGGGAAGAAATGATGTTAAAATACCCACCAAATGCCCCCGCACTGCTATATTTTGCACAAAGACAAAACCACCGCATTCACCCGGCACTGCAGTGACACCTGAATGGTTAAAACATAGCCCTTTTCCCCGGCTATCCCCGGTTGGAGGGTCCCAGGTTACAATTGACGGGTGCATTAATGCGATAAATGTGCAGAAAAGTTCCATTAATTCCAAAAAAATTATTACAAAACATATTAAATATATAGTCTTTTGGACGATTTGCAATAACTTTTTTTAACAACTCAAAGGTTAATCTTTACTAATCTAGTACCCAGATGCATTTTGAAAGCCTTTAAACCAGACTTTCTTAGAAATCTGTCTTACTTGCAGACAATATTCCTTTCTAAGAAATCCTAGCCAAGAACGGGTATGGAATTCCATCACTAGACCATGTTTTGATCAGCATTGGTTCTTGTCCTTGAAAATACCTCTGTGGCTTCAGCAACCAGGATGGCTATATTAAATAAACAATAAATTAGTGTTTTAATTTATTAAAGCTGCACTCTCACAGATTGAACGTTTTGATCAAATTTTATGAAACAATTGTACCGAGATTCGCTACAGAAAATAATCTTTTTGGTGCCAATCTGGTGTACACTTTAAGGCATTTTGAGTGTATTTAGGTTTTTTCTTTAATGCATAAAGGGAAAAGGTACTCAATCCCTCTGCTCACTTTTTATTGCTTTTGCCATCCGAGTTGAGATGTAATATTTCCCAATGTATTAACTTCAAGTAAATGAATATATTCAGAATGATTGACAGTATGAATGAATGAAAAGTAGCAATAATTCTTTAGATAGGGATCTCATTGTGTTTCTGTGATTGTTTAAGTAGATGTTTTTCATGTTCGTAAGCTTAAAATCATATGCACACTAAATGAAACATAATTCTGCATCATGTGTAGTAAGTTGTGATACTTGTTTGCAAATAATGCAATGTTTGCTTAAAAGAGCAAACAAAATGTGCGAATAGATGCACAATAAAGTCCAAAGACCAATGAAGGTCAGCAGTTTTATTAGAAAATGATATTATCTCAAAGCCGCAACAAAAACGGCATGAAAGAAATTCAATTCGGAAAGAAATATACAGGTGCAGTTGTATTTATGTAAGAGGTGCACCTCCATTTTAAATTTTTAAAATATAAATAGAACAGAACGTATGAATAAAGAATTGCACAGCTTGATAACATACAGGTGCACCTGTAAAGTAAGTGTATTTTAGTAACATTGATGATTCTCTCACAAAGCCATGTTGTTTCATTGTAAGGGTATGGCAACTCTCACTCAGCCATGGAGGTTGTTTGGCAGGATGGTTGGCCTTCTCCACACCCTGGACTGACTATTTAGTTACAATATGTCACACGATCTGTGCCCCACAGCAAAACCATCAACACGCATTTGCCGATTTGTCTTTCAATCACAATCTTGCACTCTTATGGTGTCAGCCTTCCTCTCAACATATACAGTCACAATCTCTCATCTCCCATAGTGTTGTTTGGCACGAGGGGTCACTCGGCACTATTTATTTGCAATCTTTCACACAATCTGTCGATCAAAGCAAAACCATTCATCTTTACAGTCACAATAGCTCACAAAGCCATGGTGTTGGACCGCAACCGTCCATTTATCTTTTCAGTCATAATCTTGCGTTCCGCCATGGTTTTTTTTGGCAGGAGTTGAAACCCCTCCCGCACCCTCCCCTTCCAACTTCTTAATTTAATAACATCTGCCACAAAAAAGTGCTGTTGCATTTCAGTTACCTGGTATTTGGACTGCAGTTGTGGCCAGTCGAGCTATCTGATTGGGGCGATTCGGTCCCTTGGGTGATGTCTTGGTCTGAGAATTATAAAAAATGTGTTTGTCACTGTGTACTCTATGATACATATAATAAACAAATAATCCACTTTTGGTCGTATATTTTTACATAATATTTTAATATTACATACAATCTTTATCATTCACATGGTGTCGGACCGCAACCGTCCATTGATCATTTCGGTCATAATCTGGCGCTCCGCTATGGTTTCACTTGGCAGGAGGGGATACCCCTCCCGCACCCTCCCCGCCCAACTTCTTAATTTACACAAAAGTGGTGTTGCATGGCACAAGAGTTCACCTGTCACACAATTCCTGTATATCTTTTTAGTTTCAATCTCTCAACCAGCGTGTTGGTAATTGAAAGGTGTTACCATCCTTTGATCTCAGTCAAAACATCTCACTCATCCATTGTTGAGGTTCACAGACGGTACACCCCATCCATCTTTTCAGTGACAATATCTCGCTCAGTCATAGCGATTCTGAATTGGTCAACCGTATGTCATAAGTTTATGAAATTGATATCTTCATTGTATGATTTACTGAAAAGTGGTTTTACATTTTTACAAAATAATCATACTGTACCTGGCTGACGTGACAAGCTCTGCTATGTGTACCGGTATAATCCATGGTCGTAATTAAATCGGTAATCCAACAGGAATTAATTCTTCGCAATTTCTATCCGATCAACAACTGTCAAACATCTAAATAGTATTGATATTGTATAGCCTAAAATGACAACTACTAACTGTCAAGTGTGACCTTCGTATAGAATGGTAAACAATGCGTATGAATATATTTAATAAACAAGTGAAAACAAAGTATATATCTCAGACAATCTATAGAAATATGTTTTATTTGTCTTTTTGAGTTTACCAAAAGTATTCATAGTAATTGCTTATAAGCATATTTTGAATTATTTTAATAACTAGTGGGCGCTTTTTCGCCGCATCTCATAGTTTAAATTGCATGGGCCTGTTTTCTTCCGTATCGTCACGCTCTGATGACGTTGGTGTCCGGCATGCACGCGCTCAATATAGTTTATGAATAGAAAAAATACTGGTTCCATCACCTTTACGTCTTTTTTTTCAGGCTGATAGTATGTGCAACTTTTGAACGAAAGTAGTGCTATGTGTGACCGTAATAGGGCTCTGCCGAGCTTCGCTCGGTTTAGAGCCCGTATAAAGTTTAACTGCTGTATTGAAATGACTACGCGGTATACTTGCAGCGTAGTATTTTTTTTTTTTTTAAATCTGACATCGTAAACCGTCCATATACATCCGAGGTTGTTTTTGATGGAATATGACCGAGGATTTCCGATATATCAACTTCAGGATTGTTGTTGTTGTTGTTTCTGTTGCTTGCGAGTTAAAATGCGTTGTGACGAATCCTGATATGTGGTCTAGTGCTAAGAGACTTGACTGTCAACGGTTTGATGCCCGGTGTCACCACTAAAATACTAACCGTTTTTCGGGAAAGGTTTAGGAACCTTGGTTACCCTAACCAGGGTAACATACTGTATGTGCTCTATGATAAGCAGTCAACCAGATTGGTAATCTCTCTTTGGCCGACGTGCATCGATATGCTAGTGAACTCGTTGAACAAACGTTCCCACCCTCCCTTAATGGCTGCCTAAGGGCTGGAACTGCTGTTAGGGTGCAAAATGCGAGGAGTTATTTCACATTGTTTTTTGAGCCTGCTATCTGAACCCCTCAAGTCCTGGTTTTATAATTCATGTAAATACCAGAGTTCTAGAGTTCATTGTGCAAAAACGTAACATTTATGAGTGAAAATGTCATTTATTTGATAAAATAACGTAATATTAAAATATATGATAATATCATCTGAATATAATATGTTTGCATAAGGGGGCAACATCCCGCCAAAATCAACTCATGTTACCATTCAAGATTCAAGTCGATGCCAAAATCAACCCATGAATGTAGACAATCAAGTTGAGTCCCCCCCTCCCCTTCAAAGGAACCATGGTATATACTGTATGAAAAATACATTTGTTAAGGTAACAATGCACTATCAGACTAAAGATACACCCTGACAATATTTTTTCAATATGTAAAGTATAAAAAGTATGCACATTGTGAGATAAGTGTAACGGATATGTCGTCATGTCGACAGGTTTGCAACATTAATACAATAAAATAAATTGAAAGGAAACGCGTATTTTACGATAAGCCGTTTGTATTTTCTATCGATAAATATGTAAATAATTCACTCTAATTGTTGAAAGAAATTGACATCTTTCAAAAACCGGTTTGTAGGGATAATCATGGACATTTTAAAAACGTGTATGATTCAGAGTTAACATTCTCGTACACCAGAGCGATGAAGCTATGCGTACAACAACCAGTAGTTAAATTTATTATTATTAAACCTATATTAGACATCATAATTAAACCTATATTAGACATATCATAATTAAACCTATATTAGACATATCATAATTAAACCTATATTAGACATATTATAATTAAATCTATATTAGACATATAATAATTAAACCTAAATTAGACATATTATAATTAAACCTATATTAGACATATCATAATTAAATCTATATTAGACATATTATAATTAAACCTATATTAGACATATTATTATTAAACCTATATTAGACATATCATAATTACACCTATATTAGACATATTATAATTAAATCTATATTAGACATATTATAATTAAACCTATATTAGACATATTATAATTAAACCTATGTTAGACATATCATAATTAAACCTATATTAGACATATTATATTTAAATCTATATTAGACATATTATAATTAAACCTATATTAGATATATTATAATTAAACCTATATTAGACATATTATAATTAAACCTATATTAGACATATTATCATTAAACCTATATTAGACATATTATAATTAAATCTATATTAGACATATTATAATTAAACCTATATTAGACATATTATAATTAAACCTATATTAGACATATTATAATTAAATCTATATTAGACATATTATAATTAAACCTATATTAGACATATTATGATTACACCTATATTAGACATATTATAATTAAATCTATATTAGACATAATATAATTAAACCTATATTAGACATATTATTATTAAACCTATATTAGACATATTATAATTAAACCTATATTAGACATATTATAATTAAATCTATATTAGACATATTATAATTAAATCTATATTAGACATATTATAATTAAACCTATATTAGACATATTATAATTAAATCTATATTAGACATATTATAATTAAACCTATATTAGATATATTATAATTAAACCTATATTAGATATATTATAATTAAACCTATATTAGACATATTATAATTAAAACTATATTAGATATATTATAATTAAACCTATATTAGACATATTATAATTAAATCTATATTAGACATACTATAATTAAACCTATATTAGACATATTATAATTAAACCTATATTAGACATATAATAATTAAACCTATATTAGGCATATTATAATTAAACCTATATTAGACATATCATAATTAAACCTATATTAGACATATTATAATTAAACCTATATTAGACATATTATAATTAAACCTATATTAGACATATTATAATTAAACCTATATTAGACATATTATAATTAAACCTATACTAGACATATCATAATTAAACCTATATTAGACATATTATAATTAAACCTATATAAGACATATTATAATTAAACCTATATTAGACATATCATTATTAAACCTATATTAGACATATCATAATTAAACCTTTATTAGACATATTATAATTAAACTTAAACCTATATTAGACATATCATAATTAAACCTATATTAGACAAATCATAATTAAACCTATATTAGACAAATCATAATTAAACCTATATTAGACATATCATAATTAAACCTATATTAGACATATCATAATTAAACCTATATTAGACATATCATAATTAAACCTATATAAATCGTTGAGTTAGGTATAACCTCTTTTGCACTGTAATTTAGAAGCTATATACCCTTTAATGTGTTATAACATGCTTGTGTATTTTGATAGTTTTGGAGACTTTGGACTTGACGCATGGAACTTTGCTACATGGTCATCAAGGGTGCAAGTTGTGGATTTCCTTAGGAAACTCTGGCACCGCAAACCACACAATATCATAATCTTGCTACACTATCTTTCTTATAAAACAACAACATTCACCAAGAAGCTGCTTGACATTGTTGGTTGGATCTTTTAAAATATTCGGACACAAACACATACAACGTGTGGTTTAAGGTGTTTTTCTGGAACAATACAAACGGAATTTCAAAATTTGTATGAAAAAAATCCCTCCGTAACATTTAACGAACTCCCTGATACAATACTAGGTATTATGTTGATGTATTATAAAATAATGAATCGTTGGCCTTCCCTACCCATTTTAGAATTGCAGAAAGTCGTAGAGTGTTTATCAAATTCGCTAGTGTTGGCACGACATTGGACATTCAAAAATGAATGTAGTGCCAGCACGACATTGGACATTGGGATTTCAAAAATGAATGTCGTGGTGGCACGACATTGGATGTGGACATTCAAAATTTGTCCAATGTCCAATATCGAATGTCGTATGTGTAGCTAACTTCACACAGCTAACTTACTATTATAAGAAATTACCTGAGAAGCCAAAATATAACTTAACTATAAGAAATTGGGAACGTTTAAATCACAGTGTGTGTATACCACGTGATAAATTACGTCATACATGCTACTTCTGAAGGCAATATTTTGCTTAACATGACTTAAATCAAAGATAACTTTTCTTTTACTACACCATTTTAAATGAAACAAAGGGCAGTCTATGCCGATTAAAGAGCCCCGCCTTCGTTGTATTACCGGAGTTTGATAAGGTGATTTGACAAACCTGTTTCCAAAATAATGTTTTGACAGTGCTCCGTCAGACGGCCGTATTGTGAAAAGGCTTGTTGAAGTGTTTTATGAAACTAAACTCTCAATCAAATTCTGTTAAAAGCCCAAAGGCGGGGCTCCGTAAGCGGCATAGACTGCGCTAAAAAGTATTAAGCGGTATTGAAACATCTTATCAAGAAAGCTATCTCCTGTTGTTGATTGAATATTTTTGTATAGTTTAATTTTGTAATGCATTTGCATTGAATCAATTTATCTATTTGTCCACATATTTTGTAACAAATCTTGAAAATCTTGAATAATTGAAAAAAACATTTCCAACCTTCTTAAAACAGTTCAGCAATGCCACGTTGCTTATGGCATGATTGGAAAGATTTAAACGGCAGATTCATAACCCTGTCGTATCTGGTAATAATTGTCAGGTTATGCCCCCTTTTTCGACAAAAAATGGACAATCGTTAGAGTTTATTCCACTGCGCTCTGGTTAAATATTGTTTTCTCTGATGCAATATATTCTGGACAAAAAAAGGGTTATGAAACACCTGTCCAATACGAAGACAGATATCGTCATGTTTCAATTTCCGCCTCACATTCAAACATAGGTTAGGCCTAAAAAAAATATATGTCCGTTTCGGGTAACCCGACCCTACATATAAAAATGCGCCGACCCTAACTATTTTTTCCGTTTCTGAGCAAAAAAAGTTACGAAGGGCGGATAAATGCAGATTTTAATCAGAAGTATTTTTTATATGATAAAACAAAGTCAGGCAATGACAGTAGTGTAGGAAAGACTGCCATGTGCAAGAAAACACTCTGAACTTACGACAGATTTTGAAAATAATAATAATAAAAAAAAATCCCTACCTACCCTACCTAGAAATTTTGTGAAGGTTACCCTAAACAAACAATTATTTCTTTTTGGCCTTACGAGGTGTCAACATAATGCATTTAATTGAGTGGTATATTATCATGATGTAACTTGATATTCTTGGAAGACCTACAAAATGGCTCAAATATTTTGCAAAATTATTTTCAGAAATGGAAATTATTTGTTACTATTGAACACCCCCCCCCTCCCCCTAAAGATAATGGTGTTTTGAAAGGTGGGGAGATTAGGAAATGATTTGAAATTCTATTTTGATAATAAAGAAAAACAAATAGTTAATCAGTTTACATACCTTGGAATAACTTTTTTCCACTGGGGGCTCATTTAATAAAGCTTTTGAAGACCTCGGAGGTCAAGCGCTTAAAGCCATATCTAAACTTAAAAAATGCTTATCAAAATTTACAAATTTGAAAGTAAGCCATGTCTTTTCATTATTCGATTAATTAATAACTCAAATACTAAATTATGGTTCAGAAGTATGGGGGAGGATGGGGGTTCTCGAAAGCAGATGGACTTGAAAAAAATCACCTTCATTTTAAAATAAAACACTTGTAGGCGTTAACAACTTTTTATATGGAGAATTAGGTAGAGTTCCATTGTATGTCCATAGATTGACATCAATCATCCGCTTTTGGTTGAAAACAACAATGACGAATGAAAGAAAACTTAGCAAACTTACATATAACTCCATGTTAGATGATACACTAAACAACGCGGCGGAAATAGATTGGGAAATTAAAGTTAAATATCTGTTAGAAACTATTGGATTTGCTGAAGTTTGGTGTAACCAAGGGTGTCAACATATATACTTCTTGCAAATATTGATGATCAGTCATATTTAGAAACCATACGAAACAATAAATTTAAATCAGCTTTAACACGACTTAAGATGGCATAAGCCCCGAATAATATCAAGAAATAAACGAAAATGCAAAGTTTGTAATACACTTGAAGATGGATTCCATTTTCTCCTTCAATGTCCATTATACCATGAATTAAAGGGGCTGTTTCACGTATGATAAAATAGCAAAAAAAAGAAAATTGTCGAAAACTTACATAAACTTGGCATCGATGTGTACAATGCATTGAAACTTACTAACTGAAGTACCACATAGTTTACAATTTATTTAAGTTTAGCAGTTATTTCGTATTTTTCCATTAAAAAAACATTACTGGGTATGTCTTCTAGGTAGAATTCATTCCTTATGCGTGATTGGCTAGTCGGTGTTATCACGTGATGTTACCGAGGTAGGAGTATAGCTTAATTATATCACCCTATTAGAATAAGCCTTTGTAGCTCAATGAGTAAGATACTGAACTTCAATTTTGGCGACGCGGGTTCGAACCCGGTCTCCGACACATTTTTTTTTTACATTTTGGAACCATTTTTACAATTATGATATCAAAGCGTAATACATTCTATTAGATAATTGTCCTGAGATTCGTTACAGAAAAAAACTTCTTTGGTGCCAATCTGGGCAAAATTCCTTTAAGACTGTTCATTAAGCGATATTATTGAGCACTGTAAGCAAATGTGTTATAATTTTATTTTGTTTATTCATTATGATTGATTTCGAAAATTGTTCTGTCGGAAATGTTTATAAATTGTACATGTTTACATTATACGTAATTCATGGGCTGTACGCTTATAGTTAATAAAATCATTTTTTCATGATCTAATAAGGTGATTGCACTTTTAACTTTATTCTTAATTAAATATGGTCCTGAATTGAGATCACTCGAAAGCAGAAAATACAACCGAACTTGCATTCGTAACAACTCGGCCATTTCCGGCAAGCTTCGGGATAAATCTCGTAAAAAGGCTTCATATGTAAGGCCGCAGGCGATTAATTATTTTTATCATTATACTAAGTAGATCCATTCGATAACCTAAACAATGTACTGAAATGATTGATTTTGAATCGTGTTTTAATTACGCTTTGGAAAAACTTTAAATTCTAATTAAAAAAATATGTTACTGTTCGTCACCTGTTCAATTAAATCCGTCGTTTAATGATGGTTGAAAACACATGCAATACGTTTTCAATATGGGTACGGCCATAAATAATTAATTTTAAGGATCCATATTAAATCCGATGTCATATCAGTTCGATAAACGTATGTTTTTTTCTAACGCTGTTTAATGTTAAGCACACAACACGAGTTTTTAACCCATATATGGTGTTGGGTGCATAGAGGTACTAGAAAAATCAGTTTTATTATGCATGCAAATTGGTCAATTGACTATATAATGTATAGGAAACTTATTTAGTTGTCTACGGCAAATCGAAATCGGGTATCGTCAGATTTACTTTTTGACTTGACATTTTTTTAAATAATTAATGCGCCGGGGTTACACAATGGGACTTGTGTTGTTATGCGGTTTAACATAATGCGAATTAAGGGCGTTTTTGTTTTATATTGGTTTCACGAACTGTTTATTTGTTGTAACAGTTTTTAAAAAAAAAACCACTTTTAATCGTTTTTTTACGAAAACCGGTTTTGGAAACAATCGAAACTTCTACCGGAGGCAGTTTAATCGGTTTGTTCCATCCAAAAACAAGTTTATTTCGAAAACAACATGGCGGAAAGTGATCAACCACGTTTATTGAAACTCAATCTTTTTGATAACAATGCCTGACAATGGGCAAATGAGCTGAATGAAAAGTTATACTAGTAATTGTGTAGCTCAGTAGCTACAGTAGCTCCGCCATGTTGTTGAAATGTACATTAAACCATTCACTTGTTTCTTCAAGCGTAACTATCAAAACAGGTTTCGTAACTGCTGAAACCATTGAAACCAAACTTGGAACTGGTTAAGTATCAACAAAAACAGCACTTTCTGTAAATACGTATATAAGATAGCGATAATGTGAATTTGGGAAATTAAGACTCTTTTATACATCAAGGGGAATATTATAGTAAAATATCACTAAAATGCCAAGTGCCTGGGTGTGGTCAAGGATGCACTCTCTTCATTTAAGTTTGAGTAATGCAAATAGTTATTAGTTGTTATTTTTTGAATTCATTACAATACCTCCTAACAGAAAAAAACTAAAATCCAGCTTTTGCAAATGAGATCTCATATTTTACCAAATACTTTTTTGAGCTGCTATGACACCACTTATTCAACCTACCTCTTTTTTAACACGATCTGCACTTTTATATAAAGGTAACAACAGTTTTTAATTTACGTACACTGTTAACCTGACCTAAATGGAAATTGAATACTAAAATAATACTAATAAGGTGAGTTCATATTGGTCAAGTTATTTGTCTTAGGTAAGCAGTATTTGCCTGAGCCCGAAGGCCAAAACTGCTTACCGATGGCAAATAACTCGGCCAATATGAAATCACCTAATTATTGAGTCTATTATCAATTAACTGTTATGTATGCTACGTCATTGTAATATCTACCTTGCCTTATTTTTTGAAACCTATTTTCCATTTTTATTAATAGATTCTGCCTTTCTAGACTATGTTTACTCATTTTGACATGCATCCTTTACAGTGACAATGTTTTATGAATAAAGCCAAATGCAATGTACATTTTAACGGAGCGTATCTGTTTGTGATTGTTTCGTAACTCGTCTGCCAAAAGATGAAAATTGTTGATTTCACTTTCGTCGTCCATTTTGTGGGATTCCAAACATAAAATTGTCTTACATGAACTCCACTAACAGGTTGAAGTATTTCATAGCTTGTAATTTCAATTTTTTCTTTTTAACAAGGCACACAAAATGGCTGCCGAAGTTAATAATTTACAGAATTCACGTATTAGGATGAGTTTTGGCAGCCAATGAAAATTGCCTATTTCTCGAATCCCGAAGTTTGCGACTCGTATTAGCCGACTCTGGTCCATATTGGGCGAGTTTTGGCATATAATACAATCCATTCTAATGTATAATTACAATTTATGTTCCAATATCGCGTCTTATACGTTATAGCTAATTAATAAATATGAATGTGATAATGTCTAACATTAATTATTTTCAAAATGCCCGCGGGTACATATTGAATATTTTCATTATCTCTTCTGAGCATCTTGGCTTCGAAACGAACGTACTATACCACTCGAATTTGACAATTTACTTTAAGAGAAAATGGATGTACATTAAAATGAAAATAATATAAAATTATAAAATAGGTTTTTTGTCGCATCTGTAAACCATGAACGATAAACTGGCTCAAGTTTTTGTGATGTGCGTCTTTTCGGCGGTACTGGTGTATTTCCTACTGTCATCGGGTAACGTACCATTGTGTGTTGTAATTTTGCCATCTTGTCGTTTGTGTCTATTTTTGTGTAAAGCAAATATATATAAATAATTTCTCAAATTTCATCCATATTGAACGTTCTTTTTACATTGGGCGGGAGATTTTATTTCTTCACTGTTTTATTGATGATTGTTCCACCGTTAAATAAGTGTTCGTGTTCTTTCTTATTGCATAAGAGACCATAAAAATGTGTTTCTAGACGAACAACGTCTAGGAAACAAAAAAAAATAATAAAAAGCCGCATGAGCACACGGTGTGAAACAGTCATCTAAGAAAAATAAAGATAAAAATTATGAAAAAATGCCACCCAAGCACAAATTTAAAAAAAAAGAAATTCGATACAAATCTAGCGAATAACATGTTGGCCTTATATGTGTAGTCAATATCCAAAGTTGCGAATCACAACTTAATTTGATAGCAATGTTTAAAAATGCCATTATTCTCATTTAAATGGCCGACTGTTGTGGAATATATTCTATATTTTTTGTTTGACAATTTTCTGACTTTTAATAAAAAAATGTTTAAACTTATTTATTTTACAACGATTGTGAAAGTGTGGTCTTGTGTTGTGAGGGAATCCGGAGTACCAGGGGGAAGCCAACTTGTACTGCATGGTATCCACAAACCAAACCAGACTAAAACATAATAAAACATATGGATATTTATTAAATATACATTTTATAATGCATGTACCTGAAAACACAATTTTTTTATTTCAGTAGTTGTTTCCAATAACCCACGGCCAAAAAGGAACGTAGGGTTACATGGTAGTAATGCAGTACACTCGGTAAATATATTTGACGATGTTAAAGCTGCACTCTCACAGATTGAACGTTTTGACAACATTTGTCTGTCATGGAACCAGCCAATTTTTGCGAAAATCCATGGAAATAGTAGAAGACTGCTGACAAAAAATAGATCGCTGATTTTTATATTTAAGTTCAAAAATTGATGTTTTATGCATTTTTCGAACGGAAACATGAAAATATACTTTCTGATTTTTTGTCAGCAAACTTATCATTGGTTTTAATATATCTACGCAAAAATGTGCTCTTTCTAAGACAAAAAAAAAACGAAAAAAAGTTGTAAAAAATGGTAAGTCTGTGAGAGTACAGCTTTAAAGATACACTCTTACTCCCAAATAAGATTCACCACAAGTTATACGTTTGTTTAATATTCCAAAAAGGATGAATACATATCGAAAACAATGGTTCTCATGAAGGATACTGTGTTTGATTTGAAAGAAATTTGCATAAAACACGGTATTTCTACCTTATGAGACTAAAGCAGATCCCAGTAAATCGTTATGCATTCACCAATCATTTAATTAATTTTTCCGTTTTCAGCTGTTAAAACACGGTTACAATCTTGTTATCAGTAATTAATTATTATTTTTCATAAATGCATAATTAAGTAAGCAGTTAAAGGTTTATCACTAAAAAAATATGTTATATTGCATGTGCATGTATTGATTTTGAATAAGAGTGTCAATTAAAAAAAATAAAAAATATTTGAGTGAGTCATATGTTTATATACTGTACACTAGATGTATCAAATGTTGATGCAGTGCATACATTGCAAATGTCGTTATCTTATAGCTATTGCTAGGTAATTTATAGACTATGTCACTACCAGTTACAGGAATGGGCACCGTGTTAAATCTGACGAAATCTCTGAATAAAGATAAATTAATCGACAATCGAACGCTAATAAACGAAGATTATATACTACGATAAATAATAAAACCTTTATTTTTTTAAAGAACGATACTGTAAAGCCCAAAATACTGAAAAACAGCTTTGAGAAATTTTGACGGCTACCTTTTCGAAAAGTCGTAGAAGAACGAGGAAGTAGCGAGGAAAAGGATGACGTCATTGTCTATTTTAAGCCTGGCTACAGGCAACTAAATTAAAACAAAAAAGGTACTGGCGCCTCGGTAACGCTGGTTACATAAAGTTGTAACCAGAATTACTTGATGTTGTTTTTTAGATTTGCCTTTTCCTTATTCATCCTTGGTCAAAATTTCAGCGTTGCATCGTTCTTCAAAATAAAGTGAAGTTGAAATTTTGGCCAACGATTGCATCATTAATATACAAGCAAATCTAAAATAGATCACACGAGTAGAAGCAGAAATAAGTGTAGTTTTTATGGGCTAAGCAATATGTTCATGTATTTTCTGTCAAGAAAGTCATTTATACGTTCTGCAACAGTCAATTGTAACCACGCCTTCCTCCCCCCCCCCCCAGGTCCTGGGAATAGCGGGGACTGTGACTTTCGGTCAAGCCAACCCCGGGTAAAATCCCCGCCCTGCGGGCAAGAACTGATGGTAAAATCCTTGCCAAATGCTATATTTTGCGCGAAGACAAAACCACCGCATTCACCCGGCATTGCGGAGACACCTGAAAGGTAAAAACACGGCCCATTTCCCCGTCTATCCCCGGTATATCCCCAGGACCTTTGGGGCCGTGGTTAAAACTGACTGGTGCAGTAACGTCCCTTACTTGTTTGTTTACATCTGTTATGACCAATGGTGACCCATTTGAGGTCAAGTGATTCCTAGATTTACTCAATCTTTAATTTATAATTCCACTTTAGTTTTAGTAAAGCGTTGAACATTTTCATTAAAGCTGCACTCTCACAGATTTACCGTTTTGACAACTTTTTTTATGAAAATCTGAGATCTGATCTTTTATCAGCAGTTTTGTATCACTGGTTTCCATGTATTTTCGCATATATTGGCTGGTTCCAAGACAAATAATAAAAAAAGTTGTCGAAACGATCAATCTGTGAGGGTGCAGCTTTAAAAATACTAAAAATAATTGTTCTGTTATTTTCTAAAAATGTATGCTTATCCTTGTTTACCTGTTTTAGGGTCCTGAAAAATGTATGCTAATCTTTGTTTACCTGTTTAAGGGTCACGCACGTGGTAAGATAAAGAAAGACAGTTATGTAGAAGACACAGTGGCACAACGACTACAAAGGGTAGAGACATTTTGTAAGCAACATGATAGAGCTATGAAACATTTAGATCACACTGGGTCACTCTGGACGGAGCCTCAGTATAATATTCATTGGTGTGTAACTCCTAAAATAGGTAGCACACATTGGAAACAGGTGCTACGATTTCTTTCCGGCGATTATCCAGCAAAGTTAAACATTACCAAGCCAGAGGACATATCCCGTTTGTATGTCCATTCTACGACAGTGAAAAATATCAAACGTCGGGCGTTGTACAAAGCTATTGTTCGAGGAGAGACGTCGAGTGGTAAATTATTCATGTTTGCAAGGGAACCATTCAGTCGCTTATGGTCCGCATACATTGACAAGTTTTTTCTGCCGGATTTCTGGGAAAAAGAAGCCCCCGCTGTCGTTAGCAGAGTTCGCTCCAACGTCACTTCGCAGCAGATCACGTGTACAATTGACGTCACGTTTGTAGAATTTCTACTCTATATAGTGCAATCTAATACTGGCACATTGAACCCACACTGGCGGCCGGTTTCTAAGCTGTGTAATCCATGCCATGTTGAGTACGACGTCATTGGCAAACAGGAAACTTTCGCTAATGATTCGAACTTAATAATAAATAAATTTGGACTCAGAAAAAAGATACCCAAATCAACAAGTACAAAATCGTCAAGGGCCAATGAAGAAATAACAATGTTGGTCAAATTTAATTTTGATTTGGAGCATTCTCTACCGGAAGGCTGTTTTGACGCAGAAGATGTTGCAAAGCGCCTTTGGAAAGCTTTCCAGTATAATGGATATATCCACAGATCAATTGAGATGCCTTTGTCGAGTATGCTGTCCCATAACTTTATTGAACATCCCACAGCTGTGTTCTTGAAGCATGCTTATATTGCCTTACAGTACCAGTCAGACAATAAGTTGGTTTTAAAAGATCAAAAACTCGAGATGATGTTAGAGGCGTATGCGGGTGTTTCGAGAAATCTGGTTGATAAAATAAAAGAAGTCTACAGCAATGACTTTGAGATGTTTGGATATGATAAATATCTTTTGTGATATGATATATATATATATATATCATTTAATAAAATATTGTAGACTATACTAGTTTGTTGGTTTCAAGATTTATACAATAACAAGTCAGGAGTCGATAAATACTTCAAGTAGATTTTTTGCATCACCTTTTACGCATGTTTAAAGCTGCACTCTCACAATTTCACTGTTCTGACAACTTTTTTTTGTCTTTTGACCCAATTTTTGGGTTTATATCTGCAAACCAGTGATAAAAGACTGCTGACAAAAGATCAGATCGCAGATTTTCATATTTCCGTTCGAAAATGTTTTATGGCTTAAACCGTCTTAACGGTTTAAGAAAAATGCATAATGCATCAATTTTTGAACATAAATATAAAAATCTGCGATCTAATTTTGTCAGCATTCTTATATGACTGGTTCCCATGCATTTTCGCATAAATTGGCTCGTTCCAAGACAAAAAATAAAAACAATGTTGTCAAAACGTTCAATCTGTAAGAGTGCACCTTTAAGGGAGGCAGAACAAGCGCAAACAGGGTTTAAAACAGTGATAAAACGTGTAGAAGTACAATGCGATTCTCGTCCCGTTCCAGCCGTGTTTGGTACAAAATGCATACTAAAGGCACCGAATTGATACAAGAATACATTTGATAAGATGGAACCTAAAGCCACGATTGTTTCGGCAAGTTTCGCCTATAAATGAGGATATGGTAAAGACGCCTTCAAAACTCATTTATTCTGATATAAACAATATCTGTAACGAGTCTATAACATCATTATAAAACTATAAAAACATCATACTTATGCACCAGTCAATTGTTACCACGCCCCCCCCCCCCCCAGGTCCGAGGAATAGCGGGGACTTTGACTTTGATCCAGCCAACCCCGGCTAAAATCCCCACCCTGCGGGGACGAACAGGTGATAAAATCCCCGCCAAATGCCCCCGCTCCCCAGGGACCCTAGGTCAACCCCATTTCCAGCTATATTTAAAGCGAAGACAGAACCACCGCATTCACCCGGCACTGCGGGGCAACCTAGCAACCTAAAAGGTAAAAACACGGCCCATTTCCCTGGCTATCCCCGGTATACCCCCGGACCTGGGGGGGGGGGGGGGGGGGGCGTGGTTACTGGTGCATTACAGTGAGGCCTTTTTAACTAAACCATTATCAATACTAATTAAAAGTGGTTGCACAATGATATAACATTTATATAAGACAGGTTTACGAATTGTATCTTTCATTTTAACAAAGCAATTAGTTTCAATTAATTTCATTCATTCACTGACAGATAGATACCCGATCAATTACATCATACATAGTATAATTTACACGGAAACACCAATCTGTTAAAAGTAGAATAGATTTTTGGCTTATAGAAAAAACAAAGTAGTACCACAAGAACTTTCGCCCCTTTTGTAGTTTAGTAGGCGTTCCCATATATGGTGACGTCATCAAATAATGTGCAAACAGGAAGTCGCAGCGCCACTCGTTTTTCGTTTTGCGCTTTGTAAAACAAAAATCGAAAAACGGTTATAATGAATCAATTACTTTTCTTGATTTCCGTTAGTAAAATTGAATTCATGGAAAAGAAAAAGACTATCGATTTTGGTTTCTTATTCAGTCTTAAGAAAAACGAAGAATGATTTGAATGTTCCTTTTTCGAATTTTACTTTTAATCATTAAAAATTAAAAACGGTATATACAGGATAGCTTGTTTTTCGTTTTTCATTTTACACTTTGCAAAACGAAAAAACAGAAAACGGTATAAACAAATAGTTTCCTGGTTTTGTATTCCGTGGTTATAATTAAAAAACGGAAAAGGATAAAAAAACCTATCAATTTTGGTTTTCTCTTCAATCCTTAGAAAAACGAAAAAGGATATGTATGTTCCTTTTTCGTTTTTTGCTTTCAATGATAAAAAACGAAAAACGAAAAGACGGTATATCCACGGACCCACAAGTGTATTAGGCTAGCAATAATTCAAATTACAGATCACATGGTTATTTCTCTTAAACTTAAAGCGCCTTCTAAACTTTGACCTGCTGAGGTTAATATAATTTAATAATTATCCACTTTAAAATTCATAATGTATAACATATATAGTTATGGTTAAAAAAGATTAAATGATCCAATCAAAATAACAAGTCAAACAAAATAGGAATTATGTAAGACTAAAAAAGGAAAGAAATTAATCAATTCTCCATTGAAAATTCAAAATATATAACCATTATTGCAAAGGTTTAAAAAGATTAAATCATGCAATCAAATATAACAAGTCAAACAAAATGGGAATTATGTGAAATTAAAAAAACAGAAATACTTTTATCGATGAATTGAGAGAGAACGAATTCACCGGTTGAGTCAACTAGAAAAAGAACTAAAGCTATTGTTTGAGCTCAAAAAAACTTTGATCAAGATCAAGACGAATGCATATTAATACCTATTCAAAACATGGAAACAGAAATAAATGATATATATCAAATTAAAACTATCGACGCTCAAATTCGCTCCAATGTTGATTTCATTGAGCGAGGTGAAAAAATAATATTTCTTAGGCTTAGAAAAATCAAGGCAAATTAGAAAAGTTATGAACACACGGGACATTAATTATACTTGAGTAACCAATATACAAGTCTTAGACATTCTAAAGGTATAAATATATTCTTCAAAGACATTTATACGTCACACTTAAATATTGATACAAACCATTACAAATATATTAACAACGTTGATTTAGAAAATACAATAGATGATGGTGTAGCAGGAACATGTGAAGGTCGGTTAACATATGAAGAAGGCAAAACTGCACTTCTTGAAATAAAAATAATTACAAGCTTGAGTGGTCTCACAGTATAAACGAATTAGGTTTTTAACTTGTAATGTTGTATAAATTCTTTAAATGAAGGATATGAGAAAGGTGAACTATCCTAAACGCAAAAACAAAAAAATGTGATTTTTTTCTAACTATATTCAAAGGGAAATCCCGATAATCTAGAAAATGGGAGACCAATCTCCTTACGAAATTAAGACTAAGAAAAAACAAATGCATTCTTTTTGTGGTGCTACTTAGTGGTGCATAAACACAAATGGTTATGCGACTGTGTCGCATCAAGAGTGTTCACGTTAAACCATATTATTATTTATAACATAATGTTCACACATTACAACATCTCATCAGTTTAGTAATAAAGGGCTAGACATTTGAATTCTCTAAAATGATAATGTCTAAATATTGATGATTTTTGTAGAAAAGTGCTCTGCATTTTAAGGCCAGCGGAGGACGGGGTCGTAACTATCCCTATCAATAATGTTCACAAAGTCACAAGTGTTCATAAAGTACACAAACTATCACAAAGTCACAACTTAGAATCACCGTCCGCAGCGGTTCCTTGTAATCAGCCGTACCGGACTGTGTGAAGACGATTACCTAAATATATGAAATCTTTGGGGACATGGAAGCCACCACCACCATCACATTCTGCAGCCGACCCTTGTGAGCAGCGGCGCGGTGAAATGTAAAGTGTTGATAGGAGCCCCGTTCCTAACTTCCGCATCGTTTATGCCTTCTATAAGTGACCCCCCCCCCCCAAAAAAAAAAAAAAAAAAAAAAAAAAAAACCAACAACAACAACAAAAAACGTGTATTTGTACACAACCTCTGTTAATTGATCTTAATGTAATTGCCCAATTGTCTTATCAGATCTCCAATCTATGTATCCTGCTGTGCAGTTTGGGAAAAATTAAGATATAAATGTCCCCTAAATGGCCCTGAGCCAATAAACGAATACACAGGAAATTGGCCCCTACTGTGACACCAGTGCAATTACCAGGATATGTACAGCAGGGGATTATCATGCCTAACACTCCTTAAACTAGGCCTTTAAGGCAAATCTTAGTCTCAGTCTCAACACTTTTAAACACATAGCATCAAAATTGATTAAAAATAATATATATTTGCACACCTTTCAAATTCGCATTATATCATAAAATATGTTATTTGACGCCATTGGTCAAGTTTCGAAGGAAAAAATATTCTACACATAGAATGCAACTGAGTATAACTCAAGGTTTCTTACGATAACTAAAGCATATTTTTGCCCTAGATTAAGTTGTCTTTGTAATAGTTTTTATCAACAAATTCTATGAGAGAATATGCTTAAAATAGTAAAAACGTACACGATTTTGAATGATTTTATGTGTTAAAATGAGTTGTGACAGAGAGTGAGATTTGACTTGATTGTATATCATTTGTGTGATACAGGGACAATTATATTGAGTATTAGAATTAAAGAGTCCATGGTTTGACTTTCAATCTTGGATATATTCATTCAGGTGTGTAACAGTCATGTTTTCACTCCACCAGGTTTCAGAGGCGTAACCGATATTAGCACAAATGATTAATCAGAACAGAACAGAACCGAACAGAAACTATTTTAGTTTTTGTGTGTTACGTTTACATATAAATATATCAGTATTGCAACTATACAATGCAGTGAGCGATTTATAATATTGGCATTAAAAGGATGAACTAAAATAGTACTATAAGTGCAAATTATCGAAGTTAGCACATTTTCGTATACATATACATGCTGGAACAGGTAAACGGACATTTGCCCCCCCCGGACATTTGCCCCCCCGGATGTTTGCCCCCCTTTTGGACCATGGCGGACATTTGCCCCCCCGCCGTTTTCGAGGGGGCGGACATTTGCCCCCCCTCAATGTTCGAGGGGGCGGACATTTGCCCCCCCCCCCCTCCATTTTCGATGGGGCGGACATTTGCGATAACTTTAATAATCTTACAAACTATCAACACCAAACATGTGTTTGTATTAAAGTGCGATCCAACACTACAATTAAAGCAATCCCGATCGCGCTAATTACCTATGTGTGCATGATATCAAAGAAGTGTTAATTAATGAGAAACAATTATTTCTGCAGGCCATTGGGGGTCACATCCGACTGCGTTAGGACTGAACATCTGTAATGTACCTGTAATATGATATGATGAATGTGCTAAAATGAATGTGCTATTTTGATCTTGATTAGTGAATTACTTATCATACCATTCAGAGAACAGAAACGTATTTTTTGCTGTATATACTTGTATATATGAGTGCTATAAATGTGCTATATGACTTCTGATTTGAAATAAAAATATTATAAAAGGATTTACATTGTTGTCTTACCTAAGCCTACATCGTCACATGTGTGACCTGAACGGTGTAATCTGTATTTATATGTAATTAGTGACAAACATACAAACTGGTGTAAATCGGTTGGCAGTTTGCACGTAAATTGAACAAATAGTTAAAGAAAAAAATGTTCATTTTTTTTATATATTAATATATTTTTAATATCTTGGTATAAACTTATAAAACCGGGGGGGGGGGCAAATGTCCGCCCCCTCGAAAACGGCGGGGGGGGGGGGGGCAAATGTCCGCCCCCTCGAAAACGGCGGGGGGGCAAATGTCCGCGATGGTCCAAAAGGGGGGCAAACATCCGGGGGGGCAAACATCCGGGGGGGCAAATGTCCTAGAATCGCTGGAACAATCGTTTTTAATAGATGACTTACTTCCATGACAAATATAGTATTACATATCTAATCATGAGGGTAAAACTATACTTAAATATTCTCAATGATAACGTAAAAACTAAATATTACGTTGCGACAATGAAGAATGAGGATTTTATGTTCATAATAAAGAATAGCGAATCTTAAATGCTTCCGATATTCGTTTACCTTCTCTAAATATGTACCGGTACGTGAGGTAAGCGGCCTAGCGGCGTGAGGTAAGCGGCCTAGCAGCCTAGCGGCGTGAAGTAAGCGGCCTAGCGGCTTGAAGTAAGCGGCCTATCGGCCTAGCGGCCTAGCGGCGTGAAGTAAGCGGCCTAGCGGCTTGAAGTAAGCGGCCTAGCAGCCTAGCGGCCTAGCGGCGTGAAGTAAGCGGCCTAGCAGCCTAGCGGCGTGAAGTAAGCGGCCTAGCAGCCTAGCGGCGTGAAGTAAGCGGACTAGCGGCTTGAAGTAAGCGGTCTATCGGCCTAAACTTGGTTTCTATTTCAAAGCATTTATATACATGCGTTTTTCTTCTTTAACAATGATAAAGTTATGGTTTAAATTAACAATTCAACATCCTTTAGCGAACATCTGCATAAACCCAAAACTCGAATACTCGTCAATAAGTCGTTGCTTAAAAACACAAATAAAATATTTCGGTTATCTTTGAATTATTACACCATACATAAAAACCGTACGTGTGCGAAGTTCTTAATATAACTAAACCAGTTTGATTTATCGTTATCAATGTCTTACATCTTACAACATCTTCAATGAACGATTGAATAAATTTTGTATCATTTTTCTTAAGTAAAAACCTGTGTTTTAAAATACGTACGTATCTATTTATATGAAACGGGTATATCCATGTACCCAATCCACCATATTTACAGCAACGTTTGTAGTTGACTGTCTGAAAACAAGTATAGTTATGCAAAATCTCAACTGTAACCTCTCCAACTGTTTAGATTCTGAACATCCCCATATTTCACAACCGTGTGTAATAATAGATGAAAGAAAGACATTTAATAAACTGCATTGCTAACCTTTGTTTACATTCATAACTTTTTTTTTAATTTGACAACAAAGTGTTCAGTGCTTATAAACCATATACCGTTTGGGTATTAAGGTTTGAATTACCGTTAAAATCGTTAAATGTTTCCACTTGTTCATTTCCATAAGCCCAATTTCGTTTTATTTCACCTCTTTTGTGAAAAACTACAACTTTTGTTTCATCAATGTTTACCCCTAAACCCCAGATATAGTAATTATGAAATATACTGACATTTACAAATTTTATGGTGTTTCACCAAGTCCAACCATATCATTGGCAAATAACAATAACATTAAACATATATCCTGTAAAGCTAACCCACAAGTCTTCAATGAATAGAGAAACATTATCGAGGACATTGTCACCCCTGCGATATCAAAGTAATCTGAATAACTATAACGGCGTATACACAAGACTTAACTGACTGGTAACATACTGAGTCTCAAATAACTGTAACGATTAGAGAAAACATTATCGGGGCATTGTCTCCCCTACGATATTATTTAGTAATCTGAATAACTATAACATCGTTTTACACGATACTTAACGGACTGCTACCTACTGCTTATCAAATAACTGAAATTGCACGTCAACTGGTAAATCCAGATTTTGTATTTTTCAGTATACGGTGTGTGTATACCTGGTGATAAATTACTTCATATTTGCTAACAGTTTGCTTAAAATAAAGCCTTTAATCAAATATAACTTTTCTTTTTAACTACACCATTTTAAATAAAACGAAGGACAGTCTATGCTGCTTAAGAGCCCCGTCCTTGTTTTATACCGAATTTTGATACGGTGATTCGTTTCATCAAATACTCCGACAAACTTGTTTCCAAAATAATGTTTTGACAGTGCTCCGCCAAACGGCCGTATTGTAAAAAGGTTTGTCGAAGTGTTTTAAGAAACTAAACGCTAAAACAAATTCGGTAAAAGACCGAAGGCGGGGCTCCGTAAGCGGCGTAGACTGCGTTATGTTTCATTTAAAATGGTAAAGAAATAGGAAAGTAATATTTGTTTAAAGTCTTCATTAGAAGCAAATTGTTGCCTTCCGACATTAATGACGCAATTTATCACGTGGTATACACGCACTGAGTATAGCAGATGTAGAGTCTTGTTTGCGTGTTCGATGAGGTGATGTAATAAACCAAAATCGGTACGAGTTTTTTGACGTGATGAAATAAAAAAAAAAAGTTAAATGATCATAAATCTAAGCTAATTTTTATCTCAAGCATATGCGTTAAAAAGTTCGTTCACAAACAACATAGATAAGATTATGTTAGTTACACTAAATATAAACTTTCCATTATATAGATATATATCACTTGCATATTGATTTCTTTTTATTTTATTTTGCTTTTTGTATATTTTTTCTTCTAATTTGTTTATGTCATGTATAATTGTGACAATGCAAATAATACATATTCTAATACATATTCAGCTTTATCAATAAATTGTGCTATACATATTAAAGGCAACAACACTTATGTCAGCCCGTCTGTCCCATTGTCACAGACATGAGGCGTAGAAACTAATTACAATTTGAAAAACTGCCGCAAGCTGAATTTAAATTGTATTCAATTTACATTATTAAAATATTTTCCTCCGACAGAGATAATAATCAAACTATGTGTAAAATATTGTGGCCTTTGGTCAAAGTTTAAAATTAAACATTAATTTAAATGTCACGAACAAAGATATGTATGGAACAATAAAACCTATGTCGTGGCATAATGTTGATGGTGTTAATTGCTTACAAACGAACTTTGGTAGAAGTGAGGCTCGTTTTGTATCACTTAGATAATACATTGTTTATATACCTAAACTAAGCATGGCTTAATATCAAACGTGAAAATACAGTATCAAGAAAGCACACTATTTTTTGGTTGGAATATATTTCGGACGCTCAAGATATGAACGACAGATTAACAAAATCATTCGGGCTGTTTATATTTATTTTCTCGGCAGTCTTGATGTATTTCCTACAATGGACAGGTTTGTGTTTCATGTCTTAACTTTTTAACAATCGCTTTTTATAATATTTTTAAATAATATATTGTATGAAGTATAACTAATAAAAAACACCTTATTATGCAATTAAACGTATACTCAATGTTAATTTGTGTGTTAACACTATTTATAAACAGTGCGGAACTATAAAAATGCTGGTCTTCCGATATGTTTAGACACATTACAAATTATTGTGTTGTATACTGTGCAAAAATCTATGTTTATTATTGATCTGGTCAATGAAATTTCACTGTATATAAGGTTTTAATGGCCAATTAGATCCAGTTTAAAATAAAAAAATAAAAAATTAAAACCGAACACTTTCAGTAACGTTTATTTTCTCACTCAATACGTGAGTAAACTAATTATTCACTAATCTCAAAATACAACAACACAAACAGTTTAGGAATTGGCAATGTATTTGGTGAACATGTACACAGGAAAAGACAGTATTCGGATGCTGGAAGATTGGTAATAGCGTCTAAGCACATCTGGATCGTAACCTTGGTCAATCGTGGCCACGTCGCCTTTAGAGTCAGCAACAACTTTAACGGAATCTTGGAAACATCTTGGAAACATCTTGAAGCCACTGGAACGAAACTGAATATACGGTGAATCTCAAATCATAAACGTAACAAATAAGTTACTAACTTATGTGAGACACTCACAGTGGAACTCTGTAAATGAAATAAATAAACATGTTAATAGAACACATGATACAGCAAATTCAACCTGAAAATAGGGATGGGATGGGCGGGAAATATGATCAAATTTATATCTTCACTTTCAGACATCGTAAAATACCTTCTAATGTCACCAAATACAAAACCTCGAGTGATGAAAACAGAATAGTTTTCCCCATATAACCAACAAAACCACGAGGAAATCATGTTACTAGTGTCCCGCCAAACTAATCCACCTGAATACTGAAGTACCACGGGTACTTGAACCAATCTCCTGAAATCAATAATGTATATATTTTTCAAAACGTGAATAATTGTATTTATTGAGATGATCATTCAGTTTAACGATAAAATTAATGTTATAAAAAATACAATGATGATGATGATGATGATGATGATGATGATGATGGTGATGACGCCTAAGATAACGACAACGACTATGACTACGACGACTCCTACTGCTCCCACTACCACTACCACTACATCTACTACTACTGCTACTACTACGACTACTACGACTACTACGACTACTACTACTACTTTTTCTACGATTACGACTACTATTACTACGACTACTACTACTACTACTGCTACTGCTACTGCTACTGCTACTGCTACTACTACTACTACTACTACTACTACTACTACTACTACTGCTACTGCTACTGCTACTGCTACTACTTCTACTTCTACTTCTACTACTACTACTACTACTACTACTGCTGCTGCTGCTACTGCTAATACTACAACTTCTACTACTACTACTACTACTACTACTACTACTACTACTACTGCTACTGCTACTGCTACTGCTACTGCTACTGCTACTACTACTACTACTACTACTACCACCACCACTTCCACAATAATAATAATAATAATAATAATAATAATAATAATAATAATAATAATAATAATAATAATAATGATAATCATACTTTAATAATAATAAAAATAATAATAATAATAATAATAATAATAATAATATTAATAATAATAATAATTGAAATTCCAGAGACTTTGGACATTGAAGGGGAACCGTAAAACTGCACTGGTATTTCCTTCAACTTAACGCACATGACCTAATCGCCTTTTCATAAATGCACACAAACAACTTTGTTTATTTAAAATGGATCTATTTTGTGACGTTTCATCCCCATCTTAGTGCTTATAGGAGGGCACAATATAGGTTGATGCACGTACATGCACATGTACACATCCCAACATCTCTTATAATGCTCAGATTGTTTTAGTTACTTATAGTTCGTACCATTTCCTTTCAGTATCGTTCTTCTGATTCTATATGGAACATGAATTTCACATTCCAAATAACACCAAAATGGACTTCCATTGCAGTCATGGTTTCAAACAATACCAATCCGCAGCGAAACATCGGAGTGCATGATACAGGAGTTGTGAATTCGGTAAGTATGTGCAATAAGCTCTTGAGATTTCCTTTAACACATAATTCATATACAGTCAAACCCCGTTGGCTCGAACTCTCTTGGCTCGAAATCCTCGTTGGCTCGAACTCGCTTGGCTCGAAATCCTCGTTGGCTCGAACTGAATGTTAAGAACCGGTTTCTTTATACTGAATGTAAGCATTCTCGCTTGGCTCGAATTTTCCGAGGCTTGAGGTATTTTCGTCGGTCCCTGGGAGTTCGAGCGAGCGGGGTTCGACTGTACAATCAAAACTCGTTGGAACCTCGAAAATACTTCTAGAAAACGAAAGTTTTGGAATAATCAAAATAAAAAACATGTCTAACCAAACCAAACACATTCGAAAAAAGTTCGACATAACCAGAATGTCGGGTTTACAAAGTTTGACATATCGAGTTTCGACTAAATTCAGATTCAGTAACGAATTATTGTTTGTATGCATAACGTATGTATTTGTCGGATGCTACTATTTCCATATGTTTAGATCGATATCGAGTTTTATTATTTGAATACCATATACACATATATGTTAACTTGTCAAAACATTTCTAAAACATTCCCATTTTTTACCATGTGCTCCGTATCTGCCGTTTTAATGCTAAAACAAACACCATACTACCATAGTTGTGATACGTTCTGTGATTTCCCTTGCTTGTCTTAAAGAGACCAGACACCAGATGATACAACTGCAAGAAAAAAAAGAAAACTGTCAAAAACTAACATAAATTTGATATCGTTGTGTACAACATATTGAATCTTACTTATCTATGTATCTCATCACTTGCGACTGATGTATCTTTCGCAGTTTTTGCGTATATATCCATTTCAAATTTTCTGGGTTTGTCTACAACGTGAATCCCAGTTAATTTAAAAGTAGCGTCAGTATATGTATCTGTCCTAATCACGTGATTTGTTCTATGCTTAATATACACACAATAAACTGGGAAACCATTATTCGCTATTTTTAAACGGGTAAACAATATTCTTTAAATGATGTAAAACGATGTATTATCGACTGCATACTAGGTCGGATTGGCAATTCAAGGCTTGTTTTGTGGAATTGAATCCTGCCGAGATTGCGACCATCTGGTGTCTAGCCCCTTAAAAATGAATCCATTGATTGATAGTCTTCAGTAAAATTATGAAAACACGCTTTTTTGTTCAACTTATTTAGAAAGTCCATGTGCTATGTTTTAAACACGCTCGTACATATATTGAGTTCAAAGTTCATTCTGTTGAAACGGTCACCTCTTGGTTTTCAATTAGTGATACATTATTCTGAATTTCCAAAAGTGAATGAAACCCGTAAAGGGCGATTTAAAGATGCGAGCAAATTTTAAAGAAAGAAAAACATATTTAGACATCTATATCCCTGTTTTATACTAGCTGTTAATTTCAAGCAACATTCCATCTATGTTCAGTATGTTTGCATTCTTTAATATCTAATTTATTTTTAAAACAGGTTGGTCGTACGGCTCCAATAAAACCCTATAGTTACGCGAGGAAAGAGATATTTGAACGACGAGAACGAGTCCGAAATTATTGTAAACAAAACGCTAAAGACATTGACAAATTCAAAACCACTGGATCACTCTGGACAGTTCCTGATTACGACATTCATTGGTGCGTAACGCAAAAGATAGGAAGCACACATTGGAAACAAGTGCTACGATTTGTTGCCGGCGATTATTCAAAAGACATTAACGTAACCAAACCAGAAGACCTAGACCGTTTTTACGTACATTCCACACAGCCGGGACGAGTACTCCGTAGGTCTTTGGCGAATATTGTATCCCAAGGAGTGACGTTGAGCGGTAAAGTTTTCATGTTCACGCGGGAACCTTACAGCCGATTATGGTCCGCATACATTGACAAATTTCTTCTGCCAGATTTTTGGGAAAAACACGCACCATTCGTCGTCAGAAAAGTTCGATCCGATGTTAAAGAACAGGATACAATATGTGCAAGTGATGTCACATTCAGCGAATTTCTAATATATATTGTGCTGTCTAATTCTCAAACATTAGACCCACATTGGCGTCCCGTTTTTCATCTGTGTAATCCATGTCGGATTAAATATGACGTCATTGGCAAACAGGAAACTTTCGCTAATGATTCGAACTTAATATTAAACAAATTTGGACTGGACACTGTGGTCCCTAAGTCAACAAGTACAAAAACCTCCAGAGCTACTGAAGAAATAACAATGTTGGTACAATTCAATTTCGATTTGGAAAACAGATTGCCAGTAGGCTGTTTTGACAAAGAAGATGTTGCAATACGACTTTGGAAAGCGTTCCAATACAACGGATATATTCACAGATCAATCGATATTCCTATGAAAAGTATGCACTCCGAGAACTTCCTTTTACATCCAACAGAAGTGTTCTTAAAGCATGCTTTCGGGGCAATAAACTACCAAAACGCAAACAATTATGATTTACAAAATCAGAAACGCGATATGATGTTAGACGCTTATAAGAGCATTTCTCGACAACTGGTCAACAGAATTAAAGAAGTGTACAAATATGACTTTGAGTTGTTTGGATATGACAAGGATCTTTTAATGTACTTATAATGGCTGAAATTAGTAAGAAAGTGCTGAACATTATTGTACTGTTAGTTACTCTTTTGATTTAGAAGATGAATTTCATTTTATGATTACATTTCCTGTGTATGAATTTCATTTTATGATTACATTTCCTGTATATGAATTTCATTTTATGATTACATTTCCTGTATATGAATTTCATTTTATGATTACATTTCCTGTGTATGAATTTCATTTTATGATTACATTTCCTGTGTATAAATTTCATTTTATGATTACATTTCATGTGTATAAATTTCATTTTATGATTGCATTTTCTGTGTAAAGCAAACTCGGAAAAGAAATTATTAGATCATATTTAATAAGAAATAGAAGCATGTACAATTTTATCGAACAAATGAAATAATGAATGCTAGCATACTAAGGAGGCTAGTTATAGTTACATTTCAATTCGAGGGATATATGGGAAAAGGTTCTAAGTGACATTAAATAAAGAAAAGCTGACCTTCACTGGTCAAACTAGTTTAAAGGTCAGATTGTATTTCATTCATCTGACCTTCACTGGTCATAATAGTTTAAAGGTCAGATTGTAGATCATTCAGCGACCTTCACTCGTCATACTAGATTAAAGGTCAGATTGTAGAGCATTCAGGTGACCATCACTGATCATACTAGTTTAAAGGTCAGATTGTAGATCATTCAGCGACCTTCACTCGTCATACTAGTTTAAAGGTCAGATTGTAGATCATTCAGCGACCTTCACTCGTCATACTAGTTTAAAGGTCAGATTGTAGATCATTCAGGTGACCATCACTGATCATACTAGTTTAAAGGTCAGATTGTAGATCATTCAGCGACCATCACTGATCATACTAGTTTAAAGGTCAGATTGTAGATCATTCAGCGACCATCACTGATCATACTAGTTTAAAGGTCAGATTGTAGATCATTCAGCTGACCATCACTGATCATACTAGTTTAAAGGTCAGATTGTAGATCATTCAGCTGACCTTCACCGGTCATACTAGTTTCAAGTTAATATTGTTATTACATTGAACGTAATCTAACGATTAACTATTTTTATTGAAATATGACGCTAATTAATTGTAATGAAATGTTGTTGTTATTTTTAGAGTTAAATATAATTATAGTATAATTTTTATGAATGTAAAAACTTGTTCATAAAAAATAGATATAAAGTTGAAACGTGTTTGTTTTTTGTTTCGTTTTAAATATAATGAAAGTAAATTATGAAATTTCATTGGTAAATAAAGGATAATCAATTTGCTATCTGGAGAAGATACATCAAAAACATTTTGTTGCAGACACTGCTTTCTCCCACCCCAGATAAGTAGATCCAAATATTTGGACATGCTGGAAATCTCGTATGTAAAGGATAAATCATAAGATATTTTAGGAAGGAGAAAAAGCAAATACCATGGTTGCTCGTGTATTAAATATAGGTTTAGTCTAACCCTCACGCAGGATGTTCTGCGGAAACTTGGTAAACCTCGTTTCCGAAAACACCCTGCACATTGTTACACGAGCAGCCATGGAATATACTTAAATTCCATTTCTGGCTTACTTTCGAGTTGATTACCCATAGACATTATAGAAAAAAATATATTTGATTTATTTAAAAAAAAAACACACGTTCTTTCGAAATGTGAGCTATTTAAAATAATAGACGACAGGACCAAACTAAAATCAAAGCGCTAAAAGCCCGGAAAGACTGTCAGTGATATAACTGAAGCAAGCAAACACTACCGGTAAGTCATTTTAAACGAAAAGCGATTAATCGATTTCGTTCATTTGATGAACTCTCTTTAAAGGAGATGAACTGGGAAAAAGTTGATAATAATGAGCACAAGTATACCATCATCAAGTATCCATTGGCCTATAAGATTCTTAATTCATGTTGCCTAAGAATGGACCTCTTCAGTCAGTTTAATGCATATTGTTTAATATTTTAAGTGATTCAATATTTGCTATGTGAAGTCCCTATCAACAATTTCAATAAGCGTTTACATGCCTTTATTTAGTTTATGTCTGTTCATGGCAATAAAATGCAAATACAATGCTCACTATATGCAAGATTCAAGGGACAGAATAAAAAGAACAACACTTTTGATAAATTCATTTCATGGCTAAATATGCCTTCCAGAACTTCTTCTGGCAACAGATTTCACATATCTACAAAAAGCAGTAAACAAACAACAATAGTAAAACAAACTTAAAAGAACAAGAGATGTTTGTCAAACATTATGCCCCCTGAGCGCCAAGTTGCCAGAAATATTTGGACAATTGAATGAAATATGCATGGACTGAAATGACAGCTGATTTGTCATTGGATGCATATGAGGCAGGTCATCTACTTATGATAACTTAAGAAGGCAAATAAATGCCCAACTAAAATAGTAACATAAAAGAAAATCATTTCTATACAAACATTTATACATCAATCCCAATCATCTGTGCATGCATTAAAAAAATATGGACAATCAGAAAACCTTTTTTCAGCTTACAGTCACACTGACCTTGACCTTTGACCCACTGACCTCAAAATCAATAGGGTTCATCTGCTGGTCATGACCAATAAGCCTACCAAGTATGAGGTCCCTGGGTCAAAGCGTTCTCAAGTTATTGATCGGAAACCGTTTTTCATGTAAAGGTCACACTGACCTTGACCTTTGACCCACTGACCTCAAAATCAATAGGGTTCATCTGCTGGTCATGACCAATAAGCCTACCTAGTATGAGGTCCCTGGGTCAAAGCGTTCTCAAGTTATTGATCGGAAACCGTTTTTCATGTTAAGGTCACACTGACCTTGACCTTTGACCCACTGACCTCAAAATCAATAGGGTTCATCTGCTGGTCATGACCAATACACCTACCAAGTATGAGGTCCCTGGGTCAAAGCGTTCTCAAGTTATTGATCGGAAACCGTTTTTTCATGTAAAGGTCACACTGACCTTGACCTTTGACCCACTGACCTCAAAATCAATAGGGTTCATCTGCTGGTCATGACCAATACACCTACCAAGTATGAGGTCCCTGGGTCAAAGCGTTCTCAAGTTATTGATCGGAAACCGTTTTTCATGTAAAGGTCACACTGACCTTGACCTTTGACCCACTGACCTCAAAATCAATAGGGTTCATCTGCTGGTCATGACCAATAAGCCTACCTAGTATGAGGTCCCTGGGTCAAAGCGTTCTCAAGTTATTGATCGGAAACCGTTTTTCATGTTAAGGTCACACTGACCTTGACCTTTGACCCACTGACCTCAAAATCAATAGGGTTCATCTGCTGGTTATGACCAATACACCTACCAAGTATGAGGTTCCTGGGTCAAAGCGTTCTCAAGTTATTGATCGGAAACCGTTTTTCATGTAAAGGTCACACTGACCTTGACCTTTGACCCACTGACCTCAAAATCAATAGGGTTCATCTGCTGGTGATGACCAATACACATACCAAGTATGAGGTCCCTCGGTCAAAGCGTTCTCAAGTTATTGATCGGAAACCATTTGGTATTCCGACCGACCGACCGACCGACCGACCGACAGACAGACAGACCGACCGACCGACCGACCGACATGTGCAAAACAATATACCCCACTTTTTTCAAAAGGGGGCATAAAAAAAATAGCAATAAATATGTCCATAGGACACAAATTCCCCTATAAGCCACGTTTGTCACAAACACATTGACCATTCTGTTTTCCATTCCTCAAAATTGTGCATCAATTTTTTAGTTCCACAACCTAATAACATCAAATACCTTCCTGAAAGATTTCATGAGTGAATGACTTAAACGTTATTAGGGACTCTAGTGCAACAATAAAAAATATCATTTTCTACTTATATAAGGGCTTGAGATGTACTATGTGCAACGGCAAAAACCTTTTTTTGCTAATTCAGTGGCCATAACACTGGTTTTACTAGGTGCAGCGATAAAACCCAGCGGCATAACTTCAACACCCCATTAATATTGCCTTAAGATCTCAAAAATCTAGTTAATACAGTTTTGGATTTTTAAGCAACATAAGTCCAGAACAATATAGATTTAAAGAGGGCTTACAAGTTACAGAAAGTTATGTAAAACATTCTAATCAATAGCATGAGTGATCTTAAACAATGACTGATACGAGGGGATAACGTTAGTACCAATGTAAACCTCAAAAATGAGGCCGTTGATCATAAACGTTGTGTATAAAAGTATAGATAAGGGAAAGAAACGTGAAATTGTCCGGTGTTGATGAATAGAATGAAGAATCTACTGTTAGTGTTACCAAGGGTGTCCTACGCCAGACCAATCAGATTATAATTTATGATATCGGTCATGCAGTACTTCTTGGACGTTCGATAAAGTCAAATATCATCATTTGACGCTAACAGTGTGTTTATACTACACCTTATAAATTACGTCTTAAATGCTACGTAGGAAGGCAATATTTTGCTTCGAATAAAGACTTTAAACAAAGATTACATCACTATTTCTTCACCATTATCAATGAAACTTAGCGCAGTCTACGCCGCTTACGGAGCCACGCCTCCAGTCTTTTACCAGAGTTTGATTGAGAGTTTAGTTCCTTAAAACACTTCGACAAACCTTTTCACCATACGGCCGTCTGACGGAGCACTGTTAAAACATTACTTTGGAAACAGGTTTGTCGAAGTGTTTGATGAAACCAATCATCATATCAGACTGCGGTTATAAAACGAAGGCAGGGCTCTTTAAACGGCACAGACTGCCCTTTGCTTTATTTTAAATGGTGTGGTAAAAGAAAAGTTATGTTCTATTAAAGTCTTCATTTTAAGGAAAATATTGCCTTCTATGTAGCATATACAACGCAATTTATCACGTGGTATACATACACTGGCTAAGTGTATCAAAGAAACATCGTGATTATATTATCTGACATGTATCAGGTCTACAAAGTCCTGGTAAGGCAAATCGTCTGTCTTGCACAGTCATTGCTACCCTATCGAAACTTCGGAAGCCCTCCCACGATATTAGCCCAAATATAAATATCTGTGCAGAATCCACGGTAGGCAAAAACTGACGAATACGCCTAGCTGACGTTCGTGCTTCCTGGTTGGTGCCGCATCATTGATTAAACACTAAATGCCGACTTTGTTTGACGTAGCATATAGGTGAAACTCGGAATGCCGACTTTGTTTGACATAGCATATAGGAGCCAGGGAGTCAGATGCTTTATAGTCACATGAGCATCTCCAGGCCTTTACTACCGAACCGAAATATTCAGAGTCTACCACGACCGACTTTACTCGAATGGTTCCTGACTTATTGTGTGTCGATTAATTGATATTCCATATCAGAAATGAAACCCTGCAAAAGTGTTATTGTTTTAAAGTCTGTATTATGACTTGATACACTTTTATAATACCGAATATGTCCATATTCAATTATAGGAAAACCGCAGCATCAAGCCTAGCGGCAATAAATATTCATCCAATGTAACAATCACACGTTTCAAGTCTAGACTCAGTTTTCGAAAAGCACTTTCATTAAATGACCAAAAAAAAGATAACATATGAAATATTCAAGAATTTCGAATAGTAATACATTTCAACATAGCCTAACATCAAACTCAACTAGAAGGAAAGCTGCAGGGAAATGAAGGTTTGCGGTTTTTACGTTTGTTAAAACTCAGACTTGAGACTGTTCGTATTCATGGCCGCTGATTCCGTTTATAGCTCATAAACATAGGCCACACAGACACTCAATAATAGACAATCAATGTCACTAAATAATTATAACGATGGCATAAATACTATGGTCCGAAAAAACACCGCAATAATTCACCGGAGTTGAATAGGTTTTAACTTTATTTTTGAGCGTAAATGTTTATTTAATTATAATATTTTTAGATATCAAATTTATCTTAAAAGATGAGGTTTGTACAATTTTAAGATGTATATACAATCCTAGTTTGAAAGCATATAGATTCTCTCCAACTGAAGTATATAGATTTTCTCCATTCTTTCTATCATCATCATCATCATCATCATCATCATCATCATCATCATCATCATCATCATCATCACTATTTTCTTCAATATGAGGCTGAAAATTTGTTTTCAACCTTTGTCATCGAAGGTTAATCATAATTTTCTTACAAGGGTCCTTATAAGGTGATATCATGTAGTAGGACAGAGATTTAGAGTCTACATTATGTGTCATCTGAGTTTCAATGCTCACAAAATACTTCAGATATGGTACTTAATACCGCTTGCAATGTTTGAAGAGCTATTGACAAAATGTCTATAAACTGCAGTATCAATACGTTGACTAATGTAAACAATCATTGAAAAGTTATTTATTTGAAAAGTTTATCAGTGCATATAAAAGGTCTAATATTTTACAATAAGTGTAGAGGCTATATAACAGTTGATTAGGCATTATTTCTGTAAAGCAGCCCGCTTGCCTGTTAAAGATGGCAATAACAATAGCAAATGTTCTAAATGAAAACATATAAATAAAAAATAATAAAAAAATTGAAAATACTCAATGTATAATGTATTTTCATTTAAATACGATAATTTAAAAAAACAACAGTGTTTGTACGATTCTTATCTGCTGATTGTCGATGTCCATTCTAATAATAGGTAAAAGTAAAATTATCAGATTTTTCAAGGAACGGTGTACGTGCTATCCTTTTAGTAATAACTTTCATTTTGAAATAAGTCACCGGCTCACATGATGGTATCAGCATTCTGCATACATAAGATCTTATTTGCGACTCGTATATTTATGTATCCGTTTATAGCTTATTTCTGTTTAGAGATATTTTCGGTCTTAAATGTTTCTATGTTTAAAATGTTCTTATTGTGGGGCGAAAGTAGTCTTGTTCTAAGTTTTGTATTTACTTGGGTTAGTTTAATGTAGGTCAGAGTGTGCGACTTGGGCTTCCAAATCGCGGACTACAGATTGTATAAATAAGAAACATGATCGATGACAGACTTCCAAGTTAAAAATAAACATCGTTATAATCATTATCACCTAATAACAACACCAGAAACATCAACAGAGGCCGCATCAACAATGCCAACATTGCCTTTGGTTCATTAATTTTACATCGATTCGATTGCGGTTCTACAGTAGAGAACGTCCATTTTTATTGTAGGATTTTATATGCAACTTTATGCTAAATTAGACATATAAAGGGTCTTCAAAAATTGTTTTACGACGCACGATGCTCTCAAATACTTCAAGCTACATTTACGATGTTTTAACAGTCCAACATTTTAAATGTTTAGACCAATTCAATTGATCATTGTAGGAAAATATATATCTTTATTGAGTTAGAGTGTTTAGTTGTGTTTTTTTTTCTTTCAGCTTGATATTTTGTAATTGAAAATGTCCTTGTTTGCTCCTAAGAAATAAAACAAGTTTAACCCAAACAATAACCATAGCTGCATAACTTAGTAGATTTTATCTCATTGCATATTTTATTTTGGCATTCGTTTCCTATGAAAAATATCTTCAAATAAGTATTGGCTCCGGTGGATACACTATACTTTATTCGGGACTTACATTCCAGGTTTGCCCAGCACGGTAAAATGTATTCATTGCCCTTCTATAGTCAATGTTCGATTCACACATATTAATTTGATTGCTTGGTTATATTTAGAACCCATATGAATGATATGACATCGATCATTTGCTTTCAAAGCAAAAATTAGTTATCGCTAATTTTTATTGACCAAATGTCAGCATCTTTTATTCATAAATATGGGTTAGGGAAAGTATGGCAGCTGATCCGTATTGTGCATTATTTAGTTTTGATTAAAAAATCGATGATGGATTGATTATCAATTCTCATTATCTTTCGATCATCAATTAAAGAATTGGTCCGTACTAGGCGATATTAATACTTTCCCAACAGCGACCCAATAAACTTATGATATCGTTTCTATAACAGTTTTAAAAGTGTTATAAATCTAGTACTTGTCAATGTTAAACAGCAGAGATTATTTCTAGATTGAAGCCCCGCCTTGCACAAGAAGGCCTTCTTTTTGCATTTTGTGTCATTTACATTTTTAACATTCGTCCATTTAACGGTTTTAAACCTATTAACAAGCATATATTTTAGTTTGTGCGCAAACTTACAAAAAAAATCAAAAATGGAATCACGTATGAACAAGAATAATTATCAGTTTTCAATTGTTATTTCACCCACAAATCGAGTTGTATAAAAAGTGTTTTGTTAGCTCATCTTTATTTTGAGTTTCTCTTTCATTGATATGAGATACATTAATTGTACATGTACACTTACTTAAAAGTACTCAGACATTGCTGCAAATAAAAGAACATTTAAGAAAAAAAGAAATTTGTTTTCTTATCCTAATAAGGATAATTTTAAGAAAAAAAAAATGAAATATATAGTTTTCTCAGACATTGCTGCAAATAAAGGAACATTTAAGAAAAAAAGATTTTTGTTTTCTTATCCAAATAAGGTTAATTTTAGGAAAATATTAAATGAAATATATGCAAATAAAGGAACATTTAAGAAAAAAAGAATTTTGTTTTCTTATCCAAATAAGGATAATTTTAAGAAAAAAAAAATGATATATATAGTTTTCTCAGACATTGCTGCAAATAAAGATAAAGGAACATTTAAGAAAATAAGATTTTTGTTTTCTTATCCAAATAAGGATAATTTTAAGAAAAAAAAATATATATATACTTTTCTCAGACATTGCTGCAAATAAAAGAATTACTACATATTATCCTAAAATATTATCAATAAAATGTATTTTGACTAGTAATTTACACTTATGTAAGAGCATTGACATACATGTACTGGCTTCCTGACGTTTGGTTCTTTTTCGTAAGCCAATTGATGTTTTTTCTTCAACTTTAAAACGAAACTTTGGCACCTTTCTCTACTTAATGCACATCTGAATTATTTTTCTTACAAACTTTCAATTTGGAAGTTCTACTACATTGTTTAAGGCTTTGCTTGTATTATCCGATGTCATTTCCATAAAAAAGAAGATTTATAAATGCATTGCATAAAAGCGTCCACGTTTCAACATTTAATGTCTTTTGACAAACATATCAAAAAAAAATCAAATTTACAATTGATGTTGTACACATTCACTGACAAAACGCTATTGGTGGTGTCACCTTAACCTATAATCATATAAAAAGATACCATCTAGCACGGCACACATTTGTCAACCGCCATTGCGCTCCCGATAATCCGATACAAATAATGTTATATTGAGAGAGAATGGTAGCTAGTGCGTATGTGATGAGAAATAAAACAAAGCGCAAAACTATATTTCAATTATTATATTTATAATGTTGGCATAAATAGGAACACAATATAATAAAATGAAAAATTTGAGGATTAAAAAAGTGTTACTACGGATTGCGATAACGCTTTTGATTTTGAGTTTTATCGCAATATATATTTTCAGGAACAGTGTAGGTAAGTTAAAAACTTAATTAATCAAATATATATAAAATGGTGATATATCATTTTTAAATAAATATGTATACATATATATGAACTTAACATATTTTATTAATAATTAGATAAGTATGAAAAACGTTGATCTCTTGAATTTTACCGTTCAGTTTTAACATAGAATGGGATGACTAGGTCACAGTCAATGCCCTGTTCCCTGAACGTACTAGAGTTTTCTTTTATTCTATACCTTTTTCAATAAAACATGACTAAAAAGTTTCCTAAAATTTTCAGAGTTGAAATATAAAACAATTTAACAACTTTTAGTTTATATTTATGTTTTTTTTTGTTTTAATTTCTTTTAAAGGCTTTTTCATGCAGAAAATATACATTGTGTAAGATAAAAGCAATCGTTCTCGAATAATATAAATAGGTTAAGGATAAATTCTGTTTGATAAAAAGACATTTTCGAAATAACTTCTTTATAATACAAATGTTTATAATTTGGACAAACCTCTAATCAATAATTTAAAATGGCATCTGATATCTCTTTCTTTGCACCGTTCAATATTTGCTGAATATGCACGACGCGGATGATTTTAAATAGTCAGTTTATTTCATATTGGTATTAATATTATTAAATTAAATTATGTTTACTTTTTTGCTGAAGATGAAAAAAGAAAAGGTATCATATAAATGGGGAAAAAGACTTATGTCACGGGCTGGTATCAGTTACATTTTATTGCTCGGCCTGTCAAGTTAATTAAATAGCATTATTTGCTTTTGTTATTTATATGATAGGCAAAAACCTATAAACCATGGATTTTTAACATCTAGGAACTTGGAAGATTTAGAAAGTGAAAGCGTGGAATTTAACCTCATTATCGATTGAGGTAAAAATCCGAAACGAATAATTAAGCCCCTCCCTCAAACATTGCACATCTGACAAAAGAGAAGATGGGTCAGTCCCGGTTAAATGAGTTTAATCCAGGCTATGTGCAAGTCCTCGTAGTTCGGATTCAATTCGTCATTTAGCGGAGAGGCTCATGGTCACAACTTAGACTATCATTCTATCCGATGATACTCAGAACTATGTACTAAGGCAGTTACCTCAACATTTGTTTATAGGTAGAGTTCGATGCATATGTGGGCTGTGGGTTTTGTATTGTGTACGTCAAAATATCCCGAAAAAACTGGCAAATAAATAAAACAATGATATTCTGGATTTTTTAGAATTATTTTTTTCCTCCAATGGTGCTATCATATTTGTGAGAATTCAATTTAAGCCAATATTAAACGGTCAGAAAATAGAAAACCATGTTTGGCTATCTGTGACATTTTATATAAATTCATTGAACGTTATTATTAAAAATATGAAAAGACTTAATTAAATATTGCGTATATTTTGGGATTGTTATTACATTTTATAATTGCGTCAAATTAAAAATGTTAATTAAATATGGTGGTGTTCGAATAATACTTGTCACGATGACAGAGTACAAAACCAGCTGCGTTACTACTGGTGTCAAATAGGGGAAATGCACAATGTATTTTGGTATCATCTTCTTCAATCTTGTCGGAAAACTGAGGAAAATATTGAGTGAAATAGGGTTTCAAATGGTAAATACATGAAAAATTTAAATGAATTGAGCATATTTGAAATTCGTGTCTACACATGTTTACATACTATATCCTCATTATATAATTTGTCAAATTGAGAAGTGCATATTGTTAACACAAATGTGAAAACCGTTAACGGATTTCTGGAATATGTTCCTTGGTTTCGTCGGTTTATCTATTATTATTTTGATGTAATAAAGCGTTTCACCATCTGTTATTTTTAATGACTTCGTTTTAGTCAGCAGATTGTTGTAATTCCACTCATTTGTTGTTTTTATACAAAAGTATCGAATAAATGCCAAATTTTAGACAGTGGCTCTGTCACTTTTGGTCCAGATTTCTTAAAATCATGTTGCTTTAAATGAAAAACAAACACATTTTAAAGCTCCGCCTATTTAAAATGTCACTTTGTTCCAAACGCTTTTGTTTTTAAATTTAAAAAAAAACATTCGTCGCTCCCTCTTCTTTTCTTCAAACATAGGCCAGGAAAGCTATGAGTTGAATATCCCTTGCCTAGCTACACCTATCAGTTCCATGCATATTTACATGTATTGGCTTTCTGAATGTACAATTGTAAATTACTTTACTATTTGTTTCTGTTATAATTCATGAGACATTGAATGCTTTTTCATCAGATTTTAAAAAGAAAATCGGGCAGCATTTTGACTTTTGACAAATATATTTCCGTATATCACAAGTTAAGAGTTCTACTGCAGGTTTTTAGTCGTTTATTTTAAGAATGATCCGATGCCCTTTCCGCAAAAGAAAATTTCAAAATGCATGTATTGCATAAAAGCGTCCCTTTTTTCGACATTGATGTCTTTAACAGACTTACCAGAAATAATCAAGTGAGCAATTGATTTTGTTAACATTCTCTTTTAAAACCTGTTGGTAACGCCACCTTAGTTTACCGTATCGTGGAAAAAACAGTTAACCATAAACATGACCCAAATTTGTCAAAAGCCGATGCGCTGCCCATAATCTGAAACAAATAATACTGTATTTAGGGAGAATTCTAACAAGTGCATATGTGATAAGAAATAAAACAACGCACAAAAAGTGTTTAAATTCATAATGTTGGCATTCCTACAAAGGACATATTATGATGTTATTAAAACTGTGTGGATTAAAAAAGAGTGATAACAAGTGCGTATGTGATAAGAAATAAAACAACGCGCAAAAAAGTGTTTAAATTTATAATGGTGGCATTCTCACGAAGAACATATTTAAATTATATTAAAATTGTGTGGATTAAAAAAGTCTTAGTACGGAATGCGATAATGCGTTTTATTTTGAGCGTAATAGCAATAACAGTTTTCAAGAAAAGCGTAGGTAAGTAAAATTATTAGAAAATTCAAACATATATTATTATAATACTAAATATGTAATCAATATTAACAAAATAAGTAAAGATATACGAACCGTTCAAAGACAAAACCAAAGTGACATAAATTTATAATTGTGCATTTTTTTTTCTGAAACGATCTAACACGATCATTTGTTCTTTTTTGTTTATCCTTTAAATCCTATAACCTTACAATACTTATATTTTACATGTATGCGGAGCAGTTCAAAAATTCTGACACGAGGGCTCGTGCAAAAGCCAGTCAAGAATTTCACCCGAAAAGACAAAATAACGGTTAAATTGTAAGCAATCTATTTGAACTATTATCTCAACATTTTTAGTACAGGAACTCCGAGACCATCGTGTCAACCTGGGTATATAAATTCTGCATTCAGATTAAAAATGCAAGAAATAGAACAACTTAAGAAACATAAACCGAGAGACTTTTGGAAATATTTTAAATCTAATTCCAAGCAAACGAATAATAGCTTATCAAATGAAACGTTTAAAGAATATTTTTCAGCTTTAGGTAGTAGTGTTTTTGAATGTTTCAATGAGGAGTCAGAAAACTTTGGTAGCACAAATGATTTTAATTTAATCAATGATTCATTTCCTGAATTGGACCAGCCTATAACTGTCAATGAAATTCATATTGCTGTTAAAGCACTGAAGCGTAATAAATCGCTAGGTACTGATTTATTGATGAATGAATATTTTAAAGAGTCTTTTGATATTTTGTCATCGCATTTGTGTGATATTTTTAACGGTATTTTAAATACTGGATATTTCCCCGATAAGTGGATGGAAGGAGTTATTATACCGTTGCACAAAAAAGGAAATGTAGACGATGTTAATAATTATAGGGGAATTACTCTCCTTAGTTGTATGTCTAAGCTTTTTACTACTGTGCTAAATAAACGAATCGAGATATTCTGTAATGAACATAACATTATTTCGGACGCTCAGTTCGGATTTCGGAAAGGGCGATCCACCATCGATGCTATATTTATTTTAATGTCATTGGTACAAAAATATTTAAATGACAATAAGCGGCTTTATGTTGTATACGTCGATATGATGAAATGTTTTGATTCTATTTATAGAAATGCGTTGTGGCTGAAATTATATAAATGCGGTATACAAGGCAAATTACTTCGAATAATTAGAGATATGTACCAAAAAGTCAAATCTTGTGTTAAATCTTGTTCTACATATTCCGATTACTTTGACTATGCAGAAGGCCTCCGTCAAGGGGAAGTTATGTCCCCATTGTTATTTTATCTTTTGTTGAAGACCTAGAGTTATTTTTACAAAATAATCTAGACTCAGGCTTACGTATTGACGATATTGTACTTATTCTATTATTATTTGCTGACGACATGGCTATTGTAGGTGAAACACCAGTTGAAATTCAACAACATTTGGATAGACTTTCAGAATATTGTAATAATTGGGGTTTATCAGTAAATACACTTAAAACCAAAATTATGGTCTTTCGTAAAAGGGGAGGGCTATTGCCAACAGAAAATTGGACCTACAATGACCAGCCTATTGACGTCGTGAATGATTTTAATTTTTTAGGAACTGTTTTTAATTACACTGGAAATTATGCTTTAAACCAGGAACATTTAACTGGCAAAGCTTTAAAAGCATTAAATGTGTTATTGTGTAAATGTAAGGAGTATGACCTGAAACCAAAGATTTTTTGTCAACTATTTGATGCTTTCGTTGCCCCCGTTTTGAATTATTCTTCCGAAATTTGGGGATTTACTAAGTCTAAGGAAATTGAAAGAATCCATTTAAAGTTTTGTAAACGTTTGTTAAACGTTAGAAAAAATACATGTACAGCAAGTGTGTACGGGGAGCTTGGTAGATACCCTCTATATGTACATAGATATGTTAGAATTATACAATATTGGTTAAAGGTTACAAGTAGCGATAACATTATAATAAGTAGTGTATATGAGTATGCATTATCTGACTGTATAAATAGAAAAATTAACTGGGTATCAAATGTTAAAAAGCTTTTGAGCCAGTATGGTTTTACATACGTATTCAATAATCCTAATATGATAAATGAAAAGTACTTTCTAACTGAATTTAAAACAAGAATAATTGATTGTCTTAAGCAAGAATGGTATAGATCCCTTGATAGCCCAGTTTTATTTTTGTATAAGGAATTTAAGACTACTTTTGTGTATGAAGATTATTTGGATTTATTACCTAAAAGCATACGACTATTTTTCTGCAGACTTAGACTTTCTGCACACCCGTTAAGGATTCAAACGGGTAGATATAATCGTAATCGAATACAACGTGAAGAAAGATATTGTTTATGCTGTAACTCAAGAGATATAGAAGACGAATTTCATTTTATTTGTACGTGTACACGTTTTGAAACTATAAGAAAGAAATACATAAAACGGTTTTATTATTTACGTCCGTCTGTTTTTAAGTTCATCGAACTGTTAAACACAAGAAATAAACAAGAACTTATAAAACTATCCTTATTTGTCAAACAAGCTCTTAGTATTAGAAGATCAATTTTAAATATTGACTTATAATTATAATAGTTTTGTTCATCCTCACCTGATTTGAATATATATTTTTTTTTTGAATGTATTTATGATTCTATTCCATATTATGTATAACCTATGTCATACCATGTGTTTGTTTATTTATTATTCATATGTGGTTATGAAGATGATGTACTTAGTACAAGTCTTAATGAAATATCTGTTCTGTTCTGTTCTGGTATAAGAAAGTATCATTTTATTTAGATCTTGAGTGAGTGTCAAAAATCAATTGGATGATTTAAATCGAAAAATCAAACAATATTTCTCTTATCTAACAAATAAAGACATTAGCTTTTAAATGTATCTTCTTACTAATTAGAAATATAAATTCGAAAAAGCGAGTATGACATACGTGCGTTAATAAGATGGCCTTGTTATGTTTTATTGTAAATTACACGGTAAAAAACAAATATCCTTTTATGATCAACATCTGCTGCTTATTTTCAACGTCAGTGAACGAGGGTATATATTTTCACTAGAAATCATTTTTAGCGTTTTATTACAAACGCTCAAACCAGTAGAACAGTCACTTTCTATAAATATTTTCATATATTTATTGGATATTTCTAGACTTATGCACCAGTCAATTATTACCATGGCCCTTCAAGGTCAGGGGGTATACCGCGGATAGCCAGGGAAATGGGGATGTTTTTACCTGCCAGGTGGCCCCGCAGTGCCGGGTGACTGCGGGTAAATAATTTGGGGGGAATAGACCTTACCTAGGGTCCCTGGGATGCGGGGTGCATCTGGCGGGGATTTTACCAGCAGTTCGTCACCGCAGGACGAGGATTTTACCAAGGCTTGGCTGTACCAAAAGTCAAAGTCCCCGCTACTCCCGGGACCTGGTGGCGTGGTTAAAAGTTTCAAGTTTTCAAGTTTTATTGGCTATATCTGCAACACAAGAGCCTTGGCCATGAATAAGTAACATAAAACATATTAAGTGAGATGCACACAGAATACAAAGATTTAAACAGTACATACAACAATTTTATATGTTCTAATACAAAATATATACTTGAAGGTAACTAAACTAAAAAGCACCTGCATCAAAGGAGACAGATCGCCTCGACATAGCATGGTATATGAATTAAGCCAAACGTCTTAAAGTTATACTATCATTTAATGACATTATCTTGACAAATTTATTAAATGTATTCCATGGCCCTGAAATATTATATTGTAGAAGTATGTCGGAGTAAAAAGGACAGCATAGCATAAAATGGTATTCAGAATCTATATTTATCGTTCATATTTCAAGATATTTTTCATTGAAAATCTTTCTTAAACTGTTTAATATATTCTAACTAAGGTTACGAATTAATAGTATCAGACCAGTGTTATACAAATATTGTTTAACATAGAAACTTTTTCTTTTCATCAGATTGACTGTGACATTATATATTATATCTTAAAATACATGTACATTGAGTGAGACAACGTTATATCGGTCACAAATAAAATTATTAGGGGTCATAATATTTTCTGTTTGATGAAAAAATCTTTTTCCTTCAAATACTTCGTTAATTATTTAAATGCTTTAAACCTCTTATCACAAATACTAAATAGAATCTGCTGTTTCTTTTGTAAATGTACTTAATATGTATGACGCGGATGATTGTTAAAGTAAGAACTTAACATCAATATCTTTCAATAAAATCAACTAGTTCTTTTTTAAAGCTGAAATAAGAATTAAATGAAGCATTTACATGGAGCAAATGGTTATTGCGGATTATTACCAGTAATAAAACGTTATCTTTATGAGATGCAAACAAGGCATATTCAATCGCGGTGACTGTCAATTTTCATTTAATATCCTTAAATACTTAAGGGCGGAATTCACACTCATTAAAGATATAAGATAAAAAGGTTTAGATAATAATTAAGCCTTCCCCACACCCTCCCCCTCTCCAATAAAAGGTGATTTTGTAACAATAATGAATGATATATAATGCGCCCCACAACTGAGAAAAATAAGAGAAAAAAGAGTGGTTAGCACCGGTAAAATGGCCGAGTGCAGTTCGCAGTGGTTCAGTTGCAAAGGAGGCTCAGAGCCCCATCTTTGTCAATCATCCTTTCCATTAATAAAAAGAAAAATGTTCCAAAGTGGCAACCCTGATATTTGTTAATAAATAAATTTCGATGTATGTGTGGTATGAGTTTTTTTTTTATTTTGTATGTCTCTGATGTTTAATTATGTTCTGTGTAAATTACTCGTTGAGTGTTTGTTTGGTTTTGACCTTATGTCATTAAACATGGTCTATGTAAATTGTTTGGCTACTGCAGTTGTTGCTGTAGTTATTCAACCAAGCTGGTTTTATTGCATATATTAAGATATGTTTAGCATTGTTAAAACCTGTATTTTTCTACTAATTCGAGTGAACAAAAATTTGCGAGAAACCTCAATTTCGTTGTCCCATAAATATACTAACATTTCATGTAGTTTAGTAATATATTCACTAACATCAATTAATAATGCAACACCGTGAAGTTCCTCTAGCGCCGGTTTTAGTGGTATTTCGTTTTTAAAGATCTCATAGGCACTGACAAAGATACCGAAAATGACTAGCTAATGCTAACTAATACCATTTAGCTATGAGATTTCACAAATGTTAATTTGCCTTCAAGAGTGCAATTATTTGTGTGTGAATTGAATACAAGCTATATAAGGCATGTAGAAAACATTTTGCCACCTGTGGCATTTCTTCTCTTTCTTTACTAACTGGTGATGAAATGAGTTCATCAAATATTACAGATATGTCATTGTAAAAAAAAAATTATATTTTAATAAGGATTTTTTTTTCTGACGTCGTTTTAACATCTCTCAATTATATCTGTTCTGATCCCACATTATCAGAGTGCAGTAAGAGTATTTTAAACAATTATGTGTCATTGTTCAATAAGATGATATATTTTCTAAATACTCAGAATTTTCCTTTTTGGTTACCAGTGTGAACATTTTATGGAGATCAAGTAGCAAGAATTTTAAAGTTTATTTTAATCTTTCGTCAGTAACAGTATGCACATGCGCAGCAAACAAATGTTGAGTCATGTATCTGAAAGTAAAGGCAATTAAAATGAATACCGAGTTGGCCCCAGATATATGTAACTGATTTTTACCTTCTACACTTCAAACAGTATCTTCAGAATTAGATGAATACTCATGGATTAGTTTAAAACTAAAGTAATCTCGTTTTTCAATGACCGTTCGCAGATGGTTACAACAACATTCATTCATTAAGATATTATATACATATGCGATATGTCTGTGCTGTTTTGTATGCTATGTGTTATTCGTTAAGTGTATGTTAGGACTTAGCATAGTGCCTTTAGTCAGATTCCTCGATATTAATGCAACTGGGTTTTCCCCTGTAGTTCCATTGCAGTTAAAAAGTATATTTACATCAGCATATCTAATCTCTGCTATTGATTGTGTTTCTAGTTCAACCACTTAACATGATACCTCGACATTTTTAACTATTATGTCATAGATCATAAAGTGAAGCCAAATCCAGACAGGACCAATAAACATTAAAACACAGAAGGTTTCGATACCTACAGGCATTAAACCTCCGATATTCTGTCTGCTTCAGGAACAAACATACCGTTCGGAACCACACACGAATCTGGGTACAAAAGGACATTAAAAGAATCATCAAGACATGTAAATAATATAGTTTGCTTTTATATAAAATTAGTATTATTTACTCTCGTGATTTAGAACTAATTATTATACACAAGGTCAGTGAAAATTGGTTAAGTTGCTCTTCATCCTTTCAGTGTATAACTCGGACCGTCCCTAGACATTCTATTGACTTATTAACGCTTCAAAGAGTCAAACAACCGAAATATAATACATCATTATGTCTTATATACATTCAATTTACTTCAGGGAGTAGACGAGGATACAGCAACGAGTAACAGCTATGTGGAGAAGGTAGTAAAACAGCGATTGCAAAAAGTACGAGAATTTTGTGCTAAAAACATCAAAGTTAATATCTGGGAGAATCTTAGACCCACGGGCCAAGTATGGTCTAGCATGAAACATGACATTCACTATTGTTTAACGCCAAAGATTGGTTGTACGTACTGGAAGCGAGTTATGCGCTTTATTGCTGGAGATTATAATACAAATCTAAGCATAAGCAAGCCAAGAGACATTGACCGCAAGTATGTACATTATGGCAATATGAAATATATTAGGCACGTTGATTTGCAAAGCACCATGGTTCGAGGAGAAATGTCAAAGGGTCGTTCATTCATGTTTACAAGAGAGCCGTACGGTCGATTATGGTCCGCGTACATTGACAAATTTCTACTGCCAGATTTTTGGAGAACGGATGCACAAGCTGTTATTAACAAAGTGCGACGAAACGCTACTGATGAGCAAAGATTATGTGCAAATGACGTAACGTTTGCAGAGTTTCTACAATACATAGTGGCGTCTTATCCCCGAAAATTGAATGAACACTGGCAGCCGGTTTATAAAATATGCGATCCTTGTCTAGTGGTATATGACGTCATTGGCAAACAGGAAACATTCGCCAATGACTCAAACTATATATTACAGAAATTTGGGCTAGGTTATTTGATTCCTACGCCAGGTTCAAAATCATCAAGGGCGATCGAAGAAATAACGATGTTGGTCAAATACAACTTCGAGTTGGAGCGTGCTATACATAAAGGCTGTTTTGACAAAGAAGATGTTGCAAAGCGACTTTGGCAAGCTTTCCAATACAATGGATATATCCATAGATCAATTGATATTCCTATGAAGAAAATGAAATCAAAAAACTTCACTCAGCAGCCAACAGAGCAATTTTTGGAACATGCTTTGTGGACATTGCAATACCAACGCGACCAAAAATTTGAAATTAGAAATCAAAAACGCCATATGATGTTAGACGTTTATAGAAGTATTCCCAAGGACCTGTTAGAATCTATTCAAGAGGTTTATAAATTTGATTTCGAGTTGTTTGGATATGACAAACATTTTTTGGAAGAGAATAAAAGTACTTAAATTTCTTAAATCTATTGATAAGGGTTTTCTCCAAACTTCGTCTCCTTTTTACTTCATATCAAGAATTCGTCGTTTACATTTTTAATAACATATAAGTTTCACACTCAGCACATTCAATATGCAAAATGAGGTTAAAACATGTAATACAAACGACTATTCATTTCTTTTTATAATTGTTATATACATATTTAGAATATTTTGTTATCTATTGAGATATATTAAGGCGTTTAAATTATTATGTTTGTTTCCGGTCCCCCCTCACCCCATAAAAGCTTTAAAAATGAATAAAAAACAAATATTATAAAGATGCGTAGGTCGGGATCCTTTTTTACAATTTATATTTTGAATGACAATCATTCAAATGATAAAAAATATTCTCAAGGCAATAAAAAGGTCAGAGTACAAAAAAGAGCAGGTTCAGAAACCGGAAACAAACATTGTTAAATGCCTAAACAGTTTATGCTCATTCGTGTGATTCATCTATATTGAAACATAATGTGTATTACATTTCTATTAATATATCTGTATCTGTCTTGGCCATATAGCTGCATGTTATACAATTTGTTAATGGCCAAAGGCAAGATGCCGATATGGCCAATGAATATTGAAACATGTATAAGTCAATGTTAAATGACAGGATTTTTAAAAATAATTTGTTAGTATCCCAACAGCAACTTGTAACCATCCTTTAAAGACATCTCACAACTGCACTTATTTTCTTCTTTTTGAATTTAGTGAACTTAATTCATGACAATCGTCCCCTAAACGGATAAAGATTCAATAACAGGCATATATTTAATTTTGTGCGCAGACCTATAACAGATAATGTATGTTCACCAAAATGATATGACATTAGGGCAATTCTATTTATCAGTTCAACACTTTCAAATGCAATACTTTGTTACCGGCAGACGTTCTGGCTGATGCGTCTGGGCGATCTTTTGAGTAAGCGTGGTATACGTTGACGTTCTAAATATTGGTCACCAGCGCCCAGGGTTTGCTTCAATCTTTGATGCAACACAGCGTCTTGGTTGGAAAGAAAGATTGACCATTTGGGCATCTTGATTGCATAGCAAGAAACTATAAGCCAACAGAAATGCGGTAGAGCGCTAAACAACTTGTGACCTTCATATAGACCTGAGTTATGAACAACTAAAATTCAATCAGCCTATAATGTCGGTTACCTATTATTGGAGTAACAGGAATTATGGTTACTTCATACACAAACCGAGTTATACACGAGCGCAAAACACGAATCGTATGATTTTGATATTATTTCAAGTACAACATTTAATAACTGCCGTGCCTATGAATTAATAACGTTTTAATGTATCAGCACGGTAATTATTGCATTTAAAAGCTCCGCCTGTACTAGTAATATGTCCCAAACGCTTGAGTTTAAAAAAAACATCATCCGGCGCTCTCTCCTATGTCTTCAAATATAGGCCAGGACAGTTATAAACAAGTACAAAATTGCTGTAGGAGACAGCAAAAAAGGCTCGCTCTAAATCGATCCAAAGCAATGTACAGAACTTAAGTGTTTTGTGAGGGGGCGAAATGGGCCGTTTCAGTACTGACACATGGACATTTTAATCAGCGTAGGTTTGTTTAATTACATATATATAATGCCCATTGCCACTAAACCGGGTTTTTTTTTGCTATTGAGCATGTTTCTGTCGCTTTTTGCATATATATTGACGAGTTCACAAATCGTATTTGAATAATGCAGGACATTCAAGCTTTATTTTACTTTAAGACAGATTTTGAGTAATATACATTGAAACGTTTAGTAATAAGAACTTTGTTTGAAAAAAAGCTGCATTTTGTGTATTTTGAAGTGCTGAATTAGAAAAAATAGGCACTATAAATGACTATAAGGCTAATTTGTTCTAGTCATATTAGTCAGAACACAATGTAAAATGGGGCGAAATGAACTGAGAAATAAAAAGTTGCACTTTTATTCAAAATTTGAAATCATCAGTGAAACAATATAAATGTAAGTTGAAAAAAAGAAGTGACTAAGAATGAGTGTGACATGATATTCAGAATGAAATCAACAATATATGTTTTTGAAACACAGATGTGTCCTTCAAGTATGAAATATGCAACATATTAATTAAAAAAGAAAAACAAACAGACTTAAAGTCTTAAATGAAAAGTTTGAAATGGGACAAATGGATGTTAACATAGTGCTTATTTATATAATTCAGACGATTGCGCTTGTTGTCGGTGCGAACGACATTGGCCGTAGATCACAGTGTGTGTATACGACGTGACAAATAACGTCATAAATGCTACGTCGGATTGCAATATAATGCTTCGAATGAAGACTGAAAACAAAAATAACTTTACTATTTCTTAATCATTTTCGATGAAACATAGCGCAGTTTACGCCTCTTAAGGAGCACCGCCTTCGGTCTTTTACCAAAATTTGATTGAGAGTTTAGTTTCTTCAAACACTTAAATAGACCTTTTCACAATACGGCCGTCTGACGCAACACTGTCAAAACATTATTTTGGAAACATGTTTAAGTGTTCGATTAAACTATTTACCTTATCACGCTTCGACAATAAAACGAAGGCGGGGCTCTTTAAGCGGCATAGACTGCCCTTTGTTTTATTTAAAATGATGTAGTAAAAGAAAGGTTATCTTTGTTTTAAGTCTTCATTTTAAGCAAAATATTGCCTTCAGACGTAGCATATATGACGTCATTTATCATGTGGTATACACACACTGGATCAGCAGCTGCAATTGTAGAGGAAAAAAATGGAGAGCCAGGAGGAAAGCCACTTGTCAGACCTGGTGAACGTTCAGTTGACGAAACAACGTAATAACTCAATCCTTAAAAGAAAGCATTAGTTACATACCCGTCTTTGTTTCAGCTTCTTCAATAATAATAATAATAATAATAATAATAATAATAACAAATATAATAATAAATATAATACAGAAAGGCAGACGCACAAACAGACAGACAAACATACATACAGACAGACATTCATACAGACGCACAGATGGTTTCACAGACAATCAAACATACGGACATACATACATACGGACGCACATACAGACGCACAGACAGACATACAGACGCACAGACAGACATATATACATACAGACAGACATACATATAGACAGACAGACATACTTACAGGCGCACAGACAGCCGCACGTACAGATGCACGTACAGATGCACATACAGACATACATACAGACAGACGCACAAACAGACGCACAGACATACATAATAAAATCTATTTTATAATAGATTCAATATCTATAAAACATAGCAATGCGTATTTTAATTTGGCCCGGTCCGGCCAGTCTTTTTATTCAAACACAAAATTAGGAAAATTTCGAACGATTTCCGTAACAGTTCGAAGATTTCCGTTGGTCCGGATATGATCCGGTGCGGCAAGTCTTTTTACCCAACCATTCTTTGCGCATGCTCAAAAATTGAAAGAAGCTATTGACCTCCGGGCCTTTGTTTATACGCCTCTAAATCGACAAATTACATTATTTCTTTACACCTTTTGCCAATTAAGTTTAAGAATTTTTTTTTTACAAAAGATAAATTGAAATCACTCTTACAGTAGTCAAACAAGTATTAATCTCTGTCTGTGCGTACACTTACAATCGAAAGGCTAAAATCAATCATTTTCGTCTCCAGTACGATTTCATAAACCAATCACTTAAAAAGGCTCGCTCTGTGGAGCGAGCCTAATTAAATATCCCTGACCTAGCCGCACCTGTCTTTTACATATACACACATTACAATATATTGGCTTTCTGAATGAACAGTTTTTAATTATTTCACTGTTTGTTTCAGTAGTAATTCGTGAGCCAATGAATGTTTTTTTCATTTTAATAATAAAACTTTGCCAATATTGATTTCTATACTTTATGCACAACCACAATCTTTCCCAATATCACTTAAAGTTTGGAGTTCTACTGCAGTTTTTAAGTCGTTTATTTTAAGAATTTATGTCTTTTGAACACAATAAGATTTTGAACTTCTGGTATTGCATAAAGGCGTCTCTTTTCGACATTAATGTAATTTAAAAACTTTCAGAAAAATCAAGTGAATAAATAATGTATACATTCTCTATCAACACCCAAATGGTAATGCCACCTCATTGTTTAGCCGAATCAAAAAGATAACCTCGAGCATGCCACAAGATTGTCAAACGCCGTTGTGCTGCCGATTATCAAATGCAAATAATACTGTATTGAGGGAAGATAATAACATGTGCGTTTGTGATAAGGAATATAACAACGTGCAAAAGTGTGTTTAAAGTCATAATGTTTGCATTCTCACGAAGAACATATTTAAATAATATTAAAACTTTGTGGATTAAAAAAGTGTTTTTACGAAATGCGATATTGCTTTTTATTTTGAGCGTAACAGCAATAACAATTTTCAAGAAATGTATAGGTAAGTAAAATAATTAGAAAACTGAAATATCTCTACTAAATACGTTTTTAAAAAAACAACATTACCATTCCAAGACCAAACCAAAGCGACGTGAATGTATAAGTGTATAATGAAATTATTCTAAAATTACAATGACATGTATATTTGGGCTTGTTTATCGTTCAAATTATATGAAGTTATTATTAATTATAAAGTTATCATAAGTGCGGAGCAGTTCAAAATGTCCGACCCGAAAGCTCGTGCAAGAGTTTAAAAGTTTTAGAATAGTAATATTGATACATGCTTTGTAAATATCAACATACCTAGAATCGCATATCATTATCCCATTAAAAAAAATATTCTGAGATTAAATATTATGGATGTGAGCTTACCCTTTTCAGAAAAGAAAAGAAAACGTTTTCTTGAGTGTTGCCATGGTGTTGGTATTCCAAAGTAGGAATTTACTAGGGAATATCATGCTTTTAGGTCTATGCCAAACAAGCAATGTATATTTCGGGACTAAAGGTATTAAAACATAACTTTTGATACATACAAAAATATTTCAATAATTATGGCGTTCAGTTATGATAAGGTCACGGCATACCCTTTTTTCTACATTCATTTTATTCATATCCTGAACCTATTCTGATTTATACAGCATTCTAACATGTTATTCAATATTTTCCGTAAGTTTAAAAATAAATAGTAAATGATTTTCTTCTTAAATTTATACGTTTATATATTTTGTTCTGTTATTTTCATCTTGTTTTTAACCAGACACAAACATGTGTTGAAAACATGACATAGACTCCTTAAGAATTTCATCTTTAAAAATATGAACTATTATGTTATGTTAAAAAATAATTCCTCAAATTACTTCGTTAATCATTGCTTTGAAATTGAAAACCCTCTTATCAATAATGTAACATGGAATCTGCTCTTTCTTTTGTACTTAAAGTGCATGACGCAAATGATTGTAGAAAGGAAATGTAGTTCAAGTTTAGATCAATATTATTTAATTCAAAGAACTTTTGTTTTTCTTAAAATGAAATCAGAATCAATGAAGTATGTGCATGGAGCGGGCTTCTACCAATAACAGGGTGAGGAATCACGTGCCTTCAACGGGGTTCTCATATGGGTTCAAAAACAAGCAAGAAAGTGACATTAATTCCTTAAATAGTTTTTGATAAAAAAAGATGTGACAAGATTTCTCTTAGCCTACAAGAGGCTATGCTATTTCTTGTCTTCCATTTAGCGTCAGGTAGGGTTTCTTAGTAATTGTTAATTAAGTCAGACATGCGTTAAAAAGTTGTTGTTTTTTTGTCATGACTCTCTTTTAGTTATTTTAATAAATATCGGATTTTCAAGACACGAAGTTGTAATTGTAAAATTCATATATGATGTTATGATGTGAACTTCATCCCACCTGAATAACGCTAACTATAGTTGACCGGTACTTTACAATCATAGCATACTTAATATATTATTTTTTTAAAGTTTGTATTACCTATTCAATTGTGACGATAACGTATACAACTCAAAGCTTTCATGAAATGAACTTACATCATTTTAAACGATTTGAAAATGTTATGTCGCATGAAGGCCGGCATTGGGATACTTTAGAATACTCATCGTCCCTCTGTAATACAATAAAATGGAAGGAAATACACTCCCAAGAAAAAGAAAGTCAACAGCGATAAACAATTGCATTCAATAACTCAATAACCATTCCAACAGATTAATAATAAAACTGCCGACACTACAGTTGATCCTCCTTCTTCGAACATACACTGTCACAATATGCCGAGTACTTTCAGTGGTATGACATACACTGTCACAATATGCCGAGTACTATCAGTGGTATGACAAAAACTATCACAATATGCCAAGTACTTTCATAGTTATGACATGGTCAAACTATCTTTATCCAGAAAAAAAATCAGGAAATAATATGAAGAACTGACAAAGAAATTGACTACCATAACAAAATGACCTACCCTCGTAAGATGATTATTATTATATTGCATGGTCTTTCGTGTTAGGTTCACCCCTTCTCGAGCTTAGGAAAAAAAGATTTACCAAGTTTCCACAGATATTTTGTGGATGTCATAGATATGCGCGCAGTGATTCATACTATGTTAATAGTGCAGCATTATTTCTTGAATGCAGCGTGGAAACATTTTGAGATGCCGTTTTTAACGAGGTTTTACTTATCAGGGGTGGGAGAAATTGATAGCTTTGACGCCATAGAAGAAAATAACACCAACCATACACCGAATGTCGAATCGCAAATCTCGAGTTGTGATGGTATAGACTGCCCTTATATACATTACCTGTTTGACAAAAACACTAACAAAAATATTTTTTCTTAACGCAAGCTTAAAACACTTGAACATGCTCAAAAAGCTCAATTCATTACAGCAATTTTAATACCCCTAGATCGTATTGTCATTTGTGTACACATTTCCAATGTATTATGTATTCAAAGTTGAATGTACAAGGGCCATGCTAAACCACAATGAAATATGATTACATATATGTCAACAACATCATGACTTTACTTCTGTATAATGCAATCATATAATACATCGAAGAAATGTTAATTACATCCACAACATCCATAACTAGAAGGGTTCGAAATGTAGCATAAGTTTTGAATAATTTCGCTCAAAGGGTTTGACTCATATCATGAAAAAATCAATGTAGTTTATAATGACATTACACACATTAACAATGGATCCAACCAGTAACACATAAAAATATATGCTGTTAGTTTAATAATTAATTGTTTATTAACATAAAAGTTAGTTAAAGTAAATGGTTGGATGAATGCAAGTTGAATTATTTCTTGACTGTTGGCTTTCGGTATTGGCTGGAGTATATATTGTCTTCCATTGAATTTATTTACATTTGTAAACATTTTGTTAAACAAACGTTTGCCGACTCCGTATCATACAGAGAGACACTGGTAATAAAGATACTGGGCTTTTCCCTGTAGGTACATTTAGTTTTAAAGTATATGAACATCAGCAAATCTGATATCTGAGTTCAACATCTTAACATGATAGTTCGACATTTTTAACTTCTATTTCATAGACCTTCCGGCATTAGCCCACGGATATTCTGTCAATTTCAGTAACAAACTTACCATTAGGAACCACACAGGAGTCTGGGTACAAACGGACATTCAAAGAAACATCCAGACAGGTAAACGTTATTATTAGCTTTAAGCCTGAATATAAATTAAGCATTGATATATTCTCCGTGTGCCCAAATGCAAGACACACATAGTCTGTGAAATTTGGTTTCGTTGCGCTTTATCCTATAACAGAAGTGCAGAACTCGAAATGCCCCTAGACTTATTATTGATTGATCAACCCTTTAAGTGTCAAACAACAGCAAGATATACATGATAATCTTGTAAAAACATTCAATTTACTTCAGGGAGAAGACGAGGATACAGCAACGGGTAGCAGCTATGTGGAGAAGGTAGTGAAACAGCGATTGCAGAAAGTTCGAGATTTTTGTGCTAAAAATATCAATGTTGATAACTGGGAAAATCTTAAACCCACAGGCGAAGTATGGTCAAGTATGAAACATGACATTCACTATTGTGTAACTCCTAAAATTGGCTGTACATATTGGAAGCAAGTTATGCGCTTTATTGCAGGCGATTATAATACAAATCTAAGCATTAGCAAGCCAAGAGACATCGACCGCAACTATGTACATTTTGAGAGTTTAAAATATATAAGGCACGGTGGTTTGGAAAGCGCCATGACTAGAGGTGAAATGTCAAAGGGTCATTCTTTTATGTTTACAAGAGAACCATACAGTCGTCTATGGTCCGCGTACGTTGACAAATTTCTATTGCCAGATTTTTGGAGGTGGGATGCACAAGATGTTATTAACAAAACGCGACAAAACGCGACTTATGAGCAACAAACATGTGCAAATGACGTCACTTTTACAGAATTTTTACAATACATAGTGGCGTCTTATCCCCAAAACTTAAATGAACACTGGCAGCCGGTTTATAAAATATGCGATCCTTGTCTAGTGGTATATGACGTCATTGGCAAACAGGAAACATTCGCCAATGACTCAAACTATATATTACAGAAATTTGGGCTAGGATATTTGATTCCTACGTCAGGTTCAAAATCGTCAAGGGCGACTGAAGAAATAACGATGTTGGCCAAATATAACTTTGAGTTGGAGCGTGCTATACATGAAGGCTGTTTCGACAAAGAATATATTGCAATGCGACTTTGGAAAGCTTTCCAATACAACGGATATATTCACAGATCAATTGATATTCCTATGAAGAAAATGAAATCAGACAACTTCACTCAGAATCCAACAGAAATTTTTTTGGAACATGCTTTGTGGGCATTGCAATACCAATATGACCAAAAATTTGAAATTAGAAAGCAAAAACGCGATATGATGTTAGACGTTTATAAAAGTATTCCCAAGGACCTGGTAGAATCTATTCAAGAGGTTTATAAATTTGATTTCGAGTTGTTTGGATATGACAAACATATTTTGGAAGAAGCATAAAACGTTATTTAATGACTGTAATCTAATGATAAGATTTTCCAAGATTCTAGTTACATGTTATTCTATTTCGTCGCCTTTTGACTTCATTTTGGATGGCAAGAAGTCGTCGTTAACTGTTTTAATTGCATATTTATTTCATACTCAACACATACTTTATATCAAAGATTACAGGTAATACAGACATCATTTGAAATACATGTAAGGTGCATGTCGAAAGTGTCGATTTCTAGTTATAGCGGAACATTTTGTTACAATCGAGACACAAGTCGTACGTCATACCGGAAACTAATGGCACGTGGTAAAACAAAATTGTAAAAGAGCGTTGTCAAAAACAACTAATATGTCATTTAAATAATTAATATTAAGTTAATACATTCAAATTTAAACAAAACAATCTAAAACATTTATGATTGGTATTTAAAAATGTGTGTGTGTGTGTGTGTGTGTGTGTGTGTGATTGTGTTTGGGTGGGTGTGCGTTGGGGTGAGCGTGTGCGTGTGTGTGTGTTCGTGCGTGCGTGCGTGCGTGCGTGTGTGTGTTTTAATTGCTGTAAAACATAACCGATCCTCATATCCACTGTATTCTTCGCCAACATTTATTGGAAAACGTGTTTTAATTGGGCTCATGACAAGAAGGTGAGAGGTTGGCCATTCTTAGTCCAAAACTGCTTTTCGCTATAACCAAATAGTGTTTGATTTTCGTATTAACAAAAACAAATAGTACATATTTCAATATTATTTGAGCCTCATCTGTAGGTAGGTGTATACCTTGTGGATAGAATATTTTTCCGAAACTTCCGCTTTAAGGACAAATATGGTGAATATATATATATAAAAACATAGTTTGGGACAAGAAATGTATTTTGCTATTCGCTTTAACTAACAATATTTTATACATTCTGAGCATTTGCCCACGATTTGTGAAAGAAAATAAATGTTCAACATATAACTCAGTAACCGAGCTTTGTGTTTTATTTTCTTTTAGCCTGCGCTTTGTTTTGTTAAAATATATTTGAAAATAACGGACTTACAGCAATATTCTTATGTGAATCTAGACATACTTTGCTTCCTGCAATAACCAAATGTGATGTCACAAACCACGTGGTATGTTACACTGTTCTTCAATACCGATAGTTTAAATTTTAGTGCAATTTTGACGGTGTCAGAGTCGTTTTTAGATATTTCACCGAATTTGCGTGCAAAGTTATTCATTGACGTCAATGTCATGGCGTAGACTGGTACCCTCATTCTCTTTTCTGCAAAAAGAGACCGGTATCAGCTAAACCAGGTGCCCGTCAGATTGTTACCAAAACGTAACGTAGGGTACCCGTCTAGTCATGACGCACAGTAATTTGAAGTAAACGTCATATAGTTCCCGATTGACGTTGCCGTTTTGAAATTTTGATTTTATTTTGTATTAATATATTTGCTGATCTTCATTGTTCTGACTCTCCCCTTTTAAATCGTTCTCTTATTAATTTAGTAGCATTATCCATTAAAAAAATATTCTAAAATCGCGCGTAGATGTACATGAATCTTCTTACCCGGGTTGGGAAAGACAAATTGCGTACATTGACATATAGTTGTGTATATCAAAGGTAATTTATTGTCCAATATATAATCCGAAATCATTTTATCGATAAAGTGGAACTATCTGTCGGTCATAATCAAAGATATCATTTTATTGTCAGTACTTCCCTTGCAGCGTAAAATTCCGTGATAATGAGATTTTATTTTCGAACAGAAAAAAATAATAAATTATAATCAAATTGACGTTATACCGATGGTGTATGAGAATCGCATTAACATGGATTTTTATGTCCATATATAAGTATGAGTTGGGTTTTATGTCTTCGTATAAGCAGATCAGTTGTTTTTAATTTATTTAGGTTAAAAAGGCTATTCCATAATCAGATAATGTGAAATATATTAGGTAAGGATTATCAGAAATCTTATAAAGCATGTGATATCGGATTCCTATTATCAGCAATTAATCGCGCATCAAATAAACAGAGGGACAGTGTATGCCCACGATATTGATATCCTGACGGATTGTGGATGACATGACTTTGACTTGGAAGATAGGCGATCGGGCATTACCACTAAAGAGTTCGAGAAAGACCTGAGAACTCTGAACCAAATCTTTAAACTGGAACTCTAGAGCAATATACTATCTATTTATATATGCCATGAATGATGTGTCATGCATTTTTCTTTGGACAAAATCTCACCGGCTAGCAGACAACACATTTCAAATTCAGGCCGAAACTCAGATTAGAATTTGGATATGTGTCTAACTCAGTACCGAATAAAACAATCAAGGAAAATGAAATCAGCAGAAAAAAAGCATCTAGCAATAAAACATTTTTAGGGTCAGATAGTGTCATACATTACCTCTTTTAGATATAATTTTGACAGCTCCTGCACGAAAATTGTTGACTGCTCCCGTAGCAAAAGTCGCGAGAGTGCTCTCCCGTGGATAAGAAGGGTACCAGCCTTTGGTTTTTCCAGTCCCATTTAATGTTGCTGTCGCAGGATACCAATATTTACTGGTTCCCTTCTTATTCCATTCGTTTATTTGCGTTCGTCTAGAGGTTACACACCACCATTGTCATTTCCTCTATAATTCAATGTGAAATGATTATTTTTAGACAACATTTAAAGGCATTTCGAGCGAATGCAGAGCGAATGGAGACTATGATAAACATATATATTCTTAAAGTACAAGCTTTAAATTACATTTTAAGCCAATAAAAAAGGGGGGTCAAGTTATTCCTAAGAAAAATCTCTCCACTTGAAAAACAAACTCTAAAAATTGCACATTCCGCCATGACAGTTCTTCCAAAATGACCTTTCAACTATAGGGCAGCAGTTTATGCTTAAATCTCTATTCTAAATGATAAATCAAGCAATAATAGATACTCAAGGTATACGAGTTTCAGGAATAATGATTTTTTTGATTTACAGTGTGTTGAGCATGTGAAAACATCAGTCATAAAAACATTATTTTTTTATTGAGAATTTTCCACACAACGGAAGTACATATGACGCAATGGTGACGTCATACCTAGATGCATTCGTCTATCGTCTACATGCTTATTGAAAAATGCATACTGCTATTGGTGAATATTAATTTAGCTTTCAATGGTCTTATGACAGTATATAAATTCTATTAATTATTTTATTTATTTATTATTACTTGATACATGTCATTTGTCGTTTATACGTGAACACTAAGCAATAAAGTGAAGGAAACTTGACGTTGTAAACCGTCGCATAGAAAAATGCGTTTGTCAATAACAAATAGGCACGAAGCAATTGCACGAAGGCACCTGCCATTTAGACGAATGCACTTGCAATTTAAAATGAGAAATGTCATAAAGCAGCATGCATTAACTGGCGGATAATCCCTTCCATATTTTTCATGACAACACGAACCGATCAAAGGCTTTGGTGTGATCGTGAAAGATTATAATGTCTGCATTATGTGATTTATTACATCTTAAATTAAACAAATTTGCCTCTCTTGTGTATCTGCCTTTAAAACAACCTTTCTGATCGAAGTAAATAAGTTTGCCAGACATGTTGAAATTATTTTGTAATCAACCTTAAGCAATTAAATAATTCCCAAATACTAAGAGTCGATTAGTTTTACGTTATCGTAAATTTATTTAGTTGCCGGGGGAAAGGGCCGTTTTTTACCTTCCAGGTGGCCTCGCAGTGCCGGGTGGATGCGGTGGTTTGGTCTTCGCCACAATAATAGCGATGAAGGGGCCTAACCTATGGTCCATGGGGATTTTGCGGGGATTTTACCAGCAGTTCGTGCCAGCAGGGCGGAGATTTTACCCGGGTTTGGCTGGACCGTAAGTCAAAGTCCCCGCTAATCCCCGGTCCCGAGGGAGGGCCGTGGTTACAAATGACTGGTGCATTATCAGAGATATATGTTTAAAAGAACACCATCTTTTGCTGATATTGCCACCTATTTGATAACAATTTAGTGTACACACTTATTTGTTGACCAATGGTATCTGAGTATACTAATCAAAGCCTCACCTTTTATAGACCTCAGAACAAATGTTCAATAAACGATTTGACTGCTTCAGTCACATGCGCTATTACTATTCCGCTCGATATGATAGAATACATTTTTAACGTTCTACGTTTATAAGTGTGCATGCTCACGTCTCGCCGGTCAAATTAACATTTAATAATTAGGAATAGCTCTAAAAACCAAAACTCCATTAAGCAGATTACAAATCCGCCAAAAAATCAATTTTTTAACAAAGACAATTTAAGTCAATTGTTGATTAAATTAATTAAGTGAGTCATTATGAAGAGTTGCTCATGCGAATTGGCTAAAATTCGCCCGGCATTTTGCACTGAACAATAAGAAATAGCATTTATTCTCCTAAATTTGTATTTGGCGCCGCGCTGCGCCAGGCCGACCAACTTTGTCGTTTAGACTTCTAGAAATAAATTCAAAATATTAAAAAATCGCCTTGATCGGGCTACGCCTTCACTTCGAGCTATTCTAATTTAGTTGGATGTTCAGAGATATACATTTTAATATACATGAAGTCCAAAAATAAAATGTAGTGAGACCTTAATAAAAAATACGTTATATCTAAAAGATTATTCGTAAAAACGGTACGTTGATTACAGCGTGTGACTTTGATTTATTAAATGGTTCGTAATAAAACGAATAACGCCACATAATTTATCGCCACTGTTTTCATTTGATTTTAAAATAAGATTTAACAATTCAATTCAAATACGATATAAGCTTATCTGCTTAAATATTTGGCAGCTATTCCAGATTGTTCCCTCGTGGGCTGGTTGACAGTGAATGAGTATGAAAAGTCGCTACTTGGATCAGATAGCGATGACAAAAAAGGCTTAGACAAGCTGAAACCAGGGCTATCAAAAAGATCAAAACTTCCAAGCCTTCTACAGATAACAAATTTAATCCTTTTTAGCGTTCTTCTAGGGCTATCAAAAAGATCAAAACTTCCAAGCCTTCTACAGATAACAAATTTAATCCCTATTAGCGTTCTTCTACCATTGCGAGCGCCACCACCGGAAGTCAGCGGCAGCCACGTCAACAAGAGGGATGGGGTCATTCGACACAGCAGTCCTTTCGTACCCAGCGTATCAGCACCGGCAACGACATCTGCTTCTCGTGCGGTCAGCGAGAGCACTTCCGGAGGGATTGCCGCGCAAACGAAGGCGCTCTACGTAGAGTCAACTATTACTACGCCGACAGGTCCAGAGACGCAATGATGAGTATTCTTTTGACTGTTTGTTTGATAGAGATTTTTTTGAGTATAAAGAAAATAGTTTTATACCAGATTGTTCAAGTGAAACCAAAAATGTTAAGGGTAGATTAAAATCCCACATAGATTTTTGGAAACAAATCGGCGCAAATCAAGATATTGTTGATGTTATAGATAATGGTTACAAATTACCATTTTTTGAGGTGCCGGAACCTTCTTTTGCGAGAAATAATAAGTCCGCTTTTGATAATATAGATTTTGTAAACTCTGCTGTAAACGAATTGTTACAAAAGCATTGTATTGTCGAGACACCTTTTGTTCCGCATACAGTGAATCCCTTGAGTGTTGCTATAAACAAACAAGGCAAAAAACGATTGATCTTGGATCTCAGAAAAATAAATAAATTTTTGTGGAAAGAAAATTTTTCTTTCGAAGATTGGAAAACGGGTTTAGAGTATTTTGAAAAAGATTCCTACAATTTTAAGTTTGATTTAAGTCAAGGGTATCATCACATAGATATTTTTGCGGCTCATCAGACATTTTTAGATTTTTCTATAAAGGGGAAATATTATTGTTTCACGGTGTTGGCTTTTGGATGCAGTACTGCCCCTTTTATTTTTAGTAAAGTGTTGAGAGAAATGGTCAAATATTGGCGAATAAACGGCATTAAGATTGTAATGTTTCTAGATGATGGATGGGGCACAAATAAATCGTTAGAAAGGACGCTGACAGATGCTTCATTTGTACAGGATAGTCTCATTAAGGCTGGTTTCATCATAAACAACGAAAAGTCAGTTTGGAATCCAGTTCAAAGCATTGAATGGATAGGTATATTTTGGAATAGTATAGCATTTTGTATAAGTATTCCGGAAAGGAGAGTACTAGATCGTTTATCAAACATTGAACACGTTCTTAGAAATTACAGTTCAGTCACAGCAAGATGTTTAGCAAAATGCGTTGGCAAAATTATTTCTATGAAACCAGTTTTAGGCAACATTGTGAGGTTAATGACTAGGTTTTTATATATTTTGATAGAAAGCCGTAGTTCTTGGAACGTTTGTATGAAAATTCCTGAAGGACACCCGTTTCTTAAGGAATTGGAATTTTGGCAGTTGAATTTACAGAAATTTAACGTTAGATTTCTAGCTCCGTATTCGCCAGTTGAAGTGTTAGTGTATTCCGACACTTCCCATTCGGGTGCGGGCGCTTATGTAGTGAATTGTAGAAACAGCGTTTTTCGCTCTATATGGTCGGAAGAGGAAGTAGTCAAAAGTTCTACTTTTAGAGAATTAAGGGCTGTCAAACTTGCATTAGATGTTTATGGTAATATGTTAAATGGTAAAACGGTAAAATGGTTTTCTGATTCCCAGTCGTGCGTTCATATCGTTCAGTGTGAAAGTACCAAAGTAGAGTTACAACAAGAATCTTTACGCATATTTGACATTTGCTTGAAGTTTAAGATAGATCTGCGTATTCAGTGGATTCCGAGAGAGTTAAATGAAGTTGCGGATAATATAAGCAAACTATCCAACACTGATGAGTGGGAAGTCACCGACGAGTTTTTTAGCTATGTAGATAGTATTTGGGGACAGCATGATGTAGATCGCTTTGCTACATACAAAAACAGGAAAACCAAGAGATACAATTCCTTGTTTATGGACTATGAGTCGGAAGCAGTAGACTGTTTTACTCAAGATTGGGGTAATGACAATAATTGGCTGGTGCCACCCATATGTCTAGTTTCTAAGGCCATTTTGCATGTTTTGCATTGTAATGCATCTGCTACGCTTATTGTTCCTAAGTGGCTTAGTTCGGCCTTTTGGCCTATGTTGTTCAATGCTTATAATGTCCAGGAAGATTACGTTTGTGACATTATGGAATTTGGCAAAGGGCAAAACATTTTTACACACAATGGTAACAAGAAATGCGTTTTCAATTCTAGAAGGTTTTCTAGTTAGATATTGGCAATTAGAATCGTTGCAAATGTTTAAGGTATTCTTAGTATAAGCGTTCGTTAATATACTGGGTCAACGTACGTGTTCGCTGTTTGTGCGCGTTATTTAGCTTGATGTATGTTGTAATCATATTTAATGCACCGTATTTTGTTTCGGTATACATAGCGACTTTCAGTAAAGTTTTCAGTTTGTTTTAGTTATAAAGTTGTTTTGACGTTGTTGTAAGATGATGTGTTGCTCACAAGAGTAATTAGTATGAAATTAATGCGAATGTTTTGGTTCATGACGAGATACGTTTCTGAAGGCGATTAATCGCTCATGACGAGCGATGATTATGCATGCGATCGTTTGCTCACGAGGAGTGACTAATGTGAATGTGATTAATTGACATGAGGGTTTGCCTATGATGAGAGGTGTCTATGAATTGAATCGTTTGCTCATGACGTGATTCTATGCTTATGATGACAGGTTTGCTCATGGCGAGCGTTGTCTCGGAATGAGACGGATTTTGCTTACGTCGAGTGTTGTCTCGGAATGAGACGGATTTTGTTCATGGCGACCGTTGTCCCGGAATAAGACGGATTTTGTTAGTTATGGTGGTACTAGTTTAAAGAGGCGTAACTATTATATTTTGGCAAAATTATCATTGCAATACTATAATTTATTGAATTACATATTCTCAAAAGTATGTGTATGTTTTCAAAATTGACATTTGGAAGGATTTTGACTCGTTTCCAGTTCACCCGGATTTAATATCTTCTCATGAAAATATTAAGAAATTGGGTCAAATAACAAAATCTGAAAATACTATCAAAAGTTACGACAATCATTTCAAACTGTTTTGCAAATGGTGTAACAAATACGAATTTACAGCAGTTCCAAGTACAGATTACACTGTTGCATTATATATGTCATCTATGGAAAATAGTATTTGTTCGGAATCAAAATTAAATGCAATTGTTTATAGCATTTCCTATGCCCATAAAATCAGCGATTTTGTTGATCCTTGTTCTTCCAGTTTAGTGCGTAATGTCAAAGAAGGTATTTTGAGATCAGTTGGTAAAACACACATATCAAAGGAACCAATTAGAAAAAAACGATATTGTTAACATTGTTAAATATTTTGGGAACGATTCGTGTCTGATAAACAAACGTTTTGTGACCATGTCAGTTTTGAGTTTTTTTCGGGTTTTTCAGATTTAGCGAGGTAGTTTCCTTAAGATGTTCTGATATTGTTTTTAAAGAAGATTGCATAGAAGTGCTGTTAAGACAATCAAAGACTGATCAATATATAAAAGGGAAACATCGTTATAATTGCCAAGACAGATAACGATATTTGTCCAGTGAATTGTTTACGAATGTACATGGATTCAGCTCAGCTTTCAGAAGACTCAGATGAATTTTTGTTTAGAAACGTTTTTTTTTCCAAGAAAGATAATACATATAGATTAAGAAAGGGGAAGCATATTTCATATACAACAGCAAGAGAAATATTTGTTAAAAATCTTATAATTTTAGGATTAGATAGTTCTAAATACGGATTGCATTCGTTTAGGTCGGGAGGTGCGACAACAGCTTCTGAAAGGGGCGTACCAGATAGATTAATTAAAAAACATGGTCGATGGAGATCAGAGATTTCTAAAGATATTTACATCAGGGAAAGTGAAAAATGCAAGAAGTCAGTATTTTAAAGTTGAGTAACTAAAATAATGTTTATACAAATCGGGGTTTTCCCGTTCTTTTTCATTCGATAAATGTATTGGCCCGGTATAGACCACTCCTATACAGTCGTTGTTTTATACTTTATGAGGTTAATAAATAAATAATTTATGTTTGGCTGAAAGTATTGAAAGAAAACATTAATATATTTATTTTCTGTTCGGAATAAATCGTATTTACGATAATTACCATATATGGGGGTATTTCCGACTGTTGCCATATATGGTAATGGTCAGTGGGTTTATATAACCAAACGGCTGGTATAAAAGCCGTTTGTCCACGTGTTTTCGTCATTCGAGGTTGTACCGGGCCAGTTAAACCATCAGAAAATTGGTCGCCCTCCCGCCCACCCTCGATGTTTTTTATGTTTATGTGTTTCTCATTAGAAATACCATGTTTATCAAGAATATGTTAATAACTTTTGTATCTTTTCAGATAAACGATTTTGTTTCGTTTCGGATGAAAGTTGGGTGTGCATGACATACTTGTTAAGTCTGAGAGAAGAGGTTTCATGAACATTTACAAAGTTACATGTGAAATGTATTTTTGTTTTTCTTTTCATTATACTATGTATAAGTGCATGGACACAATATGCCACATTCAGTGGTCAATTTTTTCCTCATGAAACCATTGCGTGTATGATCATTGAATAAACGTATTGGCCTTGTTTAGACCACTCCTATACAGTCGTTGTTTTATACTTTATGAGGTTATTAAATAAATAATTTATGTTTGGCTGAAAGTATTGAAAGAAAACATAATGTATTTTATTCTAGCTTGATTATCGCCTTTGATTATTTAATGTCATGCTAATGGTTGAGAATTGATTTGGTGTAGTAAAAACATCCACCTAAAGGGGCTATACACCGTATGATGAAATAACGGAAAAAAGGAAATTGTCGAACACTGACATAAACTTGGAATTGATGTGTATAATGCATTGAAACTAACTAACTGAAGTACCACATAGTTTACAAATACTACATTTTTCGCAGTTTTTTAGTATATTTCCATTAAAAAAAAGATTACGTATGTACACCTAGAAGATTTCATTCTTTTGCGTGATTGGCTAGTCGATGTTATTACCTGATATTACCAAGTTAGGTATATAGCTTAAATATTCCTAAGGTTTAGGGTAAGCCTTTGTACCACAGTGGCTACAACACTGAACTTCAATTTTGGCGACACCGGTTCGAACCCGGTCGCCGAATTCTTTTTACATTTTGGTATTTCTTATACAATTATGATATCAAAGAGTAAAACATTTTCTTAAATAATTGTCCTGAGATTCGTTACAAAAAAAATGGTGCCAATCTGGTGTATAGTCCCTTTAAAAGTAACTCGCTCATGGTTTGTAAAATGCACTTTATTTTGAATTACGAAATGAAGTGTGGCTTATCATAAGGAGTGTGGGAACAAAAATACCAAAAGCTGGAAATCTTCAGCAAATGCTGATATTTGTTCAAATATCGTCTTTGAAGACCAAAATTTTCATTATCGTTAGTCGCGCGATTGAATATTTATAACGGATGTCAGTAATCTTTTTTTATTATTTTTAATGCCTGTGCCTTGCAAATTGGGAAAATTGTTGACTTTGGGGAAAATACAAAATCAGGCCAGTGAGCTAATACATTGGTAAATATAATTGTTATTACGTTTTAATGCATACATTATGCTGTGAAAGAGTTAGTATTGTCAAGATATTGGTTTTATATTCATTAACGTAATCTTTATAAATCAAATTGGGAGTTGTATTTATTCTGCAATGTCGATATCATAGGGCAAAAAAATGATAAAATACGTGTTTTCAGATACATTATCGGTCACTTTAAAATAACTTTTAAATGCATCTGATAACGCACAAATGGTCGGGCTATCAAAAGTGGTTAATGGGTCTATTATCAAAGGAGTGATGGATAATGTTTTCAGTTTTACTTGTCATTAAATCTGTTCCTGCATTTGTTTTCCTGTTCTAGATCTGAACAAAAGCGAATCATAATCTTGATGCAATACATAAAGCCTTGTTATTTTTCTAGTGTTTTTTTGCTGGGAAAATTCATCAACGTCATTGAATTTCCCTGGAGGGCTTTAAACAACATTGGAACATTTATCTGAACAATCAGAATGACACACGATCATATTGTATGCATTATGAATTATCCTTTAGAAAAGCCAATGACATCGGGTGCCTTTAAAGGCAGAGAAGCGCAAATGCTTCTATAAATCATAAAAAAAAACAATACAAAATACAACACACGTGTTGTACTGTGTATTTAATGCTGCTCTCTTACATATTGGCAGTTTTTGTCTCAAAATCAGCTGATATTTGGCATAAACGCCTTCAAATCAGTCATATAAAATAATTCACAATAGAACATATCTGAATTTTCATAAAACGTTAGTAACGCATTCAGACATATACAAGTAACATCAATTTTTGACTATTAATATGAAAATTACGACCTAATTTTTAGACAGCCTTCGTATAACATTGGTTTTCATACATTCACTAAAGAAATTGGCTCATTCCAAAAAACGATTCAGAAAATGTCAATACGGTCAATTTGTGAGAGTGCAGCTTTAAAAAAGTTTTAATGCTAACAAAATGTTAGTCCTATAAGACATTATTTTGCGCAAAAATGTATGCTATATTTTGACGTTATCAACGTTGACGTCATTTGATGTTGACGTCATTTCCTGTTCATTATATACATACAACCTGATGAAGGCCGAATGGCCGAAACGTTGTTTCATAAATAAATAATTTGTGTTGAAGATGGACTTCTTTAATTATCACCATAAAAAAATGTTTGGAAAGATAGCGACAAAATGAAAATATTTTAAAAGGGTCAAGTCCATACGATTGCCTCTCTGTATTTTGCAATCTCTGTAAAGGATAAATTAAGTTTCATTTTAAAGATTATACGTGATATCAAAGACTCAAACTGCAATAAACAAACATATCATTTAAGATCTAAAATCATGATTGTCAACATAATTTCCTTAAACAAATGTTTATGGCCTCCCTATGAAATAGCCTATGCAAAAAGGTCCCATCGACCTAACATCATTACATGTATTACAGAAAATGTTAGTGGTAAAGTTCCATCATAAAGTTATAAAATGTAAAGTTTAATTTGAATTGTTTTTACCAAGCGTAATTTTATGCATTAACTATGTTATTTAAGAAACAAATTAATAAAATTGCTATATAATCATAGAAATATTTGTTTATTACCTCCCTTGAATAAACCATATCGTGATAGAAGCATAAATTATGGTGTCATTCAAAAATGTAATCCATGCAGAAAATAATATAATGGTTAATCAATATAAATTAAACATAGATATAACCATGATGTTAGTATCTGAAATGCACTTAAACATTTTTTTGCATCCTAAAATGGATGGCTTACCTTAAAATGCCTTTCACTTATTATACACCGGATTACGTCATGAAATTGAAGGCATCCCTTTATAAAAATGGTCAGTTTGTTAATACAAAAAGATGGCTCGTTTGCGTTTCAGATGGGAAGTTCGCTGGTTTCGGCGTGGAGGCGGAGCGACAGTACATGGAGACATGTGACCGTGGTTTCCAGGCGACCGGTACACTCTTCACCGACATCAAGTCAGCCCTTTCAAACCCAGTAAGGCTTATTAGCTACCTGGTCAATGTTTAGCGAATGAATATAATTTTAGGTCTGTTTGGCTATTATTATCCGTTCAACGTTCGTCCAGTTAGACAGGATGAAATGGCTGTTATGAAATACCACATGCCATTAATATGACAATTGGGCTGATTGCTCAGAGCTTTGTTAAAATTAACAAAGTGTGTATCGACATAGTTGTTAACTTTAACGGTAAAATATTGTCTGATATGCGCATGTATTGAAGTGAAACAAGTAAAGCTAAAACAGTAATCTCCAGCAAAAACAATGCAGATCACCAGTCTGTCCATGCAACTTCACGAGTATAGTTAAGATTTTGAAGTTTACATCGATGACGTTCAAAAACGTTGTTAACTTTAACAAAGTTCTGAACAATCGGCCCAATGTCATAGCATAACTCACACACCGTTATGTCACTACATTCTGGAATACAATGTCATGTTTATGCATTACACATTCACTATGATGATTATGTATTAACCACAATCTTAACCAAATGGACTTTCATATTATTCTATATACAGACATTAAACAAGAAAACATCCGTACAAGACATCACTGGGTGTAGGAAGCGTTCAGCGTTTGATCTGTGGACGATGGCCGTCAAGTATCTTAAGAACCACTTGTTTAAAGCCTTTAACAGCCGCATGGTTACCCTAGCCGAGGACGATGCCAGCTTCGTTATGCTCGTGCCTGGCATCGCGAGTGATCGCGCCAAATGGTTCATTAGACAAGTCGCATTAAATGTAAGATCCTTTGCAATTATGAACGGTTTTAACTAATGATAATTTTTTAATAACCGTGAAATGGTTCAAGCACTTAAAGCTTTCAAGTCTTTTTTGAGACAAGTTCCCTGCAGGAAGCAATGTTTATTCTGAATAAATTCATATCCTAATTTACGCTCTGCTTTAGGATCTGAGGTTGAGACAAAGAAGGTCAGTTTCTCGTGACCTTCGCATTAGCCAATCAGAGGCCAACTTTGGAATTATAGATATTGTTTGTTGAGCAAAGAAAACAATCAATGTAAAGAAACCTGGGGCTGTGATACTGTGATACGATTAATACTGTGTTTAAAGTGATTTGCAGATAGTATACCCGCTGTTGCCGTATTAGATTTCAACGATCTTATGACATCAAATATATCATAGCCTGTAATTCAATGTTAACTATTGATGATTCGATATCACTGTCTGTTTTGTTTTGTCCAATTGTTCTTTTTGGCTCTACGCCCGGGAAGTTTTGATTTAACCATAGGTTAAACTAGTTAAAGCACTGCTCTGTGGTAATATGTGATTGATTATTACTATTACTTCGTGTTAAGCTTTTAAGTGTTTTCCAAAAGTCGCTTTGACCTTTTGAAACGTCGACCCGCTTTTGCACACATAATTCATTGTAAGATCTTCTTTTGGTATAACATGTATTTAAATGACTTTTTAGCTATTAAGTAATGATTGAGATCTTTATAGTTTGATGCCAGAAATCGACGCAGACTCATTGATACTATAGTTTTTAAAGGTAACCATTTCTTATTAATATTATTATTACTATATCGTATTATTATTATTATTATTATTATTATTATTATTATTATTATTATTATTATTACATTGTATTATTATTAGTAGTAGTAGTAGTAGTAGTAGTAGTAGTAGTAGTAGTAGTAGTAGTAGTAGTAGTAGTAGTAGTAGTAGTAGTAGTAGTAGTGTCGTCGTCGTTATCATCATCATCATCATCATCCATAATCATCATTATCATCATTTTAACGGCATGATTTTCCGTCCATCAATGCTACAATCGAGTATCTTATGTTCAAATTTATTGATGATATCGGTAATGAGACGTCTTTTGTTATTTATCATATTTTCATTATCTTGAAAGTTTCCTTCATTGATATTCGCTCCTAAAAGGTTTTCAAACGTAAATCTGCCTTTATCCTTATCAGAACCTACTCGGCCATTATATATAAATTCTGCATAGCTTTAACACATTACTATAAGACTTCTTCCAAAAGCATTAATATACGTATCACTTGAGGTCTCCTTAAAAACGGATCATTTCAATCTATGATAGCTTTTCTGGCTTATTACAAATACATGTACGAGCGTTTAAAGATGCACTCTTACTCCCAAATAAGATTTACCACTATTAAAACTATTGTTTTAATATTCCAAAAAGGATGAATAAATGTCGAAAACAATGGTTCTTATGAAGGATACTAAGTTTAATCTGAAAGAAATGTGCATAAAACACGGTATTTCTACCTTATGAGATTATCGTAAACCACAGTAAATCTTTTAGCATTCACCAATCATTTAATATTTTTGCGCTTTCTGTTATTCAATACAGGGTTACAATCTTGTTATCAGTAATCAATATTTTCTATAAATGCATTATTTAGTAAGAAGTTAAAGGTTTATCAGTCAAAATCTATGTTTGTTATACATGTGTATGTATTGATTTTGAATAAGAGTGTCACTTTAAATCTCCCGGTATAAGTATGTCATCATCGTTAAATGAATGTACGTTAATCATTTCCTGAAGTATTTCTATCTCCTTTACATCCTATGTGAGCGAACTTTCTGGAGGGATATAAAACTTCAAAGAACATGTCCTTCGATGTGTTAAATAGCTCAGGACTAAATCTAAGGATTACACCGTGACAAAATTCATTATTAAGTCTTAAAATATATTTGACATAAGTGTCTATTACAAATATTACCATACCGCCTATACTATCGCCTATGTTTTCAAATTACCTTGCATTACATTAAAATGGACTATTACAGGCAACTCATTTAAGTTATATGTATAGCTTAAAATAGAAGAATTAGAAATTGTATATTGAATGGAAATAGTAAATGTTTCAAATTAATGTCTGTATAATTTGATGTAAATAAAATGTTGAATTGTAGAAAGAAAATTTGTAAAATTATTTTTCAATATATGTCAAACACATTCCCGAAAGATGTAATTAATGCATATATATGTTATACATAGATACATTTTGTATAGACAATGTTAATCAATTTATGCATATGCCATTATTTTATAACCACAAGTTTGTTAATGGAAATTATGTATTTATTCATACCCTATACAATAAGGGATTACGTTGTGTGAAAGATGTTTTTAATGCGAATGAAAATCTGTATAGCCTGAAGGAAATTGAAGCAATAATTTATAAGAAAGTCAACTTCGTACACTATAATCGATTAAATTCTGCAAATAAGGCCTATATGAGGCTTTCTAATCTTGTGCTTAATGACTTTAACTTTTTAGAATGCAACAACAACAACAACAACAACAACAAAGAAAAAGAAAGAAAATTGATTTAAACCTAATGCCACGTTTCCAAACTTGCAAAATTGTCAAAACTAGAAATATAATTAATAATATAGGGTCGTTTAAAATGTGTATCATTGCCATCAATATTCCACACTTAAAAGGAAATATGTGAATGTGAAATAAGGCCTCGGCCGAGTTCCTAGTCAACCGGTGTAGTCATCAGTTAGCCCAAGTTATAACGCAAGACATGAAATTTTATTTCCACATCACGTTTTTCAATGAACGGGAGATGCTTTTACTATGAAGAAATACATTTATTCACAGTACACATAATCGTGTGCTTTTGAGGATAGCAATTAATTGGACAATGTTATTTTCGGTTTGCCATTTATGCATACAGATATATAATTAAGTGTACGTAAAACACATATATAATTTCAAGCATAAATTGTACAAAAACAAAATATGTAGCTGTATTTAATATGGCTAAGTTGGGATTGAAACCATGCATGTCAACAATAGGAGTTAACATCTACAGGTATTGTATTTCTTCTTATACTTTGTTGAAATGTTTTACTTTTATGAAGAACCTGGGCCCATTTCAATAAAGGATCCTAGGCTGGTATATTGGTCTTAATTGGATCTAATAACGATATAGTTAATTGGATTTCTGGTAATTAATAACTGACCAATAGAGTGAATGCAGTCAATGACGTATGACATTGGTAGCTTCATATCGACGAGCCTACGACAACACATCGCACGATCAGGATTTTCAAGTCGCTTGTGGAACAATCTATACCGTGCGATACGAGCAACGAGAAGTAAAACAGCACTATGGATCAACCGACTAACATGACTTTCCTTTTATTATACACCTTCAAACTATTTTTGAATACAACCAGCGAACTATGTTAACATTTTGATTTCGGTAAATCCCCAAACACGTAAGCAACTAGACAAAATAGTATACATGTATGTAAGAAAATATGAATGGCGTATGGATATAAATAATTCACGCGACATTGTGTGACGTCACTTTCGATTGGCTTAATTGGCGCAATTGGGTTGGTCAATGTGTGTGGTGTCCGAAGGACTCCACGCGTACTTTGACCAACCCAATTGCGTTCATATCCCCGATAATGACATCAACCCCGCAATTCATTCCTTATATTTACACCAATAGATCATTATTTCATTCAAGAATTGGTAAAAAAATACTTCATTTCATTTAAGAAAACCTTTCAGTAATCCGTTCTTACCCATTCTATAAATAGAACGACCCGACTATAATCGGAAACATTTTTTTCAAATGACGTCACAATAACGCGGGAAAAGATCAACCACTTGAAATCACTTTAAAACGTAAAAATTGAAACACTTTTGGTACCATTATATTTAAAATATAATAAACTAACACTTTTAAAAATGTTGATTTATATTTTACGGTACCTGCAGACACAATACAACCAATAACAAGATCAATAGCTTTCATGGATATTGTTATGCAATGAATTACGATCCGAAGATGTTGCGTTCATCGATTGATGAACGCAATTGCCGAAAGGCAGTTCATTTAAGGAATGGAAGTTGAGGTGTAAATATAATAATAAAAATAAGCGTCCGTCGTTTTGTGAGTTTAGTCATGTAATCGTAAAACATAATTGTAAACATAAACATCTAAAGATAGTATACACTCGATCATAATTTCCTACGCGAAATATTTAGAGTTAAATGTTGATTCTCAACGAGATCATGAAATATAAGTCACTTGAAATGTTGAATACGCCAAATACTCGTAGTTACTTATAAGGTATGGAGTAATTCCAAATATCATATTAAACCTAATCTGGAACTTGGTTTCATAAAAAATGCACTGCCACGGATAAAGCATTAAGGACTGTTTAGAAAAAAATACTCTACGCTTCAAACTTGACATGGGTATGCCAGCAAAACCAAATACATCCCAACAAAATGCATTGGACATACGAATTAGGTTTATGTTTAAATCTTCATTCTACAACGCCAACTCCCTCTGGATCGAATCACCCACATACTATTTATTCCCTGTACGTTTCTTAATAATGCTCTCAACATATGTCACTCGTGGACATAATGAACAAATTTATATCAGTTGTTTTTAAATTTGAATATGCATTATGCTACATGCTCAAGATATTGTACTGAAATTACTGGAACAAACAGAGAAATAGTCCATTTCATTCGGCATTACATGACTATGACAAAAGAAATAGCAGGTCGATAGCCTGTCAACGCTTTAAGCGATTTATTTTGAATGGCAAAAGTGTATAATACTCATTAGGTAATGGTAAAACGGCTGTTAGTATGTATTTACACAAGGGAATGGTGTTAGGCAACACACATTTTACAAACACAAGTAAAAACTAACAATCTCAATAAAAAGAGTCAAGTAATAGACGATTTAGAAATTTAAAACATATATACTCATGAATGAACTACAATCACCAAAATACTTATTGTAGGATTGAATGAATCATTATAATTTCATTTTTAAAACATTTTGAATTGATATTTTACGCCTAATAAGCATTTAATTGCATCATAATAAGATCCATTTTCAGGGTTTTAACAAACTCAGAGTTTATTTCCGGGAAATAAACCGGTCCGAATGCGATGACCCACATTCTATTCTTAACGACAATGTAGATATTATCGGTCCCCGGCCGAAGCAAAAACTAAACATAGGTATATAATACATGTATTTATTCGATTCAGTACGCGTTCATTTTAAAACTACTTGCGGATTCTACTTATTATATTGCAGTCTGTAACCTGCCGATATTAGAATAATTGTTTTTGTACAATTTCAATTGCGTTATATTGCGCAAAACGCAGCTAATTCGAACTTTATTAACTGCGTAACATAGATTGAAAACTCATTACAGCGCTATTTATAGCAAGCCAATTAATATGCAGAACGCAATCCGTAGCTTTTAGAGCAGATTGCTTACTATGTATTTTCCATGTAAATCCGCAGTTCTAACCGCGCAGGGGTTGATACGCCCTTGCACGCATTAATTCGCCAAAAGTTAAAAATGTTATGTCAATCTGCCGATGCGATTTCCGAGATACGTAGATCGAAAACATGTAGTTTCGGGAAGTATTCATAAGAAAACTCAGTACATTGATCCGGTCTATGGAAATGAACTCGTCAATGGGTAGTCCATTCCCTTCAAATAATTGTAGTGTTTTAACAGTATACCGGATCAACTTATTGGGGTTTGTTTCAGATACCTTCGAAAACTACAAAAATATTCAACTAGACTCATGGTCAGGTGATGATTCTTGTTGCCATTGTAAGATTGGAGCTTTATATGCTAGAAGGCTGCAGGTTTCTTTTAAATCTGTTCGTTCAACTATGTGTTTGCACGTCTTTTGTACCCATCAATCTACGCGAATATCGGAGTTGTCTAACTTTCGACTATATAGGCCTTTTGAGTGTGTCTGGCATTTTGTAAACTGCAGTAATGCAGAGCTATGTTATGCTACATCGTTAGTAGGAGTGACCCCTTCGATGAATTTGTAGAAAACTTTTAGGTTAAATGTCACTTTTTGTACCCATCAAACGACTTGAGAAAAGACTAGGTATTTTCACAGGAGTTCAGGATGTTGGTTGTGTTGAGTTGAATTTGTGTGGATATAGTTGTTGATGAATGCAATGTGTTTGTGTCCTGATATTTGAATAATTGGGTTCACAGAAACATTTTTTTTCAATAAATTTCTAGACGAGGTATTTCTGGCGCTGTGATAATTGAGGAGTTTGTTTGGATTAAGTCCAGTCTTTTCACAATTCGTTTCATCTTGGAACTCAGTTTGGTGACACCACCAGGATTTCTTTGGAACCAAGTGGTCCGATACCCATGTAACAAAACTGTTGATGGGGCGATTCCTGTTAATGTTATTTTACCGCGCGTATTAAAACATTTTATGTGATACTGTTACCTTATTTGCATAACGAGTACACTGGTTATGTATGAAAACTGGTGCATGGGTTTATATAACTCCTGCACCGCAAGATATGTTATAAAAGTTAATGATACATATACATACATCAATAAAGTGTGAGGAGAGTATACCACTTGTATGAATATTTATCCAAATAAATTATATGATTTTTGAGGTGAATTCTTATGCAGTAAATACACAGCTGACTGAGCTAAACATATGTTATATGTGGCTATTTTTTTCTTTTTTTTTACTTGCAATTGTCTTTTCTCTTCGGATATAATTTCGTTATTTTTAACATTGATTTTGCTTCATATTGTAAACTGTTTTATTTCCTGGTTTCGAGGGCAAACTGCTCGTCTGTCAGATATATAACGCATGTGCGACACCTACATTGTCGGTAACTTTGAACATTTAATTTTCAAAGCTTCCAATATTTTCTTCTCTATTTTAAATAACTAAATATTTCTTTGTACTGCTCTCTACTTCTTTTAAAATTGTTTTTTCGTGCTGCCATCAATCGAAAAAAATATGAGTAAATACTTTTAATATTATTTCATTTACAATGAATACTTAATATTTTCTGTATTTCTTTGAAGGGGTTCACGCGGATGGCCCGACTCTTTGGCCCCTATAATGGGTTTAAAAGTCTACGCGGATGGCCCTGGTGTTCGGCCCCTATTATGGGTAAAAAAGGTCCACGCGGATGGCCCGACTCTATGACCTGTTTTATGGGTGAAAATTTCCACGCGGATGGCCCGACTCTTTGGCCCATATTATGGGTAAAAAAGGCATCATGGAAGAAGAAAACAGTGTAATAAATAGTGCAAGGGGTTGTTGAATGGAACCGAAAGTAAAAGTCAGAAATTGCCGTTCAACATGGTGTGTTGTGGTATTGTTTTCTCTCTTGAAGTTGAACTTTTATGTTAATAGACCAATATAATAACAATGTTTTCAAATTTCAAAGTAGATATTAATCTTTCTTTTTTAAACGCATTGTTTTCACTATAACTATTCTAACAAGTGTTCCATGAAAACAGTAATTTTATTCTACAAACCATCCATTCATACAGAGTCTCTCCCTGGATTTTTAATTGATTCTGCAATTAATCCCCCATCACAATGGAGATACACATCAATCCTATTCACAATGCAATATTGAACCAATACCAACACATATCATTATTTCTTTAAATGGAAAATATTTCTGCTTTAGTAAATTTAAATTTTGTACAGCCACATTGTGTTTTTTTCACATATTTCGACGAAACTATTTAATAATATACCGAAACAAATACAAATACAAGCTTATCCTTGAATTTGCGAAAAGATTTTTTCAAACAAGAATGCTCATTTTTCATATTTCACTAGAAACTCTAGATTATAAATTTATTTAAATGGGGCCAACAAAGGCCCCTATTTGAGATAAGTATACAACGTTAAACAATATTTAATAGGAAACGTTTGTTTTATAAAAAAGTATTACACAATCATACCTATTTTATCTTGTTCTGTTTTAAATTTCAATGTATTGTCTCTTAACCTAAATTGATTAAAATGACACATATATGGCACTATTACAAAGTTATGGAATCTACCCCAAAAACAGCAGTAGTACCCTCATATAACGTTATTTTCTATCATGTGACAATAATTGCAGGTATGACATACAGTTAATGAAGCATTTTCCGATAACTGGCTTTACATTTTATATTTGACCTGTGTTGCAAAAGACGTGAAAACAAATAATCTTTTATATTGATATATATCGAATCAATTAATCATAGGCAAGCAAATAATTTTTATTCTTCTTCCAAACTATTTTTGTCATATCCAAACAACTCGAAATCAAATTTATAAACCTCCTTAATAGATTTTACCAGTTCCACAGGAACACTTTTATACGCTTCTAACATCATGTTGCGTTTTTGATTACTTGTATCAATGGTTTGGTCGTGTTGATATTGCAATGTCCACATAGCATGTTTCAGAAATACTTCTGTCGGATGTTGAGAGAAGTTGTCTGAATGCATACGTTTGAACGGGATATCAATTGATCTGTGAATATATCCGTTGTATTGGAAAGCTTTCCAAAGTCGCATTGCTACATCATCTTTGTCGAAACAGCCTTTATGTATAGCACGCTCCAAATCAAAGTTATATTTGACCAACATCGTTATTTCTTCAATCGCCCTTGACGATTTTGAACCTGACGTAGGAATCAAATGTCCTAGCCCGACTTTCTGCATTATATAGTTTGAGTCATTGGCGAATGTTTCCTGTTTGCCAATGACGTCATATGCCACTAGACAAGGATCACATATTTTATATACCGGTTGCCAGTGTTCATTTAAATTTCGGGGGAAGGACGCCACTATGTATTGTAGAAATTCCGCAAAAGTGACGTCATTTGCACATAATATTTGCTCATCAGTAGCGTTTTGACGTATTTGGTTAACAACAGTATGTGCATCCGATCTCCAAAAGTCTGGCAGTAGAAACTTGTCAATGTACGCGGACCATAATCGACGGTACGGTTCTCTTGTAAACATGAATGAACGACCCTTTGACATTTCACCTCGAGCCATGGCGCTTTCCAAACCAACTTGCCTAATGTATTTCAAATTGCCATAATGTACATAGTTGCGGTCGATGTCTCCTGGTCTGCTTATGTTTAGAGTTGTATCATAATCTTCTGCAATAAAGCGCATAACTTGCTTCCAGTATGTACAGCCAATTTTAGGAGTAACACAATAGTGAATGTCATGTTTTATACTTGACCATATTTGGCCCGTGGGTTTAAGGTTTTCCCAGATATTAACTTTAATATTTTGAGCACAAAAATCTCGAACATTTTGTAATCGCTGTTGCACAACGTTCTCCACATGGCTGTACCTGGTTGTAATATCATCGTCGACTCCCTGAAATGAATGCAATGGATATAAATCCCATTTATTGGAGATAAAAGTATTTATGTAGCTTGCTTGGATATTGGTTTGGTATATATTGGTTTGGTTAAGTAAACTGTTTCGTGGTTACGACTCGCATAGCATTTGCTTTGCGGTCTCATTGCCAGATTTATTTCAACTGGTTCACGAACCAATCAAATTTTAAAGTCTATATCAGGTGCTCTTAACAAACCAATGAAATCGCAATCGCCATTATTCTATGTCTTCAGCGAATAAGCTTTGCGTGAAATGCTAAAATGGAATTATTTCAGTATTTAAAACATAGTAATGTATTGTGTTGTGGTTGTTTGACCCATTTAGAGGGTTAATAGAGCAATAGACATTACAAGAACATCCTAGTTCTGAATTTCTGTAAAATCTATGTGTGCGTCCGCTGCACTGGAAAGAAATAATGTTTATATGACATTCTACAGAAACAAGGCCAGAAGTCGAAAGTTTAAACGTAAACTCCGTTCAACGGCACAGGGTCAACGTAAATGATACTGAACAGAAAAAATAACTTTCACAACACGAACAGTAAAATGTAAATTTATTATGTGTTTAAACAAGTTTATGTGCACAACCTCACACTTCTCCTAACAATTCCGAATAAAGTGAAAACGTTAATGGTAAATTTATCAAGGTATGCATTAACAGAAAATCACGAATAATGCAATGCTTATTTCATATTCACGATTTAAGCAAATAATACTTTTCACCTGTCTGGATGATTCTTCCAGTGTTCCTTTGTGACCAGATTCTTGTGTGGTTCCATATGGTATGTTTGTGAACGTCACTGTTCCTGAAGTAGACAGATAATCGGGGATCTAATACCGGAATGTATAAAAAACATCTGTTATATGCAAACAGTGAGCCTGAGACTACTGGAATCCTTCAACAATTGTTGATATATGCTCAAATATTGTCTTTGAAGTCCACGATTTCAAAAACCGTTGTTAACGCAATTCAGCAAAAGGCTGTAGCGTGATTTGTTGATATTCATTATCAGGTTATGCTTTCAAAGTATGCCGACATGTTATGTATAAGTCTATTTGGCCGAATGGCAAAGATATCGGTTTTCTATTTTTTCTTCACTGTACCAGCGTGAGTTCGTTCCCGACTAAACTCTATTTTCTTTTTATACGCTTGATTGTATTTAATGCAACCTCGGTATAAAGATAAAGAATAATCAAAATATAAGACCATTTCCGCGGAAAGCAGTTTTTGGTGCTTAAACCTGATGGAGCCTCTTTTTAAATTTCATTGGAAGTTACCTGGACAAACCCAGTACCCAAACCAATAACGAAGTCCTAACAGACACTAAACGGGAAACACACAGCGTACACAATATCACAGATATCTCTCGATTGGATATTCATTAACCTGCAGCCATTTTACCGGGACTGCTCCCTCATTCTGCGCTTCTCTCAGTGTTTAAAGGCATTACTTGTCGATCAATTGTTGTTACACATATGCGTTTTACAGGTGGGAGCGATGGCCTGGCGGAGGGGGAGGGCAAATAATTATCTTTGGCTTTTTACCTCGTTCAATAATGAACGCTTCTCACTTCTCAACAAGCCGTCCGGGATTCGAGTCCCGGCCTGGACGCATGAAAGTTTGGTAAGTGGTCACCAAGACTTATTATAAGTTTCTTCACAATCGTTGTAAATTAATTAAAGTTTAATCAAATAATGTGGGTAAACCTTTCCGCTTCTAAATTTATTAAATTTACAACGTGTTACAAAGTCAAGCAATTGAAATATACTATATTAAACATGACATGCCCAGCAATAAAATGCGACTTGTTAGCACTTCGTCAAGATAACGTTTTATTACTGATAGCAGCCCGTGGTAAATACTTGCTCTTCACGATGTTCCAAATACATAATTCCCTTTTGTTTTATTTTCATTTCAGAAAGAATGAATAAAGTCAAAATGATATGTTTAAATCATCCGCACCATGAATATTCAGCAAATATTAAGTGTCACAAAACGAAAAAGAGCTCAATTTTACATATTTGATAAGAAGTTATTCAAAATTATAACCAGTTGGATTATAAAGAAGGAATTGAGAAAAATCAAACAATAAAGAAAAAATCCACTAACACTAAATAGTATTCGTAAACTATTGCTTAAATTTATCTAACTACCACAATGTACATTTCCTTCGTACGTTGTCTGAAAGAGAACGCCGGGCATATTTTTATTTATCTATTTTTATTTTTATTTTTCGGAAGGTGGGGGGGGGGGTACCGTTGCTTTAAAACATATTTCGGAAAATGTATCAAAGTGACTAGAACTAATACAAATGGCGAAAGATGTTCATATCCAAAATATGTCTTGTTAAATATTTTATTCGACAAAGTTTAGGTTTGTCGTGACCCAAACTGCGAACTTAACTGATTGTGTTAATAACGACACCAATTGGGTTTTATTTGGTGCCGATAAAGTTTCTATTCTTTACATGTTTAGATCATGGGAATAACCTAGAAAACACGTAGCAATTATCAATAATTTTTTCCTGCATTGGTACATGAATATATGAAATCTGTTTTACTGTTTCAAGCGTTTGTTATTATAAAAGTCAAATTAGTTGAACATGAATCTGCATCAAAATTAAAACTTTTTTTTGCATCAACCTATATTGTGCACCTTTATCAATTTATGTACTAGTTTTTGCTTTCCTGACGTAGAAAGTAAACAGCAGCTGGTTGATAATAAGGATTTATTCGGTGATGAAATCGGCCATCACATAAAAGCAAATATCGCATACTCGCTTTAATTTCCAAAGGCGGGACCAAGAGTTAATTACTTGGGAGAAGGATGGGGGGGGGCACAATTTTCAGCTCCCTCAAACTTCAACTTCAACGAGGTATTGAAATGACATTTTAGCCCTTCGTTCGAGAATACGATTATACATCATTCAAAGTGGACTTAAATATAATAAAAACTATATGTATATACATATACATAAATTTATGAGCGTTTTAATTATTTAAGGTTGATCAACTTTAATTGGGGTCCAACTAGAGGGCAGGGGGCATGGGCCCTTGAGCTTTATAGATGCGTCCCTGATTTCTAATATGTAACAAGATCAATTTAAAAGCTTATGTCTTTATTAACGGTTTGTTTAGTTTTCCAGTAAATTCTTCAATTTAATGTGTTTCATTCACTTAATATTAAACTTAAATTCTTGACTTAAAGATATTTTCTTGAACGTCGGTTTAAATACTGTGCATTATTTATTTGAAATTGACCCCTAACAATACAACAGTTGGAAATCGTTGGTTTTAAAAATACTAATGCAAAATAAATCTTTATGAGTCTATGTCATGTTTGTCTGCTTAAAAACATGATGAATAGAACAGAACAAATGTTCTTATTGATTTATACAAAATAGCTTTTAGAAATTTAGTACACGGACCTATATATGCAATGTGTGAATACCAAGTGATAAATTGCGTCATAAATGCTACGTCAGAAGGCAATATTTTGCTTCGAATGAAGACTTTAAACAAAGATAACTTCACTTTTCTTCACCATTTTAAATGTAACACAGCGCAGTCTACGCCGCTTACGGAGCCCCGCCTTCGTTTTTTTTTTACCAAAGTTTAATTGAGAGTTTAGTTTCTTAAAACACTTCGATAAACCTTTTCACAATACGGCCATCTGACGGAGCACTGTCAAAACATTATTTAGGAAACAGGTTTGTCGAAGTGTTTGATGAAAGTAGTCACCTTATCAATCGTCGGTAATAAAACACAGGCGGGGCTCTTCAAGTGGCATAGACTGCCAATTGTTTAATTTAAGATGGATAAGTAAAAGAAAAATTATATTTGATTTTAAGTCTTCATTTTAAGCAAAATGTTGCCTTCCGACGTAGCATATATGACATGATTTATCACGTGATATACACACGCCGTATAATTGTATATGCATACAAGCAAAACTCATGATGTTCGTTTTCACTTTTTTACAGAAAATAATTATGGAATATTAATTTAAAATAAGTGAAGTAAAGGTAATAATATTCATGCACTTTGTATGTCAATATCACGACATCAAAGAGCGAATAAGAATAAATATATATATGGGCGATTCCATGAAAAAGTATAAGTGACTAAAACCCTAATATATATATATATATATATATAGATATTTATATATATAAATATATATAAATTTAAAAAGGTTTGTTTTTTTTCAACATTGAAAATTTAAAAAATATTCAATCACATTTTTAGAAACGCTTGTACGTTAAGGAATAGAACAAGAGAGTAAAGGACAGTTCGGGACGTTATCTGCTCCGTCATCCTGTTTTATGTGCACACTTAACGGCATAATAATTGAAAGCTTAGAAGTATATTCACCGGGGATGAGCAAAAAAAGTCACGTGACCACAAATGCAAACGCCAGTAGTATTTTGGCTCGATTGATCGTCAATCAAGGTAAGTTTCTTATCGATATTTTTGTTATACGCGAGAGTTCGTTCAAATGACATAGCGCAAAAAAGAATGCATTGTTTTGTCTTTCGATCGGTGTATTGGTCACCATTCATTTCTGCATAGTTTCCGAGAACACTTCGATACAAATTGTGTCCATGAATGCAAACGCACGTAGGTAGTGTTAAAATGTCACATATTTTGATAAATTGCCACAATTTTTCAATTGTTTTGACTTTCAGTTGTTCAATAATGGCTTTCATTTGTTTTATGAATATTTTGTGCGATGCAATTTGTACAAACAAATGCATTTTCTGAAGTATTTAAATTTGGCAAACGCACGTTGGCATTTTCATAAGGCAAACGTACGTAGTCTACCTAAAATGACAAACGCACGTAGGCATCTTATATAATAATAATAATGACTTATCATATATGTCGAAAGCTTTTAAAACTTTTTATTATTTTCATATCCATAACTATTGCTGTAAGATTTTTGAATTTATATTTAATTATTATTATGATCATAATGCTTACGGTCATATGCATAAGGGAAAGTGAAACGCTTTATGTCGTTTTCATTAGCTAGATAAGCCATCTTTTAAGATTTTAATAAACGTTTGTTTGAACGAGACGTATTTTTTATGAACATGCTTTTACAGATGATATCCTTTTAACAAACTACAATTTGTGTAATACATTTTGCGAAGTAAATCAAGTGGCGCTTAATTAATGAATGACAGTGTCTGTTTCAGTGATGTCATTTGTTTGCCACGTTTGTGGGAATGCGTTGAAAACGACATGGGGGCTGAGATTGCATGAGCGCCGCCATGACGGTGTAAAAGCATTTACATGCTGTTAGAAACAGTTATACACCACGGAGAGTTTGACGCGCCATATGTAAGTGTATTCTAGTATTAAAAAATGCTTATATTATTCTTGTTTTATTCTATATTATTCTAAAATTAAGCAATTATCTACCAGTCACAAGCTCAGGCGTTTTTTATTAAAGGTTACCAAAATATTGCAATTACAAGTATTTTAATTGCATACTTTTAAAGGCATACATGTATTTATACAGGTGCACCACACATGGATCCAATAAGCAGTTTATATGTCCGAAATGCATGCAGGAGGTCACCACACATACGTGCCTGAATAGGCATTGGCGAGGAGAAGATGGCACGACACGTTATTCGTGCGAAATGTGTGGGATTTCAATGGAGGAGAAATAGACCTGAAGGCTCATATGGACGGCCATACTGGCGAGAAATCATACCAGTGCGCTGAATGTGGGAAATGTTATCGGCATAGAAGTAGATTGTGCAAGCAAAAGTTATTAAACACACCAAATAAAACATCAAATTTTAGATAATAGGTATCTTTCATGGCCGAGAGTGCAAGGTTCATCCCAACCCGAACATAGAGTGTATTGCGGAAGCGGGGTTTACCGTGTTTCCGCAAAACACCCTGCGAGAGGGGTGGGATGAACCTATCTTACACGAGCGGCGATGATCCTGGAAAAACCTGGAAATCTTTTGTGCGTTGTGAATATAATGCGCGGATAGATTTGTAATAATTCGTGTTTGTTATGGATATTCGTGCAGTGATTCAGATTATGTTTATGTTATGATTAAATATTTATAGTTCTAAAAAGAGGACAGCGTTATTTCTTGAATGGAGCGCGAAAACTTTTCAATTGCTCCATTTGAAGCGATAAATAATCAATTTTGAATTTTAAAATTGCAACGAGACAATGTTTCCATGATGCTACAGACGACAGTCGTCTACAAGGGAGGTAATTGTGTGATGACGATTGAAAAAAAATGAATTCCATACGGGTACTTTTTTTATCTTGGCCCTTGCCAAATTTTTAGGTCAACTTATCTGATGTGGAAGAAAGTAGAATCTCAGGCAGATCATAACAAAAGTTTGTTTATTAATTAATCGTTATGTTATTTGATTACTTATCTTTGATTTTATCTGATTATCTGTGATCGCTTTTATTCAATGTATAAAACTAATCTAAGATATACAGTTATAGAATAAATGAGGAACATGTCCATTATAATGTCTTTATTTCTGTAAAACAGCACTTATACATATAGTTCAAAGAGTATTTTCAGTGATATAAAAATTGTTCCGGGTATAGCATACATTGTCATTGTATCATCGCAATATCATTTTATGGTTATCATTATCACAATATCTGTCATTAACAATTATCATGACAGTATTATCATCACAACACGAAGAATGGTTCATTAAAGATGTTTAAATTATGTTCAAATGAAACGTTTATCCCCATGCGATCTGTTACAAGCATCTTAGAATCTTTGCGTCTGGCCCGCTCCCAGCACACACCAATGGTTCCCTTCTGTAATGCATTTCTGTTTATCAAAACAGTCCCGTACTGTACTGGACTCCGACTCTTTGTATCAAACGTGTGGTTCCTGAAATGTGACATTACAACAGCTGTTGTAAATATTCGAGATAAACATTTAACAAGCATCGTTAAGTTAGTTAAGTCTGTATACCACCGGTATGGCCGATGAGAGTTTGTTCGAGAACTCATATTTCCCGCAACACTCCCGCATAATATCGTGTCAATGTTTGTTACGTATCATAAATTTATATAACTTTCATTATGATGGATATTTAATAATAAAGCGGATAAATATCTTCAATATCTTGAACACATTTTCAGTTTTTAAAGGCTAACGAAATATTCGTTTGCTCCTTATTATAAGATGCCTACGTGCGTTTGCCATTTTAGGTAGACTACGTACGTTTGCCAAATTTGAAATACTTCAGAAATTGCATTTTTGTACATATTGCATCGCACAAAGTATTCATAAAACAATTAAAAACAATTATTGAACAACTGAAAAACAAACATTTGAATAAAATGTGGCAATTTATTAAAATATGTGACATTTTAACACTACCTACGTGCGTTTGCATTCATGGACACAATTTGTATCGAAGTGTTCTCGGAAACTATGCAGAAATGAATAGTGAACAATACACCGATCGAAAGACAAAACAATGCATTCTTTTTTGCGCTATGTCATTTGAACGAACTCTCGCGTATAACAAAAATATCGATAAGAAACTTACCTTGATTGACGATCAATCGAGCCAAAATACTACTGGCGTTTGCATTTGTGGTCACGTGACTTTTTTTGCTCATCCCCGGTGATATTTTTTAAAAAGGGATAGACAAAAAGATATACTTATAGTAAAAAAATACAACAATATTTGTTTGGAACCTTTAAACGGCTGCGTGTCTGGTAAACGATTTAACGTTCACTTAAAAAATCTGACGGTCAATACGTTGTTCTTTGTTAATTTTCGTCTCTCATTTCGTACATTTACACTTAATTGATTATTTATATTACATATAAAGTTTATAAATATATAATATGAAAATTCTATTTTTTACTTACCTATACTGTTCGTAAAAATTGTTATTGATATTACACACACAATTATAAGTATAATCGGATTCCGTAATAACACTTTTTTAATCAACAAAGTAGTTTTCATATTCCTATTATTATTATTATTATTTTGTTAGAATGCCAACAATATCGTTTTGCGCGTTCTTTTATTTCTGATCGCATACGCACTACTCTCTCTCTATCTCTCTCTCTCTCTCTCTCTCTGTCTCTCTGTCTCAGTACAGTCTTATTGTATTGGAAAATCGACAGCACCTAAGGTGCTTTACAAACTTGTAGTGTCATACAGGAGAGAATGGTTTTGTTTTTGTATGCATTATGCAGTCAGGTGGCACCATAGAAAACTTATTGACATTACATGTGCACAACACCAATAGTTAGCTTATATTCCTAGGAAATTTGTGAAATACATCTATATCGAATAACGGACGCTTTCTTTTATACAATGCGTGTATTTTAAAATTTTGTTTTGTTGAAAAAAATCATTGGAGAATTCGTAAAAAAACGACTTTAAAACTGCAGTAGTATTCAAAGTTTTAAATAATCGTATTAATTTTGGTCTTGCAAAAAGTACAGAACTAAAGTTTTTTTTATTTTAGAGTTTGGCTCATGAATACTAACAGAAACAAACAGTGGTGTTCTTTTTAAAATGTTCATTTAGAAAGCAAATATATACATATATATATGCATGCTAATGTCCGGTGTCGCTGTACCGTGATTTCGGCCCTGCGTTCTTATTCTAAAGCTCTCCAGGCCAATTTTTGCAGAAAGGGCAATTATCGCCGGATTTTTTTTATAGTAGGCAGAGCTTTAACGTGCAATTACTTGCGTGATGCTAAATAACAATATTGTTTATTTATAGGCAATATTTATGCGAAAAGCTACAGAAACAAGCTCTGTAGCAAAAAGTTTAAACATAAATCCGCAAGTAAGATATTGAACGATTTTTTTTCTTGAAATATTTTAAAATTATACAACGCTCGTGATTAATTTCAAAACTCGGTATGTAGGTGAAGTAACAATAGGAAAATATTTGCACATATTTCATTGCGTTGAATCTATAAATAGACTCGATCATATGTGATTTCATTTTTGATAAAAAAAATGATTTGACAAGAATGTAGAAAATATAATTGGACGCTGCACTCTCACAGATTGACTCTTTTGAGATCTTATTAAAAATAATCAAAGAATGAGTAAAGTTTTGATTAAATGTCTGGAAACAATATATGTAAAATTGCTGACAAAAGACCAGATAGCGTTCCTTTCATATTTACGCTCAAAAGTTGATGTTTTATAGCTAATAAAGTTTAAAACGCTTTAAGGCTGAACTCTCACAGATACCATTTTTACAACTTTTTTAATTTTTGTTTTGGAAAGAGCAAATTTTGCGTAAATATCTCCAAACCAATGATAAAATATTTCTGACAAAAGATCAGATTTATGAACTTGAATATAAAAATCTGCGATCTAATTTTTGTCAGCCGTCTTATATAATTGGTTTCCATGGATTTTCGCAAACAAATGGCTCGTTCCAAGACATAAAATAAAAAAAGTTGTTAAAATGTTCAATCTGTGAGAGTGCAGCTTTAAGAAAAAAATCGGCATTTTTCCACACAATTGAGAAACAAAATCTGTGAGAGATAACAGCGATGATGACGGTGGATGTGTTGGTGCTGCTGGTTGTAGTGCTATCTCTTAACCCGGAATAAACGAGTTTCCAATAAATTCTACTTTTCCACATTGCTGATCGCCGCGGCCATTGTTAAGACTTTTATAGCCAAATACTTTACCTTTTAATTACAATGAAGTAAATCTACAAATTAATATATTTCAATGACCATTTACATCGGTCAAACTATTGATTCTACAGTTTATTGCCAGGTTTGTCAATAGCTCTTTAAACACTAAAGCGATATTAAAGTACCATAACTGAAGCAGTTTTGTAGGCAGTGACACTCAGTCGACACTTGTGAATACCCTTATTTACTAAGTACATACTATATCACACCATAAGGACACTTACACTTGAAATCATAAAATGGCAGAAAATATATTAATCGATTCATGTCGATTTCGATCTCTGCATGTACTCACATTGCTCTACTACATTGGATCGATATAACTTGTGTTAACAATGATGATGATGATGATGATGATGATGGTGGTTATGATGATGATGATGACGATCAGACAATTGGCAGTAACTGATATACAAGTATTTAAAATAGCATAACAAACACGTAACGCATTAATAGTAAATCATAAAACACATATGAATGAATGCATGAATGAATATAATCGTCCTTAACAGCATGAAAAATAAATGATAATCTTTGCAACATATGGAATCCCTTGCAAACTCATGGTTGATACTTCCGGATCATACAATATCGAAAAGCTTGAACACCAAAAATCAAAGACAGGTGCTCAAGTCTAAGGCAAAGTGATTTCAAGTTATAGACTTTAGTGCATACACATCTCAACCATATGCTACAAACTCACCCAGTTCGAACATTCATGAACAATAATTACCTGTTTGAGACCATCATATAATGGTTCATCATCGCAAACACCAGATATTATCACACAAAGTACAATGACATCACAACAGTTGACTTTCTCTGTAGTGCAACATCAATAACAACAAAGGTTGATGATAATAATGACAACAATGATGAAACCACTCGTACTAAATCAGGAAGACAAGGTAGGAAAAACTGAGCAGCTGTATTTGTAAAGAATGACAAGTTAACTTATAAAAACTATTTTTCAAGAAGGTAAAAATATCAGCTATGTGCATATGAACACTGCCGCAAGCCCATACCCGGTCCAGTGATCGCTGACCCCTGGGGTAACACAGTGCGGACAGGCAACGCCCAATTCACCACTTTTTGAACAACGACATAGTTAATATGCTAATTAAGCGATTAGATCCAGTCCAGTGTAAACACCATAAATACCCGAATACAAAGTATTGATATAAAGATCAATGATCTCCAGAGCAAGGTGCGTGACATCAAGCGGAGTCGCGAATTTGCCGGCCAAACCTTATCCGAAATAATGAATTTCTGGTTTGTTTCTGAAAATGGGAATTTCAGGGTCTCATTTGGGGAAATCAGGGTCGGCCGCGCGTACTGGTTACGACAAACAGGGTTAAAATGCGCCGGCTATTTTTTTAGCGAATAAAATAATAGTTTACTACAACTTCTAAAAGATGTAATTATGTAATCGAATATTCGATCGAAAGAAATACCGAACATTCGAAAATCAATTTTGCCATTTGTTTGTTTTCCGACTAGACTCTCATTGTATATTGAACGCTGTATTAGTGTGGTGAAATACTTTTTAAAGCTCCACTCAGTAAAGCAAGAAAACTGTATTTTAAATGCTTTATTACTTGATCAAATTTTTAATGTAGATAACAACGTCTCCACCACGAACTGGGTGGCAAGAGTTCTTGAGATTCTTCAATCATCTGCTCTCAATGAAGTATGGCTTTATCCTGGTCCGGTGAAAATTGAATGTTTTGTACCTGTTCTTCGGAATAGACTACGAGATATGTATATCAGTAATTGGAGATCTGAGTTAGATTTATCATCTAATCTAGATGTATTCCGTGACATTAAACTCGTTTTGGACAATCAGCGTATCTCAGTCTGGTAGAAAATACAAAATAAATGTTCTAGCTAAATTACGTTTTTCTTCGCATAAATTAAATAAGAGATAGGTCCACATAATACAATTCCTAGTACTTTTATACTCACATTAGTTTGATGAAATATATTTTATTGATGCAAAGTAGTAATATAGAAGTTGTGTGCAAGGTTGAAAAAATGTACGCAGATTTCATTTGGAGACAGCTAACAATTTCCAAGGTAAAGTTTAATTTACGTGGACACTGCCAGTAGTTATTAAAGTATAAACAAAAACAATTAGTTAATGGAATCTGATTGTTGTTAACTTTAGCCTATAATTGATACAAATGACAACACAATCTGTGACTTGAAATACGGTAGCGCATCTTCAAATTCGCACGACTGACCCATTTCACGACACGCCTTTCTTCAGCTATCAATCAGCTATCAGTACTGAGTACTCCAAGTTTTCCAGTACTATCCTCAAAGAACAAGCGACAGCTAAAGGACATAGACCTTGTTTAGCTTCTTTGAAAGGAGGTCGTATATGTTTCAATATATAGCCTTCTGCGTACAAAAGACCATAAAACAACTTGATATTTTTGAAACATAGGCAAGAAAAGCTCAAATAAAATAGATTTACTAAATAGATTCAGAAGTAAAGATTTCATCTCTTATTGCACGCGAAGTGTCTGCCATATACTTTAAAGGAAATACTGAATAAGTGAATAAGTTTTGAATAAGTGTGATTTCAGGAAGAGATGCTAAAACATATATTTATTTTACATGTCTGAATATTCCCCCACTTTAAAATAAGTTTCTGTCAGGTCTTGAATTAAGTATGTGCACTTTAGTTTTAACGGGATGAAGCAAGCGCTGTAATGACTTCCTTAATTTTGTATATGCATTGTAAATACATTTAACATATGAATCACAAAAAAAGGTTTTAACTGATTTCTTTGCTACATAAGCTTTTACATTTTATTATAAGTTCAGAAGCAAACTATTAGAAAGGTTAACAGTGGAGCGAAAATGACAGTCAGTAATAAGCATAGAATGGAAACATATTCATTGACTGCCATATCCACTTCAATATAATTTCCATTTTTCAAAGATGCGTCATCTTAAAAACTTTTACAGTGCGCTTTCGTAACATTTTTTCACATAAAAAAGAACTCGAATTATGCAACAATGTAGTATTCATATATATTTCTTTATTTTCTCTGCTAATTATGATAAGTTGATCAAATAATTATTATTCAAATCCAAACAACAGTTACTATTATTTATTTTTTTCATTAAAAATAAAAGATACAGGTTAACGACTAGAGATGATAATGGGTTTTCTTAAAGATACACACTTCTTCCATCGCTCAGAAAAATATAAAGGATTGTTTCAACCGGATGGAATTATAAATTAAAGTGGTGTTATTCCTTTTGTTTTCAATAAAGACAAACTTGTCTCCTTTTAAGACAAAAAAGTATGATAAACAAATTTCAGCGTTCATTTTTATTCAATAGGATAACGCTGTCACCTAACTAACACACGTATACACCTTGTTATTTTCAAAATATCTATTTAACTAATCATCTTAAAAATGGGTATGCTTTGTTGTAACATCATAACACAGGGTTATCAATATGAACCGTTTCTTTACTTATTTTTTTCATTTTCAAACAGGGTAAAAAGAATTCTGAAGAAAAAAATCTGCATCACCTTCAGTTTACAGCGTGGCCAGACAAGGACATTCCTGATAACGTCACATCGATTATAGAGTTAAGACAGAAAGTGAACGCATTGCCGAGTACTTTTGTCGGACCAGTGATAGTGCATTGCAGGTGGGCTGTGGTGCAGATGATTTAATTGTTTATTTCTTAGCTTTAAGCAAATGCTAACATCGGTTGAACATTGATAAATTAATGCATGGTAGGAGATAAATTCATAAAAACATCGAGGATCGAAATTAAAAATATAGAAGCGATCAATACAGCAGTCTTTGTTTGATTTTGCAGTGTGTTCATTTCGATAAAAAAAATATGCTTTTGTATTTGACAATTATTTAAAAACAATTTTATAAAGCTCGGCAATGTGTATTTGAATTCGATGTATATAAGTACGATAAACAAGATAAATATTTCGGTGCGAGGTATAAAATCAGCCGCAATGATTTGTCTAACAATAAAATTCTGGATCTGACCTTTTGGGACGGGCCTTTTGGGCTATTTCTGTTTCATATCAATTGTGCGTGATCTAAAATGTCAATACATAAGGTGGCTGAATGCTCCAGGCTGAGTAGTATATCTAAAAAGGGTTACCGTCAATATCTTCAGACTGGATGACTGATTGAAAACGTAATCTCCTCGAACTATTCAATTCGCAATAAATCTAAAGTTGATAAATATAAAGCTGAAAACAAATTCACCATATGACCAATTGTTTTCTTATAGTATCGGTAACGTGTATGATTCCTCGCCGTTAAGGAAAAAAATATTAGCATCTTGGATGGATGCATCCACTACTAACAGTAAAAATGACATATGCATTTATGAACTAAAATTGATAACGTCTTAAACGTATGAAGTTTAAATGTATACTTAAATCATTTGTTTTTAAACAATGATTACACTCGTGAATATGCATTGCATGTATTTATACATATCAACGGTCTTACTGCAGCATTTATTGGCATACATGGGTATTCAGTTTTAGTTGACAATGTAAAGTTAAAAAGCATTAGCATTACTGTGTCAGAAACTGGGAATTAAATTGCTTTCCCTCACGCAAATCATTTACTTATAACATCATGTTAGTCTGAGAGTATTGAGTTAATGTTTACGCAATAAGTAAATAAATAAATAAATACATTCTAAGATTTACTGGGACACTATCGTAAACTATAATTAAGTATGAAAATAATGACATTGTAAATAATAGTACTTGTAAATCAAACTAAGATTCACAGGTTTGAGCAGAAAATAATGCATATTCTTCGTCTTTCTTCTGAGCAGAAACAACTGACAGATATTGAGCTTTCTATGTTTTCAGTGCGGGTGTAGGAAGAACGGGCACCTATATAGCTCTGGACATACTAACTAACGAGGGTGAGGCAGAAGAAGCTATAGATATCCCGGGATGTGTTCTCAATATGAGACAGAACAGACCAAGCATGATTCAGACTTTGGTGGGATGTTTTCTTATTTATCCTTTATATAAGATTTGAAAAGCAAAAGATGTATAACGCGTAGTTCGTAAATCGATAAGCGCAATATAACAGCGTTTGTTAATGAAATCACGATTTTGTAAATCATTTTAGCTCAAAATAATTCATTAAAATGACATAAAGGAGTTTTGATATTGCCTTCTTGCTTTTATTTCTTGTGAGTTAATTGTTGTTTATTTTACTCATTACCAAATTGTTTCAATTTATATTTACGTTGATCTTAATGCCGAAAGAAGTTCAAGAAAATGTGCATTAATTCATGCTAGAAAGTATTCCATTAGTACGTCCGAAGTCAGCATACACTAAAAATCACTGTTTATCTAATAACTGAGCTTTTCTATTTTCAGAGTCAATACAAGTATCTACACGAAGCTTTGGTCCATTCATTGACACTTGATTGCTCGTTGATAAAAAGAGAACACTTCCATGAATATATGAGTATGATGTCCAGCAAACAGGAGATACAGAAGCAGTTTGAGGTAGGATTGTTACTCAAAGTATCAATGGTTATAATGAATCAATGTTTAAAAAATCAAACATCGAACATCCGAAGTCATCGGAACCCAGATAAATGATATCGGTATAACAATAACTCAGATTCAAAATTTTCAAAAATGATAGGGTTCGTGATTTATTGGTGACGTAAATATTTATTCGTCAATATTGCAATGTCGACTACACGTTTTTAACATTTTGTAACATTTGGTTTGAATGATCGTTTTCAATATTTTTAATAACTGTTTTATGACTGTCAAATAATGTTTTATTGTACTCAGCGTTATGCATGTAAATCAAAATGACAGCACATATATTCATTCGTAACATAGCATAGTTTATTAGCGCCAGCAAAGCACGAAGTGCTCAGGGTGAGCTATTGTGATCGGTCTTTGTCCGTCGTCCGTCCGTCAGCCAGTCCGTCCATCCTTCGTCAACAATTGCTTAAAAAACATCTCCTCTGAAACTACCTGGCCAAAATAAAGGAAACTACACAGGAAGCTTCCTTGGGTGTCCGTCTACAAAAAACAACAAGGGGTCACGATTGATTGAACAACAACAACAACAAAATGAACGACCTCCTTTTTTGCTTTAAGAAACATCTCCTCTGAAACTACCAGTCGAAATTCATTGAAACAGGAAGCTTTCTTCGGTGACCCTCTAAAAGAATATAACAAGGGCACACGACTGATCAACAACAACAACACCAACAACAGAAACAACAACAAAATGGCTGGCTTCCTGTTTTACATCTCCTTTAAAATTACCAGTCCAAATTCAATGAAAGTTCACAAGAAGCGGCCTTGGGTAACCTTCTACAAAAATACAATCAGGCGGTCACTGAAACTTTACAGGAAGCTGCATTGCATAACCCACTACAAAAATGCAACAAGGCATTGAGATTGATCAGAACAACAACAACAAATTGGCCGACTTATTGTTTTGCTTTAAAATAAACCTCTGAAACTACTAAGCCAAATTAAATGAAACTTTACATTAGCTTCATTGCATGACCCTTTACAGATATCAAACAACGCATCGTCATCAGTTAAGATATCTTTAAATTGCAACATTTTTATTAATGCTTTATCACAGAGTTGTGTCCCTTTGCTTAGGTGAGCGTTTTAGGGCCATCATGGCCCTCCTGTAAAAATAAGTTCTAATTTTATTAGCAATAAAAATGCACAAATCATACTCATCTGACATCGATGTTTGTTACGTACACGTGGTCAATGCCATTCTCTAACAAGATTAACAGTGCTATAGTATGACCTCAGGCCGAGGCCCGCGTGTTATCAAAATATGGAGTGAAACTAAGAGGATTTCAGTTCACGAATTCGAAAGCTGATTGATACATAGATGTGAAATTCGAATTGCAACCGTAGGTTTGACATTGAAATGGCAATATATTGGTTAATCAGAATTTTGATTTGAATAAAGAAGAAATTTTCGGGGCAAAAATAATAGTTCGAAACACCGTTTAATTCGGATAAAGGGTGTTAGGATTAACGGTGTTTAAATATACTGCAATGTATATATATCAGGTTTGTATGCGTTACATTATAGTATTAAGTTTCAATGCTGCATTCTGATTATACGATAGAAAATGCACCAGGAGCAAAAGTCGGATCAGGAACTACAGGCTATGGAAAGGAATCGGCTTCTGGCAAAAAAGAACAGGAAACACGAAGATATACCAGGTACCACGGTTATTCTGATTGTAAAAGTGCATTATTTCTTGAACTGACTTGGTTATATTTATTGCTCATCTCTCAAAAGCAACTATTGAGACGAATAAACATGTTCTGAACATATTGGTGAATGCGAAAAGGTTCTATCTTTTTTATATATTATTATATATTATCCCCGATATATAACGTTTGTGTCTCTATAGGTATTCCGAGAATTTGGAGCTATACTCATAAAAGGTTAAAATGTTGATTTCCATACAGTTGAACGTCCTCGATCAATTTATGTCAGTAAATAAGTATATACGTATTGACATGAAATGTGCTTTATACAAACATAATCATACAATTACCTTCACATTACATAACCTCACAAAATACGAATAGGAGCAAACAGCGCAATGGACCTACAAAACACCAAGTTTTACCGCTTAATGAAGTGTTGCTTGTGTGAAATAAGTGTAACATACTGAATTTCAATTACATTAAACATATCATATTTCATTAATATATATGACATGTATATATAATATATGCAAACAGAAATCCAATACATTATATGATTATACATGTGTAATGTTCAGATAATCTCGCCTAACATATGCGACTACAATACATTCAGCTATTATTTAGGGTAATTGAGCATAATATTCCAAAGTTTATCAGAGTGTGAAATAATTCACGTTTTAGGAAGCCAATAAAAAAAATTGTTTGAATAATTATATATAAAGGACAATTGAGTACAAAATCTGTTAAATCCTAGCAACGTATATCCCTGTACTTCAATCTGCAGAATTTGTCCCAAATGTGTCTCACAAATAGAAACAGTATCCCCATTTCAACTTTTTACATTTACATTCTTAAAATACCGTTACCATTAGTCAAGCCACACATATTAACCATGTTTATGATATATTCCGCTTGCCATCTTGTTTAAAAGGTCCGTACCCTACCTAATGACCGTTGGTAACACACACACACACACACACACACACACACACATATATATATATAAAACAACAATCACAACATTTAAAAGACAAACAACGTATTATGTTAAATAATTTAAAAAATAAAGTAGTTGTACGATTCTTATCTGCTGATTGTCGATGTCCATTCTTATACTAAAAGGTTTAAATAAAAACATCAGAATTTTACAAAGAAAGGTTTACGTGCTATCCTTGTAGTAATAGCTTTCGCTTTGAAATAAGTCACCGGCTCGCATGATGTCATCAGCATTTGCTTACATTCTATCTTATTTGCAACTTATATATTCCAGGTTTTTTCAGCACGCTTAAATTTATGTATTCTTTTATGGCTTATTTCTGTTAGAGATATTTTCGGTCTTAAATGTTCCGATGTTAAAATGTTCTTATTGTGGAGCAAAGGTAGTCTTGGTGTTAGTTGTGTATATTATTGGGTTAGTTTCATATATTGGTCAGAGGGCGCAACTTGGGCTTCAAGATTGTATAAGTCAAACAATACCATCGTCATATTCATCATCACCATCATTACAAAAACAGAGACATCAGTACCAGCAGTATCAATAATACCAACAATGTTTTTAGTTTTCTTCATTTTAACATCGATTCGTTTGTGGTACTTAAGTAGAGAACGGTGATTTTATAGTAAGATTTATTATGCAACTTCATGCCAAATAAGACAAATAAAGGCTCTTCAAAAATTGTTTTACGACGCACGATGCTCTCAAATACTTCAAGCTACATTTATGATGTTTAAACAATCCACTTTTGTAATGTTTAGACCAATGTAGTAGGAAAATTTATATCTTTATTGATTTAATGACTTCAGTGTTGTTGTTGTTGTTGTTTTTATTTTCCTTCTGCTTGATATTTTGTTCTTGACTATGTCCTTGATTGCTCCAAAGAAATAAAAAAATGTTTAAACCAAACAAAAACCATAGCTCCATAACTTAGTAGATATTATCTCATTCAATATTTGATTAATACATTCTTTGAACTGGTTCCGATGGATACAGTAGACTGTAATCGGAACTCTCACATTCCAGGTTTGACCAGCACGATACAATGTATCCATTGCCCTTCTATAGTCAATGTTCGTTTCACACATACTAATTTGGTTGCTGGATATATTTGGAACTCAGACGAATTTCATGACATCAATCATTTGCTTCTAAAGCAAACATTGGTTATCGCTAGTTTTAAAACCATATCGTATCAATATTGAACTTTCATTTTGATGACCATGATAAAATTGGGAGTTTTGCCAAATATATTATTATGACGCCATCGGTACATTTTATAATCGATTAATGTTATACTGAACGAAAGTTTTCTGATTGACCAAGCGTTATCATGTTTTATTTATAAATATGAGTTAGGAAAATGTATGGCAACTGATCCGTCTTGTGCATAATTTAGTTTTGATTATAAAATCGATGATAGATCGATTAACAACTCTGGTAATTTCTATCATCAATTAAAGAATTTGTCGGTACTAGGCGATATTAATACTTTGCCAGACAGCGACTAAATAAATTTATGGTATTGTTTGAATTACGGTTTTAAAAAAGTTATAAATTTGGTACTTGTCAATGTTTAACAGCAGATAATATTTCTAGATTGAAGTCCCGCCTTGCACAAAAAAGGCCTTCTTTCTGCATTAAGTGCCATTTACTGAATTATTGACATTCGTCCATTAAACGGTTATAAACCTATTAACAAACATACATTTTAGTTTGTGCGCAGACTTAGCACATAAATTGCATGTTTATGTTTATATGCATCAAAAATGGAATCACGGGTGAACAAGAATAATTTTAAATTTTCAATCGTTATTTCACCCACAAACCGAATTGTATAAAAAGTGTTTTGTTAAGGTCATCTATATTTTGAGTTTCTCTTACATTGATATAAGATACAATAATTGCACATGTACACTTACTAAAAAGTTTAAATGAAATATTTAGTTTCCTCAGACATTGCTGCAAATAAAAGAACATTTAAGAAAAAAAAAATTCTTATCCAAATAAGGATGATTTTAGGAAGAAATTATTTTAATAATTAATTTTGGGATTTATTACATATTATCCTGAAATAATATCAAGAAAAGCTATTTTGACGTGTCATTTACACTTATTTAAGAGCACTGACATACATGTACTCGCTTCCTGACCAAAACACATTGTAAAGACATCACTGTTTGTTTCTTTATCGTGAGCCAATTGATGCTTTTTATTCAACTTTAAAATGAAACTTTGGCACCTTTCTCTACTTAATGCTCAACCGAATTAATTATTAATGTTGTACACATTCACTGACAAAACGCTATTGGTGGTGAACACCTTAATCTATAATCAAATAAATAGATACCATCTAGCATAGCACACATTTGTCAAACGCCGTTCCGCTCTTGATAATCCGATACAAATAAGACTGTATCTAAGGAGAATGGTAACTAGTGCGTATGTAATGAGAAATAAAACAAAGCGCAAAACTATAGTACAATTATAATATGTATTATGTTGGCATAAATAGGAACACAATATAATAAAATGAAAACTTTGAGGATTAAAAAAGTGTTTTTACGGATTGCGATAACGCTTTTGTTTTTTAGTTTAATCGCAATATATATATTCAAGAACAGTGTAGGTAAGTTAAATAATTAAAATATTCAAATATATATTTAAGGGTTATGTATTATATTTAAATATATATGTTTACATATATATATGAACTTAACGTATTTTACTAATAATTAGATAAGTATGAATATAATAATCGTTGATCTCTTTGAATAGTCATGCCGTTCAGTTTTCACATAGAATATGATTAGGTCACAGTAGATGCCCTGTTCCCTGAACGTACTAGAGTTTTCGTTTCTGCTTTACCTTTTTCAATAAAAAAAATGATTGAATACTTTCCTAAAATTTAAAGAGTTGAAATATAAAATAATTTAACCATTTATATTTTTTATTTATATAATTGTGTTTAATAATAATATTTTTAAAGGCTTTTTCAGGCAGATAATATACAATGTGTAAAATAAAAGCAATCGTTCTTGAATAATATTAATAATTTAAGGATAAATTCTGTTTGATAAAAAAGAAATTTTCAAAATAACTTCTCTATGATACATGTTTATATTTTGGACAAACCTCTAAATACAATTAAAAATGGCGTCTGATATCCCTTTCTTAGCACCGTTCAATATTTGCTAAATATGCACGACAGAGTGATTTCAGGTAATCAGTTGATTTCATATTTGTTTTAATGTTATTAAATTAAATTCATTTTTACTTGTTATTTCGGAAGATGAAAATAGAAAAGGTATCATGTATATGGGGAAAATGACTTATTTCACGGGCTGGTATCGGAACTAAAACGTTATCTGTACATGCGAAAATTTACATTTTATTGCTCGGCCTGTCAAGTTAATTTAATAGCCTTAATTGCTTTTGTCATTTTATAATTTTAAAAACCTTTAAACCATGGCTTTTTGACATCTAGGAATTTTGAAGATTTATAAACCGAAAGTCTAGGGTGGAATTTACCCTCATTGTCGATTGAGGTAAAAAATCCGAAACTAATAATTAGGCCCCTCCCTCAAACACCTGGTTGTATAACGACATTGAATGATATATTACGCGTTGCACATCTGACAAAAGAAAAGATGGGTCAGCCCCGGTTAGGTGAGTTCAATCCACTGGCTATGTGCGAGTCTGCGTAGTTCGGATTCAATTTGTCATTCAACGGGGAGGCTCATGGCCTCATCTTAGACTATAATGTCAGAACCATGTTCCAAGGCGGTTACCTCAACATTTGTTTATAGAAAGAGTTCGATGCATGTGTGGTCTGTGGTGTTTTGTATTGTGTATGTCTGTAAGTTCAGTGTCCCTCGTACAGCTTATGTTGGTATGCAATAATAACTGTAACACTGTGAATGCCCCTTTTTGTCGGGATAAGTCTTATTCTGTTTTTAAAGATCACAAAGGTACATCAAAATATCCCGAAAATCTAGCAAATAAATAATACAATGATATTCTGGATTTTTTAGAATTATTTTTTGCCTCCAATGGTGCTATCATATCTGTGAGTATTCAATTTAAGCCAGTACTAAACAGTAAAAAATAGAAACCCATGTTTCTCTATCTGTGACATTTCATATAAATTCATTGAAAATTATTATTAAGAATATGAAAAGACTTAATTAAATATTGTATATATTTTGGGATTGATACAATTTATAATTGTGTCAAATTAAAAATGTTAATCGAATGTGGAGGTGTTCAAATAATCCTTGTTACGACGTCAGTACGTCAGAGTGCAATACAGCTGCGTTACTACTGGTGTCAAATACGAGGAAAATGCAGTTAGATATTTATTTTGGTATCATCTTCTACAACATTGTCTTAAAAACGGTAAATATTGAGTGAAATAGGGTTCTGATGGGTAAATACATGAAAACTTGAAATGAATTGAGCATATTTGAAATTCGCACCAACAGCGGTGAAAGTTTTGTGATAATAAGTCTGTTGATATCATTTAAGGAATGAATTGCGGGGTTGATGTCATTATCGGGGTATGAACGCAATTGGCTTGGTCAATGTGTGTGGAGTCCGAAGGACTCCACGCGTACTTTGACCAACCCAATTGCGTTCATATCCCCGATAATGACATCAACCCCGCAATTCATTCCATATATTTATTTCATTCAAGAATTGTTAAAAAAAATCTTCATTTCATTTAAGAAAACCTTTAAGTAATCCTTTCTTACCCATTCTGTAAATAGAACGACCCGACTGTAACCGGAAACATTTTTTCAAATGACGTCACAATAACGCGGGGAAAGATCAACCTCTTAAAATCACTTTTAAACGTAAAATTGAAACACTTTTGGCAACAATACGTTTAAAATATAATAAATTAACACTTTCTAAAATGTTGATTTATATTTTACGGGACCTGCTGACACAATACAAACAATCACAAGATCAATAGTTTTCAAGTATATTGTTATGCGATGAATTGCGATCCGAACATATCCGAAGATGTTGCGTTCATCGATTGATGAACGCAATTGCCGAAAAGCAGTTCATTTAAGGAATGGAAGTTGAGGTGTAAATATAAAATATTGAAGCATATGATTATATATAGTTCAAGTTACAACTGACGGCAGCAGAAAGTAGTGATTTAAAAAAGGTCTTATTTTAAGCATATTTATTGAAATTGTATTTTTTAGGTAAAAGTCATATGATTTGTTCTTGAATTATGTTTAACTGTATGTAAACATGTTTACATACTGTATCCTCACTATATAATTTGTCAAATTAAGAAGTGCATATTGTTAACACAAATGTGAAAACCGTAAACGGATTTCTGGAATATGTTCCTTGGTTTCGTCGGTTTATCTATTTTTATTTTGATGTAATAAAGCGTTTCACCATCTGTTATTTTTAATGACTTCGTTTTTGTCAGCAGATTGTAGTAATTCCACTCATTTGTTGCTTTTAGACAAAAGTATCTAACAAATGCTTAATTATAGACAGTGGCTATGTCACTTTTGGTCCAGATTTCTTAAAATCATGTTGCTTTCAATGAAAAACAAACACATTTTAAATCTCCGCCTATTAAAAATGTCACTTTGTTCTAAACGCTTTTGTTTTTTAAATTTTAAAAAAACATCCGTCGCTCCCTCTTCTTTTCTTCAAACATAGGCCATGAAAGCTATAAGTTAAATATCCCTTGCCTACACATGTCAGTTCCATGCACATTTACATGTATTGGCTTTATGAATGTACAATTTTAAATTACTTCACTATCTGTTTCTGTTATAATTCGTGAGACAATGCATGCTTTTCCATCAGATTTTAAGACGAAAATCGGGCAGCATTTTGACTTTATGTACAACCAAAATATTTCCCCTTTATCACAAAGTTAGAGTTCTACTGCAGTTTTTAGTCGTTTAATTTAAAAATGATCCGATGCCCTTTCCGGGAAATGTCTGCATTTCGCCCAAAACTCGACCAAGCTGCCTAAAAAATCCATTATAGCGAATATCAGCATTTTCATTTTTTGTATTTAACAAAATTGTTAAACCATAGATTCATCATTGTTTTGGAAGAAAACGCATATATACATACTTTGAAATAGGAAACCATTTTAGGCCGCTAGGTCGCTAACTTCACGCCGCTAGGCCGCTGAGGTGCTCGATCGACTTTTTTGAAAAAGATTATTATAATTGCTTAAAAGTGATAATTTGGGCATAAAAACAGAAAATATAAAATTTTTTAGAAAGAGTGGCATGTTCACATACTTTGAAAAGCTGACTGCTTGTTCGACTTTTTGAAAAAAATGTTGATAATCGCCTCAGAGTGATATTGCGTGCTTAAAAATCAGTTAATATTTCTTTGTTTTATAAGAAAATGCATGTATACATACTTTGAAATAGGATAGCATTTTAGGCCGCAAGGCCGCTAACTTCACGCCGCTAGGCCGCTAGGACGCTAGGCCGCTAACTTCACGCCGCTGGGCCGCTAGGCCGCTAACTTCACGTACATACTTTCAACGTCATTTCAAACTGATAATAGGGTCATCATATACTTTTCCCTTTCATTGATTGTGTTTTTATGCACTAGTCATTTGAACACTCCAAGGGTTTATTTTCAACTTCCATTTTGGCTCAACTTGCCTGCCAACTTTTCCCATATTTTCTTCAAAATGACAGTAATATGCAACGCTCTAATCGTAATCATCACCATAATCAACAACATCATCACAACCACCATCATCATCACCACAATCACAGCCACTACCACAATCATCATTCCCACAACCATCATCATCATCATTATCATCACCATCATCATCATAAACGTCTTCACCATCGTTTTTGTTGAAATATTTTTTTCAGCTTTATAACAAATGGTTAAGTTAATCCTCTTTATGTGGCAAAAAGGCACAGTTGCGCCACATATAAGCAATTTCTGCTTTATGCGTTGAGCGTCGCCGCATAAACCTTTATGCGTTGAAAATCACCTCATAAACGAAAAAAAACACGTTTATGCGGCGATCCTGTTATGCGGCGTTACATGGCTGTACCGAAAGTCAAAGTCCCTGCTACTCCCGGGACCTGGTGGCGTGGTTAAAAATTTCAAGTTTTCAAGTTTTTATTGCAATATCTGCAACACAAGAGCCTTAGCCATGAACAATTAACATAAAACATAGTAAGTGAGATGCACACAAAATACAAAGATTTAAGCAGTATATACAATAATTTTATATGTTCTAATACAAAAAATACACTTGAAGGTACTAAACTAAAAAGCACCTGCATAAAGGGAGACAGATCGCCTCGACATAGCATGGTATATGAATTAAGCCAAACGTCTTAAAGTTATACGATCATTTGATGACATTATCTTGACAAATTTATTAAATGTATTCCATGGCCCTGAAATATTATATTGTAGAAGTATGTCTGAGTAAAAAATACAACATAGCATAAAGTGGTATACAGATTCAACCATACTTGTATTACAAAGTTTGTAGTGCGATTTATACGTGATATATCATAATATCTTCCAACCTCGATTTCCAGAGAGTATGAACACAATCGTAAGCTGGATAATGCAATTCTATATTTATCGTTCATATTAATTTCAGGATATTTCTCATATTGAAAATATTTCTTAAACTGTTTAAAATATTCTAACTAAGGTTACGAATTAAGTGTATCAGACCAGTGTTATACAAATATTGTTTAACATAGAAACTTTTTCTTTTCATCAGATAGACTGTGACATTATATATTATATCTTAAAATACATGTACATTGCGTGAGACAACGTGATATCGGTCATGAATAAAATAATAAGGGGTCTTAATATTTTCTGTTTGATGAAAAAATGTTTTTTCTTCAAATACTTCGTTAATTATTTAAATGGTCTAAAATTGAGAAGCCTCTTATCAAAAATGTTAAATGGAATCTGCTTTTTCATTTGTAAATGTATTAAATATGCATGACGAGGAGGATAGGAACTAACATCAATATCTTTCAATTAAACCAACTTATTATTTTCAAAAACTGAAATAAGAATTAAATGAAACGTTTACATGGAGCAATGTTTATTGCGGGCTATTACAAGTAATTAAACGTTATCTTTATGAGATGCAAACAAGGCACATTTAATCGCGGTGACTGTCAATTTTCATGCCTGAGGATTTCATGTTAAAACATATTAGATTCTTTCTAAGCTCCCAAAAATATAACTAAATTTGACGGATGATACAAATATGCTTGATATATTTCAAATCCAAGTTCAATTAAAGATGTTATCGTATGTTGATGTTATTCCAAAGAAATTCATTTTCTATGCGATATATTGCTCTAATTGCTTAATTGCTAATAACTAGAAGTTGTACTTTCTTAGGCTGAAATACCATCCCGCAGGAATATTGAGGAATTTAGAAGCCGAAAGGGCGAGATAAAAAGGTTAAGATAAACATTTAGCCTTCCCACCACCCTCCCCCTCTCCAATTAAAGGTGATTTTGTAACAATACTGAATGACATATAAAGCGCCCCACAACCCGGGAAAAAAAGAGAAAAAAGAATGGTCAGCCCCGGTAAAATGGTTGTGTGCGGGTCGCAATGGTTCGGTTTGAAAGGAGGCTCAGAGCCCAATCTTTGTCAATCATCCTTTTCATTGATAAAAAGAAAACTGTTCCAAAGTGGCAACCCTGTTATGTGTTAAAAAATATATTTCGATGTATATGTGGTATGTGTTTTTATCTTATATGTCTCTGATGCTTAATTATGTTCTGTGTATAGTACTCGTTAAGTGTTTGTTGGGTTTTGACCTTGTGTCTTTTAACTTGGTCGTTGTAAATTATTTGGCTACTGCGTTTGTTCCAGTAGTTAATCAACCCAGCTGGTTTTATTGCATATATTAAGATATGTTTAGCATTGTTAAAACCGTTATTTTTCTACAAATTCGAGTGAACTTAAATTTGCCAGAAACCTCAGTTTCATTGTCCCATAAATATATTAACATTTCAAGTAGTTTAGTAATATATTCACTGACATCCATAAATAATGCAACATCGTGAAGTTCCTCTACCGCCGGTTTTAGTGGTATTATTTTTTAAGGATCACATAGGCACTGACAAAGATCCCGAAAAAGACTAGCTAATACTAACAAAAATTTAGCTATAAGATTTCACAAATGTTAATTTGCCTTCAAGAGTGCAATTATTTGTGTCTGAATTGAAGACAAGCTATTTTTACTAACTGGTGATATAATGAGTTCATCAACTATTGCAGATATGTCATTGTAAAAAAACTCATATTTTAATGAAGAAATTTTTTCTGACGTCGTTTTAACACCTCTCAATTATATCTGTTCTGATCTCACATTACCAGAGTGCAGTAATAGTATTTTAAACAATTATTTGTCTTTTTTCAATAAGATGATTTATTTTTTAAAATACTAAGAATTTCACTTTTTAGTCACTAGAGTGAACATTTTATCAATATTCATTTATTTATTTGTAATATGAGGCCTCCAGCCCAAAATACATTCAAACAAGATTTTTCTATAAGAGTGATGCTATACAAAATGTTAAACAATAATATACACAAAATGAGAATATTAATACAAATGCAAACATAAAAATTATTATTATATAGTTGAACGGTTGTAACATAACCTACAATCTTTTTCTATAAATGTGAAGCTATACGATAAAAATATTGTTGAATAATGCATAAAATAAGGATAATAACACAAATCCAAAATTAATAATTATTGTATAATTGATCAGTTACAACATGGTACATAACTTAATGCTATTCACAAAATACATAATGAAAATATTAATACAAGAGCAAACAATAATTCGTATATAGATCTAGATCATCGGTGCAACATAATACATATAACTACACTCGCAACTTAGGTAGCATTAGCTCGACACGTACGTATATGCATGTATACATTGGGATAGTAAATTAAAACTTGGATTTATAACAAGATACACATAACAAAGAAATAAAAATTAAGATTTTTTCTTAATTCGAATCCCAGTTTAATAAATTTTGCTAAATTAAAGATGCTCTCTTTTCTTGTGTCCGCCATTATAGTTCTAAACCTTTCACGGCTATTTACAACTGTATTAACTTCATCGAAATTCAAATAATTGTCTCTTAGTTCACAATACTTAGGACAGTCAATTAAAAAGTGAACTTCGTTTTCAATCACGTATACGTTACGTTCGAGACAAAAAGTACAGAATCTAAATTCTCGGTCGATATTAGAATGTCTTCCAGTCTCTATTTTTAAATCGTGACTACTGCACCGAAAGTTTTTCATGTATCAATAATTTTGAAGTTTATTTTTATCTTTGGTCAGTAACATTATGCACATGCGCAGCACACAAATGTTGCATCATGTTTATGAAAGAAGAGGCAATTAAAATGAACTCTTATACTCGTATACTGAGTGGTTTGGCTCAAGATAATACTGATTAATACCTTCTACAAACTGTATCTCAAGAGATAGATCCATACTCGTGCACTAGTTTAAAACCAAAGTAGACTCGTTTTTGGATGACCGTTCCAAGGCGGTACCCACAATATTTATTCATCAAGATATTCTTTGCATGTGCTTTATGTCGGTGCTGTTTTTTTATGTTGCGTGTTATTCGTTCCTCAATATTAAAGCAACCCGGTTTGTCCCTGTAGTTCCATTGCAGTTAAAAAGTATATTTACATCAGCAAATCTGATCTTTGATGTTGATTGTGCTTCTAGTTCAACCACTTAACACGATATTTCGACATTTTTAACTATAATGTCATATATCATAAAGTTAAGCTAAATCCAGACAGGATTAATAAACATTAAAACACAGAATGTGTCGATACCTTCCGGCATTAAACCTCCGATATCTTGTCTATTTCAGGAACAAACATACCGTTCGGAACCACACAGGAATCTGGGTACAAAAGGACATTAAAAGAATCATCAAGACATGTAAATAATATAATTTGCTTTTATTTGAAATTAGTATTATTTACTCTCGTGATTTAGAACTAATTATTATACACAAGGTCAGTGAAAATTGGTTAAGTTGATCTTCATCCTTTAAGAGTATAACTCGGACCGTCCCTAGACATTCTATTGATTTATTAACGCTTCAAAGAGTCAAACAACCGAAAAATAATACATCATTATGTCTTATATATATTCAATTTACTTCAGGGAGTAGACGAGGATACAGCAACGGGTAACAGCTATGTGGAGAAGGTAGTGCAACACCGATTGCAAAAAGTTCGAGAATTTTGTGCTAAAAATATCAAAGTTGATATCTGGGAGAACCTTAGTCCCACGGGCCAAGTATGGTCTAGCATGAAACATGACATTCACTATTGTTTAACGCCAAAGATTGGCTGTACATACTGGAAGCGAGTTATGCGCTTTATTGCTGGAGATTATAATACAAATCTAAGCATAAGCAAGCCAAGAGACATTGACCGCAAGTATGTACATTATGGCAATATGAAATATATTAGGCGCGTTGGTTTGCAAAGCACCATGGTTCGAGGAGAAATGTCAAAGGGTCATTCATTCATGTTTACAAGAGAGCCGTACGGTCGATTATGGTCCGCGTACATTGACAAATTTCTACTGCCAGATTTTTGGAGAACGGATGCACATGCTGTTATTAACAAAGTGCGACGAAACGCTACTGATGAACAACGGGTATGTGCAAATGACGTTACATTTGCAGAGTTTCTACAATACATAGTGGCGACCTATCCCCGAAAATTAAACGAACACTGGCAGCCGGTTTATAAGATATGCGATCCTTGTCGAGTGGTCTATGACATCATTGGCAAACAGGAAACATTCACCAATGACTCAAACTATATATTACAGAAATTTGGACTAGGTTATTTGATTCCTACGTCAAGTTCAAAATCGTCAAGGGCGACTGAAGAAATAACGATGTTGGTCAAATATAACTTTGATTTGGAGCGTTCAATAAAGAAAGGCTGTTTCGATAAAGAAGATGTTGCAGTGCGACTTTGGAAAGCTTTCCAATACAACGGATATATCCACAAATCAATTGATATTCCTATGAAGAAAATAAAATCAAAAAACTTCACTCAGCATCCAACAGAGGTATTTTTGGAATATGCTTTGTGGACATTGCAATACCAACACGACCAAACATTTGAAATTAGAAATCAAAAACGCCATATGATGTTAGACGTTTATAAAAGTATTCGCAAGGACCTGGTAGAATCTATTCAAGAGGTTTATAAATTTGATTTCGAGTTGTTTGGATATGACAAACATTTTTTGAAAGAAGTATAAAAGTATTTAAATGTTCTAAATCTATTGATAAGGTTTTTCTCCATACTATGAAAAGCTCTTTCACTTTGTCCCCTTTGTACTCCATATCAAGAATTCGTCGTTTACAGTTTTAATAACACATTAATTTTACACTCAGCACATCCAATATGCCAAAGGAGGTTAAAACATGTAATACAAACTACTATTCATTTCTTTTTCTAATTGTTATATACATATTTAGAATATTTTGCTATCTATTGAGATATATCATATTAAGGCGTTTAAATTAGTATGTTTGTTTCCGGTCCTCAAAAAAAAACTTTAAAAAATGAATAAAAAACAAATAGGCTGCGTAGGTGGGGATCCTTTTTTATTAGGAAAACCGTTTCATTTTTTTCTATAACCGTTAGCGATCAATTTTATGCTTATTGTTAAAACCAAAACCACATCGTTTTTATAATTTGAATGAAAAGAAATCATTCAAATGATAAAAAAATATTCTCAAGGCAATAAAAAGGTCGGAGTAACAAAAAAGAGCAGGTTCAGAAACCGGAAACAAACATTGTTAAGGTATTAGACGCGTAATACACACTTTTATAAAAGCTTTAACCGACAACATAGTTATAATCATGGTACACTATGGGACTTTTATCCAAAGTTTGAAGATTTTTTACCGTGAATTAAAAAAGTTATTTATGTTTCATTACACCCACCCCCAAACTGCAAGGGCTACAAAGACCGACAAGTATATAATTTGTTTATATTTGATTTTTTTTTTCGCATTATCAGAGATAATGAAATAAACACAACAGTTTCTGGTAAAATAATACTTCAGTTAACAGAAAACTTAAGTTCAAACGAACAAATTATTGATACACATGAAAAATCATTTTGATTGATCTTGTGAGTCTTCGGAACAAAGCAGTATTTCGATGTTTCAAAATATATAGCAGTTTTACAAAATTCATAAAAAATAGTTAAATATAAGGCAAATTGCTGAAATCATTTTAAATATTATCTATGATGTCTATTGAACAATTTAGAAGACAATTTATGATAGTTTACCGTCCAGTTTTGAAGAAAATATACATAATGTCATGTAACCATACATTTTTATAGCTAATAAAATGCTTAAAATTCAACCTTTTTCTTGTAAAAATTTATAAAGCTTAAATGGACTTATTCATAAAATGTACTTTTTCAAATAAATGAATTTAATTATGATACTAACTCAGAAATAGAGTTTAAAACAATGAGTGTACTTTTAAACTAAAATATGTAAAGAAACAAGAAGACAAAGTGGGCGGTTATGCCCCTTCAAAAATGTCAGAGAGAAAGTTCTCAACTAATGTCTTTTTAATATTATAACATGTAAACACTCTCTGTGGGTAATTTGATGTCTATCTGTCTTGTTTTGTCATTGGTATTCTAACATTAAGATTTTTTCACAATAATTCTTCACTCTTCAACATTTGAAGTTTCGTCTGTTCCCATGCGTTTGTACTTGTAGTGTGTGCACAGATGATAACTTCTCAATTCTGAGTCAATGCTGGTTTGGTTCTCATGCCCCTTCAGGTACTTTACCCATCCAAAATGTTTAGTGCTGTAAAGAAAAAGAGGTGTACTTTAAAGCCTTTCTAAATAATAAGTATAGATAACTATACTGCCATACATATAAACAATAAAATATAAACAGTTTAGTATTTCTCGACATTATTTTGAAAACATAACAACAACAAAAACAAGCTGATACATACATGTATATATAAAGAAAATTATTAAATGTATCTATAAAATTCATCATCATCATCATCATCATCATCATCATCATCATCATCACCACCACCACCACCACCACCACCACCACCACCACCACCATCATCATCATCATCACCACCACCATCACCACCACCACAACCACCCAACCACTTGATTATTAAATACAGTGGGTTTATAAAAACAAAAACCAAGTCAAATATGTTTTATATGAAATACTCACATCATCTCTGTCAGATGCGACTGCCTTGTGCATAGACATGACTGTCAAATATATCTCAAGGATCCAACATAGTATTTAATGCAGGCTCGAATTCTTCATAACCCAGTGTTGGTGACTTAGTAATATTCACTCATTTCCCTGCCTGAAAGAAATTAGACTTCTGATTATCAACCAACAGAAACTACTACCATAAAATACAAATGCACAAGTATTATACAGTCTGCACTAATATCCGTTTTAGCCAAAAGTAAGGGTTGGTAGGTACAAATATGTAGTTGTTGTGCGTATGGTTGATAATGATTCACAACAGTCTGGGGTTTTAACGAGACCTACACCAAGCAAATGAATGTCGCTAGTGTCCAAGCAGTTGTGGCTTCAAGCCCCAAACTACGTACAACTTTTTCTCACAAGTTAATTTTGAAAATATGCATTTTGTAAACAAATAACGGGTGTGTACATGTATTATGGTATGTAAGAAATAGGTCACGTATCAAAACACATCATTTTAAAACACAATTTTAAGTCTGATATTTTTCTAAGATATAACAATCAAATTAAATATTACATACTCATATCATATACATAAATAATGTACATAAGTACATATAAAAATATGTAACATGTACACGAGTACATGTAAAAATATGAACACGCTGTCTAAACATTTAGCTAACAAAAATGATTTAAGAATTCCAAAGATAAATTAAAAAACAAACATTTTTGAACACATCAACGTACCAAACTGCTCAAGGATACTTACATTCATAGCCCTTTGATACGAATATCTGAATATCCCAGTTCCATGCTGATTGTTGACAGTTCGTTTTTTCGACAGAAAATCTTCTCATTCGCGTATAATTCACTTATAATCCATGTTTTACTGTAATGATTCAAGTTGTTAGATGTATCGTAATCAACTGTCAGCGTGCGCTTTAAGTGTTTATTTATTTTAAACGTAAATTCATGAGAAATACTTCACAGAGTTTCCAAATACTACAATGTAGAAATTCCATTATTGACCTATGAATAGCGGCGAAATACCTTCAGTTTCTAAAACTAGCAACATCCGGTACAGGCCGAATACGCCCGATGTTCGTCGCGATCTGTTACGGCGAGTGGCGATATATGTCGATGTTACCCGATGTTTCCCGAGTTTTATTAAATGGCTAATACCTTAACTGCCTAAACAATTTATGCTTATTCGTGTGATTCATCTATATTGAAACCTATTGTGTATTACATTTTTATTAAAATCTCTGTATATGTCTTGGCCATATAACTGCATGTTATCCAATTTGTTAATGGCCAAAGGCAAGATGCCGATATGGCCAATAAATATTGAAACTTGTATAAGTCAATGTTAAATGACAGGATTTTTAAAAACAATATGTTAGTATCCCAACAGCAACTTGTAACGACCCTTTTAAGACATCTCACAATTGTACTTATGTTCTTCTTTTTGAAATTTAGTGAACTAAATACCCATTCTTGCTTTTTCATTTTAATAAAACTTTGCTAATATTGATTTCTATACTTAATGCACAACCACAATCTTTCCCAATATCACTTAAAGTTTGGAGTTCTACTGCTGTTTTTAAGTCGTTTATTTTAAGAATTTATGTCTTTTGAACACAATAAGATTTTGAAATACTGGTATTGCATAAAAGCGTCCCTTTTCGAGATTACTGTATTTTAAAAACTTTCAGAAAAATCAAGTGAATAAATGATGTATACATTCTCTATCAACACCCTGTTGGAAATGCGACCTCAGTGTAGAGCCTTAACAAAAAGATAACCTCCAGCATGTCACAAATTTGTCAAACTCCGTTGTGCTGCCGATTATCCAATGCAAACAATATTGTATTAAGGGAGAGTTAAATAACAAGTGCATATGTGATAAGAAATAAAACAACGTGTAAAAGTGTTTAAATTCATAATGTTGGCATTCTCACGAAGAACATATTTAAATAATATTAAAACTTTGTGGATTAAAAAAGTTTTTTTACGAAATGCGATATTGCTTTTTATTTTGAGCGTAACAGCAATAACAATTTTCAAGAATTGTAAAGGTAAGTAAAAATAATCAGAAAACTTAAATATATTTACTAAATTGTATTCGTGAGTCATACAAAAGTGTAAGATCGAAACATATGAAAACTTCTGAATCATTGAAACACTGAAACATTCAATTTTATTGTATGCCTTAGGCCACATCAAATTGATCATTTGTTCTACGGATTTTGCCAAAAGAAAGTAGGAGCGAGCGAGCGAAAATAAATATACTTTTTTAAAAAAATTATGGCAATTCTGAGGCGAGCGCAAAGCGAAAAAAAAAATGAAAATATGTCTCAATATTAAACAATTTGCAATAAGATCCAGTGCTTTACTTTTAACTTTAATTTAAACATGGATATATTGTAAAGATAACATTCCTCATAATTACGTCTAATTATTCGAAAACCAAAAAGAAAACTATTGTATTCATTCCGTAATTTATTATTACAAAAACATTTTAGACTAGTTAGAGTTATTCATCATTTGAGCATTTCCAAATATAATGGGTCTAGTCTGAATTTGAACCTCTTGCAGCACAAGATAAAATTGTAGTGACTTTGACATTGCAGAAAATTGAAAATGTAAATAACACAGAGATTATTTCTAAAAAAGACACCGTGGATTAAATTGTGGGACAACATAATTGAAGCAGTGTCAAACAAACCTACAAATGTGGCACCGGTTATCATATTAGAGCAGGTGGTGGATAAAGATGTTTCTCTTTCAAGACCTCGCCTTTACCACAAACCTATGGTTTAAAGGTCCGTGCCTTGAAAAAGAATATCTAGCTTCAATGCCCGTATGAAACAGGTCACTTTAATAACAGGCCACATTACGACAAATCGATCATTGAAAGCAAGTGGATAAAAACAAAGAATTGAGAAAATTACAATTGGCTGGTGCATAAATACAGACTGTTTCTAAAACATTCACAAGTCTTACTACTAGTTTTTATCTGTTTATAACAATTATGAGTATATGAAAACTGAGAAATGCATTTTAGAATTTAAAAAAATAACTCACGAAAACATGTTCAATTCTTCTAAGTCGTGAGTCCGTGTATTTTAGTATAAGTTTTGCACTCAAAATTCGATTTAGTTATTATTTAACACTAAATATTGAGTACAAAACAATGAATTACTGCAAACACACATAAACAATCATTGCCTTCGACGCTGTGAAATTGTTGTTGTTTACTGAAAACAATAATCCATTGACTATAACACTGATTTTCATTTAAAACGTGTAATTTACATTACGGAAACTGAAAGTTACCTGAAAATTTATACCGGAAATAAATAACAACGGTGCGTCCTGCAAAATATTCCCGACAAAAAAGACTGTCAACAAATATCGGCTGTTTTGCGGTTACCCGGACCTGATTTTGTCCTGACACGAGGAAATTTTGCTCGCGAAGAATGTAAAACATGGAAATACCTTCAAAAAAGGCGAATCTAGGTTGCAGGTTTAAATCTAAGTAAAAGAACTTTAGAACATAAAGGAAATTCAGAAGTAAACAAAAAAAATAATATGCGCTGCCAAATAGTATGTGCGGGCGCAAACAAAAAAGTTTGTTTATTTATTTTTTTCGTTTTTCGAATTTAAGGTGCGGCAAATCCGACGAACAAATGATCAATTTGTTGTGGCCTTAAATAAAAATGCTTAAGAAAAATGCGCACGTTATATCATTTCGGAAATGGCGTCCTTTATATTGTGTTCCAGTCCTGTGCGCGCTGACATTTTTATTTGGAACTAAGAGCGGGCCTATATATATTAAAAGTGAAACATGATAAATTGATCTTTTCACTGTTTGAAGCAGTGGAATATCATTTTTTTTTATTTCCCAGATAAATCTCTATAAATCACAGGAAAGCATATATAACTATCGTTATTTTTGTTTTGATATTTTACAGGCTTTGTCATTGTACGGCCCATATATGTTTCTCCTTTTACGTTTGTTGATAAGTTGTTGATATCGCAATGTTGTCTTACAAAGTGCATACATATAAGAACCATCTTTATTTAATTTTTAATTCCTTTAAATGATTATGATGAAAGGTAAAAAGAATGACTACGTGTTTAACTCATATAAACGACGTAAATTTGTAAAAGGTTTTTTATACATCGACATGAACTTTTGTTCTGTTATATTCATCTTATTCTTAACCAGACACAAACATGTGTTGAAAACATGACATAGACTCCTTAAGACTTTAAAAAGATGAACTATTATGTTAAAGCTTATCATTTCCAACTGTTGAACATTGTGAGGAATCTATTTCATAGTATAGCAACCAGCATACGAGAAAATGTCGGTTCATTGAAATATTGTATGCATGTCACAGATCAAATGAAATGTTTTCATAAAAAAGCAAATACTATTTGTCTAACCTAGCAAAAAAACTGAATACTGATTACAATTATAGATTCGAAAAGGCGGATATAAAATACATGCCTTTTTAAGAGAGAACAGTTATATTATATTGTATAATACACCGACAATAAACAAATATCCTCTAAGATCAGAGGTTGCTGCTAACTTTCAGAGTAGGAAACGCAGTGTTTCGCCTCGCCTAAACCAGTGTGTGTATACCACGTGATATATTACGTCATTTATGCTACGCCGGAAGGCAAATTTTTGCTTAAAATAAAGACTTAAATCAAAGATTTTCTTAAACTAAACCATTTTAAATCAAACAAAGGGCAGTCTATGCCGTTTAAAGAGCACCGTCTTCGTTTTATTACCGAAGTTTCATAAGGTGATTAGTTTTATCAAACACGACGACAAACCTGTTGCCGAAATACTGTTTTGACAGGGCTCCGTCAGACGGCCGTATTGTGAAAATGTTTTTCGAAGTGTTTTAAGATACTAAACTTGCAATTAAATTCTGGTAAAAGACCGAAGGCTGGGCTCCGTAAGCGGTATTGACTGTGCTATGTTTCTTCCAAATTGGTGAGAAAATAGTGAAGTTATTTTTGTTTAAAGTCTTCTTTCGAAGCGAAAAATTGCCTTCCGATGTAGCATTTATCACGTGGTATACACACACTGTAAACAAGGTATTTATGTTTATAAGAATTCAATTATTTTTCAGCGTTTTATAACAAACGCTTAAACCAGTAAAACAGTCACATTCAATTGATAACTGGATATAAAAAGGGTTATTTGCGTTATCTAAATGTCCCTTAAATGGAAACTGATTCTCTACATAAGTTTGACAACGTCATTCTATATTATATCTTATTATTCATATATTGTGAAAAGGTTTTTTGGAAATGTGAAAAATAGGTTTGAAGTATATAAAATACACTCTCTTTTGCAGAAAATGTACATTGTGTGAGACAAAGCAATTTCAAGCCTAGTTGAATCCTTCTATAAGAACCCTCCTCCCCCCCAAAAAAACCACAAAAACCAAACACACACACACGCACACACGCACACACACACACACACACACTCCCTGTGTATAGTACACAACCTCTGCGTATTAATCTTAATCTAATTGCCTAATTGTCTTATCAGTTGTCTGATCTGACATACTGCAGTTTTGGAGGATTTTATTATAGAAGTGGACTCTAACTTACCCTGAGCAAATAAACAAATACAAAGGAAATAGGCCCATACTGTAACAACAGTACAATTAGCAGGAGATGCACAGCAGGGGATTGTCATGCAAAACATTCCTTAAAGTAGGCCTTTAAGGAGTGTTTGGCATGATAATCCCCTGCTATGCATCTCCTGTTCATTGCACGAGTGTCACAGTATAGGCCAAACAATACGTTAAACAAACGTTGGGCGACTCCTCCGTCTCCTATGGAGGGACAATGTTAGTAAAAGATTCTTGGCTTGTCCCTAGGCATATTGCAGTTTTAAAGTATATAAACATCAGCAAATCTGATATCTGCTATTGATTGTGCATTTAGTTCAACAACTTAACATGATAGTTCGACATTTTTAACTATAATGTCTTAGAAAATAAAGTGGAAATAATTCCAGACTTCCGGCATTAGCCCATGGATATTCTGTCAATTTCAGTAACAAACTTACCATTAGGAACCACACAGGAATCTGGGTACAAACGGACATTCAAAGAAACATCCAGACAGGTAAACGTTATTGTTAGCTTTAAGCGTGAATATGAATTCAGCATTGCTTTTTTCTCGATGTGCCCCATTGCAAGGCACACATAGTCTGTGAAATTTGGTTTCGTTGCGCTTTATCCTTTAACAGAAGTGCAGAACTCGAAACGTCCCTAGACTTTTTATTGATAAATCAACCCTTTGAGTGTCAAACAAGCGCAAGATTTACATAATGATCTCGTAAAAACATTCAATTTACTTCAGGGAGAAGACGAGGATACAGCAACGTGTAACAGCTATGTGGAGAAGTTAGTGCAACTGCGTTTGCAACAAGTTCGGGAATTTTGTGCTAAAAATATCAAAGTTGATATCTGGGAAAATCTTAAACCCACAGGCGAAGTATGGTCAAGTATGAAACATGACATTCACTATTGTGTAACTCCTAAAATTGGCTGTACATATTGGAAACAAGTTATGCGCTTTATTGCTGGAGATTATAATACAAATCTTAATATAAGCAAGCCAGGAGACATCGATCGCGCGTATGTACATAATTGGAATTTGAAATACATAAGGCACGTTGGTTTGGCAAGCGCCATGGCTCGAGGTGAAATATCAAAGGGTCGTTCATTCATGTTTACAAGAGAACCGTACAGTCGATTATGGTCCGCGTACATTGACAAGTTTCTGTTGCCAGACTTTTGGATATGGGATGCACATGCTGTTGTTAACAAAATTCGACAAAACGCTACTGATGAGCAAAAATTATGTGCAAATGACGTGACTTTTGCGGAATTTCTACAATACATAGTGGCGTCTTATCCCCGAAACTTGAATAAACACTGGCAGCCGGTTTATAAAATATGCGATCCTTGTCTAGTGGCCTATGACGTCATTGGCAAACAGGAAACATTCGCCAATGATTCACACTATATATTGCAGAAATTTGGACTAGGTAATTTGATTCGTATGTCAGGTTCAAAACCGTCAAGGGCGATTGAAGAAATGACGATGTTGGTCAAATATAACTTTGATTTGGAGGGTGCTCTACATAAAGGCTGTTTTGACAAAGAAGATGTTGCAATGCGACTTTGGAAAGCATTCCAATACAACGGATATATTCTCAGATCAATTGATATTCCTATCAAAAGTATGCTTTCAGACAACTTCACTAAATATCCGACGGAAGTATTTCTTAAACATGCTTTGTGGACATTGCAATATCTACACGACCAATCCACTGATATAAGTAATCAAAAACGGAAGATGATGTTAGAAGCGTATAAAGGTGTTCCGGTGGAACTGGTAAAATCTATTAAGGAGGTTTATAAATTTGATTTCGAGTTGTTTGGATATGACAAAAATAGTTAGGAAGAAGTATTAAAAATATTTGCCTGCCTATAATTAATTGATTCGATATATATCAATATAAACGATTATTTGTTTTCACGGCTTTTGAAACACAGATCAAATATAAAATGTAAAGCCAGTTATTGGAAAATACTACATTAATCGTATGTCATACCGACAATTATTTCACATGATAGAAAATAACGTGTATATGAGGGTACTACAGCTGTTTTGGGGTAGATTTCATAACTTTGTAATCGTGCCATATAGGTGTCATTTATTCAATCAATTTGAGTTAAGAGACACTACATTGAAATTGAAAACAGAACAAGATAAAATGTGTATGATTGTGTATTACTTTTTTACAAAACAAACGTTGCCTATCAAATATTGTTTAATGTAGTAGACTTATCTCAAATAGGGGCCTTTAGAATATAAAGTATTAAAGGGCAAATGTTGGCCCCATTTAAATAAATTTATAATCTAGAGTTTCAAATGAAATATAAAAAATGAGCATTCTTGTTTGAAAAAATCTTTGTCGCAAATTCGGGGATAAGCTTTTATTTGTGTTTGTTTCGGTATATCATTAAATAGTTTCGCCGAATTTTGTAAAAATAACACAATGTGGCTGTAAACCTTTTTAAGAAATAATGATATGTGTTGGTATTGGTTCAATATTGCATTGTGAATAAGATTGATGTGTATATCCATGGCGATGGGGTATCAATTGCAGAATCAATTATGAATGGATGGTTTGTAGAATAAAATTACTGTTTAATGGAACACTAGTTAGAATGATTATAATGTAAACCATGCGTTTAAAAAAGAAAGATTAATATCTACTTTGAAATTCGAAAACATTGTTATTATATTGGCCTATTAACATAAAAGTTAAACTTCAAGAGAGAGAAAAATACCACAATACACTAGTTTTGTGCCGATGATCGATTATAATCGACAATTGATCGGAAAGGCCTACGTCGGCGACAATCGATAGTGAAATTTGAACAATCGATTATAGAAACAAGGGACGTAAACGCTATCGACTACTTTACTTATTTCTGGTCAATGCAAGTTTATGTTAAAATGTTACGGTGTTACTATGTTAAATAATGTACTCATATGCTTATCAAGTCAATAAGTCACAACAGTGCATTTTTACAAATTTGCTTATCAAGTCAATAAGTCACAACAGTGCATTTTTACAAATTTTCTTTGTAATTGAACTGCTAAAGAATTGGTTCTCAACTTCTCATGTTTGTGGTTTATAAGTGATTTTAAAAACATTTTTTTCTAATCATTTAAAAATTCAGTTTTCTCATTTTTCTGAAAGAAACTGTACCTGTAAGACAGAAACTGTTCTTGTAAATAATATAGAATATTTAACATTCTTTGTGTTTTTGGCACATGTATGCCATACTAAGTGTAAGACAATAATTAGAGCCTGTGGCCTCACGTTCTGCAATAGTGACATGTCATCACTAAACGAACGTCGCTTTCTGAATAAATAATGTACAATTTATATAAAGAAATCTACAAACAATATTTTAAGGGAACATTGGTTCTTAAAACTTGTGCATGTACTGTATCTGTATGCTTTTAATATGATGGCCAAAGATAATCAAATTATAATTGAATCGATTAACAATCGATCATTGATCGGTTTCATAAAACCGATTATTGATAGTTATTTTTCTGACCAATTCCAAACACTACAATACACCATGTTGAACGGCAATTTCTGACTTTTACTTTCGGTTCCATTCAACAGCCTCTTGCACTATGGTAAATTGGCGTTAAACTGTGAAAAGCCTAAATTTGTTTACATTTCATAGTCATTTTGATTTGTTTTGACTCTCTTCAACAAAAAATGTTTAGCAATAATGCTCCAAACTAGAGTACTTTTTTCTGTTTCCTTCTTCTATGACGCCTTTTTTACCCACAATATGGGCCAAAAAGTAGAGCCATCCGCGTGGAAATTTTCACCAATAAAAGGGGTCATAGAGTCGGGCAATCCGCGTGGACCTTTTTTACCCATAATAGGGGCCGAACATTAGGACCATCCGCATAGACTTTTTTACCCATTATAGGGGCCAAAGAGTCGAGCCATCCGCGTAAACCCTTTCAAAGAAATACAGAAAAAAATTTTAAGCATATATTGTACATGCAATAATATTAATAGTATTTACTCATATTTTTATCGATTGGTGGCAGCACGAAAATACAATTTTAACAGAAGTAGAGAACAGTACAAAGCAATATTTGGTTATATAAAATAGTGAGTATATTGAAAGCTTTGAAAATCAATTGTTCAAAGGTACCGATTTGTCGCAAAAAGATGCGTTTTACATCTGACAGACGAGCAGTTTTGCCCTCGAAACCAAGAAAAGAATAACAACATGTTAAAATGAAGCAAAATCAATGTATCCTAAGAGAAAAGACAATTGCAAGCAAAATGACGAAATATAGCCACATATAACATATGTTTAGTTCAGTCAGCTGTGTATTAACTGCATAAGTATTCACCGCAAAACATCATATAATTTATTCGGATAAATATTCATACTAGTGGTATACTATCCTCACCTTTTATTTGATGTATGTATATTAATCATTAACTTTTATTACATACCTTACGGTGCAGGATTTTTATAAGCCCATGCACTAGTTTTCATACACAACCAGTGTACTTGTTATGCAAATTAGGTAACATTATCACATAAAATGTATTAATACGCGCGGTAAAATAAGGTTAACAAGAATTGCTCCATCAACAGTTTTGTTACATGGGTATCGAACCACTTGGGGTTCCAAAGAAATCCTGGTGGTGTCAACAAACTGAGTTCCAAGATGAAACGAATTGTGATAAAGACTGGGCTTAATACAAACAAACGCCTCACTTATCACAGCGCCAGAAATACCTCGTCTAGAAATGAAAACAATGTTCCTGTGAACCCAATTATTCAAATATCAGGACACAAACATTGCATTTATCAACAATTATATCCACACAAATCCAACTCAACACAACACACATTCTGTGCTCCAGTGAAAATACCTAATCTTTTCTCCAGTCGTTTGATAGAAACTCCTGCTTCGGTGTCATACACCATCTACAGAAACTAGTGACATTTAACCTAAAAGTATTTATGTTTTCTACAGATTTATCGAAGGGGTCACTCATACTAACGATAAAGCATCAGATAACTATTCATTACTGCAGTTTACAAAATGTCAGACACTCAAAAAGCCTATATAGCCGAAAGTTAAACAACTCCGATATTCGCGTAAATTGGTTGGTGCGAAAGACGTGCAAACACATAGTTAAACGAACAGATGTAAAAGAAACCTGCAGCCTTCATGCATATAATGATCCAATCTTACAATGGCAACAAGAATCCTCACCTGAACATGCGTCTAGTTGAAGAAAATTGAAGTTTTCGAATTTATCTTAAACAAGCCCCAGTACGTTGATCCGGTCTACTGTTAAAACACTACAATTATTTGAAGGGAATGGACTACCCATTGACGAGTTCAATCCCATAAACCGGATCAATGTTCTAAGTTTTTTATGAATACTTCCGGAAACTACATGTTTTCGATCTACGACATTAGACGCGCACTAGCGGCTTATTTTACGGCTGAAGGCCGGCTGTAGGCCGCTAATAACCGTATCTCGGAAATGGCAGAGGGTCAGTCTTTTATGTTTACAAGAGAACCATATAGTCGTCTATGGTCCGCGTACATTGACAAATTTCTATTGCCAGATTTTTGGAGAACGGATGCACATGCTGGTATTTACAAAACGCGACAAAACGCTACTGATGAGCATTGAACATGTGCAAATGACGTTACTTTTGCAGAGTTTCTACAATACATTGTCGCGTCTTATCCCCGAAACTTAAATGAACACTGGCAGCCGGTTTATAAAATATGCGATCCTTGTCTAGTGGCCTATGACGTCATTGGCAAACAGGGAACATTGGCCAATGACTCACACTATATATTACAGAAATTTGGGCTAGGATATTTGATTCCTACGTCAGGTTCAAAATCGTTAAGGGCGACTAATGAAATGACGATGTTGGTCAAATATAACTTTGATTTGGAGCATGCTATACATAAAGGCTGTTTTGACAAAGAATATGTTGCAATGCGACTTTGGAAAGCTTTCCAATACAACGGATATATCCATAGATCAATCGATATTCCTTTCAAGAAAATGAAATCATCCAACATTTTTTGGAACATGCTTTGTGGACATTGCAATACCAATATGACCAAAATTTGAAATTAGAAATCAAAAACGCCATATAATGTTAGACGTTTATAAAAGTATGCCCAAGGAACTGGTAGAATCTATTTAAGAGGTTTATAAATTTGATTTCGAGTTGTTTGGATATGACAAACATATTTTGGAAGAAGTATAAAACGTTCTTTAATGAATTTAATCTAATGATAAGATTCTCCAAGATTCTAGTTACATGTTCTTTTATTTCGTCCCCTTTTGACATCTTTTCGGACAGCAAGAAGTCATCATTAACAGTTTTAATTACATATTTATTTCATACTCAACACATACTTTCTACCAAAGATGGTGAATATATGTAATACAGATATCATTTGAAATACATGTAAGGTGCATGTCGAAAGTGTCGATTTCTAGTTCTAGCGGAACATTTTGTTACAATCGAGACACAAGTCGTACGTCATACCGGAAACTAATGGCACGTGGAAAAACAAAAGTGTAAAAGAGCGTTGTCAAAAACTACAGTTGTTTGGTTTATTTGTCATTTTTGCCGTTTACTAGTATGTCATTTATATAATTAATAATATGTTAATACATTCAAATTAAAACAGAACAATCTAAAACATTTATGATTGGTATTTAAAAAATGTGCGTGCGTGCGTGCGTGCGTGAGTGCGTGCGTGCGTGCGTGCGTGCGTGCGTGCGTGTGTGTGTGTCTTTTAATTGCTGTAAAACATAACCGATGCACATTTCCACTGTATTCGCAAACATTTATTGGAAAACGTGTTTTAATAAGGCTCATGATAAGAAAGAGAGAGGTTGGCCATTGTACGTCCAACACTGCTTTTCGCTATAACCAAAAAGTGTTTGCTTTTCGAAATAACAAAAAATAAAGTACATATTTCAATATTATTTGAGCCTCATTTGTAGGTAGGTATATACCCTGTGGATAGAATATGCATTTCGAGACTTCCGTTTTAAAGGCAAACATTGTGAATATATATAAAAACATAGTTTGGGACAAGAAATGTATTTTGCTATTCACTATTACTAACGATATTTTATACATTCTGAGCATTTGCCCACGATTTTTGAAAAAAAAAGTTCAACATATCGCTAAGTAACCGAGTTCAGTGGATTTTTTTTTCTTTTAGCCTGCGCTATGTTTTGTTAAAATTTATTTGAAAATAACGGACTTAAATCGATATTCCTATCTGAATCGAGATCTATTTTGCTTCATGCAATAACCAAATGTGATATCACAAACCACGTGGTATGTCCACACTGTTCTTCAATACCGATAGTTTAAATTTTAGTGCAATTTTGACGGTGTCAGGGTCGTTTTTAGATATTTCACCAAATTTGCGTGCAAAGTTATTTATTGACGTAAATCTCATGACGCATAGTATTTTGAAGTGAACGTCAAATAGAATCCGATTGACGTCGCCGTTTTGAGGTTTTTATTTTATTTTGTATATATATATTTGCTGAACTACATTGTTCTGACTCTCCTTTAAATCGTTCTATTTTTAATCTAGTATCATTATCCATTCAATTATTATTTTGAAATCGCACGTAGATGTGTCTTATATGTATGTAGCCCGGGTTGGGTAAGACAAATTGCAGTCATTGACAAAAAGTGTATATTAAAGGTTATTTATTGTTCCATATATAATCCGAAAACATTTCATCGATAAAGTTGGATTATCTGTTATTATCAAGATATTTGAAAGGCTTTTACTATCAGTACTATCAGTACTTCCCTTGCAGCGTTACATTCCGTGATAACAAGATTTCATTTTCGGAAAGAAAAAATAATAAATTATAACCAAATTGACGTTATACCGATGGTGTATTAGAAGAGCATTAACATGGATTGTTACGCCCACGATATATAAGTATGAGTAAGGTTTTGTATATTCGTATAAGTAGATCAGTTATTTTTAATTTATTTAGGTTAACCCAGAGGCTTTTTCATAATCAGATACAGTGTGAAATATATCAGGTAAGGATCATAAGAAATCTTATCAAGCATGTTATATCGAATCTCTATTATCATTAATGAATCGCGCTTCAAATAAACAGAGGGACGGTGTATGCCCTCAATGGTGGTATCCTGACGGATTGTGGATGACATGACTTTCGCTTGGAAAATAGGCGACCGGGCATTACCACTAACATTCGGAACTCCTCGGCCATTTTTATCAAAAACAACCTCGGATGTCGGTTCATCAGTTGAAATAGCTCGTCAATTATATCATTAATTAAATGAAGTGTTTTAGAGATGTATTTATTGATCTAAGTTTAAATTGGTTACCAGTGAAGTGTATTATTGCAAACATAATTAAGATTCCCAAGAGTTAAGTCATAAAGTTTAACTGCTAAATAAAATTACTTCGCGATCTACTTGCAGCGGACTTAAACGTACCACTTTTTGAGTATGTAAACCGTCCAAATACATCCGAGGTTGTTTTCGATTAAAATGACCGAGGAACTCCGAATGTACCACTAAATAGGACAAAACAGACCAAAGGAGTATGAAGCGAATCTTAAAACTGCAACTCTAGAGCCATATGGCATCTTTTTACATTTATCTTGTAAGTTGTACCATGAATGATGTTTTATGCATTTTTCTAACCATGACCACACGAACCGATCAAAGGCTTTGGTGTGATCGAAAAGGATTATGATGTCTGCATTATTTCATTTATTACATCTTGAATTTTTTTTAGAATTATAGTGCAGATTAATTAAATAATACCAGAGTCGATTATTTTTACGTTATCGTAAATTTCGTTAGTTGCCATTAGAAAATATTCGCTTATAACAGTCTAGAACATTGGTACCAAGACAAGACAAGACAAACAGTAAATTCGCCAGAAGCTGTACAAAACATAGCAATATGCTGGAACAAATGAATTAAATTCCAACAGACCATTAACAAACAAGACCACAATACTACAAAAAAAAAAAACACATGTTTTATAAAGAACAAATATCGTTAACAATTAATGTCGGGTTGTCCACCTTTGGCAGGTCAGTGACAAAAATACAATATCAGTGAAATTAGTCTTGACATTATTAAAAAATACACAATTTTTTGTATGTAAATGAGTAATCATAAGGCTTTTACAGACTCCAAATGCTATTTTGTCTGAAACATGGTTCAGTATGCAGCGTTGAAGAATATAGAAAGATAACAATATTTTATAACAAGCCATCACGTAATCATCGACATCCCTTCATGGTGATGACGCGTTAAATGTGTTTAAAACTGAGTTTGCGTCTAGGTGCCTACCTCAACGAAATGTGGGATATCGGTGCTGCGCACAAAAACAATGCGGTGACATTAGTTGTTTTAATCCCATTTTTATCGTGTTAATTGAAAAATAATAGGTAAGATTTCCCACCCCAATTAGTGTTATAACTTGAACATTTTACATGTATTTGGCAAGGGATAAAATAGTCTTTAATACTGTGTTAAAATAATTGTTTGTATAATGCACCAGTCAGTTGTAACCACACACACCCCCACCCCTAGGTCCTGGGGTATACCGGGGATAGCCGGGGAAATGGGCTGTGTTTTACCTCCCAGGTGGTCCCGCAGTGCCGGATGAATGCGGTGGTTTTGTCTTCGCGCCAAAAATAGCGGAGAATGGGCCTAACATAGGGTCCCTGGGGCTCGGGGGCATTTGGCGGGGATTTTAACAGCAGTTCGTCCACGCAGGGCGAGGATTTTACCCGGGCTTGGCTAGACCGTAAGTCAAAGTCCCCGCTATTCCCCGGACCTCAAAGTTGCGATAAAAAGTGACGATATAGGTACTTACGACCTTTAATGAAACGGCCCCCTAGGGGCGTGGTTACAAATGACTGGCGCATAATCAGAGATACATGTTTAAAAAACACCATCCCTTGCTGATATTGCCACCTATTTGATAACTATTTAGTGTATGCACTTATTTGTGGACCAATGGTAACTGAGTATATATAGTAATCAAATGCCAACCCTTTCATAGTCCTCAGAACGATTTGTCAATGAACGATTTGACTGCTCAAGTCATATGCGCTATTGCTATTCCGCTTGATATGATAAAATGCATTTTGAACGTTCTACGTAAATACGTGTGCATGCTTACGTGCCCGTCCGGATCGCCGGACAAATTATCACGCAATTTTAAGAAGATCTCTTACAACCAAAACTCCATTAAGCAGATTACAAATCCGCCAAATTTCCATTAAATAACAGAAACAATGACTTCAATAGTTGGTTTGATTATTTAAGTGAGTTATTAAGAAGCTCACGCATGCGCATTGGCTAAAAAGGAATTTGCGCGGAATTTCGCACTGAACAATTAGAAATGTATGATTTATTTTTGATCTTCTAGGCGCCAGGACGGTCAACTTAATCGTTCAGAAGACTAAAAATAAAAAGAAATTGTTAAAAAAATCGGGATGATCTGACAATGCCCTCACTTCGGACACTTCTTTTTACTGTTGGACGTTTAGAGATATACACTTTAACATACATGAAATCTTAAAATAAAATGTAGGAAGAACTAAATAAGAAATACGTTATATCTAAAAGATTATTCGTAAAAACAGTACGTTGATTACAGCAAGCATATATAGTGTGTCTTTGTTATGTTTGAATGGTTTGTAATAAAAAGAATAACGCCACATAATTTATCGCCACTGTTTTCGTTTGATTTTAAACGAAGATTTAACAATTCAATTCAAATACGATATAAGCTTATCTGCTTAAATATTTGGCAGCTATTCCTGTTAATAGCTCGGTTTACAATAAAGGCTTTTTAAATCTGATTAGTATTTGTACCTGTCTGCATTATCAAATCGATTTTGAAGTAATTTAAGAGGTTTTAGTTTTCACCTTGTTTGTGCTTTAAATTGTGAAAATGCCATATGGATAAAGACTCTAAAATAAAACAGGAATAGAGCGTAAAAGTTTGTTTTTTATACGTTTTGGAGTAATGACATCATCAAAGAAATTATACATTGCGCTCGACGTCGGTACGAGTAGAAGTGGTTACGCCTACTCGTTTACAAGTAACCCAGATGACGTCACATTCAGTTCCTTTTCTGGGGCCACGAAAACACCAACAAGCATCCTGTTGGATAAAGGTAAGAACTACTTTACAATAATGGCTTTTATCGATTTTTTTCATGAATGCACTTTTTGACGTCAATGTATTGAAGTCAGACGGATAAGGATTTCGACGATTGTTTCCATTCTCAACAAATGCATAGTATTTTATTCTAGCTTGATAATCGTCATACCATGCTAATGGTTGAGAATGGATTTGGGATAGAAAAAACATCCACTTAAAAGTAACTCGCTCATGGTTTGTACCATGTACTTTATTTTTAATTACGAAATGAAGTGTGGCTTATCATAAGCAGTGTTAAAACAAAAATATCAATAGCTGGAACCCTTCAGCAAATGTTAATATTTGCTCAAATATCGTCTTTGAAGACCACAATTTTCATAAGCCTTCGTCGCGCGATTGAAAATGAATTACGGCTGTGGTGTTGCGTGATTGGTTGATTGATATATCACGTGGTGTTATCAATGTTTCCTTAACAGGTCAACAAGTCCTCCACATTTGTTAAAGTCCCGTTGGCCATGTGGACTAGCAAGGCTGTTTTCTACTTTTTTCTTGACTTTACCGGCGTGGGTTCGAACCCCACAAAAACCAAAATACTTTTTTATGCTATAACTGTATTTTTTTCTGCAATTTCGGTAACATTGGGTAAAATAATGATAAAATAAGTGTTTTCAGAATTAATACCTGCGAAAACTCATTTTTGGTCCAAAAACATGATTGAGTCACTTTAAAATAATTATCAAATTCATCTGATAAGGCACAAATGGTCGGGCTATCAAATGTTGTTAATGGGTCTATTATCAAAGGAGTGATGGATAATGTTTCCAGTTTTACTTGTCATTAAATCTGTTCCTGCATTTGTTTTTCTGTTTTAGATCTGAACAAAATCGAATCATATGCTTGATGCAATAAATGAAGCCTTGTCATTTTTTTAAAAAATAATGCTGGGGAAATTCTTCATCGTCATTGAATTTCCCTGGAGGGTTTTTAACAACATGGGAACATTTATCTGAACAATCAGAATGACACACGATCACATTGAATGCAAAATGAATTATCCTTTAGAAATGCAAATGACATGCTAGTACCTTGAAATTAGACAATCGCAAAATTTGATTGCTTCTATAAACACTTAAACACAATACAAAATAGTAACACACGTGATGTACTGTGCATTTAAAGCTGCACTCTCACAGATTGACAGTTTTGACCTCTTTTATAGTTTTTGTCTCAAAATTAGCTGACATTTGGCATCAACGCATTCAATTCAGTCATATAAAATAATTCATAATAGAACATATCTTTATTTTCAATTTTCCTAAAGCGTAAGTAACGCTTTTAGAAATATAACATCAATATTTGACAATAAATATAAAAAATGCGACCTAATTTTTAGACAGCCTTCGTATAACATTGGTTTTCATACATTCACTCAAAAATTGGCTCATTCCAAAACAACAAATCAGAAAATGTCAAAACTTTCAATTTGTGAGAGGGCAGCTTTAAAAAAAGTTTTAATATTAACAAAATGTTGGGAAAGATAGCGACAAAAAAGAAACACATTTTGAAAATGGTTAAGTCCATACGGAATGCCTCTCTTTATTTTTATAATGGAAATAATACGTAAAATGTATGCAAAATGATAATTTTGATCTAAATCAGAAATTGAAAATCTCAATCTTTTGTGATACTTCATGCATGTCTGTCTTATTAAAATGAATCATTTTTATTAAGATAAATAAATGAAGTTGAACGCCTTTAAAGACAACGGCTAACATTTGCTTTCTCTTTTTTTTAACTGACGTCAGTTTTAAAATTCCTGTAAGTTATGGATAAATTAAGTTTCATTTTAAGATTATACGTGATATTAAAGACTAAGACTGCAATAAACAAACATATCATATAAGATCTAAAATTATGATTGTCAACATATTTCCTTAAACAATTGTTTCATGGCCTCCCGATGAAATAGACTAAGCAAAAAAGGTCCCATCGACCTAACATCATTACTTGTATTGCAAAATGTTAGTGGTAAAGTTCCATTATTAAGTTGATTAATTTGAAATTTTTCATCGAGAGCTTTTTTAATACATTTACTATGTTATTTAAGAAACAAATTAATAAAAGTGCTAAATAATCATAGTCAATTTTGTTTAATTACCTCCCTTGAATAAACCAGATCATAATAGTAGCGTATGATGTCATTCAAAAATAAAATCCATGCAAATATAATGTAATGGTTAATCAATATAAATTAAACATATATATTATCTCGAAGTTAATATCCGAAATGCACTAACACATATTTGCATTTTAATAATGGATAGCTTACTTTAAAATGCCTTTTATATATAATACACAGGCTTACGTCATGCAATTGAAGGCATCCCTTTATAAAAATGGTCAGTTTGGAAATACAAAATGATGGTTTGCTTGCGTTTCAGATGGGAAGTTCTCTGGTTTCGGCGTGGAGGCCGAGAAGCGGTATATGGATTCATGTGACCGTGGTTTCCAGGCGACCTGTACACTCTTCACCGACATCAAGTCAGCCCTTTCTAACCCAGTAAGGCTTATTATCTAGCTGGTCAATGTTTAGCGAATGAACATAATGTTAGGTCTGCTTGGCTATAATTATCCGCTCAACGTTTCTTCCAGTTAGACAGGATGAAATGGCTGTAATGAAATACCACATGCCATTAATATGACAAATTGGGCTGATTGCTCAGAGCTTTGTTAAAATTAACAAAGTGTGTATCGACATAGTTGTTAACTTTAACGGTAAAATATTGTCTGATATGCGCATGTATTTAAGTGAAACAAATAAAGCTAAAACAGTTGTCTAAAGCATATTTAAAAACAATGCAGATCACCAGTCTGTCCATGCAACTTCACGAGTATAGTTAAGATTTCGAAGTCAACATCGATGACGTTCAATAACGTTGTTAACTTTAACAAGATTCTGCAAAATCGGCCCATTGCCACGACATAACTACCCATCCTTTGTGTCGCCACATTCTGGAATACGATGTCATGTTATATGCATTACACATTCTATATAATGACGAATTAACCACAATCTTAAACAAATAAACTTTCACATTTTCTATTTACAGACATTAAACAAGAAAACACCCGTACATGACATCACTGGGTGTAGGAAGCGTTCAGCGTTTGATCTGTGGACGATGGCCGTCAAGTACCTAAAGAACCACGTGTTCAAAGCCGTTAACAGCCGCATGATTACCCTAGCCGAGGACGATGCCAGCTTCGTTATGCTCGTGCCGGGCATCGCGAGTGATCGCGCCAAATGGTTCATTAGACAAGTCGCTTTAAATGTAAGATCCTTTGCAATAAGGAACGGTTTCAACTAATGATATTTTTTTTAATTACCGTGAAATGGTTCAAGCACTTAAAGCTTTCAAGTCTTTTTTGAGACAAGTTCCCTGCAGGAAGCAATGTTCATTCTGAATAAATTCATATCCTGATTTACGCTCTGCTTTAGGATCTGAGGTTGAGACAAAGAAGGTTAGTTTCTCGTGACCTTCGCATTAGCCAATCAGAGGCCAACTTTGGAATTATAGATATTATTTGTTGAGCAAAGAAAACAATCAATGTAAAGAAACCTGGGGCTGTGATTACGAACAGCCGCAAGTCTGAGTTCAGACTCAGGCTCAGAAAAGCAAGGTTGCTAAATGACAAAGAGTCGCCATTACTCCATTCGTTTTACGAAAACAAATTGTCCGCATCAAATACAAATGATGTTCAGTGAATGGTTTCGTCAATCTAGCACATGTTTATAATTTTACCATCGGTTGTACCCTAAAACGTTGTTTAAAATAATTTAGATAAACATGACAATAGAGATTAGAATTCTTTTGAAAATGAAAATGATTTTCCATTTTAAGGCAGGGATAGATGCAAATGTTCTGACGCTGGCTTACAAGAGTGAGGCGAGTTCGTTATGGTGCCAGCGACTCAACGGTGACGGCGACGTTACCAAGCCCGGGACGCGCTACATGACGTGTAATATTGGAGGTTTGCGGTTACACCTGGTTCTTAAAAATAACTTGTATTTGTTTGAAACTGTACGCTCCTATTAGACGAAAAGCCTTCATTTTTGACGCGTATGTTCAGACTAAACTGTGACCTTTGAACAATCTGAAACTCATGAAAATATTGTTTCAAGTGGAACCATAAATGTTCAGTTGTATTGTATCATTTCAGGAGGGCTGGCTGATGTAATTGCCCATGAAACCATGAACAAAGCTATTGTTGGCTCGCTTAGCATTCCTTGTGGTGGGAAATGGGGAGGCGAGACCGTGGATGGCTGCTTCAGGTCCTTCCTTGTCATGTTATTCGGCTCGTCTGCTATAGAAACGTTCACGAAGGAATACCCTGGTCTTTGGTTACGTCTACTGAACGACTATGAAATGGAAAAGATGTTGATTACAGACAAAAAGGAGGTACAGATATCGGTTGAAGTGCCTAAAGCGCTCATTACAAAAGCTCTGGAGTTCAAGGGACTATCGTCTGCTTCGGATTTAGAGGCTTTGATCAATTCGCCAAACTTCGGAGGCCATTTTAAGTTGACAGGTTCAAAACTGGTTGTTGACAGCGAGGCGACAGAAGGGATGTTTCAATTCACAGCAAACAGCATCTGCACTTTGCTGGAGGATCTTCAGACAAAGAATCCAGGTCTGCACCGCATTTTTATCACCGGAGGTCTTGCAGAGAGTCCAATTTTAAGAAGGCACATCACACAAAAGTTCACTAAAGTGAGCATCATTTTTCCGGAAGGAGGAAAACATTTTAGCTTAAAAGGTGCCGTTGTGTTTGCCCATAAGCCTGCTGTGATACAGACGAGAATCATGCCTCTAACATACGGTTTGCAAAACACTGTTCCGTACGACGAAACCAGACATAGAGGAGGTAAAACAGATACTATCAACGGAGAGAAAATGTGTACGAACAACTTCCATCCGTTGATTAAGGCAGGGGAGACTGTGAAATACAAACAACAAATTGCTGAAGAAGACAAACCGTTGCGAGCTGAGGACAAGGAACAGAGCCTAACAATTGTTTCTTGCGGTGTGTTGCCCGACTTTTCATTATCATCACATTGTTCTGTGAGCCAGGAAACAGTCATCAAGTTTCCGCTTCCGTTTGGATGTTTAGTTGAAGATAAAATATTTCAGCGTACGTTAATTGTTGGCGATACTGAATTGTACTTTAGAATTTCATTTAAGAAGGGAAAAGATGAAACGTACATGAAATACCTTGAATATGAATAAAACCAGCAAGGAGTAAGAATACACAATATACATGTTATTAGTTTAAACTTTTGCAACTTATATTAATCACTCTCGTTGGCACGATGTTACGCGAGAGTGTGGTCTTGTGTTGTGGGCGAAACCGGAGTACCCGGATGAAACCCACTTGTCCGACTTGGTGACCACTAACCAAACTCACATGCGCACAGGCGCCAAGGTGATAAGCATGTGCACTATCAACTGCAATAACCGGACAACTGTTTATTAACATGGATATTCATTAATACACCTTGGACTTGCATGACTTTAAAAACTGTACAAAATTTTATAATCATCAAAATAAATTGTATACATGACATTGCTATGAATGTCCAGGTGTGTAATTCAATTTAGTTCTTAATTAAACCGAAAAACAATTAAGCTAATCGAAATGCTCGAAATTAATAACCCATACAGTGTTTACTGTATAGTGGTTTCATTGTGTTTGTAAATAAATACGGAATATCTATATATTGTAATAGGCCGGTGGCCTTATAGCAAATAAACGTTGTTATTATGGAATTATCAGAACATAACTGACCTATGCAGTAAAAGGAGTCAAAGATGTACATAAGATTGACTTAAGTTGCATAATGATTACCATCACTGATTATGGAACCTTATTTTGTATAAATTATACTGAATATGTAAGCATGTAGTCTTGTCGAATTGTTTTATGCCGGGTTGACGAGTTACATAACGACAACTTCAAATTATGTTCACTTCTTTACTTATAAGCTAAATATACTGATTATATTGCTCGAACAATAGGGTGACCTAAAATGATTCCATACTACAGACAGAAAATGCACTTTCATGAAAGTACATTCAAACTCATGTAAGATATTGCCATTTACTATGGTTATCCACATATAGAAAGGACATCGAAAAGAATGTTATCCAAACAAAACAAAGCAAACAAACATTTGATTTTGCTAAAAGACCACCTACCTACGCCAACATCATACAAAACATACTTCTGAAAACAATACAAGTGCATAAAAGTAGGCATGGATAAAAAAATAGCATCTTCAAAGCATTTTGTGGTTTAAATTAATTTAAATACACTTACATTGATAAACCATATACCAGGTATACAATACAAAATACTAACAGTCAATAATTGTAACAAGCATATAATATTTATTCTTGAAAAAAAGTATTTCACTTTTCAAAAGCTGAGTTTAAGTAGTGTGCAGTTTTCTAAACATGTTCAATATAACAAAACATCAATATATTAAACTTTATTATATCTGGATTCCCATAATATTTTCTATATATATATTCTTTTCTAAGAAAGTGATATTCTGTTTCTGTGATATATTTACAAACCCTTAGTTGTCTTTCAACCTTTGTATAGCCTCGACGTTACATTGCTAAGCAAGGAGCTGAAACTCGGAAACGTACATACACGTTCCGAAATTTCCTAACACAATGAAAATTATTTAAAACGTTGTAGGTATGTTGACATATAGCATTTTTGTTAGTTATACACTGCGCCTTACAAACATTGCCAAAACCAATTGATAATAAATGTTTTCTTAACTTGGTTACCCAATTAACAAATCCACCAGAATCTAAAGATTTTAACATCGCATAGCATTTATACACATATCTATATGTTGACATACGTAGAACTTTGAAGAAATGGCATATAGCACACTTTCAAGAAAAGATATACATCGGGAATCCACCACAGTGACTAAAAACCTGGCTCATTACATGTGAACTTAGGTACAAATAATTTTTCCATGCATAGTTGTGCACTCTATCTATACCTTCATGTCTACTATACACTGTTAAAGGTACATCTTTGTGGTCAAACATTTTAAAATAACTATCTTTGTAAAGGCATCAGGTCATACAAGGAATTTAACAATGATAGAACCTGTGTGCCCTTCACAGCCATGCTATCGGCCATTTTATTCAGTGACAAAGTAGAAGTTAGGTAGATACCAACATAAAGAATACCATTAACACATTATTCTCTTTTTCATTATCATAATACCAATGTTCATCTTGAATAGTTCATCTTTAAGTCCACGATTTAGCAATGCTACATACAACTTACTACGGTTTATATACTAGTCAAAAGACTTTTTAAATCGACAAATGCGACATTTTACCACGTTCTTGCAAAGGTATTTCGATACGACAGCATTAAAAATAAAAACATTATTAATTGTCGAATAATTTGCTCTTAACCAAGCCTGTGTTTCAGTTATTTTGTAAAACACTTCAAAAAGGGTCAATGGCTTATTCAAGATGTAAATACACATTGTATATGAAGGATAATCCCCTGTAATTATCGAAAGCATCTTTCTTGTGTATGAGCATCATCATTGTCGATGTCAATTGCTCATGAAAGTCACCCGATGAGTATATACGATTAAAATATATACGATTAATACTGTGTTTAAAGTGATTTGCAGATAGTATTCCCGCTGTTGCCGTATTAGATTTCAACGATCTTATGACATCAAATATATCATAGCCTGTAATTCCATGTTATCTATTGATGATTCGATATCACTGTCTGTTTTGTTTTGTCCAATTGTTCTTTTTGGCTCTACGCCCGGGAAGTTTTGATTTAACCATAGGTTAAACTAGTTAAAGCACTGCTCTGTGGTAATATGTGATTGATTATTACTATTACTTCGTGTTAAGCTTTTAAGTGTTTTCCAAAAGTAGCTTTGATATTTTGAAACGTCGACCCGCTTTTTGCACACATAATTCATTGTAAGATCTTCTTTTGGTATAACATGTATTTTGAACGACTTTTTAGCTATTAAGTAATGATTGAGATCTTTATAGTTTGATGCCCGAAATCGACTCAGACTCATTGATACCATAGTTTTTAAAGGTAACCATTTCTTATTAATATTATAATTACTATTTCGTATTATCATTATTATTATTATAGTAGTAGCAGTAGAAGTAGTAGTAGTAGTAGTAGTAGTAGTAGTAGTAGTAGTAGTAGTAGTAGTAGTCGTAGTGTCGTCGTCGTCGTCGTTATCATCAACATCATCACCATCCATCATTATTACGGCATGATTTTCCGTGCATCAATGCTACAATCTAGTATCTTATGTTCAAATTTATTGATGATATCGGTAATGGGACGTCTTTTGTTATTTATCATATTTTCTTTATCTTCAAAGTTTCCTTTATTGATATTCGCTCCTAAGTGGTTTACAAACGTAAATCTGCCTTTATCCTTATCAGAACCTACCCGGCCATATATATAAATTATGCATAGCTTTTACACATTACTATAAGTCATTTTCCAAATGCAATAGTATACGTATCACTTGAGGTTCGGTCTCCTTAAAAACTGATCATTTCAATCTATGATAGCTTTTCTGGCTTATTACAAATACAATCAAAACTCGATGGCTCAATATTCTAGGGACCGGCCAATATACTTCGAGCCTCGAGAATATCGAGCCAAGCGGGATTTCTAGCAGAGTGTTTATTTTTTATTTTTCGTTACAAAAAGTCTTGTTTACCTCGTTTATTATTGGCTTCGCTATCTCCGCAAGAGAAGAGTATTAATTGGACATAGTTACACATCGTACAGTTCGTAACATGGCTTATTTGATACTTAGAAAAGATCATTTGATTTTTTTTATTTATTATTAAAAACAATCATGCGAAGACAACAATCAAACAATTTTAAACAGTGGGTAAGACAAACATATCTTATAAGTTATATAAAAATGCATTGAAATTCATTAGAGACAGAACTTAAAGTGATGGCATGTCTATTCAAACTGCTAAAACTATTAAATTTGATAAGAATTATAATAAATTCAAGCAATTTTATCGATTAGCGCCTTGTGCTAAATGTAGCCCTGCAAACAAATCAAGGTGTGAGATTCTTAACGGAAACCGTTAAAATGACATCGACCCAAGCAAACAAAAAAGTGTGAAAATCTTACTTGGGACCGCGAAAATGACTTAAAGATTTCTTTATTTATTTCAGTCTCATCAATGCATTGTACATTCATGAATACAACAACATTCAACAAACAGTACATACAAGTGCATTGCCACTCTAGTAAGAGTTATAAGAGACAATCAATTGTATATACAACTAAGACACATAACAATACATCTTTATACAGATATGAGCAAAATACCCTTGCTAATCCCTTTTTAAAAACTGTTTTAAGACAATTAAAACAAAATTCTGATAGTGTAAATTAGTACAAATGCACAAATAAGAAATAGGAGTAAGGTACCAAATCCACATACGATCAGATCATTTGTGGTCGGATTAGCAAAGCCATTTTACGTATGACTTAAAAAGTTACATATGCTATTATTTAAAAAAGGGGAGATATTATCTACATATATTCTAAAATTATCTATGAATTAAAATAGCTAAATATCATATACCCAATGTTTTGATATTTGCTGTCAGCTAAATTGAGCTTTTGATTCAAAATACCAACAGCAGATAGCAAATCATGTTATTATGTGTTGGTTTGTATTGATATATATATATACACACTACATGTACAAAAGATCAGTTCTGGCTTTTAGAATCAAGTTACAATTTTTGGCACTTATTTTTTAACATATTTTCGTTGGAGAGTACAAAGTTTAATTTGTCTTGATCACACATATTACTAAATGATGCATCAAGTTCAATGGCTTTTCTAACTATATCATATCTGAAACTCTGGTAGGAAGGGCAGTGAAAAAGAACATGAATTTCATTTTCTATGGCTAGTTTGCATATAGGACATAAACGTTGATTTTCAGGGATGTTTTCATATCTCAGCAACTCCACATCTTAATTTTGCCAATGCTGACTTGCGCTTTCTAGCTATACTGGGGCATTTAACATAGTTTTCAGTTTTATATTCAACCTTAAATAGCCTATATGTTCTAAGTTTATTTCTTCCCTGACCAGATGGACCTATTACATTATTTATACTGGCTCTCCATTCCTCAATAAATTTATTCATAGTACAATGTATAATTTTTTTTCACAAAAAAATTTTGAGGACATATTTTCACATCTATCCAACATTTGAAGTGAATTAATATATGACAGATGGTTCTTATATTGAAATTTCCAATTTTTACATCTATTGTTACTCTTATTACAACAGAATTTGAAAATTTTATAATTAGCTCTATTTGTGACCATTCGATTAAGCCTATCCCATTGTTGGGACACAGATCTCCACTGTTTCACCTGTGGGGGCTTCCAACCAAGTTCCCCATAGAGAGCATTGTTGGGCGTGTATTTATCCGTACCCACGAAAAACCTCATGGCTCGATTCTGAACCGCGTTTATACAAGAATATGATCTACTCCCGCATATAGCCGCGCCATATGCTATAACAGGCCATACTGTAATGTCATGAAGTTTAGTGAATACACTGTAAGGCATACTCCCTTATGCTTGAAACTTTGCAATCAGAAGACCGAGAGCCCTGCCCGCACTCTGTGCAACTAATTATGCTGTAAGGTTAAAATCTAGAAATTCATCAAGCAATAAGCCCAGGTAAGTATATTTGGCAACCATTTTCAAACTGTTGTCCCCACATGTGAAATTATATGAAACTCTGGAGACAGAATGGGGTCTAAAATGAATGATATTGCTTTTTAAGGGATTTACAACCATATTATTATTATTACCCCAATTACTTAATATATCTAACAAATATTGAAGATCATCCTCATTCTCTGCTAAGAGTACTGTGTCATCTGCATACAGCAATATACATATTTTTTTCATTACCAATACGAATACCTTTATCTGCAGCTTTAATTTTAACAGCAAAATCATTTATAAACAAATTAAAGAGCAATGGATAAAGAGAACATCCTTGTTTCAACCCGCGCTGTACATAGAAACTTTCAGTATATAAACCATTGACTCTAACACAGGATGACACATTACTGTACAGAGATTTTAAAGCTGTCAGTATTTTTCCATTGACCCCAATATGTGAACTACATATTTTCTTCCATAAAAGACTTCTGTTAATAAAATCGTAAGCCTTTTTAAAATCTATAAAAGCACAGAATGTGGATTGCCTAGGTTTACTTCTAGTATCAATAATATTTGTTAGTGAAGATAAATGGTCAATAGTGCTTCTTCCTTTTCGGAAACCATTCTGTTCATCCTCTAAAATATTATTTGTTTCTGACCATTTTGACAGCCTGTCATTTAGAACAGAGCAATATATCTTATACATTGAACATGACAAGGCGATACCTCTATATGATAATGGATCACGAGGATCAAGTGTACTGGATTTAGGTATTGGACTTATTATAATTTTACCCCATTCACTTGGGATGATTCCAGTATTGAAACACACATTGAACAAAATATGTAAAAACAGAAATAGAACAATCATTCTTTAAAATATCAATTCGAGCGTGGAGAAATATCGACACTCAAGATATCGAGATATTCGATCGAATTTTATATGAACAAAGAGTTAAAAAAATCGGTCCTTTTAATCTGGTTCGAGCCAACGAGGATATCGAGCCATGAGATATCGAGCCAACGAGTTTCGACTGTACGAGCGTTTAAATCCCCCGGTATAAGTATGTCATCATCGTTAGTAGAATGTATGTTAATGATTTCCTGAATTATTTCTATCTACTTTACATCCTATGTGAGCGAACTTTCTGGATGGATATAAAACTTCAGAGACAACATGTACGTCGATGTGTTAAATAGCTCACGACTAAATTTAAGGATAACGCCGTGACAAAATTCACTATTAAGTATTTAAATGCATTTCACATTAGTGTCTTTTACAAATATTATCATGCCGCATATATTACGACCTCTGTTTTCAGATTCCCTTGCATTACATTAAAATGGAGAATTTCTCATTTACCTCATTCAATTTATATGTATAGCTTAACATTAAAATTAGAAATTGTATATTGAATGGAAATAGTAAATGTTTCAAATTAATGTCTGTATTATTTGATGTAAATAAAATGTTGAATTGTGGAAAGAAAATTTGTGAAAATATTTGTCAATAGATGTCACATTCTGGAAAGATGTAATTAATGCATATATGATATACATAGATAAATTTTGTATAGAAAATGTTAATAAATTTATGCATATGCCATTCTTTTATAACTACAAGTTTGTTAATGGAAATTATGTATTTATTCATACCCTATACAATAAGGGATTACGTTGTGTGAAAGATGTTTTAATGCCAATGGAAATCTGCATAGCCTGATGGAAATTGAAGCAATTATTGATGAGGTCAACTTCCTTCACTAAAATGGATTAATTTCAGCAATTAAGGCCTATTTGAGGCATTCTAAACTTTTGCTAAATGACTATAACTTTTTAGAATGCAACAACAACTACAACAACAAATGAGAAAGAAAACTCATTTAAACCTAATGAATCACTATGCCCCGTTTCCAAAAGTGCAAAAAATGTCAAAACTAGTAATTTAATCAATCAGATCAGGTCGTTTAAAACGTTTATCATTGCCATCAATATTTCACACTAAAAAGGAAATATGTGAATGTGAAATAGGACCTCGGCGGAGTTCCTAGTCCACTGATCTGGTCATCAGTTAAAGAAAGCCATGAAGCACACATTTACATGAAATTTATTTCGACGTTTGGTTTTTCAGTGAACAGGAGATGCTTTTATTATGAAGAGATACATTTATTCACAGTACAGATTAACGTGTGCTTTTGAGAATAGCAAATAATTGGACAATGCTATTTTGGGTTTACCATTTATGCATACAGATATATAAGTGTACGTAAAACACATATATAAGTTCAAGCATAAATTGTACAAAAACGAAATACGTAGCTGTATTTAATATGGCTATGTTGGGATTGAAACCATGCATGTCAACAATAAGACTTAACATCTACAGGTATTGTATTTTATATGAAGAAACCTGGGCCCATTTCAATTAAGGATCCTAGGCTGGTATATTGGTCTTAATTGGATCTAACAACGAGGTAGCTAATCGGATTACTGATTATAATAACTGACCAATAGAGTCAATGCAGTCAATGACGTATGACATTGGTAGCATCTTATCGACGAGCTTACGACAACACATTGCATGATCAGGAGTTTAAAGTTGCTTGTGGAACAATCCGTACCGTGCGATACGAGCAACGAGAAGTGAATCAACACTATGGATCAACTGACTAACATAACTTTTCTTTTATGATATACATTCAAACTATTTCTGAATACAACCAGCGAACTATGTTAACATTTTAATTTCTGTAAATCCACAAACACGTAAGCAACTAGACAAAATAGTATGCATGTATGTAAGAAAATATGAATGGCGTATGGATATAAATAATTCACGCGACTTTGTGTGACGTCACTTTCGAATTGGCTTAAACGAAAGTAAGCGTCCGTCATTTCAAAACAAGTACACAGTTAAACTGTTGAACTGTTGAATGTGAGTTTTATTCATGGAACGAATTACTTTAAGTGCACTCAATCACTGTCACTATCGATGACACGAATGCGTGTACGTTTGTTTTTCTGTGACGATCTGTCGAAGTGGTAGATAGTGATGTCAACAGTTGAGTAGCCGAGCATTGGAAGAGTTTGGGGAAATTACTTCGGACATGTGGTTTGCGATATTGGATTGCATTGGGGCGGAAATGTTAGCCGATCGAGCCGGTGCTGTCAATTTTTCATTGCTAAACATTTATTTACTTTATTAAGAATTGCTGTCACACACAACTGAACAATAACACCATTTTGAACAACGATGTATATTTATTATAAGTAAACCAGGTCAAACTTAAAATAAAATCGGAATGGCGGAACTTACCGAACATGCTTTTGGCCTGCAACGTTTTCTGAGTATAGTCTAGTTATGTAATTGTAAAACATAATTGTTCACATAAACATCTAAAGATAGTATATACTCGATCATAATTTCCTTCGCGAAATGTTTAGAGTTAAATGTTGATTCTCAATAAGATCATGAAGTGTAAGTGACTTGAAATGTGGAATACGCCAAATAGTTACTTATAAGGTATGGAGTCATTCCAAATATCATATAAAACCTAATCTGGAGCTTGGTTTCATAAACAATGCACTGCCACAGATAAAGCATTAACGATTTTTAGAAAAAGATATACTCTACACTTTAAACTTGACTTGGGTATGCCAGAAAAACCAAATGCATCCTAACAAAATGCATTGGACATACTAATTGGGTTTTTGTTTAAAGATACTATCTACAACGCCAAATGCTTCTGGATCGAATCACCCACATACTAATTATTCCCTGTATGTTTGTTTGTATCTTAATAATGCCCACAACATATGTCACTCGTGGACAAAATGAACAAACTCATATCAGTTGTTTTTAAATTTGCATATGCATTATGCTTCATGCTCAAGATAATGTACTTAAATAACTGAGACAAACAGAGAAATAGTCCATTTCATTCGGCATTACATGACTATGACAAAAATGTAGCAGGTTGATAGCCTGTCAACGCTTTATGCGATTTATTTTGAATGACAACAGTGTATAATACTCATTAAGTAGTGGTTAAACGGCTGTTATTATGTATTTACACAAGAGAATGGTGTTATGCGACACACATTTTACAAACACAAGTAAAAACTAACAATCTCAATAAAAAGAGTCAAGTAATAGACGATTTAGGCAATTTAAAACATATAAAATATACTCATGAATGAACTACAATCATCAAAATACTGATTGTAGGATTAAATGAATCATCATAATTTCATATAAAACATTTTGAATTGATATTTTACGCCTAATAAGCATTTAATTGCATCATAATACGATCCATTTTCCGGGTTTTAACGACTTCTCAGAGTTTATTTCCGGGAAATAAACCTGTCCGAATGCGATGACCCACATTCTATTCTTAACTACAATGTACATGTAGATATTATCGGTCCTCGGCCGAAGCAAAATCTAAACATAGGTATATAACCCATGTATTTATTCGATTCAGTACGCGTTTATTTTGAAACTACTTGAGGATTCTCCTTTTTAAATTGCATTCTGTAACTCGGCGATATTAGAAAAATTGTTTTTGTACAATTTCAATTCCATTATATTACGCAAAACGCAGCTTATTCGAACTATATTAACTGTGTAACATAGATTGAAAACTCATTACAGAGCAGATTGCTTACTATGTATTTTCCGTGTTAATCCGCAGTTCTAACCGCGCAGCGGTTGATACGCCCGTGCGCGCATAATTCGCCAAAAGTTAAAAATGTAACACTGTATTAGCGGCCTACAGCCTTAAAACGAGCCGCTAGTGCGGGTCTAATGTCGTAGATCGAAAACATGTAGTTTCCGGAAGTATCCATAATAAAACTCAGTTCATTGATCCGGTCTATGGAAATGAACTCGTCAATGTGTAGGCCATTCCCTTCAAATAATTGTAGTGTTGTAACAGTTTACCGGATCAACTTACTGGGGTTTGTTTCAGATACTTTAGAAAACTTCAATTTTCTTAAACTAGACGCATGTTCACGTGAGGATTCTTGTTGCCATTGTAAGATTGGATCGTTATATGCATGAAGGCTGAAGGTTTGTTTTACACTTTTCGTTTAACTATGTGTTTGCATGTCTTTCGTACCCATCAATCTACGCGAATATCGGAGTTGTTTAACTTTTTGCTATATAGGCCTTTTGAGAGTGTCTGACATTTTGTAAACAGCAGTAATGCATAGTTATTTTATTCTATATCGTTAGAAGGAGTGACCCCTTCGATGAAACTGTAGAAAACATAAATACTTTTATGTAAAATGCCACTTTTTTCATTTTTTTGTAGATGGTGTATGACACCAAAGCAAGAGTTCCCATCAAACGACTTGAGAATATACTAGGTTTTTTCACTGGAGTACAGGATGTTGGTTGTGTTGAGTTGGATTTGTGTGGATATAGTTGTCGATAAATGCAATGTGTTTGTGTCCTGGTATTTGAATAATTGGGTTCACAGGAACATTGTTTTCATTTAATTTCTATAAGAGGTATTTCTGGCGCTGTGATAAGTGAGGCGTTTGTTTGGATTAAGCCCAGTCGTTTCACAATTTGTTTCATCTTGGAACTCAGTTTGTTGACCCCACCATGATTCCTTTGGAACCAAATGCCCCGAGGCTCCATGTAACTAAACTGTTGATGAGGCAATTCTTGTTTATGTTTTTGCCGCGCGTATGAATACAATTGATGTGATACTGTTACCCAATTTGCATAACCAGTACACTGGTTATGTATAAAAACTAGTGCATGGGTTTATATCACTCCTGCAACGTAAGTTATGTAATAAAAGTTAATGATACATTTACATACATCAAATAAAGTGTAAGAAGAGTATCACTTTAATATGATTTTATACGAATGAATGATATTTTCTTAAATCTATATCTTAATTTTAATACGCATATCGTTAGTTTGAATTTTTTATGGGTGAATAACTATGCAGTATATACACAGCTTACTGAACTAAAAACATTTTACCTGTTGCTATATTTTTTCGTCTTTTTGTTTGCAATTGTCTTTTCTCTTAGGATATAAATGTGTTATTTTTTACATTAATTTTGCTTCATATTGTAACATTTGTTTTCACTCTATGTTTTTAAGGACGAAACTGCTCTTCTGTCAGATATAAAACGCATTTGTGACACCTACCTTGTCGGTACCTTTGAACAATTAAATTTTAAAGCTTCCAATATATTCTGCTCTATTTTAAATAACCAAATATTGCTTTGTACTTTTCTCTACTGCTGGTAAAATTGCTTTTTCGTGCTGCAACAATCGCTAAAAAATATGGGTAAATATTTATGATAACTTCATGATTACATATAAAGAGTATCCTTTATAATTTCTGTTTTTCTTTATAAGGTTCCAAAGGGTTGGCCCGACCCTATGGTCGCTATTATAGAACCATAGATGCTGTCATAGAGGCAAGTAAAAGAAAGAAAAAAGGACTCATGGTTGGAGAATTATTGCTGAACATTTTTTTTTATTGAAGAGACATTAAACAAACAGAAATGAAATATGTAACACATTTCAATGTAAATGAGTTTCAAAATATACTTTATTATATTTTACAGTGTACAGCCAACTTTACTGTAGTGCTAGCCGGCTAGGGATTTTTCAATGTAACCGATAGTGAAAGTCTAAAATGGCCGTTCAACATGGTGAATTGTGGTATTGTTTTCTTTGTTGCAGTTTTATATTTTAAAGTAGACATTAATCTTTTTGAACGCATTGTTTTCATTATAATCATTCTGACAAGTGCTCCGTGACAACAGTAATATAATACTACAAACCATTAATTGATGCAGGATCTCTGCCTGGAATTTAAATTGGTTCTGTAATCGACACCCCATCGCCATGGGGATACACATCCATACTATTCACAATACAATATTGAACAATACCAACTCATGCCATTAATTCTTTAAATTGAAATCATTTTTTTTTCAGTAAATTTTACTGCTATATTGTGTTGACTTTAATGATATGCCAAAAGAAATACAAATAAAACGCTTATCCCCAATAAGATATTTTCAAACATGAAAAATAAAGAATGCTCTTTTTTTCAAATGTTCTTAGAAATTATGATTATTAATTTATTTAAATGGAACCAATACGTTGCCGTTTAATATTTTATATCCTAAAATATTGAAACTTATTGGGGATAAGTTTATTAGATTTAACAATATTTGATAGGCAATGTTTGTTTTTGTAAAAAAAAATCAAGATCAGACATGTTTCATATTGTTCAGTTTTATATTTGAATGTATTGTCTCTCAGCTCAAATTGATAATATTAATGCCATAGATATGGCACGAACACCAGGAAAGGAAATTCTGAATACCCTCTTAGGCACTTTTTTATGTCACGTGATATTATTTTTATCACGTGACATTATTTTCCGGTATGGCGTACGATTAATATTCAGTTCTGATGTAACTAGAAATAGGCATTTCCGACAACTGGTTGAACATTTGGTATTTGATCTGTGTAACAAATGTTTTTTTGTATTCCATGTTTTTACCTTCAATTAAATATTGAATGTGTCAAATGTAAGGTAATAGTGTAAATAAAACTGAAAACGGCGACTTCTTGCTGGCTGAAATAAAGAACTTGGGCCCTGAAGTGAAAACAAATATTTTTTTTATCTAATATTGATATATATATTGTATCAATTAATAGTAGGCCTGCATTATATTTTTATACTTCATCCAAACTATTTTTGTCATATCCAAACAACTCGAAATCAAATTTATAAACCTCCTGAATAGATTTTACCAGTTCCACAGGAACACTTCTATACGCTTCTAACATCATATTGCGTTTTTGATTACTAATATCAAAAGTTTGGTCGTGTTGATATTGTAATGTCCACAAAGCATGTTTTACAAATACTTCCGTCGGATGTTGAGTGAAGTTGTCTGAATGCATACTTTTGAAAGGAATATCAATTGATCTGTGAATATATCCGTTGTATTGGAAAGCTTTCCAAAGTCGCTTTGCAACATCTTCTTTGTCGAAACAGCCTTTATGTATAGCACGCTCCAAATCAAAGTTATATTTGACCAACATCGTTATTTCTTCGATCGCCCTTGATGATTTTGAACCTGACATAGGAATCAAATTTCCTAGCCCGACTTTCTGCATTATATAGTTTGAGTCATTGGCGAATGTTTCCTGTTTGCCAATGACGTCATAGGCCACTAGACAGGGATCACATATTTTATATACCGGCTGCCAGTGTTCATTTAAATTTCGGGGGAAGGACGCCACTATGTATTGTAGAAATTCCGTAAATGTGACGTCATTTGCACATAATCTTTGCTCATCAGTAGCGTTTAGACGTATTTGGTTAACAACAGCATGTGCATCCGATCTCCAAAAGTCTGGCAGAAGAAACTTGTCAATGTACGCGGACCATAATCGACCGTACGGTTCTCTTGTAAACATGAATGAACGACCCTTTGACATTTCACCTCGAGCCATGGCGCTTTCCAAACCAACGTGCCTAATGTATTTCAAATTCCCATAATGTACATAGTTGCGGTCGATGTCTCCTGGTTTGCTTATGTTTAGATTTGTATTATAATCTCCAGCAATAAAGCGCATTACTTGCTTCCAGTATGTACAGCCAATCTTTGGCGTTAAACAATAGTGAATGTCATGATTCATACTTGACCATACTTGGCCCGTGGGTTTTAGGTTTTCCCAGATATTGACTTTAATATTTTGAACACAAAAATCTCGAACTTTTTGTAATCGCTGTTGCACAACGTTCTCCACATGGCTATATCTGGTTGTTATATCGTCGTCTACTCCCTAAAATGAATGCAATGGATATAAATTCCATTTAAGGGCGATAAAAGTATTTATGTGGCTTGCTAGGATATTTCATTCATTGGTTTGGTTAAGTTAACTGTTTCGTGGTTACGACACGCAAAGAATTTGCTTCGCGGTCTCATTGCCAGATTCACGAACCAATCAAAGTTTAAGGTGGATATCAGGTGCTCTTAACAAACCAATGAAATCGCAATCGCCATTATTATATGTCTTCAGCGAATAAGCTTTGCGTGAAATGCTATAATTGAATTATTTGAGTATTTAAAACATTATATTGTATTGTGTTGTGGTTGTTTGAGCCTTTTAAGGGTTAATAAAACAATAGACATTACAAGAACCTTTCCAGTTCTGAATTTCTGTTAAATAATGAAGCGCAACGAAACCAAGTTCAAAATCTATGTGTGTGTCTGCTGCACTGGAAAGAAATAATATTTATATGACACTCTACAGAAACAAGTCCGGTAGTCGAAAGTTTAAACATAAACCCCGTTCAACGGCACAGGGTCAACGTCAATGACACTGAACAGAAAAATAATTTTCACAACACGGTCAGTAAAATGTGAATTTACTAGGTGTTTAAACAAGTTTGTGTGCACAACCTCACACTTATCCTTACTACACTTCCGAATAAAGTGAAAACGTTAATGGTAAATTTATCAATGTATGCATTAACTTAAAGAAAATCACGAATAATACAATGCTTATTTCATATTCACGATCTAAGCAAATAATACTTGTCACCTGTCTGGATGATTCTTCCAGTGTTCCTTTGTGACCAGATTCTTGTGTGGCTCCATATGGTATGTTTGTGAACGTCACTGTTCCTGAAGTAGACAGATAATCGGGGATCTTATGCCGGAAGATGTCATAACCATCTGATATATGCAAACAAAGAGCCTTAGGCTATTGGAACCCTTCAACAAATGTTGATATATGCTCAAATATTGTCTTTGAAGTCCACGATTTCAAAAACCGTTGTTAACGCAATTTAGCAAAAGGCTGTAGCGTGATTTTTTGATATACATTATCAGGTTATGCTTTCAAAGTATACCGACATGTTATGTATGAGTCCATTTGGCCGATTGGCGAAGATATCGGTTTTCTATTTTTTCTTCACTGTACCAGCGTGAGTTCATTCCCGACTAAACTCTATTTTCTTTTTATACGCTTGATTGTATTAAATGAAACTTCGGTATAAAGATAGAGAATAATATAATCAAAATATAAGTGCATAACCGCGGAAAGCAGTTTTTGGTCCTAAAGCCTGATCGAGCTTCTTTTTAAATTTCAATGGAAACTACCTGGACAAGCCAAAAACGAAGTCCTAACAGACACTAAACGGAAGACACACATCGTACAAAACAGCAAAGATATCTCGCGAATGGATATTCATTAACCTGCATCCATTTTACGGGGCTGCTCCCTCATTCTTCGCTTCTCTCGGTTGTTTAAGGCATTACTTGTCAATCAATTGTTGTTACACATACGTGTTTTACAGTTGGGAGCGATGGCCTGGCGGAGGAGGGTGGGGCGGCGAAATAATTCTCTTTGGCTTTTTACATCGTTCAATAATGAATGCTTCTCGCTTCTCAACAAGGCGACCAGGGATACGACTCCTGGCCTGGACGCATGAAAGTTTGGTAAGTGGTCACCAAGACTTACTATAAGTTCATATAACTTTCTTCACAATCGTTGTAACTTAATTAAAGTGTATTCAAATAATGTGGGTAAACCTTTCCGCTTCTCAATTCTTGAAATTTACGACGTGTTATAAAGTCAAGCAATTGAAATATACTTAATTAAACATGACATGCCGAGCAATAAAATGCGACTTGTTAGCACTACGTCAAGATAACGTTTTATTACTGATAGCAGCCCGTGGTAAATACTTGCTCTTCACTATTATTCAAAGACATAATTCTTTTCTTTTCTTTTTACATTTTAGAGTAAAGTAATTTTATCAAATGATGTGTTTAAATCATCCGTATAATACATATTCAGCAAAAGTTAAGTGTCACAAAACGAAAAAGACTTCAATTTTATATATTTGATAAGAAGTTTGTCAAATTTATAAGCGTTTGGATTATAAAGAAGTAATTAAGAAAAAATAAACAACAAAGAAAAATTCCACAAACAATAAATGTTATTCGTAATCGATTGCTTGAATTTGTTTGCATTTACTGCACACGTTGTCTGAAAGAGAATGCCGGGCATTCTTTTATTTAAATAAAAAAATATTTTTAATTATATATATTTTTTTCTTTTCTGCCTTTTTCTTTATATCTTGGGTGTGTGGGGGAGGGTGGGTACCGTTGCTTTTAAACAAATATAGGAAAATGTATCAAAGTGACTAGAACTAATGCAAATGGTAAAAGATGTTCAGTATCTAAAATATGTCTTGTAAAATCTTTTATTTGACTAAGTTTAGGTTTGGAGTGATACAAAATGCGAACTTAACTGGTTGTGTTATTTGACATGAATTAAGTTTCTATTTTATACATGTTTAGATCACGGGCATATCCTAGAGAACACTTAGCAACTACACTGAACAAATTTCCAATTAGTCAGCCTAAAAAGATATAAATCGAAATAGTTTTAAACTTTTGAGAAAAAAAAATCCGGTATTAAATGTATGAATTATACTTAACCTATCGTATGCACTAATAATGCACCTTTCGCGTGAATTTTTTTCTTGCAATCCATGGTTTTCTTGATCATTTCTTGTTCAATACACATTTTAAGAACTGAAAAACATAAAAAAATGACATGAATGACCAAAGAAGAGCGTAGTAGAGCGGTTGGAGTGTTCGCAGCTGGTCAATCTCACAGACAGGTATGTTATCACATTTTCCATAACGTCATTTCTCCAAATTTATTTTGAATCATAATGTGGTGTTCATTTTATCACATGCTCAATGCTCTATTTCAGGTAGCCCGAATGTCCTGTTTGTTGACGAGACGAGAGTAAGGCGGGTGCGGGTCTACCGTCGCCGAGGTGAACTAAGCCACACATAGCCGCCAATCGGCGTATGTTACTTGCTCAAGACAATGCGTCGTGTCATGCCGCAAGAGCAACGCAGCAATTGCTATCAAACAACATCCGAGTAATGCAATGGCCAGCAAGGAATCCGGTCTTGAAACCCATAGAGCATGTTTGGGACGAGCTCATATGCTCCATAAGACAAGGGCCACAACCAGGTTATCTCGGACATCTTGCGCAGATGGCGGTGCATGCTTGGACTGAAATTTTACAGGAAACTATCCAAAGATACATTCACTCCATGAGGTTGCGCGGTCGGGCAGTGATTGCTGCAAATGAGGGCCATACGAAATATAAAATAAATTGTGATTTTCTAAACTGACAGTGGTATTAAATGAATTAGCGCAGATGATTCACTTTTCAAATGAATTGAATAAAATTGTATGTACTTGTGTAAGACGAGTCGATCTTGGAATCGTGATAAAAAAACTTGTCCGCTATAGAATAGTTTTTGTGTTATTGTCTTTAAACTCGTGTGACTAATTTTAAATTTTGTTCAGTGTACTAATAATTTTGAAATTGTAGTTTTTCTGCAATGGTCAATGAAATTATGTGCAATCTGTTTTACTGTTTCAAGCGTGTGTTATCATAAAAGTCAAATGAGTCGAACATGATAATACATCAAAATAAAAACTTTTTTTTGCATCAACCTATATTGTGCACCTTTAAAAAAATATGTGCTCGTTTTTGCGAGGATAAACATTGCTCTTCTGACGTAGAAAATAAACAGCAGCTGGCTGATAATAAAGGATTTTTTTCGGTGAAATCGGCCATCACATAAAAGCAAATATATTATACTCGCTTTTCCAAATCTATATTTCCAGAGGCGGGACCAGGAGTTCATTACTGGGGAGAGGGGGAGGGGGCACAACCTTCAGCTCCCTCAAACTTCAACTTCAACGAGTTATTGAAATGACATTTAAGCTCTCGTTTGAGAATACGTTTATACATTATACAAAGTCGACTTAATTATTATAAAAACTATATGTATATGCATAACCGTAAATATATGAGCGTTTATTTTTTTTAAGTTTGGAATAAACTTTAATTGGTGGCCAACTGGAGGGGAGGGGGCATGGGCCCTTGTGCCTCTATAGATGTGCCACTGATTTCTAATAGGTAATAAGATCGATTTAAAAGCGTATGTCTTTATTAATATATTGTTTATTTTTACAGTAAATTCTTCAATTTAATGTGTTTCATTCACTAAATATTCAACTTAAATTCTTGACCTAGAGATATTTTCTTGAACGTTGGTTTAAATACTGTGAATAAATTGTTTGAAATTGATCCCTAATAATACAACAGTTGGAAATCGTTGGTTTTAACATTACCAATGCAAAATAATTCTTTACGAGTCCATGTCATGTTTGTCTGCTTAAAAATATGATGAATAGAACAGAACAAATGTTCTAATTGATTTATAAAAAACAGCTTTTATAAATTTAGTACAAGGACCTTTATATAGAAGAAGAAGAATAAACATACAAGCAAAAACACGGGGTGTTCGTTTTCACTATTTTACATAATATAATAAAGGAATTTTAATTTAATATAAATGCAGTAGAAGTAATAATATGCATGCACTTTGTATGCCAATATTCCGATATCAAAGAGCGAATAAAATAGGGTTATTAGTACTGCGTTTTGATCCAGGAGGTTGTTTTCGACTCGAGTGGATTTTTGCAGATTTGGATTTCACAAGGCACGAGCCGAGTGAAATCAAAATCTGCAAAAATCCCCGACATTCCGGATCAAAACGCAGTACTAATAACCCTTTTATTATATACATTACTGGTTAGATCACTTAAAATCCCCATGTTTTCATAATAAATATCATTTTAACGACGCACTATTTCTTATGACGTCATTTTAACATCGCTCAACGATACTTGTTATGACATGACGTCACAAGAGTAGAATACGGCCGTATTGCACTGGAGTGGAATAAGGACTACCGTATTTTGCGATATGCATTGCGTGTGGATTTATGATGGGTATATAATAAGAATAAATGTTATGGGCGATTCCATGACAAACCCTGTAAAAGTGAATAAAATCAAAAAAATATATAAATATGAATTTAAAAAAGGATTTTTGTTTCAACATTGAAAATTTAAAATATATTCAATAACATTTTTGAGAAAATATAGTTTAAATCGAAACGCTTGTACGTTCAGGAATGGAACAAGACAGTAAAGGACAGTTCGGTATGTTATCTGCTACCTCATCCTGCTTTATGTGCAAACTAAACGGCATAATATTTCAAAGCTTAGAGGTATGTTGTTTTAAAAAAGGGTCAGGCAAAAAGATATACTTTTCTCCCACATCAGATAAGTAGATCCAAAAATTTAACCATGCTAGAAATTCTTATCTTGCCCACGGGCAAAGATAAAACAAGTACCCGTATGGAACTCCTTTTTAATGGTCATCACATTGTAATTACCTCCATTGTAAAAGACTGTTGTCTGTAGCATCATAGAAATCATAGAAATCTTGTCTTGTAGCAATATTTAGAACGCTAATTAATTATTTCTCGCTTCGAATGTCACCATAAAAAAGTGTTCACGCACCTTTTAAGAAATAATGCTTCACTCTCCTTAGAACTATTTAAAGACCGATTTGACTATTAACATAATCTGAATTACTGCGCGCATATCCATGACAACCACGAATTATCGCATATCCATACGCATCTTTTTTCACTAAGCACAAAAGAGTTCCAGCAGAAACTACATTTTTACTTAATTTTGTTTAACTGAGGTGGTAGAAAAAGCATCTACCATAGCCGCTCGTGTAAGATAGGTTCATCCCGACCCTTGGTAAACCTCGTTTCCGCATAACACTCTGCGCTCGGGTCGGAATGAACCTATCTTACACTCTCGGCCATGGAAGAAACTTTTAATAGTAAAAAATATTACAACAATAGTTGTTTGAAACCTTAAAACGGCTGTGTCTTGTGAACGATTTGACGTTGACTTAAAAATTCTGCGGGTCATGAAGTTGAAATTATGAAATGTACGTTTTGTATGATTTTAGATATTTTTTTGCGCATTTGTTAATTTACCTCTTTAGGGGAACATTTCGTATATTTAAACTTATTTAATTATTTATATTTCATATTAAGTATATAAATATAGTACTATTATTTTACTTACCTACACTGTTCTTAAAAAGTGTTATTGCTATTACACACACAGTTATAAGTATAAAAGTATTCCGTAAAAACACTTTTTTAATCAACAAAGTAGTTTTCATATTTGTAATATTAATATATTATGTTTTTGTTAGAATGCCAACAATATCAAAATAAACAAACGTTTTGCGCGTTCTTTTATTTCTGATCACATACGCACTAGCTCTTGCGCATCATAGATATCACTACTCACTCTCTCCCTCTCTCAATACAGTCCTATTTGTATTGGAAAATCGACAGCACCCAAGGTATTTTACAAACTTGTAGTGTGATACTGGAGAGCATGGCTTAGTATTGTTTTTGTCTATGGATTCAGGTGGCACCAGTAAACGTATTGACATTACATGTGCACAACATCAATAGTTAAGTTTATATTTCTAGGAAGTGTGTAGACTACATCAAAATCGAATAAGGGACGCTTTTATACAATGCGTGTATCTTAAAATATTGTTTTGTTGAAAAAAATCATCGGAGAATTCGTAAAAACGACTTTAAAACTGCAGTAGAACTCAAAGCTTTTTTATAATCATTATTAATTTTGGTCTTGCAAAAGGTACAGAACGTTGAACAAGTTTCATTTTAAAATTTGGCTCAAGAATACTAAAAGAAACAAACAGTGGTGTTCTTTTAAAAATGTACCTTTAGAAAGCATATATATATATATATATATATATATATATATATATATATATATATATATATATATATATATATATATATATGGTATTGTCAGGTGTGGAATATCCTGATGTCGGCCCGGCAAATTTATTCTATAGCTTTACAGGCCAATTTTTGCAGAAAAGGGCAGTTATCGCCAGATTTTTTTATCAAAAGGAAAGCAATATTGAATTTGAAGCGCTTATGCTCCTAAAGTATGTGTGAAAGACGAGTTAAATGCTTATCTAAATATACATGTACATCATTTTCGAAAATAATACATGAATATTAGTGTTAAAGATCTAAATAACTGATTAAAATCCTTTATTCCTAGAATAATCCTTTTTTAATGAATTGTCCATGGTCAAGGTTATAAGTCACAGGCCGTTTCGACCTCGTATGAATGAAAGAAATGGTAATACAGGCTTGAATGAAAATATGGCATTTATTATTACCATAGAAAATTAATTTACGAAATATCGTAAAATGAATCATAGTTAATAGCATGCGTAAGATAAATAAAAATCCCGCCACGAGGAGAATCTCACGCTGTTTCATTTAAATTTCTTCAAAACCTTTTTTTTAAATGCGGCTGAGAAACATGATATTTTATAAAAACTCTTTTTAAAGTGTGCACGTAAAATAATTGTAATTTATTAATATATATCGTATTATGTTAATCTTTTTGACTCTCATGGAATCAATGGAAGAGAAACTTAAAGTTATATAACTATAACAGTACGCTCATTATAAATTGTACATGTACAATAAATCAGATTTATAAGATGATTGTGTATTGTGCTTATGTCTTGGCTCCCTTACAATAACGTTCTAAAAAAGCGACATAAAAGGATGTTTTGGAAATGTTCGGTTGTTTGTCAAAGTTTATGTTTTCGCAGTGAGAGTTCAAACTTCATATGTTTTATAATATATGTTGTATACATTCATAATTCGGAAAACTAGTTAATAAAGTTGTAAGTCCTTGACGTAAACATTTTCATTGAATCACAATTTTGATTACACTTGGAAACGTAGTGAAACTATAAGTTGGCAGAGCTTTAACGTGCAATTACTTGCGTGATGCTAAATAACAATATTGTTTATTTATAGGCAATATTTATGCGAAAAGCTACAGAAACAAGCTCTGTAGCAAAAAGTTTAAACATAAATCCGCAAGTAAGATATTGAACGGTTTTTTTTCTTGAAATATTTTAAAATTATACAACTCGCGTTTTGCGCTCGTGATTAATTTCAAAACTCGGTATGTAGGTGAAGTAACTATAGCAAAATATTTGCACATATTTCATTGCGTTGAATCTATAAATAGACTCGATCATATGTGATAAAAAAATATGATTTGACAAGAATGTAGAAAATATAATTGGACGCTGCACTCTCACAGATTGTCTCTTTTGAGATCTTATTAAAAATAATCAAAGAATGAGTCAAGTTTTGCTTAAATGTCTGGAAACAATATATGTAAAATTGCTGACAAAAGGTCAGATAGCGTTCCTTTCATATTTACGCTCAAAATTTGATGTTTTATAGCTAATAACGTTTAAAAGGCTTTAAGGCTGCACTCTCACAGATACCATTTTTACAACTTTTTTAAATTTTGTTTTGGAAAGAGCAAGTTTTTGGGTAAATATCTGCAAACCAATGATAAAAGATTTCTGACAAAAGATCAGATTTTTTAACTTAAATATAAAAATCTGCGATCTAATTTTTGTCAGCAGTCTTATATAACTGGTTTCCATGGATTTTCGCAAAAAATGGCTCATTCCAAGACAAAAAAATAAAAAAAGTTGTCAAAACGTTCAATCTGTGAGAGTGCAGGTTTAAGAAAAAAAATGAAATCATGGGCATTTTTCCACACAATTGAGAAACAAAATCTATGAGAGATAACAGCGATGATGACGGTGGATGTGTTGTTGTGGTGGTTGTGCTAGCTCTTAACCCGGAATATACGAGTTTCCAATAAAGTCTACTTTTTCCACATTGCTGATCGCCGCAGCCATTGTTAAGACTTTTATAGCCAAATACTTTACCTTTTACACACAATGAAGTAAATCTACAAATTCATATATTTCAATGACCATTTACATCGGTCAAACTATTGATTCTACAGTTTATTGCCAGGTTTGTCAATAGCTCTTTAAACACTGAAGCGATATTAAAGTACCATCACTGAAGCAGTTTTGTAGGCAGTGACACTCAGTCGACACTTGTGAAGACCCTTATTTACTAAGTACATACTATATCACACCATAAGCACACTTACACTTGAAAACTTTGATAAACCTAAAATGGTAGAAAATATATTAATCGATTCATGTCGATTTCGATCTCTGCATGTACTCACATTGCTCTACTACATTGGAGTACCACAATCGAATCGATATAACTTGTGTTAAAAATGATGATGATGATGATGATGATGATGATGATGATGATGATGATGATCAGACAATTGGCAGTAACTGATATACAAGTATTTAAAATAGCATAACAAACACGTAACGCATTAATAGTAAATCATAAAACACATATGAATGAATGCATGAATGAATATAATCGTCCTTAACAGCATGATAAAACAGCAACAACAAAATAAAGAGTTAAATAAGGGAGTGGTTGCGTCGGAATTTTGATATTAATTTACTAGTCTGCTTAGCGCGCGCCGAGTAACTGAATAAAAGGCACTCTCAGAACCCGCCTGGTCAAAGATCGTTACGGCCGCGCAGTAGCTCGCATGTTTAAATGAAATTAAGAATCTTAATTCTACTTAAATCAGCAGCCGACTCGCCTATGCTTTCAAGCACTGTTCCCGACCGACCTTGAGAACCCTTGCTACTGACATATTTCATTGGATTAAGAAAGACTACATTGTCGTAGTAGACGCATAATCGAGATTGTTTGAAATTGGCCGTCTAACGAATCTCTAATCAAATACTGTCATACACAATACGAAATGATAATCTTTGCAACATATGGAATCCCTTGCAAACTCATGGTTGACACTTCCGGATCATACAATAGCGAAAAGCTTGAACACCAAAAATCAAAGACAGGTGCTCAAGTCTAAGGCAAGGCGATTTCAAGTTATAGACTTCAGTGCATACACATCTCAACCATATGCTACAAACTCACCCAGTTCGAACATTCCTGGACAATAATTACCTGATTGAGACCATCATATAATGGTTCATCATCGCAAACACCAGATATTATCCCACAAAGTACAATGACATCACAACAGTTGACTTTTTCTGTAGTGCAACATCAATAACAACAAAGATAAATGATAATAATGACAACAATGATGAAACCACTCGTACTAAATCAGGAAGACAAGGTAGGAAAAACTGAGCAGCTGTATTTGTGAAGTATGACAAGTTAACTTATAAAAACTATTTTCAAGAAGGTAAAAATATCAGCTATGTGCATACCAAATTGTGCTTCCTGGTCCGATTTACGACCAATGTGCGCGAGAGTGTGAATATTAAACAAACTGTGGAAACTCTGCCATGGCATTTGATAAATGAAGCACATGTGTTCAGTTAACATTTAATTTTATGTTTCAACGTGAAAAAACAGCTCCAATTTAACCCAATAAGCTGATAAAATCAAACGGTGACAAAAGTGTCAGAAACGATTATACAGATCTCCAATCTTTGGGGAAAACTTGACCAATTGCCGGGACATTGATCTAGACGCAACACCAAGAAACAATAAGCTTTCAATCACATATATACTGTGTTATCTATTACTTATTATCACTTTGAGTCAATGCTAGGTCTTTCAAAAAGAAATTGTGCTGATTGAAAAAGTATTCTGTATTTTAAAATGAAGAAAAACAAACAAGATGATGATGATGATGATGATGATCATCATCATCATCATCATCATCATCATTTTCTTATTTTTGAAGTAGTTATTTTTTTCAAATAATTCCTGAACTTCCAAAGTCTTATTGGAAAGATTGCAATTACAATGTAACAATTGTGACTTCAATTTCAGCCACCAAGCAGTTTTACAAGATCGTTTACATTAAACATTAAATCTAGCCAGTATCATGGACCTTTAAACCATAAGATTGTTTCTTATATATAGTTTTCAAATTGCATTATATATTATGCAGGAACCGCATGATCTTGAGAAGTACGTTTATTTTTCGAGTGGGTAATAGTCATAAAGGTAATTAAATATTGATATTTATAAACTGTTCGACAAGTCCTCATGCTGGCCTAAAGTTTCTCAATGCTTGCATAGAAATTATAAGATGATTGGGCGGAAAGATTTTTGAGTTTAGCCCAAAAGCATTTCGTGAACTCCCTGAACCGTACATGTACATTATTCGGTTTTGTTTGGGATATTCCGATCGTGAAGCAGGTGAAAGGCTGGCAAACCAACGTTCGCGCTCTATGGATAAAATAAGGTGCGCGGTCCATGCACATCATGCAATTCATTGTCGTTTCCGGAACGAAATTAGGTAAGTGGCTTTGGATGAGGAAGATATTCAAGATCTTTGCTATCAGAACATTCCGTCCGTCAGGAACAACTTTGCCTCCTAGGGAGTCGTTTTCCGTACCGAAAATGGTCCAAACGTCTATGAAAAAGGAAGAGAGGGGAAACAAAGCATAGAATACCTCGAAAAGAGAATTTCATTTCATGAAAATGTCATAAGTGATGTGGAATCTAAGACCCAAAAAGAGTGTCTTGAAAGACGAATGATACACAATGAAAGTGCCGTCAGTGAACAGGGACATAACGTGAAACGTGTTATGGATAAACTTGTCCGAATAAGTTAGGCATCAAGGCGCCGGTCCCCATCTCCAAATAATGACAAAAAGTGTTTTAGATGTAAAAGTGAAGATCACTCTGATTTCATCAGAAATTTCCCACATGAAGCCCCTGAAAGGAAAAGAGACGCCAGACCGAAAGTGGTGAAAGCAGTATCTTTTTAAGAATAGTTAAACATACAGGAGTCGAGAAAGGAGGCCTCATCCCGACCTAGGGGGAAAATCCGGCCAATGATGTGGGTGGAGTAGGTGAGATTTATTATGATGGAAAAAACAGTAGAGTTGGCCAATAATGAAGCTGAGAGACCTGATGGAGACACAACCTCATAGACAACCATTGGAAAGAGATTGGTGGACGCGATGCCCTCATAGATAAAGATTGCAAGGTGTTTGAGAGGCCTGATGAATGCATTGCGCTCAATAAAAGTAGCGTTGAAAATAAGCCGAACACACACTTGACCAAGTATATGGTCAGCAAACAGATGATACAGATCTGTCAATTTTTTTTATAAATCTCTTTTACATGCGGTTGATATCCCACACAAGATAATGAGATTCAATAATGAACGTGTCTCCATGTTCACAAATGCTGGTGCCGAAAAGTGATGTAACTGTTTCAAAGGCGACTACTATACCACCCAATACTGCAATGTTTATTGAATGCCAGGTGACTACAGATCTGCATACTTACATGGTTGCGCCTGAAAAAGATGTTCCAGTGGTTGTACATAGAACACTCTATGCAATCGACACCAATACCCGTGTTTGTGTTATGAACCGGCAAGATACACACATAACTGTGAACGTTGGACTATCCATTAATTTGGCCACTTAAGTTGATTTATTGAAACCTGTTGGAACAACAGAAGAAATGAGTGACAGTCAGTGTATACTACCGGCGGCACTTACAGATTTATATCATCGATTCAGTAAATATTTAGACAGCCAACAACAACAGCAGGTGAAGTGTTTACTGATAGAGTTTGGAGATGTATTTGCTCTGAATGAGTTTGATCTTGGAAATCTCACAGCTGTTCAGCATGAATTTGATACTGAGACGGAACGTCCAGTCAACGCAATGTAAGACGCTCTCCAATAAGGTTCACTGCTGAAGAGGAGCACAAAAATAAAATGTTAAACGGCAAAGTAATTCAACCCTTAAGCTTCTCCTTCAGTCCAAAAGAAAGATGGTTGGGTTACTTGGCTTGTAGACAATAGTGCATTAAATAATGTGACTACCAAACATGTCTACCCTTTACTTCCAGTGGACGACTGCATGGATGATCTGGCCAGAAATATTTGGTTTTTAAACCTTTCAGAGGAGCAGACTGAGCCAGATGAATGTAAGAAAACAGCCTTCAAATTTTCTTTGTTTCAGCCAAAAATAGTATTTTAGGTCGCTTAGTTGGCCCTGGTGGTATGAGGGTGGAGAAGCAGACATTTATGTAGTGCAACTGATGAAAAGGCCCGCGTGTACTAGATAAGTGGAGCAATTTATAGGACTTGTGAGTTACCACCTAACTTTCATACGAAACTTTGCTTAAGTAGCTGTTCCGTTGTATGCCATAACAGGGAAGCGTGAATATGCATGGAAAATGGAGCAAGACGAGGCATTTCAACAGCTGAAACAGATGATGACGTCATCTCCAGTGCTCGCGCTGACAAACAGCAAAGATTCATATGTCATTGACACTGATACTTCAGACAGAGCGGTCTGGGCAGCGCTACGCCAGATTCAAGATGGTAAAGGATCAGTGATTTCATTTGCATCATTCAGCTTGTCCCCGGAACAGGAATTTTGTGCACAACTAGGAAAGAGCTATTGGCTATACGATTCAGACGTCATTACCGTCACTACTTCCTGGGTCGGCCATTCACGGTCCGTACTGAACACAGTAGTTTGACATGGCTAATGAATTTTAAAGAATCACAGGGACATCTGGCACGGTGGCTAGAAAGGCTTAGTCATTATCAGATGAGGATGGTTCATCGTCCTGATAAGAAACATGGTAATGCAGATACCTTGTCAATGCTAACGGCACAAAGGCACAACGCCGGTTGTCGTAGGTTCACTAAGTGTCATAATAACTGGCATTAGTTCTCTGATGAAGTGGATTATGTGGTATCAATCGGCAAAAGGTTTCAATCATCTTTAATTGGTGGATTTATGTGATATAGCAAGAGAACCTATGAGTAAATCGTTTTTTTTTCTGTGTAGTTCTAGTTGCTCAAATAAAGGTGTCTGTTAATGAAAATAATCCTGATGACTTGCATGTATGGGATGTGCTCATCAGAGAACAATCGGTAGATACTGATTTAATCCCGTTTCAGTCATGGTCAACAAATTGGGAAATTCCAACCAATGGGGAACTCTACTTGTTGAGCCCAGAAGGGAAATACTTTTGGATCAACAACAATTGTGTTGTAAAGAAAGATGATATACTCTGGTGGGATGTTCCGAAGGAGAAAGGACTTAAATAACTTGTGCCGAAAAGATTTCAGCCAGATAGTCTGTGCTTAAGTCAAGATATTCCAGCATCTGGTCACCGGTGTATAGATTGAACGTTGGCTAATATAAAGAGGAAGTATGCTTGAAGAGGAATATCCAGAGATGTCAAAGTATTTGTTTCGTCGTGTGATCAGTGTAATCGATACAAGAAAAGTACACGCAGACTAAAGCATGAAATGATTCAGTAACATGCAGGAGCACTAACGTAAGAGATCCACATTGGTTTCACTAACAAAGACTCCTTGTGGAAATAAGTTCATATTATCGATAATGGACCACTTTACCAAGTGGGTGTAATGTATTACACTTCCATGTATGACGGCAGAAGAAAATTTTCAGTAGATTTGGGTGTCCATTCCCGATACTTTCTGATCGCGGAACAAACTTTGAAAGTAAATTGTCCAGAACAACCCCGTATTGGCCATCAGCTAATGGTCAAGTAGAGAGATACAACCGGACATTAATGGACGCATTGGTGTGTCGTTTAACGCCACCATGGGATGTGGGATCTTCTTGTGCCACATATTGCAGGTGCATTACGGGCTTCTGTGAACCGTCATAAGGGCTATACTCCGAATCGGATGACGTGGGTAGAGAACAGTGAAGCCAAGTTGACCTAGTGTTTCCATGGGATCATTCTGATGTGAGTCATGAGGACTCTTATATGAAACAGTTGGAATAGTGTCGCATGAGGCAGCATGTAAGACTCTCATTGAGGTTATGCAGAGAGACTAAGATCTCAAACTGTACACTCGACAGTATGATGTTGGAGATATGATAATGTTGTCAGAGCAAGAAACTCACCTCGCCATGGAATGGCCCAGGAGTAGTAACTCGAAGAATTACGCCAAATTTGTAAAATGTAAGTATGCAACGAAACTACGTGACTGCCAATTTTGATCGGATTTAAAAGTACTGTAGCAGATCGCCTCCGGCCTGGGCTATTAGGGTATAAGGCAATCTTTAAGAAGCACCACAGCAGCTAGTGGAGGAACTAGACGTAGAACAGTAATATCCCTATATAGAGCCAAAACTTCGGTTCCATGATACAATGTGACTTTAGTTTGGAGTGATTTTACGAAGCGTGTGTGAACATCCCCGAGGAGGAAGCTGATTTAATTGACAAATATAGTTGCCTTAAATGTGAGGGTACCTCTGTCAGGGTTTGTATTGAATTAGTATTAAAATCATCCTTTTTTTAGATGTCTGGCTCCGACAGCTCCATTGATTGCCTAAGAGAAGTATTCTCCAGGCATATGACTGCTGATATGAGTGAGTAGGAGAAAGTTTTAAAAACAGTTCAAGAAGAATTTAAAGCGGAAAGATTATTGCCTTATGCTCGAGATTTGACCCGGACCCTCTTCAAGCCAGAGTATTTCATGAATAGGGTTAAGGAGTGCTGTAAAGAGTACTACCGAATTGCCAAGAAACAGAAGAAGGGCATGTATATGCGCGAACTGCGAGCCGAAGATGCTGTAATGCATTCAGATAGTGGCCTATTATCCAACAAAAAGTGAGTTCTCGCCACTTCAAACCAGAAAATTGAGCTCAGGTCACCTCAACATGGAGCCAGATGGAAGAAGCAATGGAGGTTGGCTGCCTCATCAAGGGTGGAGTCGTCAATGACTTTCGAGATTTTCAACTATTGACACCGTGTACACAAGAAAAAAAACCTCATCTATTTGCACACCCTTGCCCTCCCCCACCCCCCTCAAAATATGCTGAGCCGCAAGAACAAGTAAAATCTGCTGAACAGGGACAAACAACTCTAAAGTCTGATGTAGGAGTAAAGAAACCACAGGGAGGCCTGGCATCAGAAGATCAAGCGATAAAATCAGATGATGAGAGCTCAAAACAAGTGGCTGAACCGCAAAGACCATAAGCTCCAGTTTTCAACAAGGAATGACGAAGTCCCCGGAACACGCGACACAAGGGAAAATTAGTACTCGGTTTTGATCATCCTAGACCAAGGTGTTGCAACGGACCCGTTATGCCCGTCGTGACACATACAAGGGAAAAAACTGTCCTGTGAAGCATTGTCAATTAGAGCTGTTTCAAGGCCTTCGTCCCCAACCAGCAAGTCGTTTACCCTATTATTTTCAACAAGAGCAGATGGACCTGGTATCAGCACACGTCGATCGTGTCTTGTGTTTAACGTGGATGTCCAGGCATATCACTGGGACATTCTCATCTAGGACACAATTGTTCTTGTGAGTAAAAAGAACATAATCATCAATAATACAGAGCTTAGCCACATCGCTCTTGAAGAAATGAACCAGGTAGCTTCACGCGAGTCCAGCCCTTGGGCCACGAGGACGTCGCTTATTCGAAATGATACCAAGGTGATTCTATTTCACAGGACTGAGCCACACAGAACGACCAAAGATGGGGAACGACAATGGACTTCAGCCTCTAGGTCGGGATTCCAGCAGGAGTGACTAGCAAAGAAAATTATTATATTGCGACAGCTTAAAGTAAGGTGGCCTTTATCCACGGAACAGAAATCATCCCCACTGTGACGGTTAGCCATCCTAGCTAGGAAATTCGTCCAGCCGTTTATGCGTGTAAAATGGCGGTTGGAATATTCGAGCAGTGAAAGAAAAAATGGATTTTGTATTGTTTTATGAAGGATATATTTATTTGAATTAGCTATAGTATAACTCGATGGATTTATCAATCACTTTCAATGACAAGAAAACGAAAAAAATCAAAAGCTCGGCCAGGGGAACAACGACAAAAAACTAAAAGTTAAAGGCGGGAACTAAAACCAAAACAAGCAATGGCCATGTGCAATGATTAAGGCAATAACAAAGGTCAGAGTAGTAATATTCATCTTACAAAAAGCAACTAGTGCAGACCCCACAGTCACAGTATTGCAGCCCGGGTTACATGTACCCTAAAAATATGAAGATGGCCGCTAGTTCATACCCGGTCTGGTGATCGCTGACCACTGGGCCAACACAGAGCGGACAGGCAAAGCCCAATTAACAACGTTCTGTGAACAACGACTTTGATAATATGTTAATTAAGCGATTAGATACTATGGATAGTAAACTTGATCGCCTAGATTCTATATAGTCTAGTGTAAACAACATAAATACCCGAATGCAAAGTATTGATACAAAGATCAGTGACATCGAGAGCAAGGCGCGTGACATCAAGCGGAGTCGTGAAATAATTAAACAACATAAAGAACTGAACAGCTTTCCCCAAAAATGAAGAAATTTGAAGATGAACATAGGGTTACAGAGACTACGCTGAATTCTGAGATATTAGATCTTAAATGCTGCAGTACGTGTGACCAATTATTGATCCACCAAATTACATAGGAAAAAGATGAAAACTACGAGCAAAAGATGCTGGAGTTTATTCAGGATAAGCTTAAAATACACAATGCTACTAATACGTATGCAGAGAGCGCAATGGAAATACCCCTACTAAGGCGACAAGACTAGGCCGTTTGTGGTCAAGTTCTCCGATTTCCTTGATCGTGAGAGAGTTTGTCGGGCGGCGAAGGAACTGAAGGAGACACAGTACGGGATCTCTGAACGGTTTACTAAGCAGGTCGTGGAACAGCGTCGGACGCTAATTCCCAACATGCTCCAGGCCCAGAAGCACGGCAAAAAAGAGTTTATCAAGGTCGATACACACACTTTATCAACAACCATCTCTACCGCGGCCACCAGTAATTGTGTGAGAATGTTCTCAAGTGCCTTTCCTGGAACGTAGAAGGACTTACTCTGCAGAAAAAAATCGTCGAAAGATTTTGTTGATCTCATCTGTGAGAATGACATAATATGACTGAATGTGTCATGGACAAATAAGAACTTGAATATTGACATGAAAGGATATTCTAACCCTATTCATTCTTACCGTAAATACCAACATCGAAGAGACAAACGGTCAAGTTGATGCCTTATTGTGTATTTTATAGATAATATTAGAAATGGAATAAATCTTATACGTAATCCATTTCCAAAATGGAAAGGTTAAACGGGATTGGTCTGATGCTGAATGAAAACGCAAATATGACGTGTATAAAAACGTTGTATGACAATTTAACCTTACATTTTCTGATACTGATAGAGCTTTGCTGTATGTGCTGTATGTGCCAAAACAGATCAGATTATAAGTATCAGTGTCGGAGGTAAAAACATCATACAACTCTGCACGAAGTCAAAAAATGAACGATTTAAGAAGGAAAACCCCGGAGAGGGAGTGTTTTGGAAAGTATTTAAAAATGGGAAAAAATCAAATAATGGTGATACAATTGTTAATGAGGAATTTAAACTTTCCTTAGTAATCTCATGTCAGGTGGTGATTTCCGAGGTGAGGAAGCATATAATGATTTTATTGAGGAATTTGATTCTAGTTTAGACCATAACTCTACTTTCGAGTCATTAGATGTGCCTATTTCAGATGATGAAATTGGGAAAGCAATCAAGGAGTTAGGTTCTAGGGCAACTGGTGTTGTTATTCAAATCTATAAAAAGGGAAATCAATCAGACCCTAACAATTACAGAGGGATAACTCTTACTAGCTGTTTTTCAAAAATATTTACTATCTTGCTTAATAAAGCCTGAAATTGTGGGCTGATAAAAATAGTATTTTAACAGATGCTCAGTTTGAATTTAAAAAATAGTATAGCACTGTTGATCATGTCTTTCTTTTGCAATCGTTGATCCAAACACAGTTTGAAATCAAAAAGAAGCAATTTTGCTGTTTTATTGATTATAAAAAAGCTTACGATTGCATTGGTAGAAGCAGGCTTTGGTATAAGTTCGTAGAATTGGGAACCGACTGTGAAATTTTGTCCCAGTTCGATGTATATATAGCGAAGTGTACAGCACTAGGGAACATTGTAAGATTTTTTCCAATAGTAACCTTGGCTTGTATTAAGGAGAGATAACCTCTCCGATATTTTTCACACTTTTATTAAAATGCATTTGCAAGAAAATATTAATGTCGGTATTACTGTTGACCAAATTAAATATATTGTAGCGTTCCGATATTATGTAGACCTTTCCACTCGCAACCTAGGAATACCACCGAGTGGGTATTATCCACATATGTTTACAATGGAGTACGAACTACCGAGTGCTTTTTATACACATATTTGACCTTTCAGAATAATTCCGTCTATGCAATATACTGGCTGATAACGTGCCCCAGTGGGCACTTTTTCGAGTTATGCTCGCTGTATAGATTCTCCTGCCCATTTACAGCTAAATGATGACCATTTGACAAGCTAGTACTCAATGAACTTCTGAGTACTAGTTATATATGTGCACATGTGGGTTCTCTCACCCTTACCCAAGAATAGCCTTGATGTTGGAAAGCTTCGCTTTAGCTTTCAATAGCTACATTCAGTCATTTAATAACTTCACAGAGTCTTGTGAAAGTTCTATCTTAACTATAAAAATTAAATAAAATGGACTCTGGAAAAATATTTAAAGAAGCTAAAATGTGCTTAATCTCATAATTTTCCTAAGTAAGTAATAATAAAACAAAGGATTACATGGTAACTATTTATTTGTTAACTTCCTAACAACTCTTCTAAACGTGTATTCGTTAAACTATGTGCAAATATCAAGAATAAGAATATTCATATGATTTACTCTCAATATATTAGAGCATTAATGTTGTATTTCCAGAATTTAAATAGGAAATTCTCTCTCTCTCATTCTCACCCAATCTTTAAGTAAAATATTCTAAAAGTAATTATACTTTAATTCTATTGAAATTGATTATAAAGAATTTAACCAATGACGTCTATACTTAATTCTTACTTATATTGTATTTCTGCTATGAATTTAGATAAATATAACAAAAATTTACTTCAAAATGAAAATTCAGCTTGTCGCTGTGAGAATGGCTGCCAGAGTCCTTGATCGTCTGCAAGCTCAAGCTTATATACTAGAGCCGATGGAACATAAACATTTGTTCATTCGGTGAAAAAGTGTTCCTTCGTGAGTTTCCGTAAAAATAGAACGTTTACTACTGTTTCAATTCAAACAGTGCAGACATTATTATAATGAATGGAATGGGTTCGACAATGTTGTGTATGAATAGAGGAAAGTCTAATTGACATGACTGCCACAAAGGCACAAAAATCGAAATGCTAAAAAGAGAGAAATTACAATCGAAACCTCAAAAATCGGCAATATTATGTCAGCATCTTGACAGTTGCTAGGGAGATTTCCCAGAATGCAAAGCGGAAGAAGCTCATTCAAGATTGCTGCCCCCATACAGAACAACTTGCTCTTTAATAATTATTCGAAAAAAGGGGTACATATAAATCGTGGCTTAAAAAAGTGAGTTATATTTATGTTTTAAACTGTGGTTAAAACTTTAAAGTAAAATATGGATGCTGTCATAACATATTACAAAAGAAACAACTTTGGTACACATTAAAAACACAAACATGTACATCATTTACGAAAAATGAAGATTCGTTGAAAATTTGGGGATATTACAATATCTACTGCTATAAGCAGATGATGCTGTTATTGTTTCAGAGACAAAAAATGGTGTGCAGAACTCTTTAAATAGGTCATGTTCATATTGTCGTAAATGGAACCTCACGGTGAACATTGATAAAACTAAGGGTATGGTGTTTAAGAAATGTGGTGGGTTGGGTTATAATGATAGATTGTTTTATAATAATCAGGAAGTAAAAATGGTTAATTCTTTGAATTATCTAGGTGTTTTATTTACTAGTGGATGTTCATTTATTCAAACTGCAAAAACCCTTACAGGAAATGGGTTAAAATCAAAATCACTGCATTCACTTTTGGGGCTGGTTCGTAATATTAAAGTTCCAATTAATATCATGTTTAACCTCTTCGACTCCTATGTGTTATGAATTTGGAGATCTCAGCGAGAGTGCATAAGAAATTTTGCAAATTGGTTTGAAATGTTAAACAATCCATTAACACTTGGGCCTTGTATGGAGAGTTGGGTTAATTCCAAGAATGCAAACGAATATTCGAATAAACGTTTGGTATCCGAATTTCATGATCGGTATTCAAATATTCGATTGTTTGTTGTTGAATAAAGATAATATTAATCTTAAATGCCTACAACTCTATAATTGTGTATAAAGTTTGTTCGGCTTGTTTTACAACGCTTGGCCAGAGGTGTGAATGTGATGGCAATACACTAAACACGCGTCATTTGTCATTTAGGGAGATAGCGTCGTGTACTATAAAAAAATCCCCGTAATTTTACCATAACTGGCTAGACAAGTGACATAAAAAAAATCAATTATTTTCGGTAAATTTAAATGATTTTGGCAATAACCAATGTGTTGTCTTGGCTGCAAATTAAGCTGTGCAGCACTGCTCAAATCGCCGTGAGGATATGAATTGCATGTGCTACAATAATGTTATTACATGTATGTGCGATGAACTGTTTTCAATGTTTTTATATAATGTTCATGCTTTGACATGAACCTGTATAGTATTGCATTTGAGAAAATCTTTCCTCTTTTGATGCACAATAGAAGAGTCAAAATCCACATATGTTTTCGTTTCAATTTACTAGTTCCCGAGTTGGTTTGGTTCTCCATAGTTATATTTAGAAGAGGCCATTTCCAGAACGAGGCTACTCTTCCTAAGGAAAGACCCTCAGTTGGCGCATGACGCCATGGACCAGGAACCCATCTAAATTCAATTGATTAAAAAAAAAAATTGAGTCGTTTTTGTTCGTTTATAATGAATTTCTTTCAGAGGCTCATTTGGGGAAAAGTAGAGGACCGCCGTGCTTACTGGTTACGACAAGCAGGGTTAAAATGCCCCGGCTATTTCTAGCGAAAACAATAATAGTTTACTACAACTTCTAAAGATTTATTTTGGTAATCGAATATTCGATCGAAAAAAAATACCGAATATTCGAATATCAATTTTGCCATTCGTTTGCATCCTTACTAGATTCTCATTGTATATAGAACGCCATATAAAAATGGTGAAATACTTTTTAAAGCTCCACTCAGTAAAGCAAGAAAATTGTATTTTAAATGCTTTATAACTTGATCAAATTAATAATGTAGACAAAAACGTCTCCACCACGAACTAGGTAGCAAGAGTTCGTGAGATTCTTCAATCATCTGGTCTCAATGAAGAATGGCTATATCCTGGTTCTGTGTAAATGGAATGTTTTGTGCCTGTTCTTCGGAGTAGATTTCGAGATATTTATATACATATCAGTAATTGGAGATCTAGTTAGATTCATCATCTGCTCTAGATGTATACCGTGACATTAAAACTAGTTTTGGACAATCAGCGTATTTCAGCCTTATAAAAAATACAAAATAAATGTTCTGGCTAAATTACGCTTTCTTCGCATAATGAAATACGAGATAGGTACATACTCACATTAGTTTGATGAAATACATTCTATTGATGCAAAGAAGTAATAAAATACTCATAATGAAATTAGCAATGTATTGTGATAAGGCGTTCAAACTTCGCGATTCGTTGATATGATTTAAGTGTCATGAATGCTTCTGTCTCTGAATAAGTATCTTTCTCAATCTGAAGTCTAGAGAGTGCATCCGGGACTAAATCCGGGCACTTGACATTTAATCATAACGTACCATTATGTCAGTATAAAAGAAACTAATCTAAAATAAATGTAGCTCATATACAGTTTATAACCTAACCATTTTTAAAATATATTAATATAATATTACTGTCTTCACGATATGTGCCGGTCCGCTGCAAATTGTGTACGGGTCCGGCAGCTCTTTCGTAAATGACGGTCCGGATGACCAACATATTTTGAGACGACTAAATAGCAATACGGTACCTAAAAGGGAAATGTCTGTAAGACTTTTTTCGCTGATTATTTGCTTAAGCGGTAGTTAATCGATCCCATCTTGATATTTGACGTCACTTAACATCGCCAAAAGTCGGCCATTTCCGATATGGAACCATGATTGATTGCCGGGGATAAACGAGTTTATGAGACGCATGCATAACGGCATTTTATAACCGCTGTTATGATTGGTTCTTGGTTTGCAACAAGGCACAATCAAAATCGTCAACACTCAATATATAATGTTTCGGCTTCGGTTAAAAAGGCGTCGGTTAGTGGAACTACCGGCAGACCGAAAAAACGCAAATCACCTAAATGGCGGCGGTGTTGAAATATTTTTTTGAGAAATTAAGTGTGTTTATATTTACTTGACGTCCAAATAGTGTACCTATGTTTTTATTGTGATTTTTTTTCAGGAAAGCATTAAAACAAGTTGACATTCATTGTTTTTACTTTTTTTATATACTATTTAATGACATAATTGTTCGAGCAGGCAAATATTTTTTTTCGGGCAGGCAAAAACCTCAAACATGCCTGTCCGGGGAACAGGCAGATATTTTTTACAATTTTGGGAAAAATGAAATATCCTTCACAAGGAAGGAAAGGTTTCATGATACTTAAGTCTATTTTTTTTTATTTGGTTCGGGTTACCCGACCTTACCTACGCAATAGGCACCGACCCTATCATTTTCATAGTCAGTTGGTAAACAAATAAAAAATATATATATATGTTTTAAGTGTGTGAATTTAATAATAATTTTAAACCATTTAAAGCTTTATACAGAAGATTCCTTTTACACCGTTCTACATTGACGAATAAACGTTCTTAAATAAAGCCTAATAAAAAATCAAAAAAATCCTTCCTACATATTTTTGAAAAGGACGTCGTCCAAACAAAACCATTTAAAAATAATAACAACTATATAATGACAACGACGCCATGGCAATGACAGTTCCGTGACTTTATATCTTTGAAAATAGATATATTTTATCACTGATTGTTCAATTAGACCCTACCAAGTTTAGCTTCAACAATTAGCAGGGGCGGATCCAGAATTCGACGTAAGAGGGGGCTACGCCGCCTCAAAACCAAGTTCTATTTGTATGGAATTGTTGGCAGTGGGGTTTGGGATATTCCCTCAAGAAAAATTTAAATATTCTAGACCAAAATGATGCATTTTGGGGTATTCTATTAAAGTACTTCTCCTCACTGGCACCGGATCTTCAAACTCAATCATTTTTTTTAAAAATCAAAAAAATCTTATAATTCCTTACTAAAAATTACAATACCGATTATGTGAAAAAATATTGAAAATTAATATAAAAAATATATCAGTATAATATACAGTGCAAAGTGCATATTTAAAAAAAATCAATATTTTTAAAGTTGTTGAGTCGATTTTACTGATGCAACATTTGCACGAGGGTAAAGAACATGTAGCGAAATGACTTTATTTACTGTACAGATAGTATAACAGTAATAGAAATTCGAAACTAAATATAAAAAAAAATGAAAAAACGTATTAACGAAATCTCATTATTTTACCTTTCACGTGTTTTACATTTTACATTATATTACAGTTACCTCTGGAGCCTAGGTTATATATCACTGTTGCCAGGAGCATTAGTACCAATAGTCCACACGGCTTCAACAAATTGTATATTCCGTTCATGATTAGCAAATAAAAACATGAGCCGTGTTCCAGCAACACTCTAAATAACACATTGCAAATAATATATCATTGTTGCCAACAGGATAAGCACCAATAGTCCGCACGCCTGTGAAAACATATATATTCTGCTCTTGTTTAGCAAACAAGGACATGAGCGGTACTTCAATCACACTGTAAATACCACAATGGTACTTAATGCTATGTCCGCTTATAAAAAAGGGCGCTTTGTTCTCATTTGTTCGGCCAAAACAGAAAAATAAATAGTTTCTCATGCATCAGACTGCATTTTTTATATAAGTCTTGCTTCGCCCTGCCAGACCAATTAGTTGAATGAAACAAGAGTAAGGTTATGTATCGTCACTCTAGTGCAAGAACTTTGCACTACATATAATAATAGACGCAGTTATTGAGTTCGTTGATATATAGACTGGTCGCTTTCTGTGCTGCTGTGGTATACTTTTCATGAACGCAAAGTGGTAGGATAATTAAGGCATGTTTTGTTGTTATTTTAACAAGAAATCCAATAATTGTATAACTGCCTGATATATAAACATCTGTGTTATAATTATTAAATACAACTTCTTTAATTTAATTGTCTTCACTTTCTTAAAAACAAATACTTTTAAATTATACCAATAACAAATTCTGTATCGCGTAAAGTTAGTTATAAAGCAGCTTTCTCTTATACAGAGAAACTTATCTTTAATTTACGTAGCCTTATTTGAGAGTCACTTGACTTAGCAAGGCAATTATAATAATGTCCGAGGATGTTAGATGCATAAAGCTCGTGCATAATCTTAAAAGGAAACTCGGGTTGTACGAGGCGTCACTTTTGCCTAAACCCATTTAATGTTTAGTTTAGTATGTTTCATAGTGCATTCCATGCTTCTTGTTTGTGATATTTTTTTGTGTGTTCTATGTCTTTGGCGTTTACCAAGTGCCATTAAACCGGGTTTATGTTTAAACTTTTGGCTACTGAACTTGTTGCTGTAGTTTTTCACATAAGTATTAGTATGTTTCATAGTTCATTATATTTGTATTGCAAATTATACAAATATATTTCTTAAAGAGGCAGCTTCTTCATGTGTTAACACATACCTTTATAAAACATTGAGCATTACGTCAGCAAATATTATCAAACAAAAGGTTTATTGAAAACTTGTGAATGGTTCCTACGAAGCCTAGCTCGTAACGAATTGTATGCTTTTCTTGTTGCGAGTTCAAACTACATGCGACTGCATACTGCTTAATGTTTATGCGAGATGGTATCAATTATTTTCACAGTTAAATGTCGCTAGGTACATTTTGGCATTTGCTTTACTTGTTTCTCTTTGTTATACTAGTATCACATGGTTAATGGCGCATTGGTTCATGCAAATAAATACGATGCATTATCGTGAATAAGTCATTTGAATTTAAAGCTGCACTTTTACTGACCGTTTTGACAACTTTTTATGTTTTGTGTTGAAATTAGTCAACATTTTCGTGCATTTCTAGATACCAGTGATATAAGACTGCTAACAAAAAAGCAGATCGCAGTTTTTCATATTTACGTTAGAAAATTGATGTATTACGCCGATAAATCAATTTTTCTTAAAGCGCTAATAACGCATATAGTCAAAATATACCGTTCTTGGACCTATTTTAGCTATTTTTATCGAGTTTTTGCGTCTATTTCTTTACAACGTCTTGTGTACTTAACATGAGTAATATATGGCCAGTTTCGTTATGTTTATTCATCTATTATGTTTGCCGTGGAAGTTTTATGCAGTTTTTGTTCGCTACAGAATCAGAATAAATGAGCGTTCATATTAGTGTAATTTAGAAAACTTTGATGATCGTTTCCGTTTGAAACATTTCATTGATGAATAATCATTTTATTTGTAAGAGGTTAAAGGGCCAAAATTGCCTGCTGTAGTTCAATTATTAGAATATCCTATTATGTTCAGCAAGTTCTTGATGGCTAGCAATGGTTTCCGTTGTATATATAAAAGAAACTTGAAAATTGGCACAAATCGAGGGCTGAACGCAAAAGTGTCGTTACTCCATTTTTTTCACAAAATGATGTTTTTACATTTTTTACATGCTTTAACAGTTTTCCATCTGTCATAAAAATATTTTTGAAAAATATTGATTTTTAAGTACTTAAAATGAAAAGTTGTCCAAAAGTCGTATCTTAATTTGACTATTTTCATTTATGCAACACTGTCGTATCTTGAGTTACATACAGTGTTGCATTGAAAACTATGCCAAGTTTGATTTAAAAAAAATATGCAACACTGTAGTAACTCAATGAATTTCAATAAAATGATGTCATAATAATGATGCCATAGTGCTGTGATTTCACTTTTCTCAGAAAAGAAAACAGCAACTGTAAACATATACATGTACATGTTAAAAATTATGAAATCCAAATAATTTTGAAGATTTATTTGTGCCACATCTGAAGATTACAGTAATTAGGTGTTTTTATTTGTTCTTTTTTTAAATACTTATAAAATATTCCTTATCCTAGTTATGTATTGTAACTTGTGCTTGAAAAAGTTAAATGATTACCTTAATATTTGATATTCTGAGGCGATATAAGTTATTGCAGTATCATCTTAAGTGAATTAAGTCTTATCCTAATAAAACTGACTTTTTCCATAACTTACTTATCAAACTTACAGGATATTTATGGTAGCATTTTGATAAATAAATCAGTATTACTTACTTCTATACCATACTAGTTAAAATAGCTTGCATTTTTATGTGGTATTGAAAATCTGAATATTTGTAGAAAAATAAAGACTTAAGGCAAAATATTGTGATTTGGATAAGAATTTGCTCCCTAAAGTTGATAAGTCAAAATGGTTGAGAATTAAATAATGCTAATTCAAATACAGTTCTTGTCATTTTTTGTAAGCAATCTTTAGATTTCACATCATGTTCCAAGCAAAAGCTACTAGGCATCAAGGAAGCAAAGTGTTTTGTAGCAGAGGGAGACCATGTGTAGCAAATTTGGTGTGCCCATTAGTAACATCCTATACAAATCAACCAACAAACTGGAATGAGGAAACGATGGATGAAATTTTATTTAAGGGTGACAAACAAGCGATGTCAATTTGAAAAGGCCATACTGGTCAACAGATGACATTCCTGATGTTCTGGACTTCGTTAACATTAACGGAGTCATGGCTCAGGAAGTGTCAAATGTATCAGACATCAGTTGTGAAGAATGTGGTTGTTTAGATGATGAGGACACAGACAGCTACATTTTTTCTTAATTAGGCAATGGCAGACTTAAATAACATTTCAGAATTCCTTCAAACATTTCATTTGAATACTTTAAGAGATGCTTCTGAAAATAATGTAAATGTTTGTAAAAGCTTGTACAATGATGATGTTACAGTTTACATCATGAATAACAGCATTGATGGGCATGATATGATGGTGATGTTGAGAGTTATGATGTTGAAGGGAGTGGTATTGATAGTAATGTCGTTGATGGGAATAATGTTGGTGGGGATGCTGTTGATGGCGTTGATGTCAATGATGTTGATGGGGGAGATGTTAATGGTTATAATGATGATGTGGTTGTTGGCAATGATGTTGATGGGGTTGATGTTAATGGTTATAATGATGATGTGGCTGTTGGCAATGATGTTGATGGGGTTGATGTTAATGGTTATAATGATGATATGGTTGTTGACAATGATGTTGATGGGGTTGATGTTAATGGTTATAATGATGATGTGGTTGTTGGCAATGTTGTTGATGGGGTTGATGTTAATGGTTATAATGATGATGTGGTTGTTGGCAATGATGTTGATGGGGGAGATGTTAATGGTTATAATGCTGATGTGGTTGATGTCAATGCTGTTGATTGGGGGAGATGTAAATGGTTATGATGCTGATGTGCTTGGTGGGAATGCTGTTGATGGGGTTGATGGCAATGATGATGATGGGGTTGATGTTAATGGTTATAATGCTGATGTGGTTGGTTGCAATGCTGTTGATGTGGTTGATGTTAATGATTATGGTGCTGATTGGGGTGATGGCAATGATGCTGATGTTGATGATGATGGTGGTCTTTTTGAGGAAGATGATGATATACCTTTGATTTATCTTGTTGACAAAGGGGAAATTCATTAGCTTATGAAAGTCAAAGCCCAATTTAAAAATCAACTATTGTAATAAACATATTTATTAAGCTTGTGCATAAAGCAGATCATTCCAGATGCCCACCACTCCTCTTTCCTCCTACTCTCACATGACACTGCAGTTTCAAAGTCCAGGGTAGCCTTCGCAAATAAGACTAGAGATTGCTTTTTTGAAAAAGCGCTTGTCTCTCCCATTATGTGGTCATAGGTGTAAAAAAGCAATGATGGAAAAAAACAAACATAGGGGTCATCTACTGGGCATGACCAACCTGCATACCAAGTATGAATTTCCTGGGTCCAAGTGTTCTTAAGTTATCGAGCAGATAGAAGTGTGACAGACGGACTGTTGACCAACAAATTGTTTTTCACCTGAAGGTGACTGTGACCTTGACCTACTGACCTCAAAATCAAAATCATACCAAGTATGAAGCTCCTGGGCCCAAGTGTTCATTAGTTATTCTGCGGAAACCGTTATTTTACCTCAAGGTCACCATGACTTTTGATCTACTGGCCTGAAAATCAATAGGGGTCATCTACTAGTCATTACCAACTGACATACCAAGTATGAATGTCTTATGTGCAAGCATTCTTCAGTAATTAATCAGATTTTTTTTACCTGACAGTCACTGCGGTCTTTACCAGGACCTTGACCTTTGACCTATTGATCCCAATCCCAATAGGAGCCATCTACTAGTCATGACCAACTAGCATACCAAATATGAAGTTCCTGGGTGCAAATTTTCTTTAGTAATTATTGGAAAATGTTTTTCCCCCTCAGGGTCATTGCAACCTTGACCTCTGACCAATTGACCTTAAAATCTATAGAGGTTATCTAGTCATGACCAATTGGCATATCAAGTATAAAGTTCCTGGGTGCAAGCATTCTTTAATTATTGAGCGGAGAATGTTTTTTCACCGCAACCTTGACCATTGACCACCTGATCCCAGAACTAGCATACCAAGTATGAAATTCCTGGGTGCAAGCGTTCTTTAGTTATTGAGCGGAAACCGTTTCTTCACCTCAAGGTCACGGTGACCTTGACCTTTGACCTACTGATCTCAAAATCAATAGGAGTCATCTAGAAGTCATGACCAACAAGCTACCAAGTATGAAGTTCCTCAGGGTCTAAGCGTTCTATAGTTATTGAGCGGAAACAAAGTGTGACATACAGACTGACAGACTGACTGACGGACAGGGCAAAAACAATATGTCTCCCCATGAATGGGGGAGACACAAAAACTTGATTGTTTTGTATTGATGCTTGAAACACATGCATTCAACACATTGTAGTCTGAAAATAGTTTTCCAAAGTCATCCGAAAAAATTTGTTTTACTTGGTGTTATGCTGCTTTGACTAAAACATATTTTCTGGCAATGACCTAAAGTGTTTTTTAACCAGTTGAGTAGAGCTCATAGGGCAAGTGAACTTGTGTATATTAATAAGAACTTCCCCTTTATGGAAACAAACCAAATATTTAAAAACAATGGTCAATATTATCATTAAAAGATTCCTTTGAAGGTCATGTTTTTTTATATTTTCAAAAACATTTTTGCTGATTTTTTAAAGAAATTTTATCAGGCAGTCAGATGGAATTATCAAGAAATTTGCCAATTTTTGTCAGCTATATGGGAATGATTGTTATAAAGTAAAGCATATAAAATGAAAGTATTTTAGAATTGAATGACAGTATTGAGTGTGCTTAGCTTTGCGAAAATGATCTGTTTTTGAATTTATGTTTAAATCATGTATCTATTCTTTGTTAAAGCTTTAAATAAACATTGTTGTTTAATGTTAAATTTGAGATACAGGATGAACAAATCTTGTTGTGAAAATTAAATACTTGAGTGATTAAATGTTCAAAAGTAATACAGACATGTTGTATTATGTTCTGATTTATGCTTCATTGTTTTAAGAGAGCCTGACTCTTTCCCATTATTTAGGTGTAAAGTTAGACTTCTATTCAACTCAAACGAGCATTTTCAAACATGATGCACTATGGGTTGTAATAATAATTATCATAATTATATAAAAGTTGTCCATTAGAGTTTAGTTATTAACCATATTTCTCATTGATAATGACAAAAATAAAAAGTGCAACAGTGTTGCATAAATATGTTTTCTCAAATTGAAATAATATCTGAATAAGTCAAGTTACGACAGTGTTGCATAAATATATAATTTGATGAAATCTGACTTTTGAGGTGGAAAACTGTAGCAAGTAAAATTTTCATCAAATTCATCTTTTGTGTTCAATGTTTGAAGATAATATATTTTTTGGTTTAAAACTATCATACAGTACAAAATTGCTATGTTCAAATACTTTAAATATATCCAACATATATAAATTAAGAAAGTTTTTTCCTTCTCCTGAACAAATTTTGAAAAATGTAGTTACGACAGTATTGCGTTGAGCCCTCGAAATGTATAATGTACGTTCGTTCTTAAACTTCATTTTCGGGTTTATATAAGCATGCAATTGCATAATAAGATTAGAGATTCTCCCTTAATTGACCTGGATTTGGGTATGTACATTTCTTATGTCAAACGCATAAACAATAAATACAGCTAACATATTACATGTAGCGCATAATTGTTCTTCTCTTTATACGTTTCTCCATCGACAAGTCTCAATACCAAGCCGTTGTGAAAACAAACGTAACGTTGTCAGTGCTATTCCATACTTCTGAATGTTGAATTGATTAAGATATGATTGCATTTCAAATTTAACTAATACTTTATAAAAAAAGATGCCCTTGTTGAGTTTAATAATCTGCTGTACAAATTTTGAATAAAAGAATCCTTTACTTGACGCTTAAATATGCTAGCGAATATATTTTTGTTACCAACACCTGTGTTATCCAAACGTCTAGAAAACCGAGCTTGCATTACATATTTTTCACCATAACTGCCAAGTTGTTATTTCCAGGGTATATTTCAATTTCAAATAACATTGTTTTTTATATATTATATTTATGTATTTTTGTTTATTACGGTGTACTATCTTCATCCAATTTTGTAAAATAGCTGTTAATCTCATCGAGTAAAATACGATCCTGCCTTGTTCTCCATAAATAAAAGTATTTTGTGTAGAAGTTAATTAACACCAAGTTACTTCTTACAAAACATAATATGAATTCTTTTTACATTGTTTGCACTGGAAAAAAACCAAACTTCACTTCCATAAAATAAAAAAGCTAAACTAATTTATCAAACAAATCCAAAACATGTTCAGTGGATATGTTAACAAAGCTTTGAAGGTATTTCTTCATTTCAAAAATTGCTTTATTTGCCTTTTCTGACAACGTTTTAGACACTCAATAAAGGAGCCTCCAGACGTAAGAACAAATCCAAAATAACATAAGTTTGGTACAATTTCAATTTCTGACTCGCCACGGAATAAGTTACATACAAACTGGTTAACTAGATAACACTCATGTTTCCACATATTCATAAATGCACTTTTGGCTTCTAGCGATAACTGTTTATCCAGTTAGTATGTTACTAATAACTAATTAACGTATTAATGTTGTACGGGTAACAATAGGTTATAGGTGGTATAATGGTTTATTAAAAGTTGGTAGAGGGCACCCACCATGTAACTCGCTGAATTTGCTCTCATCATAGACCTTTGCAATGAAGATAGTATTGACATATCTATAATATAACACATTCCCGCAGGCAATAGTTTTTACTTTCAAATACTCGGGTATGGCCCACTTGACTGTTTAAGAGGTCAACTCCAAATAAGTTTGTTTGAAAATAATCAAGATTATCAATAATATTATGTGAAAACTACAGAAACAAGTTCAGTAGCCAAATAATTAAACATAAACTCCGTTTAATGGCACAGGGTAAACGCCAAAGACATAAACACAAAAACAAAAAATCACAAACAAGAAACTTGGAACAACAACACAAAACTCCAGTAACAGAATAGTGCATGTATACTATATAAAAAAACTCGGTATGTTTATCAAGGAGTGTTAGGTATCGCCTTTGAACAGTCAGTAAAATGTAAATTTACTTGGGGTGTTAAACCACTTTGTGTGCAAAACCTCATTCTTATCCAAACAATCCCAAATAAAGTAAAAAGGTCAATTGAAAGTCATTAATTTCAAAATTGAAGAATATTTATAGTACAACATACTATGTTACGGGAGCATTAACTGACATTTACAGCTTATTCATGATTCAATAAGTTCTTTATTAATTTTACAGTCAGAACAATTCTTGCAGAGGTATATTATTATATTATTATGTAATAGAACTTTGTACAAGATCAAATAAAAAGTTTTCAAGCTGTCAATCAGTAATAAGAATTACGTGCAAACATGTAAACACAGAGTCTGAACGTTGAACTGTTGTTGGTATACTATGAACAACATTGCTCTTATTAATATTATCAAACATACACTTTGAGGAGCACCAAGAATCTACAATTGACAACACCATTTGCAGGGCATATATAGGTATACTTCAAATTCAATACCATCGGCAAATAAAATTATACGTACGTGTTCATTTCTCTTTCAAGACATTTTCCTATACTTTTAAAATTTATTGCCAAGTCATTAATTTAAAGAGTAAATATGTGTATTTACAAAGAACAGCCCTGTAAGGGGCAAGTCTTTATATTGAACCATCCCGCGTAGTGACTAATAAGTTAATAACTAGAACATATGATGAAATAGCCTGATACGACCATTTAACTGCTGAGAGCATTTATAAATAATTGCAAACTTAAAAGTATAAACCTTATTATAAGTCTTATTAATATGTTAAATAAAACCCTTTCGGAGAATGTATCTGCCTTGGTGTAATGAATATGGTCCCTAAATGCAGAGACCTACAGAACTCGGGTCCAAATCCTGGTATGTCTTCTATTTTTTATTATTTGTTTGTTGCGAAGAATCTAAGATTCTATGAAAATACGTCCAGCTATGTTTTTTTTATTAAATTATGAAATAAAACTCATAAAACTTCACAAGATAAGTATCCGTATTTAAGCCTTAAGTTAACATGGGCCAATGTTTACGAACAGACACAATACTGAGTTAACTTCATTGCAACTTTCTGTCTAAAATAGCAATGATGGTAAAACAAATTTGTATATATTACCACTCAAACATTTCTCAATAACATCCGCGTTTTTTTGTAAAAATAATATTTATACTTGTTGTTGTTTTCACCATTTAAAAAAACCTCTCATGAGTCGAAGACTAGAATTGAAGTACAGATCGTTCGTATACATTGGATGTTGAGCCAGTGGCCATATATCAATGAAAGACATATCTAAAACTAAATTACAATGAGAGTGGATTGATTGTGTTCTTGTCATCAACTTCGTGTTCCTTTACGTGGTTGAAAGTACGTATGTGTCATGCTGTTATCTTTCATGTTTGCAAAAAGGTTTTTAGTGAAAAAAAATGGTTTTGATAGTTTTTTATAGGTATATAAAATCGATTTGTAGTATCAAGTTATTGTTGTGAGTGAACCTTACAATGGCATGTTTGCTGGCAGCTGGAGGAAAAGACCTCCCAATGACGTTGCTGGACTCTTTAATGGGATGCTTTTTGTTTGCATCTGTGACCATATATTTACTCATGACAAAAGGATTTAATTTCATAATCAATATGTCTACCGTATAAATGTCCTTTACCGACCAATAAAGTAATTTTGACCTGAAATATTTATAAAATATTGTACTCTTACACAAACGTTTGCATAGACGGGAAATCCCCCTAATATTTTTATTATTTGTCCTGCTATTTTCGAATTAATTAATTACTATTTATATATAGTGTATAAAATTACATTTTAACTCATTTAACAACATTTCTACTCAGACACGACATATAATAGAATAATGTGGAGAATTTGTCAGTCTTGACAAAAGCTGTTGTGGGATTCAGTGGCGGTCCAATGATTTGACGTTAGAGGGGGGTTCAGTTAAGGGGCGTTACCTTTTGACTTGCACCAACCATGAGGACCGAAATATATTTGGTTTAAGGTGTTGGCGAGGGTGGGGGTAGGGGTACTCCCTTTTGAAAAGAATTATTAATATCTTGTCCGAAATGGTGCATTTGGGGCGTATTTTATTACTTTTTTCTCCTTTATTGAAATGAACATGATCTTGGACGATTTTAGGGGAGGGGGGCACCCACCTACCTGGATCCGCTAGTGGAATTTGTTCAACTTTTTAATCCCAACATATGATCCAACATGCCAGCGCTCGACTGTTTTTCTAATGACAAAATGCATAACTCTGTAATTGGTGAAGTTAAGAGTGGCCGATCTCACTACACATATATGCAAATTATCAGCGTTAACATGTTACTAAGAAGCATATGAAAATATTGAACACATTTTATGACCAAAGACTAATGTGTATGCATGACTCTGCCAACAAGGTCACTAGTTGAGTTAAAAGTGTAACATTTCAGAAGTTTATTTGGGTAAAATCAGGGTCCGTCGCGCGTACTGGCTACGACAAAGTAGGATGAAATGCCCTGGCTATTACTTAAGCGAATAATAATAGTAGTTTACTACTTCTAAAAGATGTATTTTGGTAATTGAATATTCGAATATTTGATCGAAAGAATTACCGAATATTCGAATATCAATTTTGCCATTCGTTTGCATCTCTAATAAAAACTACTATATTGTAGACCTATGACAATTATTGAAACCTTTTTTTTTGAAACACAGTTCAGCTAAAATTAATAACATAATAAATTATGACACATTTTCTAGTGATAGAACAAAAATAACACAAATAAATACCGGTATCAATCTGAGATTGAAGTTTACCTTTTTTAAATTAACTACACTCCGTTCAAAATCAGTATATAATGAGGGGCCATACCATTTCAATGAAACAGTTTAATCAACATCAGGTTAGCAAGCAGACGACAAACCGAATATATTTATTTTCCTGTGTATGAAAATAAACTTTGTCGTCAACAATCATCATTTAGATATTAACTAATCCCCTGGCCCCAATTTCTCGAAACTTCTTAAGCTTAACAGGCTTAAGTAGCTTATTTCAATACGTCAAAATACATTCTGAAATTGAAATTTTATAAATAAAAAATGGTTAATTGTGATAATCATAAACATAACTCCTATCTTAAGTATAAAAACTCTTAAAAAGAAAATATTATGCAAATTATTGCAAAGCAAAAATAGTGAGCTTAGCTTAATCCTGTTATAAGGGACTTAAGAAGTTTCGAGAATTTGGGCCTGAAGAAAATGACGTCAGGTTGGAAACCTATATGGCAACTCGTCTGCGTGGAATCATTTTAGGCAATCGGACTGTTCTATACAGGTCTTGAGCGTCATGTCTGACAACCATTTCACCAGATTCAGAGGGCAATTTTGCGAGATTTTGCCGCCTTTTTAACACATAAAACTATCGTTTTTGTTGACTTGAAAGAAAAACAATTCCGCAGGCAACCATACCTAGAAAACATTTATTCTATTTTCAGACTTATACGAGATACTTTCATAAATAAACCATTACCGTGCAAACAATGCATATATAGATGTTAGTTGCGCTATTGCTTTTATACTTTTTATGGAACTATGTCTGGTAAATAGTGTAAAATCACTTGGTTTGTTGACATTTGTTTTCCAAGTACGCCTTGAACAGATCCAGCAGGTGCACGTGACATACGTCCCTACTATTGTATACATAGTGATTGTAAAAGACCAGTCAATTGTCATAGCTGTGGGACCACTCTAGATGTCATTTATCGTAGGGCCCGTGGCATTTGGGGTTCAAAATTACACATTTGGCGAATATCCCACAAAACGGTGGGAATAAACCTCCCCCTTTGGCATCAAAAATATGTTTCAGTCACACTTGGGGATGTGACAGGGTCAAGCCATAATGCAGCCATTGTAGGGCGCGGGCAGACCTTTATAAACTCAACAACAACAACAACGACCAGTCAATTTAATACTTTCAAGTATGTTTATTTTTAACTCATATGAATATCATATATACGGAATAATATACATGGTTAAATGCTCTTTATTAGCTGCACGAAAACAAAACAAGTAATACTAAAATTTACCTGCAGCAGCCAATTGTATAAAACTGGTTAAGTCTTTGGATTGGTTAGAGTTGGCCAAAACTCTTATTGATTGGTCAATACTTATCCGACAATAAATATTAACCAATCAAATCATTTCAAATTACAAACTAGCCTTATAGGTCTAGTCTAAGGAATGTTTGGCGTGATTATCCCCTGCTGTGCATCTCCTGCTATTTGCACTGGTGTCACAGTAGGGGCCAATTTCCTGTGTATTCGTTTATTGGCTCAGGGCCATTTAGGGTCCATTTTTACAATAAAACATCCCAAACTACACAGCAGGATACTTAGATAGGAGATCTGATAAGACAATTAGGCAATAAGATTAAGATCAATTAACAGAGGATGTTTATAAATTGGGGGGGGGGGGCACTTATAGGCTTTAACTAGGCCTTTCAGATAACCTGTTGACAACTTGCCCAAGTTTCATACAACTGGCTGCTGCTGACACTAAACTATGATAAATAATACCTCACAAGTTAATGGCAGTGTAAATTAAAGAGACTAATTCTAGTTTCATAGGATCAACTATGAGTTGTTTTCATTTGTGTGACATATTAACAAAATGCTTGTACTAATGGTAAAACGCCAGCACAACTTCAAAAAAGATATCTGTTCTTTATAATTTTTTGAAAATATCACATAAAATGCTTTATAGTGCCGAAAAGCAAAAGTAATGCTTTTGAAATTGAATATTTAGTTAGGCTTGAAATTACAAAATTCTGTTCATAAATGAACATTTGTTGGTTACTGTTTAGTGTTTTAAACGACATTCTAGTTTGATTTGAAAAAAAAAATGTGTGAGTTCTTTTAATTAAAATATAAGTTTACAATTTTCAACAATACTTGTCAATTACTTTATTTTTGTTAACCATATAAAACAGAATCATTTTACTGTTCCAATATTAACACAATACAAAGATTATCTGGGATACACCATTCATCCATAGTTTCAACGTATCAAGCACATATACTTCATGATACTAACTTTATCACAGAAACTTTTTTCACTCAAAACATATTTTCTGTAAACCTTAAAAATAATTGAAATAGATATCGTTTTATTGGAAAATATAAAAAAAGTTATTTAATACTTGTCAACGGCTAGCTATTTTTAACTTATCATAACAATAACATATTTAAAAATGCATATCATATTATAAAAAGGCTTAACTTTTCATTTAAAGTTATGAAAGTTAAAAGTTATTTTCAATATTGCTTAAAAATTAGCAAGCAATTTCATATTATTAGTTAATATGTTGTTTCTTTTATATTTAGATATCCAGTTAGCAATTCTTTGAAATAAGCAAAAACTAAAAAAAATCACAGTCAAATCAATCTTAACATTCATAAATTTCAAGTTAAAATCTACAAATCATGTAGTCAACAATTTGACTAAATTGAACACCAACTTTAATCACAGTTCATAGCCTTCTAAATTGTATAACTCACAAATCTTTAACAGACGCACACTTAAGGCCAAAAAAAAATGTTTGGTTAGGGTAACATCCATTTTTTTTTAGCTTTTCATTTCTTTTTTCAAACTGACTATAAAAACGGTAGGGTCCCGCGTTGCCTATTTCATAGGTAGGGTCGGGTTACCCGAACCAAATGTATCTTTTTTTAGTCCCTATTTATTGATGTTAAATTTTGAAATATTCTTCTTTAGATAGTAGTAGTCCTCATTCCAGCACTCATTAGGCCAAAAAGTAATCTTTGTTTCAACTAACTTCTTTGACAAAGAGAAATAGGGTAGGTTGGTAGGTATTATCTTCTTTTATTTCAAAACCTAGATTCTGTACCAAACTGACCATTTCAGGGTATTATTTTTCACTATAATTATAGAAAAATTTAACATAAAATGCTCAAATTTTAACCTTTTTACTCAAAAGGCAAATTATTTTGGAAATTATGAAAAATATCCACACTATTGCATAATAAAGTGTATGGTGGGGAGGGAAAAATAGGGTTGGTAGGGTTGGTGGAAACAAACACTTATTTTTTACGCCTTAGCACTATTTGCCATCTGTCATCATGAAGAAGACTGGCGAACCTTCTTGTTGAAGTATTTCTGTGAATGAATTTCAAATGATTCTGCGATGGCTTCCCTGGAATATAAAATAAAAACTCATAATCAAAAACTTCCGTATAAAATAAATCTTAAAACCCCCAGAAATGCTTGTCTCGATGGTCATGATTTAAGGAAATTAGATTGAAAAATTATTATACCATATTTGGGAATGTTTCTTAAAAATTATTATACCATATTTGAGAATGTTTCTTCATAACTATTGTACCTTATTTGGGAATGTTTCTTAATAAGTATTGTACCATATTTGGGAATGTTTCTTCATAACTATTGTACCTTATTTGGGAAATTTCTTAATAACTATTGTACCATACTAAGTATATGGGAATGTTTCTTAATAATTACTATACCATATTTGGGAATGTTTCTTAATAATTATTGTACCATATTTGGGAATGTTTCTTAATAATTATTGTACCATATTTGGGAATGTTTCTTAATAATTATTGTACCATATTTGGGAATGTTTTCTTATGATCATTGTACCATAGTTGGGAATGTTTTCTAATAATCATTTTACCATATTTGAGAATGCTTTCTTATGATCATTGTACCATATTTGGGAATGCTTTCTAATGATCAATGTACCATATTTAGAAATGTTTTCTAATGCATTGAACCATATTTGGGAATGCTTTCTAATGATCATTGTACCATATTTGGGAATGCTTTCTAATGATCATTGTACCATATTTGGGAATGTTTTCTAATATATAATATATCATATTTCAGAATGTTTTCTAATAAGTTTTGTACCATATTTTAGAATGTTTTCTAATAATTTATGTATCATATTTCAGATTGTTTTCTTATATTTTTTGTACCATATTTGAGAATGTTTTCTTAAAATCATTGTACAATATATATTATTACACCACATTTGAAAATGTTATCACCATGAAGACAGAAGGCTGCTTCCAAAAATGGACAGGGTGCAGCACCTTTCCTTAACTGCTTTAATAGGTAAAACCCTACCCTTCAATTACAATTAGCTAAATAAAAACCACTCACGTGAAAATCTTCCTGTTCCCGAGATAACCCATAATGTGACCCCCGGAGATGTACCTGACCTGGGAGCCAGGCCATATATGCTCGAGCTTCATATAGCCACTGTGGGGGATGTATTCGTCATCTTTAGCTATCACTATCTTGATCAGCTCGGGGTCAAGAGGCCGTGAAAAGTTGTCCAAGTGAGTACACTCGTCCATCACACCTTTCATGAAATGCTTACAGTCAAGCTCCAGTTGTTTTCTCATTGCTTCAGAATTGTCATTTTTTCCTTTGTAAAGATTTAGATACCTAGGAATACTTTTAACAATGCTGTTCACCCAACCTTGACTAGAACCATTTTCCTGTGGTTTACTTATGACGTGATCCTCTGAGGCACTTTGACCAGATATATGGGATGTATCACAGGTGATAGATGGTTTATAGAAACTGTCACTGGCAAGATCAGCTCCAATAATGTCTCTATGGGTGTGAGCAGAATGGACTAACAAGTCTGGCTGGTTTTCCTGAGAATTGGGACCTGCTCCCTCCAAGCAGTCATCTTTAAGCTTGTGGAAGAAATCCTTCCCTCTCTGGTACATGGAAACCTTGGAGTTCCAGTACTGAAATCACATACGTGTACATGTACATTTAAGTTAACTTAGTTTTCACCCAAATCCTATCTTACAAATACTTTGAACCTACTTGGAGTCCACCTACTGAAAACTGTCTATTTCTTTAGTTCTTGTTTAATCATAATGCTATCATTTACTTGCGTAATGAATACTTTTTAAAATGATTCTTAATTATGATGAATACCGCCTACCATATAATGGTTTCAACCATAACAAAACCTTCTACAATATCTCAACGTCTGTCTTAGAAAAAACAAGACAAACTCAAAATGTCTGAATAAGCATACCGGTTCTGGCGACTCAATGAGGCCCATGATTTCTTCCCGGAAGAGATCCACATCCTGGTACTGTTTTTCCAGAATCTTCCACGGAATTGCTGTACTTAGCACTCCCTACAATAGCATCATACATTTCATTTGAATTATTTTCATAAGGAGTTTGTATTAAATTCATAAAGACAAATATATTGCTAAGGGGATGCATACATATTCAAACCAATTCTTAGGTTAGGCCTAAAAAAACATTTGGTTCAGGTTACACTACCCTCCCAATGAAATAAGCCCTGATCCTACCGTTTAAATAGTCAGTTGGATAGTCAGTTGTTAAAAAAAATAAAATGATGCAATGATGCTGAAACAAGTCATTATAACATTATATTTATCATTCTCATTGGCACAATATGAGATAGTGTGGCTTTGTGTTGTGAGGGAAACTGGAGTTCATGGAGGAAACTACCTTGGCCTACTTAATGGCCTCAAACCAAACTCACATGCACCCAAGCCAGGAATCAAACCCGGGTCGCCTAGGTGAGAAGCGGGCGCTAACCACTATGCTAATGGGACAATCTCATTTAATTATATAAGTTCCATATTGAAATCGAACAATAATGTAAATAGCTAAAAGGAATATTCTTTGTAATAAAAAAATTATCAAAAGAATTCATAACATTTATGCAATTACGTAATTCAATTCCTACAGATAATTTCATCAGAATAATTTTCTGCAGGAACAGATATTTATTCAAGCACAGATAAACGAGAAAAAAAACAGCAAAAAAAACCCCAAAGGTAATGGATGCAGTCCCTATGTAAATGAACCGACAATGGCAAATCACAAAATTAAAAAAAAAGTGTGCTTACGTGAGTGAAGACCCCAGCGGCAGTACTACCGGCTAGACAAGGGATCAAGGATATTGGTTTGTGCCAGCTACAGGCTCCAAGGGACGCCATCTGTAACAGAAGCATAGTTTTGGTCTTATATGTTGACAAAGATTAGCAACATTAAAGGCATCTCATAACAAAACTTTCCACAATCAACAAATAATGATTTCTGGACTTTTATACAATGAACATTGAAGACTGACAAAATTAAACAAATGTCATACACCTGGCCCCAGTTTCTTGAAACTTCTTTGAGTCTCTTATAACAAGATTAAGGTAAGCCCACGATTTTCTTTGTCATATATATAATATTTACTTTCCCAAGAGTTATTAGACTTTAAATATGAGTAACATTTATGATTATCACAATAAACCATATTTTATATACCAAAGTATGTGTTTTATCTAGATGAAATAAGCTACTTAAGCCGGTTACGTTTAAAGGGACTGTGTCACAGATTGGCACCAAAAAAAGTTTTTTTCTGTAACGAATCTCAGGACAATTATCTAGTAGAATGTGTTACGCTTTGATATCATAATGTGTTACGCTTTGATATCATAAATGTAAAAAAAGTACCAAAATGTAAAAAAAAAATTGTGTCGAATTTATACGAAATAACTGCTAAACTTAAATAAAATGTAAACTATGTGGTACTTCAGTTAGTAAGTTTCAATGCATTGTACACATCGATGCCAAGTTTATGTCAGTTTTCGACAAATTTCTTTTTCCCCCGCTATTTTATCATACGTGAGACAGCCCCTTTAAGAAGTTTCGAGAAAACGGGGTCTGGAGATGGTGCTCTCTTTTATATTACTAACAAACTACACGTCCACCTACAGAGACCCCTGTTGCAGTGTTTCTGCCAAAGATATGTTTCACTCCATGATACCTCCCAGCCCCAATAACGTCACACAAATTTAAATGTCTGCCCACAATCATGCCTGAACAGACAGGTCATGAGGATTCAATAATAAGTCCATTCTCTATCACAAACATAGTAGTTTGCCCAAGCAGACACCTGTTACCCTTAGTGACCCAATCCCCTGCCTGTACAGCCAATTCAAGAACATATTTTATTCCATGATAAGCCCGAGCTCTATCAAACTTACATGTCCGCCCATTGAGACCTCTGTTGCCCCTAAGGGCCCTTATCCTGCCTGAACAGCCAGTTAAAGAGGATGATGAATTCCATGATGAGCCTGACCCCATAACAAACTAACATGTCCGCCCAGGGAGACCTCTGTTGTGCCTACGGGCCCCCATATCCCTGCCAGTACAGACAATTCAAGAGGGTATTAATTCCATGATAAGCCCCGCTCAACTCAAACTTACATGACCACCCATGGAGACCCCTGTTGCCCCTAGGGGCCCATATCCCTGCCTGTCCAACCAGTTGAAGAGGATGTTGGATTCCATGATAAGCCCTGCCCCCATCACAAACAGGTCTGTCACATGATGCAGGCTAGAACGACTGTAAGGAAAGGCAGGGTCAGTTCATGCAAGTTTGACTGTACAATAGGCAACACAGTTAAAAACAAAACCACTGTAAGCATATGCCAACACTTGTCTATTGTTAAAGCCACATATATGGGGATTGTGACAAGTAACATATGAACTAAGTTTGATGTGAAAATCTGTTGTCGGTATGTTTCTAATGGTGTGCCCATGCCCTATAATGGCTGCATTATGGCTTGACCCTCTCACATCCCCAAGTGTGACTAAAACAAATTTTGAAGCCAAAGGGGGAATTTGACACCCATCAGTCAATGGGATATTCGCCAAAGGAGTAATTTTGTACCAAAAATGCCACAAGACCTGCGATAAATGACATCTAGAGTATTGCCACAGCTTTTACTATTGGATAGAGTTTCATTCCTGAAGTCTAATCTAATATAATTTAGAAATTTGATTGTAAATATCTGTGCACGGTGTTCAAGTTATACGCTGTTGTACGACAACAATGCCAAAAGTCAAAAACAGTGAGACTGTCACAATGACAAGACCCTTTGAAAAACAGATTTAGTAACAGTTTATCTAAAAAATATATGGAATTCATGGTACTTCAATGAATAATCATCCTTATCTTATGAGCATCTTTTAGATCATATGTATCCATTTCAACATAATATCATCAGGAGAATATTAAAACTATAGTGTTACAGAAATAAATCAATGCATTTTAATTGAAAAACGTACTTTCAAAGCGGTTTGTGGAATTTATTTCTTTAATGTACTGTAAATGCCCTATTAGACACAACCGTTAGATGCACCAGGCACATATCTTTTTTAAGAACTTGCGTTCTAAATAAGAACCATTTTTCCCAATTCACCAATGATAAATCATGTGTAGAGAGACATAAATAACCAATATTGACTGCACTTGTCGCAATTATCCATCACCTAGACAAAAGGTGGAGTTGAAAGCCTATGACTGACCAATCAGTTATCAGTTTTGGCTACAGCATAGTTGTATACACAGCCTGGTGTGTAAATCAATAAAATGAACCACTCGACACATGACTTCAATATAACAATGCACAATTTTCAACAAGAATGAGAAATGTTTTGTTCTGTTAGCAAATAGGTGGTGTGTAATTTTAAAGTAAAGGTAAGCATTGTTTAATTTGCAAAACCGACAAATTAACCCATGGAATCTTACAGCCTGAGCACATCTTATATGGAATGAGCATCCTCTAAGACATTTACAGTATATGGTATCATTGTGCAATGAGCGTCCTACAAAATATTTACGGTATATGTTACCATCATTGGGCATGAGCGTCCTATAAGACATTTACGGTATATCGTATCATCATTGGGCATGAGCATCCTACAAGTTATTTACTGTATTTGGTATCATCATAGGGCATGAGTGTCCTATAAGACATTTACGGTATATATGGTATCATCATTGGGCATGAGCGTCCTATAAGACATTTACGGTATATGGTACCATCATTGGGCATGAGCTTCCTACAAGACATTTACGGTATAAATGGTACCATCATTAGGCATGAGTGTCCTATCAGACATTTATGGTATATGGTATCATCATTGGGCATGAGTGTCCTATAAGACATTTACGGTATATGGTACCATCAATAGGCATGAGTTTCCTATAAGACATTTACGGTATATAGTATAATCATTGGGGATGAGCGTCTTATTAGACATTTACGGTATATGGTATCATCATTGGGCATGAGTGTCCTATAAGACATTTATGGTATATGGTATCATCATTGGGCATGAGTGTTCTATAAGACATTTACGGTATATGGTATCATCATTGGGCATGTGTGTCCTATAAGACATTTACGGTATATGGTATCATCATTGGGTATGAGTGTCCTATAAGACATTTACGGTATATGGTATCATCATTGGGCATGGGCATGAGGGTCCTATAAGACATTTAGGGTATATGGTATCATCATTGGGCATGGGCATGAGGGTCCTATAAGACATTTAGGGTATATGGTATCATCATTGGGCATGGGCATGAGGGTCCTATAAGACATTTACGGTATATGGTACCATCATTGGGCATGGGTATGAGGGTCCTATAAGACATTAACGGTATATGGTACCATCATTGGGCATGGGCATGAGGGTCCTATAAGACATTTAGGGTATATGGTATCATCATTGGGCATGGGTATGAGGGTCCTATAAGACATTTACGGTATATGGTATCATCATTGGGCATGGGTATGAGGGTCCTATAAGACATTTAGGGTATATGGTACCATCATTGGGCATGGGCATGAGGGTCCTATAAGACATTTACGGTATATGGTATCATCATTGGGCATGGGTATGAGGGTCCTATAAGACATTTAGGGTATATGGTACCATCATTGGGCATGGGTATGAGGGTCCTATAAGACATTTACGGTATATGGTATCATCATTGGGCATGGGTATGAGGGTCCTATAAGACATTTACGGTATATGGTACCATCATTGGGCATGGGCATGAGGGTCCTATAAGACATTTAGGGTATATGGTACCATCATTGGGCATGGGTATGAGGGTCCTATAAGACATTTAGGGTATATGGTACCATCATTGGGCATGGGCATGAGGGTCCTATAAGACATTTAGGGTATATGGTATCATCATTGGGCATGGGTATGAGGGTCCTATAAGACATTTAGGGTATATGGTACCATCATTGGGCATGGGTATGAGGGTCCTATAAGACATTTACGGTATATGGTACCATCATTGGGCATGAGCGTCCTATAAGACATTTACGGTATATCGTATCATCATTGGGCATGAGCATCCTATAAGTTATTTACTGTATTTGGTATCATCATAGGGCATGAGTGTCCTATAAGACATTTACGGTATATATGGTATCATCATTGGGCATGAGCGTCCTATAAGACATTTACGGTATATGGTACCATCATTGGGCATGAGCTTCCCACAAGACATTTACGGTATAAATGGTACCATCATTAGGCATGAGTGTCCTATCAGACATTTATGGTATATGGTATCATCATTGGGCATGAGTGTCCTATAAGACATTTACGGTATATGGTACCATCAATAGGCATGAGTTTCCTATAAGACATTTACGGTATATAGTATAATCATTGGGGATGAGCGTCTTATTAGACATTTACGGTATATGGTATCATCATTGGGCATGAGTGTCCTATAAGACATTTATGGTATATGGTATCATCATTGGGCATGAGTGTTCTATAAGACATTTACGGTATATGGTATCATCATTGGGCATGTGTGTCCTATAAGACATTTACGGTATATGGTATAATCATTTGGTATGAGTGTCCTATAAGACATTTACGGTATATGGTATCATCATTGGGCATGTGTGTCCTATAAGACATTTACGGTATATGGTATCATCATTGGGCATGGGTGTCCTATAAGACATTTACGGTATATGGTATCATCATTGGGCATGAGTGTTCTATAAGACATTTACGGTATATATGGTATCATCATTGGGCATGAGTGTCCTATAAGACATTTACGGTATATGGTACCATCATTGGGCATGAGCTTCCCACAAGACATTTACGGTATAAATGGTACCATCATTAGGCATGAGTGTCCTATCAGACATTTATGGTATATGGTATCATCATTGGGCATGAGTGTCCTATAAGACATTTAGGGTATATGGTACCATCAATAGGCATGAGTTTCCTATAAGACATTTACGGTATATAGTATAATCATTGGGGATGAGTGTTCTATAAGACATTTACGGTATATATGGTATCATCATTGGGCATGAGCGTCCTATAAGACATTTACGGTATATGGTACCATCATTGGGCATGAGCTTCCCACAAGACATTTACGGTATAAATGGTACCATCATTAGGCATGAGTGTCCTATCAGACATTTATGGTATATGGTATCATCATTGGGCATGAGTGTCCTATAAGACATTTAGGGTATATGGTACCATCAATAGGCATGAGTTTCCTATAAGACATTTACGGTATATGGTATCATCATTGGGCATGTGTGTCCTATAAGACATTTACGGTATATGGTATCATCATTGGGTATGAGTGTCCTATAAGACATTTACGGTATATGGTATCATCATTGGGCATGGGCATGAGGGTCCTATAAGACATTTACGGTATATGGTATCATCATTGGGCATGGGCATGAGGGTCCTATAAGACATTTAGGGTATATGGTACCATCATTGGGCATGGGTATGAGGGTCCTATAAGACATTTAGGGTATATGGTATCATCATTGGGCATGGGTATGAGGGTCCTATAAGACATTTAGGGTAGATGGTACCATCATTGGGCATGGGCATGAGGGTCCTATAAGACATTTAGGGTATATGGTACCATCATTGGGCATGGGTATGAGGGTCCTATAAGACATTTACGGTATATGGTATCATCATTGGGCATGGGCATGAGGGTCCTATAAGACATTTACGGTATATGGTATCATCATTGGGCATGGGCATGAGGGTCCTATAAGACATTTACGGTATATGGTATCATCATTGGGCATGGGTATGAGGGTCCTATAAGACATTTACGGTATATGGTATCATCATTGGGCATGGGTATGAGGGTCCTATAAGACATTTACGGTATATGGTATCATCATTGGGCATGGGTATGAGGGTCCTATAAGACATTTACGGTATATGGTATCATCATTGGGCATGGGCATGAGGGTCCTATAAGACATTTACGGTATATGGTATCATCATTGGGCATGGGTATGAGGGTCCTATAAGACATTTACGGTATATGGTATCATCATTGGGCATGGGTATGAGGGTCCTATAAGACATTTACGGTAGATGGTATCATCATTGGGCATGGGTATGAGGGTCCTATAAGACATTTACGGTATATGGTATCATCATTGGGCATGGGTATGAGGGTCCTATAAGACATTTACGGTATATGGTATCATCATTGGGCATGGGCATGAGGGTCCTATAAGACATTTACGGTATATGGTATCATCATTGGGCATGGGTATGAGGGTCCTATAAGACATTTAGGGTATATGGTACCATCATTGGGCATGGGCATGAGGGTCCTATAAGACATTTAGGGTATATGGTACCATCATTGGGCATGAGTGTCCTATAAGACATTTACGGTATATGGTATCATCATTGGGCATGGGCATGAGGGTCCTATAAGACATTTACGGTATATGGTATCATCATTGGGCATGGGCATGAGGGTCCTATAAGACATTTAGGGTATATGGTACCATCATTGGGCATGAGGGTCCTATAAGACATTTAGGGTATATGGTACCATCATTGGGCATGAGCGTCCTATAAGACATTTACGGTATATGGTATCATCATTAGACATGAGCGTCCAATAAAATATTTATGGTATATCATAATAGGTATCATCATTGATCAGACTTAATGAAGAAAAATATGCACTAATGGAGATGGTATATTTATATTCTATCTGATGTTAATAATAACATACATTTAATCAAACCAGAAGTTAAAACAGAAAATAACATAAGTTGTCCGTAAAAAGTTTCATCAGTTTCTCGTGTAATACAAGAACATAAATAATGGTTATATCGAAATAAAACAAGGATAGTCATGCGATAAAGTAAATCTAAATACTATGAAGCTATGAAATAGATGAAATTTGTATTATTTTATCCTTATGTGCGTAAAAAATAATATGTTTGTTTCAGGTTTCATGACCCCCCCCCCCCCCCCCCCCCACCACCAAATATAAATAAATAAATAATAATAACAGGGTAGGTAGGTTTGGCAAGCATTTTATTTTTTCATTAGGCAAATCATTTTTTAAAATTTTATGTTACCAAAACCTTTAAGTTATATGCATAAGAAAACATAAGAGAACATGTATCTATACAATCAGTATTAGCAACAATGGTATTGTTAAAAGCCAAAAACACTTAAATTCTACCTTTTAAAAGATTTTTTTTTTTAAGAATTGAATTTTTTTTTTTAGAAAATAGGTTAAGGGTCGAGGCCAAAAATTAGGGTAGGTGGGGAAACCTGAAACAAACTTCTTCTTTTTTAGCCTTAATTTTATAAAATATGTACATCCTTATTTACAAACTTGTTTACTTTTATTCAGTGACCAAAAAAGTTGGTCTAGCACAATGTGAACAAGTCAGGCTAATTAATCATGATTTGTGGTTAATTAGGAAAGATTATTATCAGTTGAGATAGATGAGAAGAATGTTTTTAGAACAATAAAGAAACATCAAAGTGATGTTATCCCAGTGGACATGGTCATATACTTACAGCTGTTGCTTTGGTTTCCTGCAACCATCTGATAAAATGGTTAAAGAAATATAAATCCATCAATACAATGAATTAATGGTCTTGAAATATAATTCATTTTCATCAGTGATAAAAAAGTCCTGTGGCGAAACAAATTATTTGTTCATTTTGCAAGGTTTTGTTCGTCATAAGCAGGCTTTTTTTTCAATATCTAAGGTTTTGATTATAATTTTACACATTGTTGTATACCTGTATTATATAACCCAATATGTTGTTGAAAAATTATTTTTGTTGCTCACCACAAAACCTGAACAGGTCTCATTTGCGTAGAAAACATCACATTAATAAGTTGCTCACCACAAAACCTGACCAGGTCTCATTTGCGTAGAAAACATCACATTAATAAGTTGAAGTAATAATGATACACATTTTAAAGGAAAAACGATATAAATAAAGAAATATATTTTTTTTAATTTTAATTCATTATCATGTTTTGCACACTTGACTTTAAAGAAATAAAAAGAATACGATTTGTGTACAGGCAATTGTGGTTATCATCCGATGAAAGCAATATCTTTGGATATGTTGGTCGCAATTCATCGCATAACAATATACATGAAAATTGTTGATCTTGTTGTTGTTTGTATTGTGTCAGCAGATCCCGTAAAATATAAATCAACATTTTAGAAAGTGTTAATTTATGATATGTTTAATGTATTGCTGCCATAAGTGTTTCAATTTTATATTTAAAAGTGATTTCAAGTGGTTGATCTTTTCCCGCGTAATTGTGACGTCATTTGATAAAAGTCGTTCTATTTACAGAAAGGGTATTCTTGCATACCGGACGTGTGTTTCCGGTCATGTGACCAGTGGTGGAAAAACCTGTCTTACACCACTCATGTAAGATGAGTCACGAGCAACAACGCGCCACTTCTTATTTCTTTTATTGTAGTTTTACTAAAAGTATATTATGCAATTTCAATAAAGCGCAATCAAATATATAAGTATACAAGAATTTTAATTAAATTTGAAAATAAATAATCGTAAAAACGTGATTTTTAGAGGAGCTACTTGACGTCAATAGTGATTTAAATTACTGCGCTTTAAGACGTCAGTAAACAATGTCGCACACGCTTTTTGGTGAAATGTACAAAAGTGCATTTTCTACATCAAATTTTCAACAAATTGATAATTACAGATACCGTTAAGCAAGAAAAAATATAAATCATGTATTTCCGGTCCGGATCGAAAAATCTGATCCTCGGGCACGCAGCGTGGCCGTTAACTCGGCAAGACTCGTTACCAGCTAACGCGCGTGCCCTCAGGTCGGAAACACATGATAGATACTTATAAGAAGGGATTACCGAAAGGTTTTCTTAAATGAAATGAAGTATTCTATTAACAATTCTTGAATGAAATAATGAACTATTGGTGTAAATATAAGTAATGAATTGAGGGATTGATGTCATTACCAGGGATATGAACGCAATTGGGCTGGTCAAAGTATGCATTGTGTTGTGAAATATTGGTGTAATTATAAGTAATGAATTGCAGGATTGATGTCATTACCAGGGATATGAACGCAATTGGGCTGGTCAAAGTATGCATTGTGTCCTTCGGACTCCACACACTTTGACCAGACCAATTGTGTTCATACCCTGACAATGACACCAATCCTGCAAATCATTCATTAAGTGAACTTTGTTAATATGCATAGACTGTTTTTTTGTTCTTAATAATAAAATAAAATACTCAAAAAATTCTACCAAATGAATATTTTTTATCAATTTAAATCATTATCCGCAATGCTATTTTATTATGCATAGACTGGTATTTTGATCTATACTCATAAATCTTACCAAATAAATAAATGTTTGATTAAACCCATCAGACAGTGTTTAAATCAATTCCTAACTCAATATTATATAAAATATGCTCAAACCTACACCCTTTTAACTGCTGTAACATCCCTATTTTGGTTATTAACATCATGTGAAATGTGATAAACTTAACTGTTCAAACACAGGCCACAAGTGACATTTTTTTATGATATATTGTGTGCAAGGAGTAAGAACATCTCTAAAATGTTATCATGTCAGAGTGCCAGCTCAGCTTTTGAAGGGATGTCGGGGCCAACACCACAAAGTGGCCTGAGAGAAATATTGATTACATAGGCTGCCAGCCAAGGCCAGGACAAAATTGATCAATACCACAGCAATAGTAATGTAATACAAACCAGTAACACTACAATATTCACACTGATATGTCTATTATTAGGTGGATTTCTTGTATGCTCTTCTATTCTTCATGGCTATAGATGCTACAGTAGTTCACAAACTAATTTAGAGCTTCAAGGTATTGAATGAATCTTTGAGTACTTTACAGTAACTCCTCCCTTAAAAACAAGCCAATTGAAGCACAAGGAACTGTATCCTTCACACCCCTTCAAGTTTTCTTAGATTCAATATAAAAGGACAGCCTGCAATGGTTTAAAACTGAAACTTACAGGGACTAGACACCCGATGGTCAAAACGGCAAATACAGTTTTCCCTCAAAACAAGCCTAGAATCATCAATGGGAGCTAGTAGGAGGCCAATAATACATCATTTTACATGAGAAGAATAAACCCAACAATCATGTTGCTGTCTCATCTGAGTTTCCCCGTTTAAAAAAGAGCATAATGGTTTCCCAGTTTAAATCATATCTGTTTATGCGTACAGATAAATATACCAACGCTGTTTTACAGAGATTTTGAAATGAAATGATGCAAAACAACTGTGAAGTTGCATTTGTCGTAAGCAGTGTGATATGTCAGTAAGTAAGATTCAATGCGCTAAACACAGCAATGTCAATTCTATGTAAGTTTTTGACAATCAAAGATATTTTGACATGGACATTTTAGAAATCTGCTTGGATTGTACGGTCGAGTCCAACTTGGCAGAGCAACACGGATGTGTATTCGGTATGAAATTGCAGTATGATATGCTTTGTTATTGGATTGACAACCCAGGTACTTTACACAGTAGTAATTGTTGGATTGGACGGTTGAGTCCAACTTGGCAGAGCAACACGGGCATGTATTCGGTATGAAATTGCAGTATGATATGCTCTGTTATTGGATTGACAACCCAGGTACTTTACACAGTAGTAATTGTTGGATTGGACGGTTGAGTCCAACTTGGCAGAGCAACACGGGCATGTATTCGGTATGAAATTGCAATATGATATGCTTTGTTATCGGATTGACAACCCAGGTACTTGACACAGTAGTAAAATGACAATAATTTAAGGATACAGTATGGATTCTCCAAAATAAGCGAGGCGATGCCATGTGCCTTCAACAGTGGTTTCGCAAACATTCTCCGCCTCCTGCCAAAACCCTGAAAGCATAAATGAAACTCATCTATATATATAAATAAATAATGACATTACAAGGGTTTATCCCATTTTATATAACAGCCTCTTTTGCTTCATTCTTAAGTAATGTCATTAATTTTTTATCAATATTTTTTTCTTGGATGGACACACCTTCAAATCTCCATATATATATATATATATATATATATATATATTTCTTCAATCTCTATTAACCTGATATCTGAATGAAACCTATGATGCCAACTGATGAGTTAAATGTCTTTGTTGTTTGGTTTTGTAAAAAAAAATGAAAAAATTGTAATGACATATATTGCCCATCACTCCAAAGCAGCGTAAAGTTTATGGTAAAGGTAACTTATAGAAACAGGACCCAGAAGCTTAATAGTTATCCATACTTAACCATAACTCAGATAACAGCATAAATCCAGTTCCTATTTTATATATTATGTGTGTTTGATTTGCCATCAGTGATGATCACCAGTCAAAAACACTTACATGATCCCCTGTGCCACCCATATGGACACACATTGGCCGCAAATCTGACTTCCATTCATTCGGCAGCACCATTTCAAACCTGAAATAAAATTCAAATCACTGAATAAGAGCTATAAACATAAATCGTTTTCTCATTTTAGCCTTTGGCTATAATTCAATATAATAGCTGGAGTTATTGATCTTAATATGCATTTCGGGCCATATCATACTATCATTTTTTCGAATAAATATAGCAATACAATTTTGTTAAAAACTAAGAGTTTTATTAGTCAGGTTTCTAATGTTCAATAAAATTGGAACCATAAACTGAAAATCTTGATAAAAATCAAATCATTGCTGAATAAGAGCTATAAACAAAAATTGTTTTCTCCTTTAACCAAGGCCTTTGGCTATCCAAAAAATAATAGACAGAGTTATTGATGTAAGATATGCATATATCATACTATCCTTTTTTTAAATAAATATGACAATACAATTTTGTTAAAAACTTTATTTTTATAGTTTTATTAGTCAGCTTTTGGAATGTTCAATTAAATTGGTACCATGGATTGAAAATCTTGATTATACAATATTTTGTTCTTCCCTAGTTGATAAGATTGCGTCCATGGATTATGCCCCTTTGAAAATGACATCTCCACACCCATAATGTCGGCTAACCAACATTTTCAGTCGATTGAGAGACTGAAACAGGGTTATCTCAATGGGAACATTTGCAGCCTGGCTGGTTGCAAATTGACATATATGCGATGCAATAAATGGACTTGAGTTGGCTGATAAGCTTAGCATGCATTCAAAAATACATTAAAAATGGTACCATGGCTGTTTGCAGCTGAACATATGATCATCTTTTACAGCAACATTAGGGGGTTGTATTGTATGTTCGTTGCAATTTTAGAAGAGTAATAGGGTCAATGAGATAATCAATAACACATGAAAGTACTTTTTACATTTATTCACCTCCATTCATAATCATCAACAAATAATATACAACATGTATAATTAATACAATAAGCATAAATCGCATATAAATTAGCTCATTTATATCCTCAGAAAAGTAACATTTTGGTCCCTCAGTCATTAAACACATCTATTCAGTCCTATACATGGTGGAGTCCATGCTGGCCCAGATGCCTGCTGCCTTGTCAGGCCTTGTGCTGCCACCTGCTGGTGATGATGTCACTGGTGATGTCATCGGCTCACTGTTGTCTGCCTCCAGCTGGGACTTGATGGACTGGGCTGTGGACTGCACCTACAAGAAAACAAGTAGATTCCATGAGCGGGGAAAATAAAGCAAAATTTTATGAAACTAAAATACAAATGAAAAATATTAATACAGATATTGAAATTATTAGATATTGAATGGATACCAACCTGAGCCCATTTCCTGGTGGAGTGTGTGGTGAACATGGTGTGTACGCCCTCACAGACGGATAGACGGAGGAGCAGATGTAGCTGCCGGTACTGGTTCACCTCCAACTCCGCTCTCAGACACGCTCCACCCAGCTCTTGCAGGTGACAGTCTGTCAAAGAGAAAAATACATGATATAAGGAATACATTTTATACAGTCATATGGTTCAGTAAAATGTATCTTCAATAAATGATATTTACAAGATCAAGATTGCAATTTTATTAAAATACGGGCATAAAATTGTTCATTTCACATTTCAGAAATTTCAGAACATGTATATGATATCTAGTTATTCCCTGAATTACTTACCCATGGCTGCTATGTTGTTGTCGCTGGCCTGTAGAGACACCAATTGTTCTCTCAGGGTTGAAGCTGCTGTAACTACATCCATGTTTCAAGTTTTGTAGAATATTTGAGGTTGTGTGGGCTTTCAAGGGAAGTCACTGAATGTGATATCCATCCTAGTTTTTTACAACAATTTATACCATTTTCAAAAAGATTCATTTTTCACACTTCACACTTTCACAGCTTACTATTGGCAAACACCACCACTTTTATCTATGCCTGATCAAAAGAAGTTCAAAGATTCACACTTTTCTAATTAACCAATCAATGAAGTAATGGAGACCAATTATTTTCAATAATCACTTGGTTGGATTTCAATTAATCAAGTTATTGTTTATTTATCTTTAGGCTGGATTTCATAATTAAGATAATTGTTCAAATTGATTATTGGATATCAGCAAACAGAATAAGAACTCCTTTTTTTCTAAAAAAAATCTAACTACACAATACATGTAGCTAGTAAATTATGCCAAGGATGTTATATCTATATAATTTAAATATAGAGAGATATAACATTCTAATGTCTCAATACATTTATATTCATAGATATAGACCTTTTTTTTTAAATGTAGGCTTAGCCTAAAATGTTTGTAATTTTTATATTCGCAGAGTATAATTCTTTCCAGTAGAATTTCTATTTATGTATTTGAATTGTTCAATTTCAAAACGTATGTGGTAGAATCGCATACAAGATAGAAAATGCTATTATTTTAATATTAAACTTCTAACCGTAGATTTTTACCTATTGTGTAGAATTTAACATAATATATATATTCCTTAGCACCCAAAAATTGCTTTAAAAACTGTAGAATTATTGTAAAACGTAGCGTGCTCGCCGAATGGGTATAAAACGATGGTGAGGGTAAATAAGCTCCCCCCTCCCCATGCCGCAATAGTAATAAGCTATATATCAATAAATTATATATGTAGGCTTAGCCCATTACTGCTGAAACATTTTTTTATATTATGTAGGCTGAGCCTTAAATGTTAGAATTTTTACACTCATAGAGTATACTTCCATTGAAAAGAATTTGAATTTGCATTTATGGATAAAAGTTGTTCCATTTAAATAATGTATGTGATATAATCTTAAGCTATTATTTCCAAGTTGAACAATTTACTTTTAAATTTATTGTGTAAAACTTGACATAAAGTCAAGTATACACTATCACCAACAAAGTAAAATAAACATTTTTAAAACTGTAGAATGATTGAAAATAAAATGTTAATAAACATTTTGCTCATTGCATGCTTTGTTGCAGTTTTTTTATTTAGAACATATTTTTATGTAGAATATTTTTTGTATTTAGAATGTTTTACCTGGCCACTTCAACATCTTTAGGCATGATCCCAGGGCAGTGGTCGTTCACAGGGGAGAGGAAGTGGCCCTCCAGTAGCCGAAAATCAGAGCTCCGCGTCTCCTATACAACAAATACAACAGGATAATTGAATACTTGATGATGATCGCCCAACGTCACCAATAATACTTGATTTTCAACTAACTAGTATTTTACCTTAAAACCATGAACAAACATGAATGATATCATTTATTTGGTAATGACATCATAATTTATACCCAATTTGTTGTTTAAAATTTAGAAACAAAAAATCATTTTAACATTCAATTTCATTCCTTGGTCATTCAATATGTTTGGCCACCTCAGGATTAACTAAACCAAAATCTTACCCGATGTCCTATATAAATTTTTATTCACTATTTTCAACTGTTATACAAATAGTAATCAACATTGTATCAATGTTTTGAACTGTTGACAGGAAAACAGTATGAACTATTACCTGCGCCTGAGGCAACGTCATAGGTTTTACCGAGATTCTAAAATTAAACTGCATATCGTTTAAATTGGTTCAAAGAGAATACCAACGAAATGTCAAGTGCTCAATTGTCTATATGATCAAGATTATTAACAGAAGAAAACAAATCACCATCAGACATAAACAAACAATGTTGCGATTTGAAGATGTTTCCGAGATTGATCAGGTAATCAAACAGTTGTTGCATGGGGTTTTATGTAACAGTCAAAACTGTTGTCCCTCTGTGTCAGGATGACATTCCAAACTGTTGCCCTCGGCCTATCAGCCTCGGGTAACAGTTCAGAGATCATCCCCTCCACCTCAGGACAACAGTTTTGACTGTTACACAAATGCCCATGCAACATAAATTAATCAATGAAAATTTTACACAACACCTAAAAGAAAACTGCTCTATACATCAGCATATTTTCATTCAATAGTTGGAATAATAGATTTCACACTTAAAGGGACTAGACACCAGATGATACAATTGCAAGAAAAAAAGAAAATTGTCAAAAACTTATATAAGACTGACACACATTAAATCTAATTTACTGACGTATCACATCGCTTACGACACATGTATCTTTCGCAGTGTTTGCCTATTTTTCCAATTCATTATTTACTGGGTTTGCCTACCCAGTAAGTACCAGTAAATTTAAAATAGCATCAGTATATATGTATCTGTACTGAGAAACCATACGCATTTTTTTTTCTAAACAGATTAACTCAGCTGAGACAGGAATAAAATTCTTTTAATCATGTAAAGTGGTGTATAATCTGCCTAATACTAGCTTATATTGATACTTCTAGGCTTGTTTTGAGGAAAGACTGTGCCGATTTTGGGACCATCTGGTATTTAGTCCCTTTAAAAGAAGGCCTTTCAGAAAAGTAGGAAAAATCAACAAGAACAATGAATACTATGAACTCTGACTTGCTGGAAGGTTGAAACTGAGAGGTCAACAGAATACGGTGAGCCCCTACCTTGTCAATGTAGACCGGGTAATCACGAGGAAGAATCTTGCTGAGGGCTTCTCTGTTTCCAAGGCGCTTTCTCAGCAACATTATCCTAAATAAGAATCTTGTTCTTGAATAATAGTATTACAAAAGCCAAAAACTTTCAGTTTATGCGTAAATATTTAAGAGAAAGACCACAATTCTGACATGTCTATCAGTGGATATTGAAGGAATTAGTTTTAAGATATTTTCAGCAAACTTGTACAGTTGTATAATGGCGGACTAACCTCTTCATGTCCACAGGATTTCCCCATCCCTTTGTGTAGATCTTGGTGACAATGAACCATCTCCAGAACCAGTCCAGCTTGCTCATGACTACCCGAAGACTACTGTCAAACAGTCAACGCACTACCTGAAATAAAATGTGTGTGATGGTGACAACATGTTCAGATGCCGCCTAGTGGTAGATCTTTTGCTTCTAATGCAGAGGTCATGGGTTCAATGCAGCTTATTATGCTAAGCCTTTTATATTGAAGACATTAAAGATTTTCGCAAATTATCTTGGCTGTATAGAACATGTTCTTGAAATATAATGCTAAGGAAAGTTGTCTCCCATGTTTTAGTTTCTTTCACACCAGGAATGTTAAGGAACTAAGGATTGATTGAGTGAGATGTAGAGAACTGTATTTAATGCACAATCTTTTTGAATGGGGAAAACAGTTCTTATTTAGCGGAAAGGGCTCCCAAAAAGATACGAACCCAGCTTGTACAAGGTATGTTCGGAAAGTTCCCGGACTGTACTAATAACTTTGTTATTTTTCAACGTAGAGCTTTGAAACTTCGGTCAAGTTGAGACACATATATATTCATCTTGATAATAAGCCAATACATTCTAAAAATATTGTATCCATAGCAACATAATATTTGCTGTTGTGGTCTTCCTGTAATCTTCACATTAAACGCATTTTGTAACGTTAAAAACGTGGGAAACATCATCTTGACGTCTAACCACAACATGACGTCATAAGTAAAATACGCATGACGTCATTTGAGCAGACACCGCCTCGCAAAACAAAATTCAAAACAGGTGCTCAAAGCAAACATGCAACGCGAAATTATTGAAAAACAGCGTGTCGTGATACAGTTTCTCCAGAGTTTAGATGTTTCACCGTCGAAAACATTGATAAAGTTGAAGAAATCGTTTGGAGACCAAACTTTGGGTCGCACAGCTGTTTTTGAGTGGCACAGACGCTTTAAGGAGGGGCGCGAGTCAACATCCGACGACGAGAGATGTGGGAGGCCGGCACTTGTGGTGAAAAAGCGCATATGGTAAAGTCAATGCTTGATAGGGACCGACGGGTGTCTACACGGGAAGTGGCCGAGGAATGTGACTTTGGGGTAGCAACAGCTTATAAGTTAACTACTGAAGAGTTTAAGATGGTGTGCGCACGTTGGATACCAAGGCTGTTTGATGACAATCAGATGAAGGATAGGGTGAATAGATCAATGAACTTTTTGAGGTCCTATCGACCTGAAGGGGACAGATTTCTTCAAAGAATAATCACAACGGATGAAACGTGGTTTCATCTGTTCGAGCAAGAGACTAAACAGCAAAGTATGGTCTGGAAAACATCGTCTTCACCACCACCAAAGAAGGCCCGGGTGACGAAACCGAAAGGAAAGTTCATGTTCATCGTATTAATGGACGCCAATGGTGTAATCTTGACACATGCAGTCCTGGCGGGCGTTACCGTAAATGCAGTGTATTATTCAAAGGTAAACATTTTTATAAACATATTTATACACGAAATTACACATTTATATAATCATGCTATGAATCACACATAGAGAACTGATGCATAAATTCAATCATAACAGCAATGAAACGGTGTAATCTCACAATGCATTATTTTTCAAAAAGTCAACTTGGTATTTAATTTTGTGTTATTTATTGAACAGGTCGTGAGGCAGGATATGGTCCAAGCACAGCGCAAGAAGAGGCCCAGCATGGAAGAGGACATAGAAAATGTTTTATTACACCAGGACAATGCCCCAGCGCACAGGGCCCAGTACGCCCAGTTGGAGTTGGATGTTCTCGGGATCGGCAGGTTGGAGCACGCCCCCCTACAGCCCAGACCTTGTGCCACTTGATTTTGCGCTTTTCCCGGTCGTCAAAGCCCAGCTATGCGGAATACGATTCCACGATCTCGAGAGCCTACGTCGTCACGTGCAGACAATAATGTCATCATTTGATAAACAATGGTTTCAAACTGTTTACACATCATGGGTAAGGAGACATGAACGTTGCGTGCAAGCACATGGCCGCTATTTAGAGAAAGAGTAAACTGAATTGATGTTGACGTTATAAATTTTAACGTCGGGTTGCTCCGCCATATCATTGGTACATGTTTTAAATTTATTGTAACTTTTTTACTGTTATATCATATGTATGAAATCGAAATTTTAGAGTGATATGGAATAATAGATGTAGTAAATCCGTACTTAGTTTCATTATACTACAATGAGCCTTTTAAAAGGAATGGGTTCAGTCCGGGAACTTTCCGAACATACCTCGTAGACACATACCCAGCAAGTATAATAGAACATTACCAGTTATTTGTTTTTAAATTAAAATGTAGTAGCATTAGTATAAACTGTTTATGACATTTGATGGCACATTCTCTTATAAAACCCATTTTTCAACTAAACTTGCACGTTAATTGTTACATTTGTTAGAAACTTAAGGCATACTTATTTTAGGCCTTTTTCGAAAAAGGACTTAAGGTCAGAAATTCAACCCCATTTCTTTAAAATCTTGAAAGTACTTCTGAAAATGTTCTTTCCCCTGTTTGAGATTTAAAAGATAACATTTCCCAATTTCTCATTTTCAAAAATACACAGAAAAAGTTCTTACCTTTGAAAGTCCAAAAATATCTTAATATTTCCAATCAAAACAGATTGTACCGTATCCTAATACTTTTAACATTTACACGAATGAAATTAAATATGAATCCCTTTTTCACTGGAGTTGACAGGTACACTCATTTTCAGACCCATGTGACAATACATGTCATCAGGAAGCAGTAATAACTACATTCAAAACCCTTAAGGCTTAATTTAACTTTTTGAAATTACCGTAGTTATTATAGTTCAAGCATACATGTAAAACTGTAGGAATGTTTTTACCTTTAATTTATTGTAAGAAAGAAATCATACACAACAACCACAAATTACAAACAAAAAAAAATGTAATAAAAATGAGAGCATTGGAGATTTAATATGTGCACATATATTCTTTAAACATAATTAAATAGATTAAAATTTCAATAAATCTGATAAAAATATTCATTACTATTGACAGGGTTCCCACAAATCATAGAAAAAAAAATACCCTTACTTTTCCCTCATCAAATCCCATTTTCCTATCAGTGTTCATTGGAGCTTAATTGGTCATCTATGAGAAACGATTGGAAAAAAGATTATAACTTAAGGTTGGGAAATTTGAAATTAGTGTCAATAAAAGCTTTAAATTATTTGGATTAACCAGAAAGGAAGAAACTGCTTTAGCCTTATTTCCTACTACCATATCTTCTATTTTTAAATTGTTTCCATGGCCCTCCCAGACTTTTCCCTAACATTTGCCCATTTCCAAAGTTTCCCTGACCAATTAAAGATTTGTCTGATATTCCTTCACCTTGTAATAAAATCATTTCCTCAGACTATTCCATTACTTTGGGAACCCTAATTGAAACTATAAATTACATTTCATCCATTTTTCACATTCATTACTTCTTAATATAAGTCAGTCCACCAAGATCTATATCCGCAAGTCATCAGTATAAGCAGGAGTGGTCAATGGATTTAGTCAAAACATTATCCTTAATGTCAGATAGGCTTGCTATTTGGCTTTCATGCTATAAATCAATTAGAGTTTTGAAAAGTTGAACAAAGCCAAATCTAAGCAGAGTTACTGCCCTTGATAGTAACATGATATTCAATTTCAAAAGGGACACAATATAGGTTGGTACAAAACACTTTTCTTAATGCATTATTATGTTTATTGTGTAACTAATTTGACTTTAATTACCAAAACAAGCAAAAAAGCATATATATATGAATTGTTTACAGATACAAAATATCAGCTTAATGGATGCTTTTATTAAAAAAAATAATGCAGTTGGAACATAAAAGAAAGAGTGCCAACTATCACAAAATATGCCCATCCTAATTTTAGGGCACCATGTTTGAAGAAAAGTGGTAGTGCATTAAGCAAAGTTTAAAGAGCTGAGACAGTTTTTGCCTATCCAAGGGCAATAACTCTGGAGTGACTTGAGATGACATGACAGGTTATTGAGTCTCACCCGAGATACTCTGCCCATACACATTCTGATTAAATCTGGTGATGAATGGACAAAGACCTCTACAATTATTGATCGGTCATGACCAATTTGATATAATTCTATAATTAAAGGGAGATTACTAATGAACGACTCAAGGGAGATAGCTGGTTAATTAACTTGCCATATATATAAATAAATTCCAGTAATAATATAACTTCTGTACATATTCTGGCAAAATTAAAAGATGATCAAACAAGGCTCCAAATTTATTGATTAGACAATACTGATTTGATATAATTTCTGTAACTTAAGGGTGATAACTCTAGTCTTGAATGACTTAAGCAATATGGCTGGTTATCAACATAACTAAGATATAATGCCCATACATATTCCCACAAAATTTGGTGATGAATGGACACAGGCTTCTTAAGTTATTGATGAGACAAGACTAATTTCAGTCAATTTCTTTGATTGTTTAAGGACGATACCTTGTGCGAGTGACTTGAGCAAATTTGATGACGATAGGTCAAAGGTTACTAAAGTTATTGATCGGACACAATACTGGTCATGTCATTCCAAGTCAAGTGTGAGGGCCATGGGTTCCAGCATTAACAAGTTATCACTCCGGCAAGCTTTTAACGTTCAAGGTCAGTGTGCCCTAAATGACAAATGGAACTTAAAATCAGTAGGCCTTAGGGGACATCTACTGGTCAGGCCTAATGATTAATTGTTGGTAATATTTCTAAGTTAAGGACTTAGGTATTGATACACACAGTATTCATGTATGAAAATACATCAAATGAGTTGACATTGGGATTTCTTTGGTAATTTCTAGTGTTTTGAGTGTCTACATCAGCCGATTGTATTGCAAACTAATTTACCTATACATCACGATAAATATGACATTACCATTCAATTTGGAAACAAGAATTTATATCAGCAAAATATATTTACTTTAAATAAGACATCCTCGAATGTTATTTTCGCCAGAAACCTAGGTTTTAACTTTGATCGAACTCGTTACAAAAAATACTTCCCTAATGGTCACAATTTTAGTGTTTTGACGAACGGTGTTCCTGCAAGTATCTCCTCAAACATCAGTCTGTCCAAAATGTTAACTTTTTTACAAAATACATGCCATACAAAAGGTAATGCTTTGATATGTTTGTGAATTTATTTTGAGATTAATCAACGTTATTGTTCATCATTTCAGTGACAATTTCCCCCCCCCCCCCCCGGGTATCTAGTATATGACCGGTGTTTTAATCCTGGACCTCTCGTTAAACAGGTGGTCAAAACATCATTATATGGTGACATAATACTGCTCCATTTTTTTCGTTTTGTGACCAGAACGGAGACCTTTTTAATTTTCTAAGCTACTACTGTTTGCAAAGAAAATTAGCAAAACATGCTTGTTAATTCCAATCTTAATTTCATTTTGTTTAAAAAAAAAACTGGGGTCACTGAGATTAATAAATCTGTACCAATTCTAAGGCAGATTCGGACAGTTAAATGATTCTTTAAACTTTGAAGAGTTCTGTGTTGAAGAATTCTGTTTTTCGCTGTTTCATTGTTCCTAGTGTACTTTAAAGCTACAATAGCCATGAACGTTTATGTGAAATCAATGCAAACTGCGTATTTGCCATATCAAAAATCGTAAAAAAAAAATGTACAATTATTTGGACTAGGTATTAAGCCCCCTACGCTTGTGGTTGGTTCCACATTATACTTACCAGAATATAAGGCAGCAGACGGATTTTTTTATGTGAAGTTGATTTAAATTGATGGTGGAAAGGTTGAAATGGGAAATACCGATTTTTTTTAAATCATCATTTTAAGTAAGTATACTGTCTATAATAACACATAGTCTCATGTCTTTAAATCCTTTAATTTCCCTTGCCCTAAACTTTAGTTGTAAAGAAAGGAATCTCATTTACTTTTTTTTCATACAAAATTTTTATCATATGGCCATCATTACATATTTAAAATTTTATGCTGCTTTTGGCTTCAGAACTTGCATTAAGCCACAGTAAGCAACCATTTGAGTATTAGATAGTTGATTAATTTTGTATTTAATTTCAACCACCTGAGCAATATAAAAACACTTATTTGATTAATTGAAATCCTACTTAGTGCTTATTTTTATTAATTAGACATAATGACATAAGATGGCCAATTGAAAAGAAAAGTGTTAACTTTGAACTTCCTTTGATCAGGCATAGATAAAAGTGGTGGTGTTTGCTGTAAGTAAGCTGTAAAGTGTGAAAAATGAACTTGGATTAAGATATAAATTGTTTGGAAAATGAGGGAGGATATCACATACAGTGAGTTCCTTTGAAAGAAAACACACAAACACTTTACCGGTAATATCTCAAAACCTGAAACATGGACCTAGTAACAGCAGCCACAACCCTCAGAAAACAATTGGTGTCTCTACAGACCAGTGACAATAACATAGCGTCTCTTGGTAAGTCATAAACATAATCATTATTAAACAAATGTTTTACATGTTTATATGTCCTGAAGTTTTGAAATATGTGAAATTGATGAAAATGCATTTTAAATTTTTTTTTTCCCTAAATAAGCACAATTGTAATTTAATTATTCATAGATGTCGAACTAGCAAGGCTTGGCGGGGCATGTCTGAGAGCAGTGATTGAGGAGAACCATTACCAGCAGCTACATCTGCTCCTCCGTCTGTCTGTCTGTGAGGGTGTACACACCATGTTCACATCATACTCCGCTAAGAAATGGGCTCAGGTTGGTATCCATTCCGATGATTTCAATATCTACTTTGAATGACTTTTTTTCCATATTTTTTTATTTCATAATTTTTAGCCTTATTTCTCCACCCATAGCATATAACTTGTTTGTTTTCTTGTAGGTGCAGTCCACAGCACAGTCCATCAAATCTCAGCTGGAAGCAGATGACAGTGAGCCCATGATATCACCTGTGACATCATCACCAGCAGGTAGCAGCACAAGGCCAGACAAGGCAGCAGGCATCTGGGCCAGCATGGACTCCACCATGTACAGGACTGAATAGATAATGATAATTCTGTAATAAATGTGCTATGATTTGTCATTGTGTTTGATTATATTGCTTGAATGTAAATGCTCCAACTGTTTGTGTGTACATCATCATGTACACTTTCATGAATACTCTTGTATAAAGATGTCAATGCTGTTAATTGGTTTGTTTATATCTGAAATAAAGAATAAGTCAATAGATCTACTCTTTGCCGTTATAATGAGCCCCTCTTTCACCATTCCAATAAATATTATAAAATCATAATCATAAAAAGTCATAAAATTGTTAGTTCCTCGTCAGTTGGACCTTCCTGCACAGGTCTACTCTTTGTTGTTTTAATGAGCCGTAAGTTGTACGATGGTTTCGTCCAAGACCCTCCTGTCTAGATCTACTCTTTGTTTTTATAATGAACCCTGTTATCAACTTATGTGATAGTCACAATATATGTAAGATGATGCAGTCCTGGCTAGATGTTCTATTTTTTGTTATAATGAACCCTTTTATCAACTTAATAAATAGTCACAAGATTTTTAAGATGATAAAGTACAAGACCCTCCTGCTTAGATCTACTTTTTATTGTAAAAATAATGAACCCTTTTATTAAAAAATGGATAGTTACAATATATGTAAGATGGTGTAGTCCAAGACCCTCCTGCATAGATCTACTTTGTTGTGTTAATAAACCCTTTTATCAACTTACGCCTAAGTCACTATACATGTAGGCTGGTTCAGTCCAAGACCCTCCTGCCTAGATCTACTCTTTGTTTTAATAATTAACCCCCATATAAACTTATGCCATAGTCACAATATAAGTGAGATGGTGTAGTCCAAAACCCTCCTGCCTAGATCTACTTTTTTATAATAATAAATGCCTGTATCAATTTATGCGATAGTCGCAATATAAGTAAGATGGTGTAGTGCAAGACCCTCTTGTCTTGATTTACTCTTTGTTGAAATAATGAACCCTTGTATCAACTTATGACTTAGTCACTATATAATTAAGTAAGATAGTGATGTCCTGGGAAGACCCTCCTGCCTAGATCTACTCTTTCTTGTCCCCTGCTGAACTTTCTGTCTTTCAGTCCTTCCAGCCATCACATTTTATCTGTCCAGAACCATGTCTTGGTCAGTTAAAAGGTGGGGGAGGGGTCGTTCTTTGATCGTAGGTGGGTACTATGGACTATATATATGTTAAATTCTACACAATAAGTAACAATCTACGGGTAGAAATTCAATATTAAAATAATGTCTTCACATACATATTAAAAACGAACACTTCAAATACATAAATAGAAATTCTACTAGAAAGAATTATACTCTGGGAATATAAAAATTACAAACATTTTAGGCTCAGCCTACATTAATGTTAAAACTCCCCCTTGCCCCTTTATAAAATCTAGATGACTTGTAAATGTGGGTCACAAGGGATCAAAACTAGGTCACTAGGTCAAATCTAAATATGCTTAAGTTTAAATTTATTAGTTTCTTCTTTTTCTTTGGGTGGGGATCAGGATGTTGAGTTTGTTTACCATCACCATCGATTCAGACCAATTTGGTAAGCCTGACACGGTTCAATAAAACTTTGCAGTGGATTGCTACAGTTTATATAAGATATTCTTTGGTCAGTCCGCTACAGTTAATATAAAATACTCTTTTGCTACAATCTGTATAAAATACTCTTCAGTGAGCCTGCTACAGTTAATATAAAATACTATTCTGCTACATTCTGTTTAAAATACTCTTCAGTGAGCCCGCTACAGTTAATATAAAATACTCTTTGGTGAGCCTGCTACAGTTTTATAAATATCAAATACTCTTCTGTGACACCGCTACAGGTTATGTCAAATACTCTTCTGTGAACCTGCTACAGTTTATATAATATACATCATTGTAAATTATCTTGTTAATTGTTCATGATATAGTATTAATTTAAATATGTTATTTTAATATACAGCAAGCCAATATTGATTATATTTCTTAGGGCTTATGCATTGTATAAGTTTAAAATCACTCATTTCTTCATTGTCTGTTTGCTGATCTCCAATAATAAATCAATTTGAACAATTATCTTAATTATGAAATCCAGCCTAAAGATAAATAAACAATAACTTGATTAATTGAAATCCAACCAAGTGATTATTGAAAATAATTGGTCTCCATTACTTAATTGATTGGTTAATTAGAAAAGTGAATCTTTTAACTTCCTTTGATCAGGCATAGATAAAAGTGGTGGTGTTTGCCAATAGTAAGCTGTGAAAGTGTGAAGTGTGAAAAATGAATCTTTTTGAAAATAGTATAAATTGTGGTGGAAAACTAGAAAGGACATCACATTCAGTGACTTCCCTTGAAAGTATACACAACCTCAATATTCTACAAAACTTGAAACATGGATGTAGTAACAGCAGCCTTAACCCTGAGAGAACATTTGGTGTCTCTACAGGCCAGCGACAACAACATAGCAGCCATGGGTAAGTAATTCAGGGAATAACTAGATTTCATATACGTGTTCTGGAATTTCTGAAATTTGAAATGAACACATGCCTGTATTTTAATAAAATTGCAATTTTGATCTAGTAAATATCATTTATTGAAGATACATTTTACTGATGAACCATTTGTATTCCTTATATCATGTATTTCTTCTCCATGCAGACTGTCACCTGTCAGAGCTGGGTGGAGCGTGTCTGCGAGCAGAGATGCAGGTGAACCAGTACCGGCAGCTACATCTGCTCCTCCGTCTATGCGTCTGTGAGGGTGTACATACCATGTTCACCACATACTCCACCAGGAAATGGGCTCAGGCTGGTATCCATTCATATCATTTCAATATTTAATAATTTTTATATCTGTAATTTTTCATTTGTTTTGCTTTATTTTCCCCGCTCATGGACTCTCTTTGTTTTCTTGTAGGTGCAGTCCACAGCCAAGTCCCAGCTGGAAGCAGATGACAGTGAGCTGATGACATCACCAGTGACATCATCACCAGCAGGTGGCAGCACAAGGCCTGACAAGGCAGCAGCAGTCTGGGCCAGCATGGACTCCACCATGTATAGGACTGAATAGATCATGACAAATCAATAATTAATATACAATGCGTCATATGGTGTGATTATATTTCATTTTTTAAAAATGCTGTATTTGTTCTCGTGTAATTATATATTCATTTTCATATAATATTGTTGTATACAAATCTTTTTGTTTCGCTTTGTTACTGTTTGATGATGGAAATAAAATAATAGTCTGTAGATCTACTCTTTGTTTTTATAATAAACCCCTCTATCAACTGAATGGATGTTCTAAATATTTGTGAGATGGGGTAATCCAAGACCCTCCTGCCTAGGTCTACTATTTCTGTGGTAATAATGAATCTGTTTATTACTGCGATTGGATACATAATACATAACCCTCTTGCCTCATACTCCAGGAAATATCTAATTTGATCAACATTTAATTACTTAGCTTAGTAAAAAGTTGTGTATATTTGTATTTTCAGGTCATAACTAATAACAAAAGAATGTAGGAATCCAAGTTCTTTTGAACCATGAACTCCTTTGAAAGGGCTGTTGATTATGCTGAGGTAAGCCATGTTTCCCGTTTATAAAGAAAATTTTGACATACCAATACAAATTTCAATTTTACTCTTGAAAGAATTACAGATGGATACTATGGAAAGATTTAATAATACCAGTGATTACATAAAACAAAGTCAATAATACCTGTGCCTGTAATTCAGAAGATTTTTAATATAGAAATGAATTCACAAATACACTTACATTGGAATTTAGTAACCGACATACAGGTTCAAATCTCAATAAATGAATATACATCTTTTGAAAATTAAAAACTGATTATGAAGATTTCAAAATCTGGATTGAGTGTACTGAATGCTTTTCTGTTTCAGTTTTGTTAACTTCAGTATAAGTAACATATATTACAAGACAATTACATGCAGCAATAGTATAATGCACATATCTATGTTTGCTCACTGCGTTTATAGAGAACATTCAACAGCGAATACTTTTGATAGTAAAGCAATCTAATTTGCAGTGTGTCTACATTTTTGTAAATCCCACATTTGGTGCATTATTAGGCATAAAATAATGTTTGTTTCCATTTCTCTGATAACCTTTTTTTGTACCCTGATTCTTTAACCTTGAAATATATGTTTATATATCATTGGTTTGATTTTTTTCTTTTAAAAATTAAAAATGAAGAGTTTTGGGCTTTTAAAGCTGCACTCTCACAGATTGAACATTTTGACAACTTTTTTATATTTTGTCTTTGAACGAGCCAATTTTTGCCAAAATCCATTGAAACCAGTTACTAGTATATAAGACTGCTGGCAAAAAATTAGATTGCAGATTTTTATATTTAAGTTCAAAAATTAATGTTTTATGCATTTTTCTTAAACCGTTAGTAAGGTTTAAGCCATAAAAACATTGATTTTCGAACGGAAATATGCAAATATGCGGTCTGATCTTTTGTCAGCAATCTTTTATCATTGGTTTGCAGATATTTACGCAAAATTTTTCTTTATCCAAGACAAAAAATAAAAAAGTTGTAAGAACAGTAAATCTGTGAGAGTGCAGCTTTAAAAATACCAGTTATGCTAATTCTGATTGTATAGATGTTTTTTAAGCTTTTTTGTAACTACCTCAGTGGAGGCATGGAACCAAAAACAAACATATTATTTTTTCAGCCTTATGTATTAATAATCCACACTTGTGTTTTTAGTATCTGGTGGAGCTTGGCAGACAGAACCCAGCAGCCCTTGTTAAAAATCCACCATCCGCGTCCAGCAAAGGGTTAGATTATACCATATTATGATTCATAACCTTGATTGTGCAAACTATGGCTAATTGTAGAGACAGAGAATACTGCATCAAGCTCTGTTAGAGCCTTCTGTATGAAAAGCAATGATCTGAATTCTATCAGCGGTAGTCTATTTTTAACCAATAGAAAAAGTATGGCTAAGTTTAAGATCCACCCACTGAAATTCCACATGATTTAAATCTAAATAGCAGTATTCACAATGCAGCAAAATTCTAGCCACAGGGACCTAGATGGCGCTCCATGCTGACTTGCCATAACAAAGGAGGTTGTTGTAGAGCAATGTATAGTTTTGTAGATTTTAGTCCTCCGTATATCATTACCAAGCCTAATCACTTTCATTCATACTATAATGTTTTATTAATTAACTATTACCATTTCGGTTAAAAACATTCTTATAACTTACCGTTAGTTCACATTAAATCCGTATTTATCCCTTATTCATTCATGGTGTCTGCTTTTCTAGACTTGACTTTTGTTTATTTTGACATGCATCCTTAAAGTGACATTGCACATACTTATGAATAAAGCACTCTACCTTGAATGGAATCATGTCGTTTCGACTTAATTTCGTAAATCGTTTGCCAAATCGGCATGTTTAATCTTCGTCGTCCATTTTGTCAGTGTACAAAATCATAATAGTCGTAAATTCCACCAACGGGTTAAATACAACTGTTATATTTAAGAAATATAACACACCACTGAGGGTCATATGGCATTATATGGACCGGCCAGTCAGCCACCGAAGGTGTTTATGGACCGAGGCGTAAGCTGAGGTCCATTCACCTTCGAGGGCTGACTGACCGGTCCATATAATGCCATATGGCCCGAAGTGGTGTGTTATATTTCTTAAATTATACCGAACATTTTACACTACAATTCAATATGTTTTATTGAGCAAAGCTAATAATGTTTACTTGCGACAACTTTTCGCCATTGTGAAAATAGCAAGCCGCACTTACCAAATGTATGACGTCAGCGGTCCATATTACATTTTTGGCGAGGTCCGGACCGGCCAAAAGTATAATATGGACCGCTGACGTCATTAAACTGGATTTTCATCAAAATACAGTGATGTACGGACCGATCGAGTTTATATATGTACAAAGAAGGGACAAATTTATGTGAGGTATAATATCAAACCTTATTACTTAGCTTAAGAAAAATATAAAAAATATTAAGAGTCTAGCTACTGGTATGTATAGCTTTTGTTTTAGTAAAAGTATAAAAAATATTATCAGTGTAGGGCTAGCAGGCTTGTAATAATTTTACTGATTGCATTGTCGGTAAACAATACATTGTGTAACAGTTCAATTACGTTTTCTGTGTAAGTAGAATAATTGATTTTAAAACATAACACTGGTTGGTACGTGTATTCAGTTAAAAAAAAAATAGTTAATAACAATCCCATAAAAAAGCATGTCACTTTAATGCTGTTCTTTTTATACAAGACTATTAACATGTGCCATTGTCTTTACTGCCCTTTAGGAAGTCCATCCACCAGAAGCTGTTGGACCTGTACATAGAGGAGACAGGCAAACAGCAGGATGACCAGGTTAGATGGGGAAATCATTTCTGTATTCATGCAAATTTTATTTGGGAATTTACTTTGTGAAATAATGATACACAGTTCTGGTTATTAGTTTAAGCTTTAAAAGCTCAAGGAATTGTTATAGTTCGGTCTTCTAACAAACAGCCATTTGCCAGTCTGGACCGACTGATTTCAGTTACAGAAAATTGGGGGGGGGTCGATGTCTCCAGGTCTGGTCTGGTTGAGGTTCCAAACTCTTAGAAGCCCTGGTCATAGTCTTGGTGTTGTTGACAGAGGTGTTATAACCGTGGCCATAGTGCTAAAACTGATTAAGATATTTCGATGAAACTTGGTACACATGTTGCCAGAGACAATACGCAACACATGTACAGCATGGCCCTTAACTCTCGCTGTAATAATTGTTAAGAGTGCCAGTCTTTTAACTGAAAATGACAGGTGAGAAATGGTGTTTGCTCCACATCACTCTTGTTTAGCCAGTTCATCCACTTCCTGACTGTTATTAAATATCATCTTACTTCTGTTGCTTTAAATAAAATTGTGTGCAGCAAGTATTCATTAAAGAAAATGAGGCTGTGCAATCAGTTTTTAGTTAAAATGATCATCCTCTGCTTGTAAATTTAACACCAGCCCTGATTTCAGTGAAGGATAACAGTGGCACAAGTTAGAATTAGCAAGTTGTTTTGTTTTGAATCAGTGTTGCATCGTAGCATCTACACTATAAGCTGTGAACCAAGTCACAAACATAAGGGGTAAATACCTTTTCTGAACGCAGGGCAGTTTATTACTAAGGAACCAGACTTGACTGTAATTCATATCATCATAATTATATATCTTCACAATTTTAGAATAGGTATTAAGAATTAACAAAATTAACTCATTTTTCTATTAGAAGCTGCAGTGTAACACCCATCTGCTGCGGAAGCTGGTACGTCGGGAGAAGCTGAACTGCCTCATTCTGAACCTGTATCCAGGCAACGAGGGTTACTCGCTGATGCTACGCAGCAAGGCAGGGATCGAGACTGAGACTTGCAAACTACCGTATGAGGTGGATGATAATGATAACAGTACATTTTAAGTCAAAATAAAGTTTTAAGATCTCAAAAAAAAAAAAACTTGAGTCCTTACTTTTCACAATGATCCATTCTAAAAATCAAAAAATTATATATATATATATATATATATAAGTGGGACTATTGGTTAAACCATCTTGCATGAAGATCATTAATAGTTGCATTTACAATACATTGTCACTATTAGTTTTTCCAAATTGAAAATGACTTTTTTTATCGTCCGAAGGAACTTTTGATACTTTTTGTTATCAATAATTAAGACAAGTCCAACTTCAACAATGCGTCAGACATCTTGGCCTTAATCAGTTTTTATGCAATACAGGAAATGATGTCATAAACAGGAATTGACATCAATGTAAAAAAAAAAATGTATTTTACAATATGATACATGCATATTTGTTTTGGATATTTTCAGGTTACTGAGTTGTTGGATTACATAGATGACTCTGAGGTATATATATTACATGTTTAAGATTTATGTAGTTCTTAGCTTGTCTGTTTATCAATGAAAAAAATGTGGAGTTATTTTTATAGCTGTGGTGTCATTGTAGGCATTGTTGGGGATGTCATTGGAAAAAACTCAAAAACTGTTTGGGATATTCTAATGAAACTTGGTTCACACCTTACTTAAGTTATATGAACATAGCTGGGCAATAACCCTGGCTTCAATCATTGTGAAGTTATGCCCCTATTGTGACTGAAACAACAACAACAGATAGGCGGTTGTGTTTAGTTAATAGTATTTATGTTTCTTTGGCAGATTTGGCAGTAGAATTTATTTTGGAATTTCCTAATATAGAGAAGTTCAGTAAAGTATTGCCAATTATTACCGGGGTATGTTAAGTGATTTAAACCTTTAAGAGTTAAGTTTTGTAATAAAAACATCAAATGTTATACTAAAAATGAGAGAACAATTACCAAGAAAATTTAATTTAATTGTAAAACAATTTTAATTTCAAAACAATGAAATTGATAATGTATTCATGTACAATCCAGGTTTATCTGTTCAGCCTATTAAAACCTGTTTTGATGTTTCATAGGATAAACAGTGTTTTGAGGTGAAAGTGATTTCTTTTTTCAGCTTCCTCCTTTCCTGGTTGATGTCTTGGAAAAGGCTCAGGTCAGTTTCCTTTCACAAACATTTAGTTTTCTAACATTAGGAAAAACCTCACTCAAAGTTCAGTTAAAACGAAATAAATTGTAAGTGCATCTAATTATCTAATATCAACACTCCTATTGCTGTTCCTAAGTTGGAATTCACTGTGTACCTTTACATATTCTGTTTAATGCCAAATCTTCCATAAACCTCTGGCAGTACAAAAACAATGCTTATGATTGGTCAAATGATGTTTTATGCTGTTAAATGTGTGTCATGTCGATCAAACAACTGACTTCATGCCATTATTGAAACAGCCAAATTTATACTATGTTCAATTGTCTTAGAAGAGTTATTTTCCTGCTTGTAGTAAGATAACCCTTTAAAAGTCACTAATTGTCCACTAAACAAATGTTTTTATACACTGATGAACCTGATATTTAAACATTTGATCCTCAATTTATTTGAGACGACAATTTATGTATGTTTTATAAAATTAAGATTATATCAGGTTAATTGGGATTGGTCGGTACATAAACTTAATGTATGACTGTTTCAGGTGAATGTTTTCTACAGTGGCTGTGTGATAGTAGAGATCAGAGACTTCCGGCGGGCCACAAACGGGACATTTGATATGCAGTATGTCCTCCTGAAACCCAATCCACAGGTATAGCACAGAATTAATGAAATACTTTATTATAAATTGCTGACAACGTTATTCTTTAATTTGTTTCTAGGGAGCAGAACATTCCAGAAGTTGGAAATTGATTTAGTCATGATAAAATGTAATTATTGTCATTCTGAAGTCATTTCTACTATGATGCAAATTCTTTACAAATCAGGGTTAAACTTTTTTACCAATCAAACTTGGGGTCAGATCCATTTGGTGAAAGGCTTTCATCCAACACTTTCTATCTTCTGCAGACCCTGCTGTGTGATATAAACAACCTGACATCAGACGGACATGTGTGGACTCAGGAGGACCTGTACATGTTGGAGGGGAAGTTGCTATTGGCGACAGAGGAACCCCTGTGTCTAGACCCCTCCCCAGCAGTCGCCCTTGTGGCCAATAGGCAGCAGTATGATAGAAACAAGCTGAACACGCCACAACTGAAAAGGTGTGTAGCAGGAATAGTATTGAGGGTTGTTTATTTAAGGCACATGCATGGATTTATAAAAGAATATGTCAAAAAACACTTTTTTTTAAGATTTGCAGCATTTGTCACAATAAGACTTTTGGATGAAAATACAAGTGTCTGGCATTAAAATGATCAATAAGGCGTGCTATTTAAAATGCAGAAATTGTGCAAGCCTGGTGAGGTTGTTAACAGTGCAGGGCATTTGGGCTCATGCTGATTTCAACCATTAGTCTGCAATTTATGATTTACTTGTACATTATTTTGAACCATAAACTCCGTTATAAAATGGTGTGTTTTATCTAACACATTCAGATATGTGTATACATACCTTTATAATTTAGGTATTCAGTGTATATGTAACATTTTAGACTAAAAAATATATAATATTAGGACTATACAAAATGTGTGTTGTTTTTCTATGCAGGCCAGTTAAAAAGTACACGCAGGCTGCGATGAACAGGAAGCGGAAGTTTGCCCTTAGTTCTGCCCCTCGAGAACTACAGCTGCACGAGTTCATCGCCAAGAAAAAAGAGAAAAAGACATCAGCTGCTGCTAAACTTGGGAAAGCGGTTGGTTTAATTAAAAAGGCAGTGGTTCTCATATTCAGACATTTAGTTGACTATTAAAAGTATATTATTTTTCATCGATAGATATTAGCACATGGTGATATAAACTGATGAAGTATTCTGGCAATCTTCAACCAACAAATGACCAGTTGGAGCAAAGCGCCTATTAGAGTCATGTAAATTAGAAGTTGTTAGTTTCAAGACACTTATTCTTAGCAGTGGGTTTTAAGTATTAAAGCAAACAGCCTCATGAATTTCAACTATTTAAAGCTTATTGTGCATGTAACCTTCAGAACTATGGATATGAAGCATGTACACTTTTATTAACATGTACAAATAAAAAAATAAATATTTTTCAACAAAAGTTGGAGCAAAATTCACAAATCAGAAAAATGTTACATTTTGTTCATGGACAGTTGTAATAAAATTTCCAGTAAACAATTTTAGAATTTACAATAAGCAAGGATAAAAGACGTATTTCTATTTTTTAAATCTAGACTTTTCGCCATTCAGTTTCACTATTTTCACAAATCATGATACTGCATAACTAAAACGCTGACCTGTACCAATTGTTGTTCCAGTGTGTAGACTTCTGGAAGCAGAAGGCTGTGAGCCTGGTACCGCCTGACAGTGTAGATGTGGACAAGTTTGCCCGCGTCATGGACAAGCCAGACAAGAGGCTTATCATGGAAAACTCTCTGGTAGGATGATTTGATTGTCATATTTTAGTTTCTAATGTAAATTATTTAACAATCGCTGAGGGAGCAATTTATTTCATTTACACAACAACAGCAGTCATATGTGGTCAATTTTGATATTTTCAAATCAGTTTGTCCCTTAAACAGAAAATTTATTTTTGCTTAAAAACGAAGTTCGAACACAAGATTACCTTTGAAATACATTTTTTTTTATGTCATTTGCCCTATGGTAAATGCATCTTGAATATCTGGTGTGTGTTTTCACATAATTTTAATCAAATTTCTTTCTTTCTGCTGGCTGCTTACAAAACCTGACCTATCACAGATCCCTAGACGATGCCCACTCTAACAAGTCTGACCTCAAATTTCTTACCTTCACCATAGAGGAGCATGTTTTTGAGAGAAATGTGATATAGGATAAGAAACTTCTGTCCAAACTGACCTATCACCGCCTCGTGGGCAACTCCCACTCTAACAAGTCGAACCTTATATTTCTAACATTCACCAGGCACTGGTAGAAGAGCAGGTATTGGAAAGGGACGGGGTCCAGGATAAGAAACTACTGGCCAAACTGACCATCTATCATAGACCCCTGGACGACGCCCACATCGGGGAACTGTACTTGGACCATGATTACGTGGAGGATAAGTCCAAGGGGGCCACATGCAGGTAAGTGAAACGCTGTACACAGCATTCACTGTCTTTGCTAGATACAATGTACATGAATTTTTTGTATTATACATTGTCGGATCAGATAAGTTAACAAGTTCATATATTAATGTAGGATTACTTGATGGAAGCCTTGTGATGTTATTTAAATTCCAAAATGCCACATAAAGTTTATATTGGATTGTATTTGACGTTTAGAAAGATTAATAATATTGTATCAAGTATTTCCAGTCTAGATAGGAAAATCCAACCCAACAGCAAGCCGGTGATGAGGTTTGCCAAGTTTGGGCCAGGCAACCATGTTTGTGGGTTGAATTTTCTGATATGGACAGAAACACATGATTGGTGTTTTTCTTGCATACCTTAAATTTGTGTAAAGATATACCTTTAAAAATGAATTTTCTCACCTTTAACCAATTAGCGGCCTTGTTTACTGATGTCACGCTGCATAGGAATTTTATCTCAATGATGACATCACTAATTTCCTCTGAAACATCATATTTTAAGACAACTTATTTCTTTTTGTAATTATAACTCTTGCCAAATAATATCTATTTGTTTCCATTGTATTAAAATGTCACAAATTCACATCCATGAAACATATAACAAAAGAACTAAAAACTGGCTCAATGTTGCCAAGGACTCGTCAGTCATGAGAGGTGCCAGATTTGATTTTCGAGCACATCAAAATTCTGGGGTGCAAAAAACAGTCAAATATCAGAATCATTCACCTTCATTGTTTTGTGCTCTGTTTCAGATTTCTGCTTGGTAATAAAGATTCAGTTAGAAAGTAAGTTCTTTTTACTTAAAACATATGTTCGAATGGTAAACAAAAATCAGGATGCATTTCACTGTATTTTTTTTTAAGTATAATTATAATAAGCTAATTGTTCTGGCTAAATATTATATATGTGTTTTTGATTCATATTTGACTAAACATGAATGTTTTTATTCGAAAATGGTATGACATCCAATTTTTTGGCTACGCTTTTTCACTAAGATGACAACAACTCATAATCGCAACACCAATATTTAATCATTCGCCAACAAATGTAAATTAATGTTTCTCTAGGTTTTGACTTTGCGGCATAATTTGATTTATGAAGATTTTTCAATCTACAGTATATCCTTGTAAATGCTATTGTTTAAAATCATACATAGGTACCTTGACCAGTTCCGGGAGATATTCACGGAGGAGGGTCGGCGGGCTGTGAAGATCACCACCCAGAGGCCTGGCCAACCACCCCAGGTGACCTGTACCCAGACCACACCTACAAACCTCCCTGTCACATCTGTTCCTGGTAGTGTGAGCGGTGCCAAAACCTCCACGTCTTCCACACAGCAGGTTGGGATTCATGTATGGTTTACACATGGATTCACATACACCCCCTACCTGTTTTTGAAAAGAAAATAACCCTTACCAATCCAATTTTAAGCCTTAGAAACAAGCTCATGTGGATGGTATGAACAATGGGAAGGGCAAGATGCAGCGTGTACTTAGACACCAAAATCTTTGCACAGTAGCATTTCTAGTACTTTTAGTTATAGCACATGTTAAAACATAGTTTACTTTGGGAATTCTTAGTTAATAGTAGAATGTTTTACTTGTCATTTTAAGCAAGCTAATATAGAATACTTTTTGCTTGAGTTTTACTTGCAAGAGGAGTCTGGCATGCAGATTATGTGGCAGACTGCTTAATTGTTATAGAATATGGATAACAAATGAACTTTTCCATTTCATACAGGCTATGGAGGTGTCCCCAGTTGCAGGAATGGGTGGGGTTGGAATGAAGAGGACGATGCCCATACAGCTGGCTCTGTCCATTGGGCCCACAGGCACTCCCAACCCCCCAGGTCAAGCAGTATTTACACAACAGGGTATGCATTTGTATTTTGTTTTTAATGGGTTTGGATGTAGCAAGTGTTACCATACAGCTGACTCTTACCATTAGTTCTGCAGACACTCCCATTCCCACAGGCCAAGAAGTGTTTACACAAAAGGGTTATATGATTGTTGCTATCATTTTGTGACTCAGCCATGTGGAATTCATGTAAATTTATTTATTTTTACAAACATGTGTTCCTTCAACTTAGCATAATTTTGTTATTTTTGAAAGTCTTTATTTGAATTCTTCATTAGCTCATAATCATTTTGATAAGCGGTCATCTCAAACGCATTGAATCTTACTTTCTGATGTATCATATTGCTTACGACACATGCATCGTTTGCAGTTTTTGCGCATTTTTTCAATTCAAAATTTACTACTGTTGTCTGCCTCATAAATTCTAGTAAAATAGTGTCAGTAGAATTATCTATACTCTTACATTAAACAGATTGTGTTCATTATTTTAACCATTTAAAGTGATGTATCATCGGACACCTACTAGCTTACATTGACAATTCTAGGCTTGTTTTGAGGAAATACTGTATTTGCCGATTTTTGGACCATCCGGAGTGGAGCCAATTTAACAGCATGTTTCATATCACACATAATATCCTTATATTTCTCCATCCAGCCACACCGAACCAGGCCCCTAACCAGATCCAGCTGAGTATGCCCACCAATTTAAACCAGTCACCTGTGGGCGGAATGAGGCTACCCTTGCAGATAGCCAGTCAGCCCCAGTCGGCATCCCAGCGTCTCAAGCAGCTTGGCATTCACACCAGTATTGCCCCCTCCGCCAGTCCCTCCACACAACAACCACCCATAGGTTTGAGATACAGATTTTATAGGCAAACAGTGCTGGCTCCAATTTCTCGAAACTTCTTAAGTCCCTTATAACAGGATTAAGCTAAACTCACTATTTTTGTTGTTCTATAATATGCGTTATATTTACTTTTTTAAGAGTTTTTTTTAAATTATATAAGAAATATCTGTATGCGTATTAGAAGAAACCATTTTTCATTTATCAAAATCTATTTTCAGTATGTATTTTGGCTAATTGAAATAAGCGACTTAAGCCTATTAAGCTTAAGAAGTTTCGAGAAATTGGGGCCTGTAGATTATTTCAATTTGGGGAGGGTTTAAGTTTTTATGAGGGTCTATGTCTTTTGTGTTTAAGACTTTGCGAATCAGGTAAATAATTTAAAACCTCCCTAAATGTTAATTTACCAATACTTTTGGATGCTTAAATAATGGCATTGCAAATTTTAATTCTTACAAACTTGGAGAAAACCAAATTAATTGCAGAATAATGTTCTTCAGAGGTGCGTCGTCAGATGTAAATTTCATGCAAAATATCAGCACATTTTTAAGTGTTTTTTTGTAAACAGTAAATATAAATCTCTTTTGATAGATTATGTTCCATGTTAATCTATTACATTTTACTATTAGCATACACAATGAAACATTTATTAGCATATACAATGAAAATGACAAACATATATCTATGTACATTTCCAACATAACCATTTATGTTCCCAGCACAATTGTTTGGGAGCCAGCCCGGACAGACACCAACCATGCTTGCCCAGCAGCCTGGCCTCTCTCCCCAGATTGCCCAAGGGGGTCGCACCCCGAGTCACACCCCCACTCCAACCCCACCCCCACCCATCATGTCACCCCCAACCCAGCTTGGCCGCAAGTCAAGCCTTACCGCAGAGTCCTCCACCATTCACCACATGGCCCAGACGGCACATCAGACCAACCACGCTTCACTCGTTCAAGGTGATTTGCCATTTTTGAGCTCATCCATTTTTAAAAAACAAGTTAAGGTATAATAGAGGTTGTAAAAGCTACCTGTAAAAGTCATCTACCTTTAGCGCGCTACAGCAACCAGGTATGTATACTTTGTACATGTATAGAGAGTTTGATCAATTTCTGGAAGCCTTTTTTAATTTGTGATTTACGTCATACAGGAATGTATATTTTGTACAAGTTTAAAGTCTGCGATCAATCTTAAGAAGCATCTACATTAAACAAGTATGTATATTTTGTACAAGTTTAAAGTCTGCGATCAATCTTAAGAAGCCATCTACATTAAACAAGTATGTATATTTTGTACAAGTTTAAAGTCTGCGATCAATCTTAAGAAGCCATCTACATTAAACAAGTTTAAAGTCTGCGATCAATCTTAAGAAGCCATCTACATTAAACAAGTTTAAAGTCTGCGATCAATCTTAAGAAGCCATCTACATTAAACAAGTTTAAAGTCTGCGATCAATCTTAAGAAGCCATCTACATTAAACAAGTTTAAAGTCTGCGATCAATCTTAAGAAGCCATCTACATTAAACAAGTTTAAAGTCTGCGATCAATCTTAAGAAGCCATCTACATTAAACAAGTTTAAAGTCTGCGATCAATCTTAAGAAGCCATCTACATTAAACAAGTTTAAAGTCTGCGATCAATCTTAAGAAGCCATCTACATTAAACAAGTTTAAAGTCTGCGATCAATCTTAAGAAGCCATCTACATTAAACAAGTTTAAAGTCTGCGATCAATCTTAAGAAGCCATCTACATTAAACAAGTATGTATACTTTGTACAAGTTTAAAGCCGGCAATTAATTTCCTGAAGCCATGTTAATTTTCTGATCTACGTCATGCAGGTATGTATACTTTGTATAAGTTTAAAGCCGGCAATTGATTTCCTGAAGCCATATTTTATTTGTGATCTACGTCAAACAGGTCTTATTAGGCTTGTACAACATGAGTAATAATGATATCCACAATATCATGAGGATTATGTTTGATGTGAGTATCCTCTAGCTTACCGATATGCGTAAAAAGAGAGGTTTGGCAAACAAATTTAAAAACTGACTGCATCCTTTAATCGTACTGGTACACATACTGGTAGACAGGTGTTGGTTTCTACATGCAAAAAACTTCTTATGTTGGTCATAGTCTAATACCATTTAAGCAATTCCCATGTTACTTCATACGCATGTTACTAGTGACAATATTTGCATGTGTATAAAGTCCCATTGCTCAGGCTATAATAAAAGTTGAGATGCGCTTCTGTCTGGAGGTGTTGTTGGACATAATGATTACTATTACTCATAAAGCTGAAAGTATTTCAACTTCTATATCTAAGTCTATGCCGCTTTATTGGTTAATGTTTGTCATTGTGTTTGTGTGCAGAAATGCTGTGTAAGTAAAAATGACAAAGGAGGAATTATGTAGCTCAGTACTGCAATTAGAAGCTCAGGCTTTGGTAAGATAGTCTTGATTTATTTATTTTTAAACATTTCCTCATGATAAATGCTGAGAAAAATTTAATGTATGGAATCAGTGACTATTTCATATTTCACGGCATGTTTTGAAGGTGACGGCTCTGCTTCAGCATCCTCCACTCCCACTGTGAGCCACCCGCAACAACAACAGCAACAACAGCAGCAGCAGCAGGCAGCACCACAGGGTGGGGTAGTGAACATCAACCTTGGCAACAGCTCCAACATCACGGGCATCCCTCCCAACATCAACATACAGAATCTCACAGGGCTCCCTGGCATGAACATCGCCAACCTACAGGGCCTTCAGAACATGCAGGTAATACATTGACAGATGGAAGCTCAAAAATTTCATATGATATCACTTAGAACCTTTTTACTTCACATGAAGGCCTAAAATAAACAATTTGGGTGCAGGTTACCAAATCCTTGTTTTTAGTGTGTGTTTTTAAATGTATTTTAAATCTTTAAAGCTTTATACAGAAGATTATATAAATGCCAAAATGAATCTCTTAGAAGTTGTAGTAAACTATTATTATTCGCAACTATAGCTGGGGTGTTTTATCCCTTCTTTGTTGTAGTCGGAATCTGTGACTGACCCTCATTTCTCCCCAAATAAGCCTCTGAAATTCCCCAATTTCATGAAAACCTACTAAATAGGCGAAGACCCTACGGTTTTATAGTCAGTTGTTAAAAAAAAAAAAAGTGTGCTTTTATATGTTGTTTAAAACCTTGAGAGCTTTATACAGAAGATTACATGAACACCATACTCCAATGATGACAATAACGTTCTTACATAAAGCCTGATAAAAGAAAAAAATAGTAATGAAAAGCCTACCAAGGTACCCTACCTGTTTTTGAATAGGATGTCACCCTAACCAAACCTAATTTTTTATTGCCTAATGTGTATTGGTACTCTATTACAGGTGTCATTGTCCGTACATGGAGGTTTAGCTGTGCCCATTAGTATGATCAGTGCCAACCACCAAGGCATCATTGTCTCATCTGCTGGAGCCCATCAAAACTCACAGGTAGGCAAGCTGGTATCAGCAACTGGGGTGATAGTGTGGAACCATTTCTGTTGATGTTTAGTCTTTTAATCTGTCTATAATCTGTTATGCTATTTGAGTTTTAGTGAAATAATTGGATGAGTTGCTGTAATGTTCAAACATTAGTCGGATTGTTCAGATTTTTGTAAAGGTTAACAATGTTATTAATGGAAATGGTGTTAACTAGTAAATGTGTGCTTTGTTAATCGTCAGTAGGTTGATAGTTCAAAACTTTTAAAGTTAACAGCATTGTTAACGGCATCTTGGTTAACTTTTAAAGGTGCACTTGATTGATAGATAACAGATTGATTGTTCAGAACATTGTTGAAGTTAACAAGATTGTAAATGAAATCGTTGTTAACTTTAATAGGTGCACTTTATTGTTAGTAAATAGGTCGATTGTTCAGAACTCTGTAAAGTTAATAATGTTGTTAACGGCATTGTTGTTAACTTTAAAAGTTGAACTATATTATGACCTGTTGATTGATTTATATAACACTATAAGTATCTATCATGTGTTTCCGGTATGGATAGAAAAATCTGACCCGAGAGCACGCGTGTAAGCCGGTAACGAGGCTTGCCGAGATTTTTTGACCTGGGCCGGAAAAACATGATTGATATTATTTCTTGCATATCTAAAATGATCAATTAGTGGAAAGAATGACGCAGAAAACGAACTTTTGTACATTTCACCAAAAAGCGCGTATGGCGTTGTTTACTGACGTCATAAAGCGCAGTTATTTTAAATAACAAAAAATCGCGTTTTTTTTACGATTATTTATTTCAATTTTAATTAAAAGTCTTGCATACATTTATATTAGATTGCTCTTTATTGAAATGGCATAATATACTTTTCATAAACCATACAATAAATGAAATAAGAAGTGGCGCGTTGTTGCGCGTGACTCGTCTTACATGGGGTATGTAAGATGGGTTTTTCCAGCACTGGTCACATGACCGGAAACACACGTCTGGTATGCAAGAAAAGCACAGCTGACACAATTGTCTCAAGTTTGTAAGAAAAGTGTGTCTACAAAACATCCATAGCAGTAAAGTTTTGAATGAAAACAGTGATGTAATCAAAGTTGAACTATCAGCCGATAACCTAATTGTGATGATTTCTTACAAAAGTATTTAAGTGAATATCTCACTTTCGTGCAGGGTTATACAAAAATATTTAAATATCTGCTCTAGTGAATCAACTCCATGTATTGTTGAACTCAGTTTGTAACTGCTTACTGTATTAATCTTCTGTTTTCCAGGGTGGTACTCCTTCCATGCAAGGTCATCAGCAGGGTCAGACAAGTGTGGTTACCATGACAACCCATCACCTTGTCAACACGTCAACCTCCACAGTGACATCAGTCCCAGTCTCACATGTTGTCACTGGTAGGTATTTTCAACATCGATGTCAATATAATATTGATATACACTACTGTTTTGCAAATGAACTTTGCATTTCAAGGCTTCCAGCATTGAATGCTCGTATCTTTTGCACTGTGAGTTTCTAATCAAATGCAACAGCTATAGGCTGTAAATCCTCTTCACACATCAAAGAGAAACTGTCTGTGACCATCAACAATTTGGCATATTGTTGTTCATATCAATTGGAACGATTTTAAGAGGCTGGATCATTGCTCCTCAAAGCAGAAAACTTGTATTGTTTTCAATGGTTCCATAAATTTTCAACTGTTCAATTAAATTGAAGCTTAATATTTTGCTTGTAAGAACGACGAACAAAATTCTTGAAAATGACTGTCCGAAACCAAATCCTAAGTTGTACAAGTTGACTTTCAATTCAGTGCAAAACTACATTATTCCATGTCATAATCAGCCTGTTTTTTAAGTTTCCCAATGTACAAATGAACTTGTCATTTTATTGAGCCATTGCTCATAATGTTAAATTTTGATGCCTCTTGATCCTATATAATTTTTGTATTACTTGCTTACTTATACGTAAAATAAATGACTGAAAAAGCATTGTTGTATGTACCTATTTTTACATGCGTCTCATGCTGGCTTTCATTAACCATTTGAATAAACTTTTCAGAAACTATTTGATGATATGCAGTACAAAATTCGGCAATGGGTTTTGCTTACATTTGTTTTTATTTATCATCAGCTTTCAATGTTGACTTATTGTAATTTATAAATCAATAACCATCATAACGCTTCTCAGGTTTTTCTAGTAGTTTATGAAACATCTTGTTCCAGGTGTGATAAGCCAGGGTGGTAGCAATGTGATGTCGGGCACAGGGATGTTGTCTGTGCCCATTAACCTTGGTCCAGGGCTGGTACAACAGGGCCTAAAGTCTGCAGGACAGATCAGGGCCTCATCTTCAATGCCCCTACAGCTACAGGTGGGGGTCTCAGATTAGTGTGGTTTTTATATACCAGCAAATATTTTTTCTAAATTATCTTATTAAAACAGATTTGAGTGAAATGTACATTGTAATAAGGGCTATTCCAGTAAAACATGTAACCCACGGGGGAAGGCAATTATTTTCATAGTATATGGGCAGGTGTCATTTTTCTCTAATTTGGACACTAAAAGAATAAATTTGCTTCTATAAGGGGATAATTTAGAATTGCCTGCCCCTTGTGGGTTATATGTTTACCGTAAATGAAAAAGCCCTAACATTTAATTTGAATTTTCAATGACTTGTAAAAATAGAAACAATTACTCTCCTCTCTCCAATTTAAATAATTGTTTAATTATCATAATACCCTCTTTTTTATCTGAGAAAAAAGGGGACATTGTTATCTGAGAAAAAAGGGGACATTGTTTCTGTAAAAATTCTGTAATATTCTCTGACTGCAATCATGTACCTCTTTATTCTTGCAGTTTGGACAGCAGGGTATCCAGTTTGTGAACCTTCAGCAGCAGCGGACCACCCTGAAGCCTGGGGCAGGACTCCAGCCTGGCCAGACCCTGGGGACAATGGGGGTCAGACCCTCAACCTCCATACAGGGGCCACTCACCACAAGTAAGATTATTAACTCATACAGTGTATTCATAAATGTAACAAAATTATTGTATACCATTTTATCTTAAATCAACTAAGATATTTATAGAAAGGTTCCCATAGTGCTCATAACTTTCAGTGTAACATATTTTGTATGTTTTAGCCATCCTATCAAATCCGGGTCTGAGTGGAGGTCAACAGGTGCTCTCTCACCTGTCCCTTCAGGGCAAGCCCGGGCCAGGCGGAGGCATCACCACCACCCTCACACCCCAGCAGCTTGTACAGCTACAACCACAGTTCCAAATACAACAAGTAGGTCTTGCCCATGATAATCAGGCTTTTAATCATTCTTTTTTTATGAGTAAAACATATAGATTAGCGCTGCATTATCTATCAGGTTATCTGAATATCATTGCCTAACAACATTTCTTCGAGGGTTCATTTGTTTTTTCAGCATAGCTAGATAGGATTTTGAACTAAGGCTTTACGCTAAACATGAGAAATTTTGGTATGACCTTATTACACAGTTATAGCCATACGCAATAAAATACAATAAAAAGCATTGGCACAAAGTATAACAAGTTGTGGAAGGAAGAAAAATAAACAGTGGTTTCAGGAATAATCGATCTTAATTTATAAAACAAAGCTAACAATTTTGACAAATTAAGGCAGTTTTTAAGCTGTCTTTTTGGCATACCAAGGGAAATAGTGAGAGTGGTATAGTGGTATAGAGGTATCCGCTTCTCACCCAAGAGGTTGTGTCCCCACCAGTACTTTCTCATGGCCTTTAAAATGGACACAGTTCAGGTTTCTGCCCAGGAAACGGACTCGTGAGTGATTCTATAAGCTCAGCTTTCATCACAATCGAGCTCAAATAAATTAGTATGGTATGTACTAAGAGAAATAGTATTCATTTTCAATATCTTTCCTTATACAATTATTACATAGCTTCTATTTCATCAGGTGGTTATTTTTGTTCTCAACATTTGCGTGATATTTGAATTTACCTGTACACTTGCAGACTTTCCAGAGGTCAGGTTTGCAGCAGGCGACCGGCCAGCCAACTCAGCAGCTTCAATTTCACCAGATCCTGAAGCAACAGCCACCACAGTCCCCCATGACCTTCGGAGGAAAACCCAAGGCCAAGAAACGAACCACACCAACTCCACCCAAACAATGAAGAGTTTCATAGTGGTGATTCAAGAATTACAATATTTCTATAACTTACAGTGTATGCTGCCCAATTGACCTGTTAACATGATGATGATTATGCTTCAATAATGTTTACTTATCTATTTGTGTACACATGTACAAAATGAAAAAAAATGTCTGCATTAAGGTCTTCAAAGAATTGAACAGTGGACAGTTTTGTAAACATAATGGCCGAGCTGCTACAGTATGATGTTTTAGCTTGTTGTTTTTGTCGAGCTCGCTTGCAGTGAGCTTGACATAGTCGCCACAATGGTGATTCGTTGTATGTGCGTCCGTCCAGGAGTATGTTTGTCTAGTTTTGGCTTGTCCAGGCTGTAATTTTGCCACGCATTAGGGATTCTAAAATAACTTGGTAAAGAGTTCACCATGAGAAGACAGTGTGACTCATACAAGACCCATTTCTATAGGTCAAGTTCACATTTGATGTTCATTGGTCTAAATTCCATGTATTTTTGCTTGTCTGGGCTGTAACTTTGCCATGGATTGGGGGTTTTAAAGTTACTCCGTATAAATATGCACCATGAGAAGACGACATGTTGCATTCAAACCCCATGTCTTAAGGTCAAAGGTCAAGGTCACACTTTAAGTTCTTATGTTGTTGTTTTAAATATTGTTAGTGGCTTTCTGTTGAATGGATAAGGCAATGAAAAAAATGTACAAGTATGCAACGAACAAGCTTTAATAGCTAACTAATCACTTTTGTACATATGATATATGAACTTCTTTTTGCATGTTTACATAAAATAATTAAAATTACAATGGATGATAGGATCATGTCAATAAGATTAATCTCTGTGTCTGAAAACTACTTGTTCACTTTTATTTATTCAATGAAATAAGGTGCAGGTAACCATGTGTTCAATAATGAGTGTGGATTGTTGAAATATCAGTTGTGAGGTTAAAATATTAATCTGGAGATTAACTTATTTTGGTTTAAGATTGTGTAAAATTCTGTTGGCGTTTAAGGGGCTTCAAATTGTTTTGTGTAAACTAAACCTCTCAATACAATGAATTTTGTATGATTTGTGATTTACTTATTTTTATATTATGACCGAATGCCATAGTATTTGGGGGCAATTTTTTAAGTGACTTCCAAAGTCAACTGTTTCTAAGTAAACACATGTTAATGAATTTGTTTTCTTATCGTACAGGTCCCACAGTCACTTTTTGGTGAAATCAAGCCAGTAGTCTGTATATTTTTGTGAAATTATAAATGCCTTGTGGATGTTGAACCAGTTTTAAGAAATAACATATATTCCATTTGTGAAATGTATTTTAATATAATCATTGCAAGATTTTAATGGATTATTATATTTGTTATGCCTTACAGGCATAAATGTTTGTGTATAGAAGGATTTTGGATCCAGAAAAATAAACTGAAAAAAATGGAATTGATATTGTTCTTTTTTTAATGTTAATTAAGCCTGGGACCAATAATGCTCCCAGATGAAGCTCACATGTTGTTCAAGAAAAGATTGAATGAATTGACTTGACCCTAGCCTCAATATCTCGAAAATTCTTGTTGCTTACTTGGACCATGGACCTATAAACCAGGTCCATGCTGGGACCAATTACTTTTGTTTGTGTAATGATTACATTGTAAAGAAATTTTTAGCTGCAAAAGGAAATTATCTGTATGGAAATCACGGATTTTTTAAAGTAAAATCAAGATTAAGTAAGAATTTTTTAATGATATAAGCTACTTGAGCTTGTTTCACTTAAGAATTTTTTGAGAAATTTGAGCTAGGTGTAATCTCATTGTGCAAATTCTTAAACCTTTGGCCATGATAAAAAAACAATTGACTGACACAAACATGAGTTTGACAAATAGATAAGTTTTGTAAAAATAAAGTTATTAAAAAGACAGATATTAACAAATGTGTTAAATACGTTTTTTTTTATATTTTTTTATTCAGAATACATGTTATATAGTATACAGAATTAGGGCATATAGAAACTTCAGCTCATTATTAGTGTAGTTTAGCCTCAAATAACAATAAGGCACACTATTTTAAATCTGTATCGATTTTTGACCAATCATATTGTAATGCATATGCAAGCACGGTCTTGCTCTTCCGGTGAAAACACGGTTTCGAAGATCAACAAACAATATTGACAGTCTAAAAATATGGTACGTTCAGCTTCCCTTCCAGGTTAAATGCCGAGTTGTTTGAATGATTTAAAAATAAGCTAGCCAGTACGGTTATAAATGCAAGATTTTGCTGTGATTACTATTCAAATTCAATTTATGTTTAAATTCTGATTACGCTTAGGCTCACGCTGCTTTTTCGTCTGAGTGTGTTTCCAAGTTTATTGCATTCTCTCACTTGTGTTTTCATATTCCAGCCAGTTGTAAAGCACTCTTATTCAAAGCAAAATTTTATAAAAACTGAATAAAGATTTTTCAAGTCTTTTTTAAAAGCTTATTCAACTTATTGTTCCTTTTTTCATATAAACTTATTTGAAGTATTGACTGCGACCATAGGAATGATTAAGTTTTATTGGTAATAATTTTTTATAACTGACTTATACAACAGTCAATTATTTAAACTCGGGTAAAAAGATCATTAAGTACAGGGTTCTCAATAAGTTTCGGTTGAACCGTCTCAAATAGTAAAGTAACCGCCCAGCTTCTACTTATTCTACTTAAAATTCATTTAGTTTTCCAAATTTGAATCAGCCCAATTGCCATTTGAACTGTCCATTTTGACCGGCAGGCAGTTCTTATTGAGAACACTGAAGTAACGGCCCGATATATGAATCAATTTATGACTACCAGAAATATGCTACCCATACCCATTTTCACAGTTGTTCGGGTAAGCTTGTAAAAGATAACATGTCAAAGTTTTAGGGTGCCCTTTTTGAAAAGAGTGAACAGTGTCGCGTTACAATTGTGCCCCTTTTTTTTTTTAGAAAAAACATAGCATGTCTCTTGTCAATCCGGACAGAAGCACAAGTAATGTTATGTGAATAACTAAAATTGTAAAACTTTATTTTTTAGGCAGCAAACTACAAGAAAACCACACTCGCTGGAGGTGGTAGAAAAAAGACTGGTCCAAAACCTGAATTAACAGAAGAACAGAAACAGGAAATCAGGGAAGCATTCGATCTGTTTGATGCCGATGGCTCTGGTACCATTGATGCAAAAGAACTGAAGGTTAGTTGTTGATTTTTTTATTCATGAGATGCAGCAAGTACATGTTATATTAAATAAAGTTTGATTGTGATCTGGCAAGGATAATGGTTAGTTGTTGAATGCATTTGTTACTATTAACATGCACTTTAACTTTCTCTTTGTGTACGTCATGATGTAAATATTGCTTGATGAATATGGGAATTAAACCTGAATCTTTTTGAGTATATGTGTACCATACCCATACTAAAAGGGCTGCAATTTCTTATAATATTCAAATTCACATATAATTTAATATTTCTCACAGTTTCCTTGGTATGCTTTCCTCTATTAAAATGTGAATATTTACAGGTTGCCATGAGAGCATTGGGTTTTGAACCTAAGAGAGAGGAAATAAAGAAAATGATCTCAGAAATTGATAAAGAAGGCACAGGTATTTGTTTAATAGTTGTAATCAACAAGTTACGGTAAAATAAAGATTTTTTTTATAGTTAATATTTAATTCCTTGTAATATACAAAAACGTTTGATAAAAAACATTTTGGTGCTTTTTGAACTGGAAAAATTTGCTGTCACGCAGCTTTTTTTTTATCTGTCAAAAATCATACATGTCTTTGTTTTGAGCATAAATGTCAAATGAGTAAAAATATTAATGCTTTGAAATCAAGATAAAACATTTCTTCAAAAATTTTGTTAAACTACTTACGGTATGCAGACTGGTGGGTAAAATGTCTAACAAGAGTTTGAACAATTGGGCCCACATGTAGTATTTCTTTAGGAATTATTGTCCTTCTGTACAACAAAGTGTAGGTATAGGAAATAATAACACCAGCAAAGAAGATAAATATTGGAAATTTATTAAATTACTACATTCAAATACCATGTTTTTTTCAGGAACCATTGATTTTAATGACTTTTTGTCAATAATGACCACAAAGATGAGTGAAAAAGATGCCAGAGAAGAAATTCTAAAGGCATTCAGGTTGTTTGATGATGACGAGACAGGAAAAATCTCCGCCAAAAATCTCAGACGAGTTGCCAAAGAGCTTGGAGAAAACTTGACAGATGAAGAGCTTCAGGTAAAGAAAATTTCTTCAAACAATTGTAAAGGCAGAAAAAGGTCAAGTTCAGTAGGTCAAAAATACACAAGCCGACAAGCCCAGCCCTTGTAAAACGCTTCAGGGCTTGGTCAAATTCTGGAGTTTATTCTTTAATGTAGCAGGGCTTGGTAAAAAATTAATGTTAAGCAATGTTATAAGTCTTCAGGCTTGTTCATCAAAAGTCTAACTTCACTGTAATGATGAGATGGAATATTTTTTTGAATAACTATAGGGATACAGTAATTTTGAGCTCATCTAGTTTTCGAATATATTGAAAAAAACCTTGTTGTCGTTGTCAGTGGTGTCATTGTGCGAATAGTGTCACCTTGAAAAAATCTATCAGTAACGATAACATTTTGGAGCCATGTCTTATCAGTAACAGTAACTTTTTGGAGCCATGATTTATCAGTAACATTAACTTTTTGGAGCCATGATTTATCAGTAACGTTATCTTTTTTGAACCTTGTCTTACCAGTATTGTGAACTTTCTGTCTAACTAACAAGTCTAACTTCTAAGTAACATGTACAAGTATCATACATGCCATCTTCCACTTCACTTAATAATGACATCCAGACATAAATTTCGCATACAGCTAAAAAAACTTACATGTTAGTGAACACTCACTTGATCATTGGACACAGGGGTTCAGGTAAAGTGCAAGTAGCAATTTCTACTTGTAAATAGATAAAGAGAGGTCGCCATAATCATGAGTCATGTAAGATGCTGTAATTTGTTACAAAAAAAAAATGACAAACGGTAAAAATGAATACTTATGTGTTTTTTTTATTCTTCAGGAAATGATAGATGAGGCAGACAGAGATGGAGATGGTGAAATTAACCAGGAGGAGTTCTTAAGAATCATGAAGAAGACCAGTTTATATTGATCTTCCACCTTAACTTTACCCATAGGACTGTTCTCTTTAAACAACATGGCATTTCGGCACTGTGTTGGGTCCAGTGCTTTCAACTGGAGGACACAAAACAGATTTCCATCATCTATAGGACTTAACAAATTTATTGTGATACATCATTTTTGGATCAAAAAGTTCATTTTCATTATATTTCCACTCATGGTTTAAAATATTCTGTCACCTTTAAGATCTTTTTTCATGATCAATAATTTATAATAACATTCCAGAACATTGTTTTCTGACGTTATAGAGTTTGAAACAAGTATTATCATGTTTGTGTATGATTAGAAACTGCCAGTTAGGAAGATATCCCAGTATTTATGTATGAAGCCCGTAGCCCTGTTATATGACTCGTTAGTCTACTGTTGTACTGTTAACTTCGTTTCTTAATGTTACACTGAATATTCTATGATGAATAGGTACAAATAAATAAATTTTATTGATCTATAATTTATTAATTGATTAATCAAATTTGATAGGAGATTAAAATAAGCCTCTAATGTTTAAAAAAAGTTACGCAGACTCATAAGCTGCCGTCCACTCTCGGTCTGATTCCTTTTAGTGTTCATTCTAATACCGCTTACCCATTCTTTTTACCATTTTTTTATTATATGTATATATGAAAGTGTGCATATATTTATGGTTTCTTAAGAAATAAATTGAGATCTGATTGATTCAAAGTTTTATTTCAACCAACAAAGAATACAAATAAGAGCTGGCTCTGTTTTGGATTTCTTAAATACAGAGATCAATGTCAGTGTCTTTTACATTCTGAGCCAATCTGAGGTAAAGCACATTGAGGTTAACTTGAACATTTACATGTATAGTATATCACAGTCAATCAATAAGGCATAAAAAAAACTGTTTGTTTCCCGTTTCCAGACCAACCTTTGATTGCCAACACACAATTTTTTTTTAATTTTTTTTTAAAAACATTTTCGCTAGTTTCTTGCATTAAAAAGACGCGCTAACATACCAAGATAAAATGATGTTTTTTAGTTTGAACATGTTTTTATTTTAAAAAATCTTGACCTACCTTCTTATCGGTTTTCTGCAGTGAAACAGGATTCAAACAATTTTCTTTTTTTTCCTAATTAGTTTAGTTTCTTTTTTGAGCCATAGCTTTGAAAATACAGAGTGTCAGTGTTATTGGCTTTAGGAAGAGGCTTCTCAAAATATGTCAGCTTCATGTATGGTTGTTTCATGGGTAGGAACCAATACTCAAAGTTGTAGTACAGGTAAAACATGTGATCTTCAAAAACCTCGTCATAACCCTCAATCAGATGTGTCATAAGGTCCTGGAATGACTGATGAGATTGGAACTTCTTGTAGAAATCTGTGATGTTTTGGTACAAACTTTCATTGGCCTTCACAACAGTATCGTTGCCAAGGTATACAGGTTTGTCCGAGTAAAGGTTTATACGAGTGTAGTTCAAGTGAACGCTCTGATTAAACTCTGTCCCGAGGTTGGCAAGTTCTTGGAATGCACGTATAACAAAACTGGCACAGTCAAAGGAATCAAACCACATTTGACCTCCTGTAAATATAAGAAAGAAAGAATACCATTTAGTGTTCAAGTGTTCATGAAGCTGTTATACATATCATCCTGAGTGTAATGGTCTAGTTTTTATTAGCAGATTTTATTATGATATCTAAACAAGAATCAAAGCTTTCTGTTATAATTATTAACATTAATATACTGGTAGACATTTGCTGGAATTAATTCCAAAAGACGATTCAGGGAATTTTCTCATAACTGAAGACATGCAAAACCAACAAACCTGGTTCATCCCAGACTGTCCAGGTTTCATAGTAGATGGCTGTGTTATTATCCCACTCCACCCATTCTGCAAACTGGTTAGATATGGCACCTGGAAAACATGGTGTACTGGTACGTATGGTGGCATAGAGGTGACATACCTGTAATTTCTTATCTTGTTAAAACCACTTACGCATCTGACTAAGTCGCTCGTTTTAACTGCTTAAAAACTCATTTGAACAACTCACATGACGTTAAAATGACTTGACTAGTAACTTGTAAAAACCACTTGTTGTAAAAACAACTTGCGGATCTCATTTAAATGACATATTGGCCGATCAAAAAACGTGTAACATTAAAACCTTTGCAGAATAATTTGTATCTTACAAAATCGACTTTATTTGTGTCATTATCATGTACATGGACGGTCATGTCCTAGATTGGTAATTAATTAAATTAGCATTACCAGTTATTTCCGCAACTTTAACCAGAGTGCCATACTCCAGCCAGTGTTTATCATCCACCCCATCATATATGCAAGCAGCTCCTTGGTTGCACCAGATCATTGAATCATCCTCCAGTGTGTGGGCAAATGTGCAGTTAAACAATTCCACCAATTCATACCATTCCAGTGTATAGTTGAAGCCGGTGTCAAGGTTCTTGAAAGCCATCGCATCATGCATTATGTGCTACAAGAATATAAAATCAGTCCTAAAGTTTGCATGTACTATTAAGTTAACACACGGTGAATGAAATGTGGTTACGAGATGTAATAAGAGATAGTGTTCACCATACACACTTTCTTCATCAAAATGAGATGAATAATAATGTTGTATTCCATATATTTTCAGTCTCAGTAGCAGGTAATTTAGAATCAACTGATTAAAAAGCATTTATAAATGTACACTAATTACTAATGAATATATGTCCTATTTCTTAAAAGTAGCTGGTATGCATTCTAAGATTGGTAAAACTGGAAAGCCACGAAAAACATATTAAATCTTACAAATTTTCCAAGGAGGTCCCCAAGTTTAAACTCAAATACTGGGGCCTTAAGGGCATACACTTCTATCTTGTCAAAGTCATGGAACCTGGGCATGGTGTTGTCAACTCGACCAGTGGGACAGAAGGGAACCACCCCAGCTTGGCAGTAGGGATTGAACTTGGGCCTTGACTTGAAACGCCTGAAACAGCACAGGCGTAATGAGTACAGCTGATATAAGCGTGAGAAATAAAGTACAAATTGACATAAAATATTATACATCAGTTAATTAATAAATGTACATGTAGTGAGTTACAATAAGTACAGTCTTATTGCAATTAAAATGGATTCAGGGAAAAGAAGAAAACTTTCCAGGTTTATGTACTGGTTGCTGTAGTGTATTGCAGATGACAGGCATTAATGTAGCAATTGAGGCAAATCAGTTTTATTTCAATCGGCATTTTTTTATCAAAGTGCATTCAATATTTTACCTGTACGGGTGTACTGGCCCTTGAGCTGTAGCAACATTTAAAATCACAAGAAGTAAAACTACTGAAAATAACTGACGGGTGTTAGCCATTTTGATCATATTTTTATCATGTGACTTTTGCTACAGTGTACAAGTCATGTGATTATCAAAATATTAAGACGCTTGCATGTAGTCGTCCTTTATATTGAACAAGCGTCTGTGGGACATTCAAAATGGCAGACATTCTGCAAGGAGCCCCAGATGGTGAGTGTAATATTTTTCTTCATTTTTACCATTATTAGACTATGTGCTGCCTTTTTTATTTCTTGATAATGTCAGTCTTTTTAAAATGAACGTTTTTTTTTGCTTAACTATTCATGATTTGACCATAAAATGTGTACTAAGCATTTTACCACAGGTGCTTGACACAAACTTTTTTTAATGTTCTATATGGGCTATATACTATTTTTTCAATGTTCTATATGGGCTATACACTATAATTAGATATAGTATATAGCCCATATAGAACATTAAAAAAAGTTTGTGTCAAGCACCTGTGCCTTTTACTCACAAAATATATTTATGGAAAAAATTCTATGTATAATAATTGTCATGTAATAATGATGTATTTCTTAATGTGCAGTTAATGTTGCGGAAGAGTAATTTTTGCCATGTTCATGCTTACATAATTTATTTACTGTTGCAATATTGCCATGTTTTGCCAACCCCATAACTCTTTTATATTGTTATATATAAATTATTAACCTTACAGCATCAGAAAAACCACAGACAAGCTCTTGCAGTGTTCATGTTTAATTTGATAAAGACAGATATTGATTATATAAAAATGATAAATGAACTTTTGCGTTCATCTCATACATTCTTAATGGTTTAAAATTAAAAGTATGTGGTAAATTATGTTTAAAATCATGTACAAATAAGTCACAAGATTGATTTAAATCGAGCATTTTGGCCAAAAGTACATTTCTTGAAACTGTTTTCAAAATAATTCTTAAAACCCTGTCTGAAAAAAAAAAAATACAAAAAGACTGACTGTTAGTTGAAATCTAATAGTAGTTTATTAATTTACAGAACGGGTAATTTTACTTTTAAGTTTAATTGATTAATAAGTGAACAACAGTCAATTAACATATATAAATATTGCAACACTTCTGATTTATTTATTTCAGGGTTTGGGGCTGCTGTGACACTGATGAACCAGCTCAATGCAGATCATTTGAGCAAATTGGTATTTTTGAAATCTTAAAGCTTTAATGTACTTTAATTAATTTTGTACTGTACATGATTGTATAGTGTAAACTTATCTTGATGACCTAACAAATCAAATGGCATTTATATAGATCTAATGACAAATATTATTTGAAGGCAAGTGTTTTGAAAAATATCTGACAACAGCTTTTCTGATAACTGTTATATGCAAACTAGACATAATGATTAACAAGATTTGAGTTGTGTTGGGTAACTAAGTAATAAGCAGCAGTTGAAGTACTATGTTAGGGTTTTAGCCAGGTTTTAAAATGGGAAGGTTGCTGCAGGAAAGGGACCGGGTGGATAGGATGAAAAGGGCACATTTTATGGCCTGTGAAAAAATGAAATGTTATAAACTTGACAAAAAAGTTAATAATGTGTTTACTTGAAGTAGTTGTAGGTTTCAACTGTCAGATATTTCATTTTAGTGAGTAGTTTATATATTTATAATTATGTAATAAGCTTTTAAATAAAACAAATATTTTATAATCATAAGTTTAATTGTAAGAAGGCAGTAGGGAGCACATGCCGGTTTTTATGAGGGTGCTACCAAAAATAGGCAGGGTGCAGCACCTTTCTATTGCTCATTAGCTAAAACCCTATGAACTATATTGCAGAGCAAAGATGTCATCCAGTTTTTGCAGTACACTCTTGGAGTGGTGAATACAGACAGTTGGTGTAAGGTAATTATCTAAATGAAAACAATATTCATTTCCTAAACCAAAACATATAAATAATAAGCTTTATATCACAAGTTCAGTGTACCAATTAGAATAGAAGTGTAAGCCTGGTATGTTGATTTCAAATTTTTTAAATGTGAGTCAAAGCTCTTAAGATGCTGACTATATCCAAAGTATGTAAAAAGCCTATTTCTCTGAATAAATGTCGAGTTAACCTCATTTTCTTTCGCTGAAAAACAACAGACAAGACTTGGCGTTTGCCCTGTCCTTGGTGCTCTCATTTTTAACTCTATATTCCATATGTCTTCCTTTAATTTTGTGAATCAATTTATTGCGCATTTACTTTTGTTTTGCTCAACTTTGTGACAATTAAGTCACATTTTGTTTAGTACATAAAGTAAAGCACTCAAATACATCAGCATGTATGCAATATCATGATTATTATAGATGATGTACTCTAGTTATATTTACTTCATTTTAATAACATTTCTTTTGCAGAAAGTTCAAGAATCTGGCACCAAGTTTACCAAAGAAAATATACAGAACATAATAAATGCATTGATATACTTGTATAGGTATGTTTACATTTGCTGATTGTCATTTTGTCAAAACACAACTAAACAGAGAAACCATCGTACTAGCTGCTACTATAATGGCATTATACCATAGGCCTAAAAGATAAGCGCTGACCCTCCAATTTTTATAGTCAGTTGGGGTTTTTTTTCTAAGTGTGTGTTTTTATATTCAGTTTAAAACCTTTTAAGCTTCACACAGAAGATTACTTTAACACCATTCGCCTACCTTTCCTACCTGTTTTGAAAAGGATGTTACCCTATCCAAACCATTTAAAAAAATGCCATAGCAACTTCTATCCAATAGAACTTCATAATCATATAAAAAAATATTCTTATTTATCTAAAAGTTATTTGAGAATGGCCTTAGGATATTCTTAAAAGATAAGATTCCTGCTAATTGTTGGCTGGCATATTACTTTTTATGTTAATTTTTTAAATAACAGACAAGCAATTAGTATCAATGAGCCTTAATTGTTCTTTGATGAGATTTATGCAGAGCATAGATGCAGGGCATAATACGGAAACAATTAAAACATCATACAGGTGTCAATGCTCATTTTGAATTGTTCATTCAGGTCGTCAGCGAAAGCTGACCTCTCCGAGGAAGATTTCATGTCCATGCTGAGCTCCTCAACAGTATTCCAGCCATCATCTTGTTCTTGCCTGTCTGCAGTATGGACGGAACAGGTTTGTTTGTCGTTAAAAAAACACTTTTTTTGTAATAGTAGGTTGGTCATTTTTGCTTAAGTAAAGTTTGTGATTAAGTTGGTGTGTAATGTGTATGCCTCCATAATAGCTATTGTGCATTTGCAAACTGCTATTATTATACTTCACTAAAAAATGGGCTGTCAGATGCCTTGTAAATAATAAAATCAGAATTTGTCTGGCAAACACAATAGTGGTGACATGCTTAAGACTAAGACTAATTATAATTAGCAGTTTTTTACTCACCATTGTCAAGATCCATAACTCAATTGGATAGCAGGACATAGAAGTCACTATTTTAAGGGAGTCACTATATTATTTAGGCCTTTTGGTTGTATGTATGTTAATAATTCTCACATTTTACAGTGTGTGTCAAAAGATGTTTTGCTTAGTAATTGAGGGTGTTAACTAAATGTATGACCAATTAATTTGATCTGTTTTGTTACTCAAATGTTTCATTTACAGGATTGTGTAATGCACACTTTCACAATGTCATGTTCATCTGGTAAAATATTTTCTGTCACCATATCCATCCATTAAAAAACATACCCTGCCAGTTAATTCCAAATTTTATTTGCATTTTTTCGAAATCGAATGTTAAGAATGTGCACATAGTTATATCTTCCCTTATAAGGTTATATATTCATTGCCCATTATCTCAAATGATCCTCATGCATCTTCATCTCATTTATTTGCCCCATTTAGAATTAACAAGGTTGTTAACTTCAACTTTTTTAACTTTAAAATTCTAATTGTTCTGGACATTTGAATGATAAATTTGTGATCTTCTGTATTTCTAGCAAGATTTTGGACAGCTTTTTAGCTCTACTTGTTTGTATTTAAATATGAAAACACTACATGAAATATTCCACTTTTAAAGTTAACAAAGATGAAGCTTATCACAATGTTAACTTTGACAAAGCTTTGAACAACCATCCCATGTTTAAAAAAAAAAAAATCATTAAATAGTTCAGAAGTAAGATTTAATACTAGTAAAGTAGTAATAGAATAATACTTGCTTTACTGTAAATCATTCATGTATAAATGTGAATGCCATGAATATTACCATTGACCATGTTCCTAAGATCTCTGCATTTGACCTCCATTCTTTGTTTACAAAGTGTGTGATGCAATGTACATTATTTGAGATGCTTTAAAAAATCATTTAAGCTTGTCTGTTATTTGAAGAAAAATGTTGAGGAATTGTCAAAGACTTGGTGTCGTCATTGTTGTTGCTCAAAAACTTAAACCTTGGCCATAACATAGATATTGTTCAAGATATTCAAATGACACTTGGAAGACATGTTGCTGGAGACAATATCAGGGATGTGATTTGCCCGCAGATTCGCGGAATTCCGCGGATCCAATGGCCCAGGGACCCCCCCAAAAAAGATTTTTTTTTATTGATTTTTTTAGCTGATTTACAAAATTACTAGAGTGCTTTTGGTTGTTAGAGTTGATATACAAGTTTGTTTTAAATTTAAAGGCAGAAGAACCCTCCAAAAAGCTTCTAAAAAGCCAGTTTTTCTTCTACAGCAGTGTGCTTTTGACCCCAAAAGTGCCCCAAGGACCCATGGCGGAAATGGTTCTTCCCTCCAGTTGCCAGGTCAATCACATCCCTGAATATTATGCACATGTATAACAAGGCCCACTCGGACTTTAAATATTGTCCAGTTATGCCCCTTCTGAAAAGGAAAGAGATGAGTGTTTGTATTTAGTTCTGTGGCACTCCTGTTGTTTTAAGATGAAGAATGATATCTTTAACTTTGAAATAAAATAATTTTTTATATTTGTTATTTCAGAATTGGTTATTTCTTTAATTACCTGGTATTTTTAATGAACATTTCTCAAATGTTTTATTTCAGAGACATCAGTTGCAGTCTTCAAATATTAAACAACACATATTGGGGGTTGGACAAGTGAGATATTTCTAACAATTGTGGATTTATCATATTCCTTCATGTTTAGGACTCACTTAAATTATTTTTAATTCTCTCCATGCCTCTAAGTGGTCTTGTGATTTAGGTGTCTGCCCCTCACCCTAGGTTGTGGGTTGGATCCTAACCAGGGAACATTCTTGTTGCCTCTCCAAACTGACATCAGTACCGATTTTTACCCAGGAAACAGCCCTTAACCCGAGGATGTGGATTCGATCCTCGCAAGGGGAACTTTCTTGTTGGGCCTAAAAACAATTTGTTTGGTTAGGGTTACGTACTTTTCAAAAATAGGTAGGGTAGGTAGGCTTTTTAAAAAAAAAAAAAAAATTTTTTTTAGGCTTTATATAAGAATACCAATTTCATCATTGGAGAATGGTGTTAAAGTTATCTTCTGTATAAGCATTTAAGGTTTAAACTACATATTGAAAAGCAATTTAAAAAAAAAAGGAAAAGAAAATCATTATTATTTTATTTATTTTTAGTTTTTCATTTTTTTTTTCAAAATGACTATAAAAACGGTAGGGTCGGCGCCTATTCCGTAGGTAGGGTCGGGTAACCCGAACCAATGTATTTTTTTAGGCCTTGCCTCTCAAAACAGACATAAGTACTGATTTTTACCCAGGAAATAATCTCATGCATGAATCTATGAGCTACTATAAACTTTTTCCAAGTAAATTGTATGAAAAACTCTTGAGAACTCTCCATTTTTATTGTGCATAACAATTGATTTAAAACACTATCTGTTTCAGCTTCTTGACATCCAGTGGAAGGTTGGAGTGGCAGTTAGCTCGGACCAGTGCCGAAATCTCAACTCACCCTACGTGACCTTGACACTGACAGTTGCTGACCCCGATGGAAGTGTTAAAATACACACCCTCGAATTAACCACCATACAATTTAGGGTAAGTTTCTATGGCTAGAAATCCAGTTTAACAATAGACATAAAATGGGCAGAGTGTTCAGAACTTTTCTTAATTAAGTTAGCAAGGTTGTTAAAGACAACCTTATGCACTTTCAAATTGTTTCTTCTCTGAAAGTTAAATAATACACTTTTGATCTGCTGTAGTTCTAATGAAATTTCAGACACTTGTTTCAGCTGTACTTGCTTAGAGTTTAATATTTGAGTAAGTCGTGGAATATTTCAGGTTAAAAAGTTATCAACAATGTTGCTTATCACATTGTTAACATTAACAAAGTTCTGAACAATCAGTTAACATTAACAAAGTTCTGAACAATCAGTTAACATTAACAAAGTTCTGAACAATCAGTTAACATTAACAAAGTTCTGAACAATCAGTTCATTATCTTATATCACTACATGAACTGCAACTTTTCTTTGCAGCTGTTCTTGAAATCATCTACTTGTAGTGATCTTTAATGAATAGTTAGTCATGAAGGTCATATCAGAATAGTCTTTGGTAATAAAGTGTGGCATAATGTTTAAGGTTATATTGTTGGTCCTAGTCATGTGGTAGGCATGTATGCCACTTTTATGTCATGCAAGCTGTATTTCACATTGCAACGGTTAAGGTCAACATATTAAATAATTGAATACATGTAGTTGATAACATTTGGTGATACATGGCTTTTTCTAGGCATTTTATTTTAAGGAACATATAATTGGATTTGCTATTTGGAAATATTTAAGGATTAAATCCTTAACTTGTGAATGAAAAATCCAGGGGTTACCTGATAAAATTGGGAATTCTTTATGATTTGAAAGTAATTTATAATTGGGAATGGGTCAGAAAATCTGACCCTTGGAATGGATATAAAAAGGTTAATCAAATACTGGGAAATTGAGCGACAAGTACATTTATAACAGACATTCCTATCCATTACCTGTACAGGTTTTGAGAAGGTTTTTTCTAGAAGCTCAGTAGGAAGAGCACTGGTGCTGAGAGCAAGGGATGCTGGTTCAAGCCTGGTCTGGCTGCACATTTTTCTCACCCTGTGACACATCTAACATTAAAAGCATGTATGAAATAGAAGGTCTATCAATTTATGTGACATGTCTCACTGTTTACTTTCATGATATTTTTGTTTCCAGAACTTTACAAATCAGCTGAAGGAAATTGGAAGAATGCTCGATATGGTCTGATGTCGGTACTTCAGGAATGATTGATGACACCAATGCATGAATGAATAGCAGCTAATAGTGGAAATCCTGCCAAATGACTTCTGTGAAGGACTGCCAGTCAACAGTGAACTCAATATTCTTTGTGATAAATTGCTTGGCCAACAATTTCAAAGAGCTACAGCATATCTTAGCATACATAATAGTCAGGATAGAATGTCCACTTAGGACACAAAATTAAAATTTTGACTCATCATATTACTTCCTCTTCTTCCCAAAAATGTTCAAGTTTCATAAATCTTTATAAACAAATGGAAAACAGATGGAAATAATTTTCGTTTTATTTCCTTGTCCCCTTTTGAAAGATCAATTAGTGTTACTGTCAGAGCAATTGAATCATCACAGGATGTGATAAAGGCCCCTGAGTCATCTGGGGAAAATAATTGTTGGCCATAACATGAAAACCGCGTACATTTTTTACATGAAAGTTTTATCACTATGGCTGATTTGTCTCTTGGCAAAATGAAAAAAAGGATGAGTGTTCGAATGCTAATTAAATGTGAAATATGACTGTCAAAACATTTGCATTGTTTTAATTTGTGAGCTAATGTCTAGTATATATACACACGTTCTTATATTTTAATCAATTTCATAATTAAACATTTCATGTACATAAACATTATAACCAGAAGTTTGTTCAATGCTGTTATGTTTATTTGTATATTTCTACATGTATATTTGTGACTGAAAAGATTAATATTGAATCTCTTAAAGAATAAAATAACTACGATTGAAAATGTCCAATGTTTCTCTTTTGTATTTCTTCAGCCTGACTGATTATCCGAGAATCACAGTGATCTTGTAGGAAAACCGCCGCCAGATTTTTCAATCTGGGATTTTTTGCTTTTGACAGTCTTAGCATGCACTCAACAACGGGGAGGCAGACAATGTCAGCTTTACTATCTGGCGTAACGAGATAGTTCAAAGATGTTATTGCTGACAAAACAGTTTCCTCCGACGGTCTTGATAAACAGTTAATCACCAGTTTTATTCCGCCATTGTCACTGATGTGCCTCTTGTTCTGCAGATCGTTGCATGCATTACAGATTCCCCCAACAGCGAACTCAACAATTTGATCATCTTGTTCTTCAAGCCCATCCAAAAAGAGATCTATAACATTTAGAGCCCGCAAATATTCGTAATTGATTGGGTCATAGGCAAAGTTTGCAAGATTTGCCATTATCTGTGTTTTGGAATCAGTGTCATCTGTATTCTGGTATTCGTTCACAAGTGACTGAAGATAACTAAACCGTCCAATACCATAGGGCCCTGTTTTTCGCTCCAGGTAACTTTTTGTGCTGAACATCTGAAAAATAAATAAGGGCACATACATACATACATGAAATAAAACATGTAAGCTGAATATACATGAACTTAAAATGGGGTTTTCACTTTAGCAGTCATTTATAAATTCTGAATTATGGATGATGATGATGATGATGATGTGATGATGTGCTGCACGCTTGAAACTTGATTGGGAGATACCCAAAATCCCTTGCAAATTTCAGCAATTATCCTACAACTTTCAAACAAAACCCATACTAAGCAATCCAGAATGGCAGACTGGAAGGTAAGGACATTTATGGAAGACAGTGAGTGAGTATCTCAGTATGATTTTGGTGCCAAATACTAATAATAATTATGACCTAATATAAGTAGACTAAATAATTGTACTTTGATCTACTTTTTTTACGATTATTTATATGGCAAACCTCTCCCGTTTCTCTATGGCCAGTCCTGGAACTTCTTAAGTCATTTCTTATCTTTTAAAGTTGATTTCCTAACATTTTCATTGTCAAGTTAAAAGAAAAGTGCTCATGTTTTAAACTTAAAATTATGAATAGTACATAAATTTAATGAAAACTAAATTTTAGACATTATCAAGTTATCATATTAACAGTGAGATACAGTAAATTAACTTAAGAGTTAAGAAATGACTTCAGATGCTTAATGAATACCGACCCTCCTAAAAGCCACTAAAAGCTACTAAGAACTACTATTATAGAGCTACTGAGAAATACTAAGAGCTACTAAGGAATATGAACAGCTACTTAGAAATACAAAGAGATACTTAAAAAGCACTATAAATTGTAATGAAACAAATGATTATAACAATAGTTAAAATTCAGAAAGGAAGTTTATTCTCAAGTGGTTTAAAGTATTTGGGAATTTAAGAAAACCTGTTTATTCGGATCTTTGAGTACAGTTAGTCATTTCTGGTTGGTCACTGAAAAGGGGTCTCGATAAAGCAAATTCATTTTGATAAACATGTCAGAATTGACTTTATAGAATCAATTTAATTAAATTGATCTTGTATGGCAAGAAGTTGCAAAATCTTATATCATTTTGCCAAGACTTCTTGTATCCCTTTAAGGCTTAAAATAAATGGGGGTTTTCGGTAACTTGACCCTACCTAAGAAAAGACGCAAACCACAGTAATTATTTTCCCCCAAAAAAATAGTTTTAAAAAAAAATTCTTACCACAATAAATACATTTTTCTTTAAATATAAACTGTCATTAATTTTAAGTGGGCTTATTTCTACCCTCATAGTACGGAGTTCTTTAGATTTCACTAATTTTTTCATTTCATTTTTGGGTCCTAATTATTTACTACTGAAAGTGATAAATTAATTAATTTTGACAATTTTTTGTCCAAAAATGTCCTTTTTGTCAGTATTTGACACCATTTATAGTCTCAGAACAAGTGCTGAATCTAACTGATGTAATTGTGCACCAGTCAATTGTAACCACGGCCCCCCCAGGTCCGGGGGTATACCGGGGATAGCCGGGGGGAAAAGGGCGGTGTTTTTACTTTCCAGGTGCCCCCACAGGGCTGGGTGACCGCGGTGGTTTTGTCATAGCGCCAAATTTAGCGGAGATTAGGCCTTTTATAGAGTCTCTGGGGTGCGGGAGCATTTGGCCGGGGTTTAACAATCAGTTCTTCCCTGGAGGGAGGGGATTTTACCCGGGGTTGGCTGGACCAAAAGTCAAAGTCCCGTCTATTCCCCGGACCTGGGGGGCCATGGTTACAATTGACTGGTGCATTACAAAGAGGTCAAAAGTTGAATGTATTATGCACCAGTCAATTGTAATCACGCCCCCCCCCCCCTCCCCAGGTCCGTGGGTATGCTGGGGAAATGGGCCCTGTTTTTACCTTTCAGGTGGCCCCGCAGTGCCGGGTGAATGCGGTGGTTTTAACTTCGGGCAAAATATAGCGGGGAATTTGCCTAATTAGGATCCCTGGGGTGCGGGGGAATTTGGCAGGGATTTTACCATCAGTTCGACCCCGGAGGGCGGAGATTTTACCCGGGGTTTGGTGGACCGAAAGTCAAAGTCCCGGCTATTCCCCGGACCTGGGGGGCCGTGGTTACAATTGACTGGTTCATTACATTTGTCTATCCGAAACGGTTAATCCGAATTACTGGCAAAATGACTTGTAGTAAAATAGTATTTATCTAATTTATTTATTTATTTAATTTATCGAGTATGATTGCATTCAAACACTTTACAATTGTCATGCCAGTAAAAATGAATTAGGTGCACACTTTAGAATTGAAATGAATGTTTAAGCACATAAAAATGCAAATCTACAAACAATTAACTCGTCTCCACTACATGCGGATTACTCGGCAGTTATCGTTTGAAACCGAAAGTAGAAAGGGGTGGGGAATTCCGAAACGAACAAGTATGGAAAACAGAAAGCTGGAATCTTCAAGGTGATTTCTTAACTTTCCCCGATACAAGTTTCTCTGTTTCTCAACGATTTGAATCAGTTCATGTCAAGTAGGTTTGAAGGGCTTGAAACCTTTCCGAAATGTACCTGTAATAGAATGGTTAAGTGAAGATGATGTAGAGGTTTATCTACTGAACGTCTTGTTATATTACTTTATGCTGACGATACAGTTATTCTCACCCAGTCTCACAATGACTTGCAAGCGAAATGCCAGGGGTGAATCCAGGATTCGACGTTAGATGGGGCGAAACTTAGGGCATACACTTTTTACTTGCTCCCCTCCCACAGAAACGAAATTTATTTGGCGGCAAGTGTTGACTTGGTCCTCCCCAAGAATAATTTACAATTTCTAGTCTGAAATGGTGCATTTTGGGCGTATTTTATTACCTGTCTTCTCTTATATTGAAATAAAAAGTAAACTTAAGATTTTCGGGAGGCGTGCTCCAGGTGTAGCTCTTAAAGCAATGTTTGCAATATAAAAAAATATCATAAACTTAATTAACTTGCATACTGTTAACAATTGTATTTGTTTAATGCGTGATTGTACCAATATAATTATATTGTTCAGAGTTATGGGCTCTGAAATTTAATTACTCAGTTTGGATTTAAATCACAAATTCCCTATTGAAGTAGGTCGTGGTCATAATATTGAGGGATTTCGTCGAACATGTCACATGTGTAGCAATAATCGTAATAATCGTTTAGGTGATGAATATCATTGCTTGTTTGAATGTCACCATTTAACAGATATTGGAAAGAAGAATATTAAATTGTTTGGGATTCCCGCACTGTTGAATCTATCTCATTTACGGTAAATTACCGTATTAGTAGATCATCATGAAAATTGTTCGTATATGATTAATATCCTTGTTTGTGCGTCTTCGTTTGTTTCTGTCCATTTTTTCATATGGCTGAGTGACACTTATTTCCCCATAACGGCTGCCAAGTTATTATCTTAAGGGAAAGTCTCCAAGCAATGTAAAGGATTGTCTTATTGTCACTGTTGATTTATTTTGTAAGAGAGTTGCTGATTGATTGTATATACTCAATACAGAATAGGAAAAGTGTGCGCTGTGTTTCTATATAACTTTAATTTTAAGGTTGGAAATTCTAGGAACTGGAAGTTATTTATTATTTTTAGTGTATAATTCACATAATTCTTGTTTTACAGTAATGAGATATTCAATTTACAGTACTTAATAAATTTCCCTGCTGAATAAGTTCTTTCTCTTTAATTACCGGTATTTTGAAAATTAAATTGTTGCATCTTAAAATTCATATTCAAATTGTGTGAATGAGTATATGAGATGTGATTGTATCTTAGGAATTGTAGTCTTCGGGCTTATGCCTCTGCCAATGTGATTGCTGGACATAGTTACTCATAATCATTTAGAAGAGCACTGACAACCCAAAATGAAAAGTGAGTTTTTTAGTAGCTCTTGCCAGTAAAGAGTCACTTGATAGGCACTACCCACTAAACACTAAGTAATATAGAATGTGTTTTTGATTTTCTAAATGATAAGTCGCCACTAGGCCTTTATCTGATTTAATAATTTTAAGGACCAAAAATATACAATAATTAATACTAAGTCTCGGTTATAAAAGTCACATTTTATGTATGTGTTGTTTTTCGAGCATATTTATAATTATCTTCACAAATTTATTTAGCAGGTACCAAGGAATTTAACTGTTGTGAAATTACATATTGAATTGTGCATAACATTCTGTTTTCATACAAGATACCGGTACTTGTGAAAAGCAACATTCTTCACGGGTCTTTGCATTTAAATATCCTGGAGAATACCCTATTGTTGTTTGCAGTGTATTTTTATTTACCAAAAATCAATGATCTTGAGATATGAAGTAATGCTTTACATTTTATTATTTACTCTTTTTAATGTGCATATTTATTGTATTTCATTTATGCTTTTGAATTGTGTTATTTTCATTTGTGTTTTTTTCTTTTTCTTTAAAGCTGCACTCTTACAGATTGAATGTTTTGACAACTTGGTTATTTTTTGTCTTGAAACGAGCCAATTTTTGCGAAAATCCATGGAAACCAGTTATATAAGATGGCTGACAAAAAATTAGTTCACAGATTTATATTTAAGTTCAAATTTTAAAGTTTTATGTATTTTTCTTAAATCGTTAGTAATTTTTAAACGGAAATATGCAAATATGCCATCTGATCTTTTGTCAGCCATCTTTTATCATTGATTGAAAGATATTTATGCAAAATTTTGGTCTTTCCAAGCCAAAAATTAAAAAGTTATAAAAATGGTATATCTTTGAGAGTGCAGCTTTATTTTTCTTTACTTAATCAAATGGCAAGTTTTGTCAATGTTTATACATTTCTGGTTAAAGTATGTAAAATGTTTTTCAAGCGTAAGATTAAAGCCCTTTATCACTTTCAGTTATTCTCAAAACCCTGTGAGTATTAAAGGGACCAGACACCAGGTGGTTCAAAAATTCGCAAATACAGTATTTCCTCAAAAGAAGACTAGAATTGTCAATGCAATTAGTATGAGACCATTAATACATCACTTAACATGAATAAAAGAATATATTTTGTCACTCTCTCAGCTGAATTGACCCATTTAAAAATAGTGCAAAATGGTTTCCCAGTTAGCAGTTGTATCATCTGGTGTCTTGTCTCTTTAAAAGGACATTTATAGAAATCATGTTACATTCTGGATCAGTCATGGAAATAATGAATTGGAAAGCAGTCTCGACAGCTGAGGCATTAAAAAAATTCCTGTGTTTAACACAACCCCACTCTACCTGACAAGGCATCTTGACCCTAGAGTGTTGTTTGTTTAGATATAAAAAAAATCTGATTTTTAGTTGTTGTTGAATCTTTGTGTTGATCACAATTAAAAACCTAATTTAAGTTTTAAATATTTAATACAAAATATACCAAAATGTTACTACCGTAAGCATTATAAGTTTGGGACTTGCTTTGCTTTTAATACTTAAAAACAAATGGCTCTGTCACCTGACGTAGCATTTTTGAGACCTGTTGCCCTGAACTCATATATTTCTTTTTTAGCCTGATTTTAGCTGATGATATTTTACAGAATCACTGGATCAATTTGTGACACTAATGGGAAACTTTCATCCAAAAGTGAACGTGAGTTTTGATGAATCTTATCAACATAAAAGAAAAAGTTCAGCTATAACCCCTGCAATTTAATTCATGCTTTGTCTCCTTGCTAATATACTTTGATTAAGGACATAAATTCCCTTAGTGCAAGAACTCAATATCTGCTTCTATATCAATATGCAGTTATTGAGTTATTGCACTAAGGTGACGTAATGTTTTATTTCTAATCTTTTCTTTCATGTAGTTTGCAAAGAAAGGTACAAATTGTTTTTCAAATAAAGAACTCAATGTCCTTTTAATATTTTAACTGTCAGATGTCTAAACCTTACAGGATTTAGTAGCTTGTTTCAGTTAGTCAAAATTCATACTTAAATTTAGTTTTGATAAATGCAAAACAGTTTATTGCTATTATCATAAAGATAATAATTTATTATTATTTTATGTCTACAAACACTTAAAGAAGTAAATATTAGGCAAATTATAGAAAAAGAAAACTAGCTAGCTTCAGCTTAACCCTGTTATAATGGACTATATATGGGGTCTTGTACTGACAGCAAACTTAAATTTTAAATGAACAGTTTGTCTCTAAAATATAGTAATGGAAGAATTTACTCCTGTTTTAAGATTTGAATGTTTCCTTAATTACGTCATGGGCCTTTTTATTGTTTGGTTTGTTCGAAAGGCTTTGTTTGTTTGTTTTTTGTAAATTATAGGTAGCTTGGTTTCCAGTAATAGAGTTGATAATACATGAATTTGTAAAGATAGAAATAAAACAGTTTACCTAATGCCCAATAGCTGCTTTTTAACAAATATCTCTAAGTCATAGAAGAAATGTGTCAGAAATCTGATTGTGGCCTTTCCTTATATCATATTTCAAATTCCTCACCAGTAGTCAAATTGTATATCCTTCAACACCCATGCATAAAATTACTGAGTTAAGCTTAAGAGTTACGGAATGGTGCTGCAACCTGTCCTTTTTGGTAGCACCCTTCTGCCCTAATAGAGACCAGCATGGGCATCCTTTGCCTTCATAGAATGAGTTGCCTATATATAAGACTGTTGAATTTATTTTTTTCTAGTTAAAAATTATGATATCATACTATGATAAATACAAACTTAAGCTATTTCACAGTTCAATCCTAATTGTACTTCATTTCAACACAATTTGAAACATATTTCTGTCAATTTCATTATTTTCAAGTTCTTCAAAGCCTGCTTCAATGTGCCTTTTTCCCCTGTGCTCCTCTTCTGCAACCCTCTCCTTTTTAAAACCTGGCTAAACCCATTAAGCGACTGTAAATAAATTGCTAGATTTTCATTCCTGCTCGCCACCTCACTTTTCCACCACCCCTCAAATTTTATTGACTCAAACAAAAATGTTGAATGGGGTCTGAATTTGCGTATCAGTCCGATACTATTCGGGAGCGGCGTTTATTCATACCAGTCGGTGTTGATGTAAACATTCACATGGGAAAAAAAAGAATTGTTATGATTTGTTTGTGGTTAATCCTGAAACACATGTTTATGGTCATAGATGCAATAAGAAAGAGCATGAACTCATATTCAAATGTGAAACAGTCATCAAAGAAAAATAAACAAATATAAGAAACATAACTCTATTACCATTTTACCAAATTGCTTCCATTGATTGGATTGAAAATTAAAAGACTGCTGCATATTTGAAAAACCATAACTTTCCTTTTGTTCCTAAATTGTTCCCTTTGACAAACCATTATGTTTAATGAAAATAATTCTCAAAGAAATCGCAAAATATTTGTACCCATTTGAAGATCCATAACTGTGAAAAATAGGTACACAATTTACCTCCCTTGATATCTATTACATTTAAACAACTCTAGTGACATTGCATTTGCTTGTACAAAATAGCAATGTGATTTGTACAAAGTTCAAGATTATTTTTATTTTCTTTGCACTAGACATTAAAACATACATGATGATATATTTATGTTGAAGGTTATCTACCTTTGATCAATCTTTACATATCGTTAGACCAAAGGTCATTTATAGAATAAATTTGCATATTATTCAATGCAAACAAAATATCTCAAAGACACTTTTACTCCATTGCCCATACATGCATAGTTGCTCCACTTGACTTTTATTAAAATTCCTTCAAATGGGTCTTCCTGTCAAATAATGCTATCTTTGGGGGCCTTTATCACATCCTCTAATGGTGTTAATGAATTTTAAGGACATACCCCCGGTATTAGTCATACATAACTGAAGATCCTAAAAAGATAATATTAACAGCGTTTCCTAACAAAGCTATTCCAAACAGGAAGTTATTTGATATATGAATTGTTATTATCCTGTGTTCAATAACAGTAATAGGTTAGAGATTAATTGGCAATTTTGGTGTGCATTCTTGCAGGATTATTTCTTTTGAAGTAGTGTTTCATAGAGTAAAATCCATTCTCATTTACCAGAGGTTTGACAATGATAAATCTTTTGAAAGTGTAGTGTACGAGAATGGATTAATTCAAGAAAGTACTAAAGCATTTCATATTTTTATTTTGTTTCATACAATGTACCTAGGTTACTAGATAGTAACCCGACGATTTTCCTTGAATTCAAAGAATTAGGCTGTAAATGTAAAATATGTGTAAAAGGAAAGCAACCAGGAAGTAAAATTAGCTTGAGAGGTGAAAATTATGTAGGCTGTTCCTTAGAGGAGATAAACCCTGAGGGAATAAAAATAATAAGTGCATGTAACCACTGGCGTAAATTCACCAACAGAGGCAAATTTACCAAAAATCTGGAGGTAGAGTAAATTTGCCCTAATGGGTATTTTTTGTCATATAAACGCATACAATTTATTTGCTCCCTGGAATTTTTCAATTTTGACAGGGTTTAACTGTTAATAATTTTCAAATAAAACAAGACAAAGGAAGGAAATAGTTATACCGGTAAATACAAAGTAAATTTGCCCCAGTGGGTATGTTTTGTCATATAAACGCAAAAATCTATTTGCTCCCTGGAAGTTTTTGGTTTTGCCAGGGTTTTAACTGTAAATAATTGACAAATAAAACAAAATAATGGAAGGAAATTGTTATAAATACATACTTTTAATTTTCTTGCCAGATGTACCTTAGCAAATGATTGAAATGTTTGAAATATATATATATGTCTGATTTAACTGCTTGGTTTTCTTATCGAAGTTTGGCTTTGAGACACAAGGCATATATGTATGCTATCAAAATGGAGTGCTAAACCTTCAAAATACATTTCATTAAATGCTAAAACCCTCCTATTTCAGGTGATATTTGAAGTTATCAACTTTAAACACATACTTGATTCTTATTATGTTTTTTTAATGAAATCTTGAAACTTGAACTCATACAGTTGACAGTTTTAAAATATCTGTCTTGAAACACCCATAGATTTCTTTATTAATTCAAAATTTACTCCAACATACGGTTATAATGCATGTAAGTAAGTATATTTCTATCACCATTCTAGTAGTAGCTTCTCAATATATTTCATGCTTGTTTTCATCACCAACTATTAGCATTCATAATATACATTTTTAGCTCTACTAGCCTATGGCCAGAGGTGCTTATTTTAGATGGCGCACATTCCGTCAACAGTGTGTCTGTAAAAAAAGGCTTGTGAACGGGATAAAATCTTTTCATTTTTCAATTGTATCTTAATCAAACTTACAGTACCGTAGTAAGATAACCATGAGAGCTTCATTCCTTTCTTAAACCAACCAGATCCACCCATGTATGACTGAATTATGGCTTTTGAAATGCTGGAGTATTTTCTTAGGGAGACAACTTTGTACAGAGAGTTGTGTATTATTTGTAGTAGTTATTTCCCTTTGTGAAAAATGGCTGCACATTTTCTAAGGGAGACAACTTTGTACAGAGATGTATGTGTTATTGTAGTAGTTCTTGACCTTTGTGAAACATGGTCCTTTGATTAGTAAATAACAATTTGATATATATTTGTTATCTCCCATGCCCATATGGGCAAATGTATAAATGAAACTTGAAACTTTAAAGGAAAAGTCATGCGGGTACGGCATAGGCCCTAGTTGGACTTCTTTCCTCAACTGCCATATAAATGCCTCCAAAAAAATATCCCAGGGGCAAATTAGGGTATATATAAAAGCCAAACTTGTATAAACTGTAAGAGAAACTTTAGAAGCCTGTGAGTATAATTAGCTTGTCTGACTTTTCAAGAGTCTGGATATTGTTATAGCCTTGATCTTTGCAGCTGTGGCGTGCACATAAAAAATTAAATAATAACTAAAAAAATAACTTTTAAGGTATTCAAATGAAATGCACATGTTTAGACGTATAACTCTTGCTTTAATAATATTCATGTTATGCCCCTGCTTTGGACAGAAGATAACCAACAGACAAGCAATGGATTTTGATTCACAATGTGTTGTTGTTAGCTTGTAGCGCTCAGGATGAGCTTTTCCCATTTTCGCCTTCCAGCTTCCTATTCTGTCTGTCTTTCCTAAATAATTGCTTCATACCGGGTCTCCCCCTAAACCGCTTGGCAAATTTAGAAAAAAAACTTCACTGGAATGTTTATTGGATGGTGCCCTCTCAAAATTGTTCAAATAAATGAATTCCATGCAAAACTCTAGTTTCCATGGCAACGGAAAAGGAAAAAAAGTTTTCCACTCCAGTGCAATACGGCCGCTTTACTGATGTCACAATATTGACATATAATTGCGCTAAGTAATAATGACGTCATAAAACAAGAAAAGAGTCATTAAATTTATTTATATTATCAAAACCATGTATCTTTTAAGCGATTTAACCAGTAATGTTCATAGTAAAAGGGTTATTAGTACTGTGTTTTGATCTGGAATGTCATATCTGCTGTAGCTTTTTCAGTTGTCCGCCATCAAGTTACTTTTCATGCTGCATTAAACAATTTTTTGCAAATTTGAAATTTAGAAGCTCATTAATATTATTTATATATAAACATTCAAGATAATCATTAATTTATCTTTAAAAAAAACATATTTTAATGCAATTTTACAAGTAAATTTAAACTGTAATGATTTGAGTAATCATGAGATTATTATAAGTTACAGTTAATGTTCAAATGTGCATGATTGTTTTTTTAGTTAATTTTCATATATAATGCAATTTTTTACTTTAGAGGTAAAAAGACGCTCTAAAAGTGCTTCACCGAGACGACAGGGACATCAAAACCAAATGTTTTCCGAGAGAAGGAAGCTTGCCCTGGGCAGAGGGAAGATCAATGTTTGCATCATTAAAGGGGACCTTACCACAGAAAAGGTACTTGAGTGTGTATATTAAGTTTAAGAGATATCGATTGTAACTTTGTAATATTTACTCTAACCACGGCCAGAGTTATTGAAATTATACACAGCTCGAAGATTGTTTATGATATTGTCAAGGACAGCATGCAATAATTAGCGTGCATATAAGTGAACATCGTTGTGATTTATCTGCATGCTACTTATTAGTGGTAAGAGCTCCGCTTACTGGTTACCATTCTGAATTAATGAATGTAGGAAAACATAGAAATTGCACATCAGTCAGGTACAATTACTGCTTACCAGTTTATAGGTTGATGACTGGATAATGTACAGTGCTTCCAAAACAAAGTGCTTCATGTTAAACTGGTTATTTTTTTATGGACATAAAAAGATTTGAGTCAATTGTTTTGTGTACCGGTTAAATAAAAAAAATAGCATGCTTATAACTGTCCCTTTAAGATTTATTTTAACAAATTTTTAATTTGAAAACAATTCAACTATTAAAGTTCTCACTACTGTAATTTACTGTACATGGATGACTGCATAGATAGGATGCAGGCAAAAATATTGAGAAAAATGGTGAAAAAAACCCTAAATCCATAGATACCATAGATTGGACACAGACCAGAAAGCCACCATGTTCGTTTAAGTTACAATATTTTTTTGGATTGTGAAAATGGCAATGGTTGTTGTAAACCATGCGATATATACATAAATGTCTAAAATTCTGTTCACTTCTAGGTCGATGTAGTGGTCTGTACAGCCAACAAAAACCTCGACCTTAGTAGAGGTCGTGCCTCCAAGGTCATACTAGAGGCTGCAGGGGTTGACCTGATTAATGACGTGCAATCCAAGTATCCTAATGGCATAGACTATGACACCATTGCAGCTGTTAATCCCGGTAATCTGCCTTGCACGAAGGTATACTTTGTGGCGCTACCAGTGGCTGGCACCGGCAAGGACGAAAAAAAGGTACTTTTGGAGATTGGGAAAGAGCCTGTTTTTGTTTTATCTCAATGCTTTCTATTTCATTTTACTTTCTTCATACGAATCCTTTTAATAGCACATAAAAGCTATCCAATATGACAAACACAGTGCATACTTCTCAGCATTTTCTTTTTACGATTTCACATTTATACCTCGTCAGTTTTCTTCTTCCACACACCTTTGGCTGTTTTCTATAACCAACTTTGAATTTGATTGAACATAAGTTCAAGACTAGAAAGTGTTTTGATTGGCCTAAATATTAAGCAGACAATAGACTGAATGGAATCACTGAGGCATGTCTGAGGATGGGCTGTATTCAATAAACATCTTAGTCACAATTTTCAACTCAGTGAAAAATTGCTTTTTCAAATTTGAATTTTAAGAAAACAAACAATGTTTGTACAACAAAAATATGAAAATAAGCAAGAAAATGGTGTAAACAATATATGCATATGAATAAATCTGATGATAAGTAGCGGGTATTTAGAAAAATCGTTGTCAAAAATTACGAAATTCTCACTAAGATGCTTATTGAATACGGTCCAAGATCAATATTGATTACTGGACCAGGGTCCTGTTGCTTAAGCAAAACAATCTACAAATTGCTGCACAGCCTTTATTTTCATTAAAGCAACTACCTAAATGAATAAGTGCAATCTAGTTTAAAATGGAAAAAGCTAACAAAAAAGAAAAAAGCAGGAAAATTTAAGCACTGCCTTCAGAAAGACCATGTTTTTAACACACTGATTTCCTATGCAATGATTTGAATGGAAAAAATACTTACCGCTAGAAGAAGACTTCTTGAAAAAGAGGAATATGTGGAGTTCTAAGCTAACTTAGGGTAACATTGCATAGGATTTGGTTGTGGAGTGCTCTGTGGATAAAATTCGATACAATGAACCTCTGCTGGTGTATTATTCGAACGTTTATCAAACATTACAATAAGAAAAACTCTTAATTACTTGCAGGTGTTGGAGACTGTCCTGACAATGTGCCTTACAGAAGCAGATAACCATGGCAAAGCATCAATGTCGATCCCAGCCTTAGGAACAGGATTCCTGAAGTACCCGAACGAAATGGTTGTCAAGACAACACTGCAGTGTATAGAAAACTACAGCAACAATCACCCAAGCACAAAGCTGAAATACGTCAATGTGGTGATCTATTACAAAGATGAGGCTGTGTTTGATGTAAGTATTTTGTATGAATTTACAATTTGAAATTAAGATAACTGTTCATGATAATGGGCCTACGGTATTCTTCAGAACTTTGTTAAAGTAAACAATCTTGTTACCAAGATAGTTGTTAACTTTTACAAGTGAAATATTTGATGATTGCTAATATATTGAAATAAAACAAGTTGCTGAAATAGTTTTCTAAAATCTTGTTAGAAAAACAGCAGATCACAAGTGTATCCATTAAATCTTAAGAGCAGTAAAAATTACAAAGTTAACAACAAATTTTCTAACAATCAGCGAAATATTGTGTATTGTAAAAACAAAAAAAAATAAGGTATGTTACTCACTCAAATATTAAAGACCTCAATTTCTATTAGCGTTAACAACACTTATGATCACTTAATTATGGCCTTGCTGTAGCGCTATTGATTGATTAAAATTATCACGTGATGTTATCAATGTTTTGTTAAAGGTCAAAATATCCATCACTATCTTACTGGGAAAACTTATTTTTGGACCAAAAACATGAGGGAGTACCTTTTAAAAAAACTATGCTTGTGTTTTGTCAAATGTTGCTTATTATGGTAAAATATATGTAACATGAATGAAATAAGTGACCTCATTGACAGCTGAATTTAAGCTACATGTAGTTGTTTTTGAAGAGTTACTTTTCATCATTGTAGTCGGATTATCATTCTCTTTAAAGTAGTCAGTTAGGATATAAACATTTAATAGTTTAGAATTGTGTTTCATCTATGTAACACTGAATCATTCAATCTTTTGTCAGTCTATCTTTACTTTTTATGAAGTTTCTGCTTTATAAAAGATGAATAAAAACATTAATGTCATACATGCTTATGTTTTTTGACTTCAGGCTTTTGAGACTGAGGCCAGGATTAGGTCCTCAGGAGGGGCTGCTGGGGCCAAACCCAAAATTCGAGGCCCTTCCAGAGGGGCTGCTACTATAGGCGTCAGGTCCATCATGAAGGGTAGGGAAATACACTTCAGTCAATAGGAATATTTCCTAATTTTATATTATTTATGGCAAGTTTTACACTTTCCCCCTTGTAAGTAGGCAATGTAAACCATGATGAGATGGAGTTCATTATGAGAGGCCCTAATGGGGGATTGTATCTAAGCCTCGTGACCATATGTTGAGAAGCATACACCTTTTCCTCTACACCAAGCTCTGGCTTATATTCATATTCATGTATGGAAATTTTCAGAGTGAATGAATAAGCCTTACCCCATATTTGTAGTCATGTAAGGAGATATTAAAGTAAATTCAAGGATTAAACACTTCCCCATATTCATATATGTAAGGAGATACTAAAGTGAATGATTAACATTTTCTGATATTTGTATTTCCAAGGCAACCAACTTGATTAAAATCTACAACAAACTCATATTCATCTATTGAGCTATTACAGTGAATTCAAGGATTAAACACCACCCCATATTCATTTTCAGGAAATATTTAAGTTAAAGATTAAACGCTTACCCATATTCATATTCATGTAAGGAGATAGTAAAGTAAAAGATTTCCCAGTGTGCTTGTTGATGATAAATTATTGTTGTTGTTTTTTCTGCAGGTATTAACGTTGAAGGCCCTCATAGAGTTGGTTGCCTTGGAAACACAAGTGTTAGAATAGTCCCTGGTAAATTGGCTCAGTTTAAGGTAGGTCGGAAAAATGTATTTATTGTGTATCAAATGTAGATGCTATATAGTAATCAATTTATATGTTTGAAGATTCAGACTTAGTTTCTTAGCTGTAAGATGTACATTTTTGTATGTGTATGGAATATTTGGTACTAAAATAACAAATTATTGATTTACAGGCAGCCAAAATTGTATCAAACTTGTTATTCCTTTGGATTTGGAAGAGTTGACCAAAATGTTCATTGATTGGTCAATATTTATTTGAAAATCACTGTTGACCAATCAAAATGCTTGTATGTGCAAACTAGCCAAAGATGACCTGTGGATAACTTATCCAGTATAATTCAATTAGCTACAGTTGTCTAAATGTATTTCTGATGCAGCAAAAAAAAATTTTTAAAAAGAAAACATAAAAATATGATAGTTAAAGTTAACATAAAATTATGTACATGTATTTAATTATGTAGCTGGAATGGTTGTTTAATGAAAAAAATCATATTACCGTTTGCTTGTAAAAATTCATGATTCTTGATTTACAGGCTGATGTCCTTGTAAATAATACAAAGGCTGACTTGAAGCTTGCCAACGGGGCTTTGAGTGAGTCGCTACTGGAGGCTGCAGGGACTAAACTGCAGGTACGTCTCCTGTCGATCTTAACTTTATTTCATTTACATAAAGCATTTTACAGACAAAAATGTTTATATTGTGGAATTGTTTTCTGAACATTTGAAATTTATGACAAAATTCTCATAGATTTAATAGTTTGAAATATAATTTAGGGGAGGATGTTGTCTTAAAGTATAGGAGTCTGGCGCTTATTTTTCAAACAAACTTAACAAGCTGAAGTATCTTATTTCATTAAGTTACAATGATAACCTTGACTTTACAAACTGGAAAATAGTTTTTTGTGATAGTCATAATGAAAATTTCCTTTAAAGTCTTAAAACTCAAAATAAGAATACTACACAAATCATATCATAATAAATATAATGATATTAGAGTTATCCTGTTATAAGGGACAATTAAGCTTGTTCCAGAAAATGGGGCCTCAGCTTCTGTCCAAAAGGGTTTCATATTTGATCCCAACTGTGGGATGCTTCTTAGGATGCCATAACTAGATTTTTTGAGGAAGAGAACTTGAGAGTAAATTATATTAGTTCATACATGTAGCCGTCTTCACAATCCAGTTCAAATGTAATAATCATAGTTGATCTATAAACTGTCATAAATCTTTTAACACGCTGAGCATTGTCCATTAAAAAGATTGAATGGACACATTTGCTGCTTATTCTTAAATTGATGAAAATATTTGAAATATTTTATACTATCATTTAGGATGAGTGTGATGAAAGTTACCCTAACGGAGTGAGGCAGGGGGACGTAGCAGTTACTGAAGGTTACAAACTAGACTGTAAGATCTACCATGGTAATCTGCCCAAGTGGGACAAGAAAAACTACAGTGCTAAAAGGGTATAACAATCATTATTTACTGTTTTGTTGGTGTAACATGTACTAGAATTCAAAAGTTTCTGTGCCATAACCTGTGTGTGATAACCTGTTGACTTAAATTTTGTCCAGCAGATACAGTAACCTGGCTTCTAAAACCACAACTTATACTGTTCAAAGGTATTGTCAATGCTGGAGTTCTTTGGATATGGAAGATGAGTTTCACTTTACATGTATCTGTTCTTATTTTGATGCTCTAAGAAAGAAACATTTAAAAAAATATTATTTTGTAAAACCATCAGTGTTTAAGAATGTCCATTTATTAAATTCAACTAAGGTTATGCAACTTATGAAATTGTGTATCTATAATCTGTATTAACATTTCTTTCAGATTCTGTGCAGATTTGTTTGCAACTGTTTAGAGGAGGCCAATGCTGACCAGACGGTCACCTCTATAGCATTCCCAGCACTGGGAACAGGATCGTTGAATTTCCCAGCAGATGTCAGTGCCAACATCATGTTGAAATGTATCTCCAAATTCATTACAAGTCATAATGACAGCAGATTATCCAAAATCAGTATTGTTGTTTACAACCAGGGAAAAGATTGGCAGAAAGTGCAAGCGGTGGGTAAATAAATTTTGAACAGAACTCTTGAATTTTAGTTTAATATGTCAGAGCAAAAATGCTGTTCCCAACTCAAGATTAAAAAAATATTTGCCTTTTACAAGATGGGACCTATAATGGTTTCACTTATGGCAGGCAGATGATCAGCAGTGCCCACTTAATTGCCCGCTTTCAAACTTGAGAAGATTTTGTCCCAGCATCTTCAAACTTTTACAATATGTATATTGGCAGAATATCAAGACCAAGTTTTATAACCAGTCAGGTCACTCCAGTCTCTTCAGAGTCATGGCTTAATTGCTTAAACCACACAAACGTTTGGAGATGCATATAATTTTGATAGAGACATGTCAACAATCGGCTGTATAAAGCGATCACGTGACTTACCATGGTCACGTGATTAAAGCATTCTATATAACCACCTGTAAACCCCATATCGTCAGTTTTATTTCGGCGTAAAAATACACACGATAGTTCGGAAAAAAATGTCAAAACACTAAAATTCCTTATGGACGCGTAAGTTGTTTAAAGTTGTTTAAAGTATAACGATGTATCGACTTTGAAATTTGAAAGGAATATGGGATGTTTTCCGTGTTTTAATTTTGTTTTTTTACTCATTTTGTCACTTTCTTTGAACTTACCTTCATGCTCGTTTGTCGGTAAAATGTGTGGAAAATATCAATTCATCAATTTAAAGCTATCACTCATAAGACCAAACAAATCCATATGAAAACAATGAATTTGTATACAAGAACCCTCCCCCACTCGTTAAGCACAACAATAGGCCGATAGATCAATTATCGGGTGATTGACGATGACCTCGACGACACACGTACCAATTAACGGATTAGTGTCAACATGTCCTGTGTTTTACGACCAGTGTCCCGGACAGGCAAAATAGCTGACTTACATTGGTAAAATAGGATAATCGATTCCGATTCCGAGATTATTTTTTTTCGTTTTTTTTTTTGACTTTCCGGGACAAACATGCACCCTCCGTGACTCCGTGACAGAGATACGATTTCCGGGACAATCCCGGACGTCCGGGACGTTATCACATGTATGCTTAATTGCTTAAACCACACAAACATTAAGGATAAATAATTAAAGGGCAAAATTTGGTGAAGTTTGCTAGTCTTGTTATGTGAAAGATATATGACATGTAGTTATATCTATATGATTAAGAAAGGGCAGAGCGAGCATAGTGGAAGAGCCCTTATTTATCATTAAGGTTTTTCTTCAGATCATCTTTCTGACTTAAAATACAACCTCACTGGCTGACACATTGTAAACGCTATATTTGACAAAGGGAGTGTGTATCAGAGTTGTGGCAGTAAGCGGACCTTTAAACACCTGGGAAAGTTGAAATTCTTAATGATTAAGCCCAATATGTAATGATTTCCTACCTGCTCTATAAATTACTGAAAATGAAAATTGTAGTTTTATATGTAAGGCAGCTGTTTGTTTTTCATGTGTAACATTTCATCTTCTACATTCCCTAGGCATTCGATGATGAGCTGAAGGCAGTCCTTAAAGCAGAGAATGAAGGTAAGAATGGTATTGTGGGATAGAAAAGTATGGTAGTTATCTTAATATAGCAGTTTAAAGGTGCATTCCCACAGATTGAACATTTTGACAATTTATTTTATATTTTGTCTTGGAACGAGCAAATTTTTACATAAATGTCTGCTAACCAGTGATGAAAGACTGCTGACAAATGATCAGACCGCAGATTTTCTTATTTTTGTTCCAAAATTCATGTTTTATGCATTTTTTTTTTTAATTTTAGTAACGGATTAAGCCTTAAAACATTAAATTGGGAATGAAAATCTGCGATCTGATCTTTTGTTGGCAGTCTTTAGTTACTAGATAGGTATTTTACAGTGATAATTGTGTCTAAGCTGTTACTTTGTCAGTTATAAGCAGAGTTTGATGAAACTTTATAGAATTGCACAGCAGCATAGAATAGGGTGTCTTACATAGCAGTTTTACGCTCACCTAAAAGGTCAAGGTTACACTTCTTATTCATTGAACTTATCTTTGTCACAGAATTTGTGTCAAGATATATTTTGATATATTAAACAGTCAGCCAACATCTCAAATTACCTTTATGTAAAAACAAATGGCAATCGCTCAAACAAGACCTATTTGGGGGAAGGGACATAGCAGGTTCCAATGAAAGTTCTTGTTCGTTCCTTGTTTGTTTCCTTCTTTTTTAAATCAATACTCTCTATTGTTTTACAGAAGAGGATGATGACGACAATGCCGAAATGACTTTACCATTTAAAATGTTGGAAATGGCTGCCAAGAATTCCATGGATAGAGCAAATGCCCCTCCTCGTGGTGTAGACCATTGGTTCAAGTTTATGTGCAAAGCCCAGCCCCGAACCCCGTCCTACTGGTCACATTTCCATGATCGACAAACGCTTATTGACTGGGCCTTAGATACAAGGGTTGGCAGCCAGAAAGCACATATTATAGATGTAGACACATCTACATTCCATGCCATAGATAAACTAGTCCAGGACACTTGGGTCAGAGACCATGTTGGTCAGGGACGTGATGCTCACGGACTCGGAAACCTTAATTACGACTCGATCCAGGTGACCAAAATTGCACGAATAGAAAACTATGAATTGTTCACACAATACTATCACAAACGCATAGAGTTATTTAAGAAAGGTATAAAGAAAGGTGCTTTTAAAGCTCTCGAGAATCTTAAAGGATCTAGCGCTAAACTGATGACCACTGCGAGAATAGCAAGCAGTACAGTATTGGCAAAGGACATTTATTCTGAGATAAATGAGCACTATGTGTTTCACGGGACGTCTGTAGCCAATCAGATAGTACAGCAGGGTCTGGACTCAAGACTGGCGGGAGCACAAGCCATGTTCGGGCAAGGCGTCTATTGTGCTGAAAGCTCTACAAAGGCTGATCAATATGCAGGTTTGACTTTTTTAATTTGCCTGAGTGTATGCTTAAAATCTTTATATGATTACTACTATTTAAGTGTGTAGAATGTGAATTATGAAGTTAATTCTTCAATTATCTCCAATAAATATGGTTTTGATTATACCAATTTATATCATCTAATTGACCTTGATTCATCAAATAAACCATTTGGTAAATATTAAACTATTGCAAGATCTGTCCTCACCTTTCGGTTTTTGTTTGTTATAGCTCTTTCTTTCTATTTCTTTGTGCAAATAATTAAACTGAAGTGATTCAAATGCTCTATGTTACTAATGGACTTGGTGTTTCAACTTGTTGAAGCATTGAATTTTCAAAGCTTTAACTTTGCCCCAATGTATTAAATGAATTTCAAATCAACCTGTGATCAACTTCACACATGAAAAAAACAGACTGCTGCAATCAGCATCTTCATTTAAATATCACATGGAACTAACTACTGTTATGGCAGGCCTCTCCCCCAAAACCATCTACTGTGTACATGTACAGTTAGCTTTGGTTTCACTTAAACTGACCAATTAAATCAAAGCCTTAGATTTTGCTTGCAAGAACTGCCCAGTAACAGTGACAGACGAAACTCTTGTGCTGAAACTGTTGTTTTGGCAGTACATATTGATGACATAACTGCAGGGCAAAATGGCATTGCAATCTTGCTTTATATAAAAGGACTCGCTCATGTTTTGGCACCAAAAAAAACTTTCCGGGCAATGCATCTGAAATCACTTATATCAATAATTTACTCTTAAATACAAAAATTGCAGGAAAAATTTAATTCAAGAATAAAAAGAAATTCTGGTTTCAATTGGAAACGAACCCATTCTGGTACAGTCAAGAAAAAAAGAAAACCAAAAGCATAACAACTCAGCCACAGGGACATATGTTATTGGATATTTTAACATCTATTAAATACCTTGAATGCATATGATTATGACAATCAACCAATCACATAACAGCCTTTTGCTGAATTGCATTAGCAAAGGTTTTGGAAATTGTGGCCTTCAAAGACAATATTTGAGCATATATTAACATTTGTTGAAGGGTTCCAGCTGTCAGTATCTAAGTCTTAACACTCGTGTTGATTTAACACTCTTTATTTCGTATTTAAAAAAAGAGCATAAAAATTGCATTTTACAAACCATGAGTGAGACTCATTAAAAGGCTGAAGAGCATGTTTCCACAATTGTATTTGCAAACAGAAGAAATTAACGATTAGCTTTTTCCTTTATAAAAATGATGATCATTGTTTAAATTGTGAAGGGTTTTATTACTCTAAGACAATGATCCGAAAAAGCATAAGTGTTGATTGTTTTGTACACAATAAAGATCTTAGATCAGTTTTTAATTCATTTCAGATCCCAGAGATAAAAGAACACTTAACAACTTGAATATGCTACTCTGTCGCGTCTGTCTCGGGGAAATGTATGTGACATCGACGCCGTATACATTTGCGAGGGCACCCTGTAAGGAATGTTCCAAAGACAAGTGCTCGTGTACAGATAACGATTTTTACGATTCTGTGGTCGCTGACGGTCAATGGAATTTTCGCGAGTTTGTTGCGTATGACAGACAACAAGTGTACCCAGAATATCTTATCACATACAATCGCAAAAAGTGAAGAGCAATCTTGCAGAATTACTCTTAGATAGGTGTTGTTTTTTATCATAATCAGCTTCAAAACATTGACTGAATTATGTGTTCTTACGTGAGAAAGAGGTTGAGGGACTGTATGACCTTTTCAAGCATAGGAAGTTAGAAACCAACCAATGGGCCAGCTGTTCAGCACTTTGTTAAAGTTAACAACATGATTAACAACATCGTTGTTAACTTTTAAAGCTGCACTTTCACAGATTTACTGTTTATACAACTTTTTTATTTTTTTGTCTTGGAAAGATCAATTTTTGCGTAAATATCTGCAAACCAATGATAATATATTGTTGACAAAATATCAGATCATAGATTTTCATATTTCCGTTCGAAAATTAATATTTTATGGCTTTAACCGTTACTAATGGTTTAAGAAAAATGATTAAAACATTAATTTTTGAACTTAAATATAAAAATCTGCAGTCTTATTTTTTGTCAGCAGTCTTATATCAATAGTTTCCATGGACTTTTGCAAAAATTGGCTCGTTCCAAGACAAAAAATAGTAAAGTTGTCAAAACATTCAATCTGTGAAAGTGAAGCTTTAAAGGTTAACTATTTCATAAGCGCTCAACAAGTTAAATAAATTGAGTTCAGCTGAAACAGTTGTCTGAAATCTTGTAAGAAATACTGCAAATCACAAGTAAATCCATGAAACTTTCTGAGCAGTGAATATATGAAAGTTAATGACGATAACGTTAACAACGCTGTTAGTTTTAACAAAAGTTCTGAGCTATCGGCCCATTATGTACTACTTTTTAATTAAATTATTAATTAACATACATGTAAATGTTAGGTTATGGTTGGCTTGAGGCTTACCGTGGATGATTTTTATTTCTGAGACCTGTTGCAGTAAAGGATTGTATGTTATAATAGTCATGCCGATCTAAAGAGGAATAGAAAAAATGTAACACATCTAAAAAAACGTTATTTAATCAAGTACTTTTTGACTTTATTTTATTGATCACTCATTTGACAGGCTTTGCAAGTTGTTGTTTTTTCCAGAAAACCAGGGGATTTTGCCCTCTACAAGGGGGATTTTTATAAAGCATTATTAATAAAAAAATAAAAAAAATTGCTTTGAAGTGGGGATTTTGTTTTAACTAAAATGCATTGTATTGAGTATAAATGTTGTAAGGAATATAATATATACCAAAATATAAACAGTTGTTTTGGCTCCATATCACAGGGACCAGAAAAAAACTTCAAGCCTTGGGAATATTGAGCCAAGCTTATATAGAGTAAATGAAAATCAATCCTTTACATCAAGTTCGAGGCAACAAGAAATTCGAGCCAAGTGATATCGAGCAAACTGGTATCGACTAGAACTGAAGAAATCTGGGGGATATTCATCCCCTGCCCAGTAGAACGCGGAAATTTTAAAAATCCTGTTTTTTTGTTTTTATTTATCCCCCTCCCCACCCAGTCAGAGAATTTGGCATGTAAGACAGCTGGTGTGTTTGTTTCACATTGTTATTAGTATATGTTTTACATTTCTTTTATCAAATATTCTGGTAATATTTCAGCTGTTTAGACTTCTAGATTCAGATTAAAGAAAACTGTGTTATCATTGTGTGGTCATGAAGTTCTCTTAACCTAATACTTTATTTAATTTCTTGAATTTTATTTTTTATATACAACCAAAGTTATACTAAAGTTTTAAGAGTAAAAAACCCAAATCACACACTCCTATATGCATATAAGGAGACCCTTAAAGCTGCTCTCTCTGATTGACCGTTTTGACAACTTTTTGTGTGTGTGTGTTTTGGAATGAGCCAATTTTTGTGTAAATGTCTGAAAAACAGTGATACAAGACTGCTGGCAAAAGATCAGATCGCAGTTGTCCATATTTATGGTTGAAAATTTAAATGTATGGCTAAAGGCGTTACAAACACTTTCAAGAAAAATGAGTTTTTCGGCAGTTTACCAAATGATAAGATCTGTTTTATTGTGAATCATCTTATATGACTGAATTGAAGGCATTGATACCAAAATCAGCTGATTTCGTAACAAAAAAAACGAAACTGTCAAGTTGTTGGAGTGTAACTTAGAGGTTTTAAAGGATTCAACAGTTATACGAAGTTTTATTTCTATTACATTAAAACATACACCTTCGAGTAAGTGCCAGAAGGAGCCTAAACCTTCTATGTTGTAAATCGCTTTGTTGCCTTCGGGCGTTAATGCTTCACTCTCACAAATTTGATAGTTTTAACCATTTTTAATTTTTTGGTCTCAGAATCAGCTCATTTTGGCATCAGTACCTTCAATTTAGTCATATAAGATAACTTACACAGATCGTAATTATTTGGTAAACTGCAGAAAACTTCATTTTCCAGCAGTAGTAATTCTTTTAGCCTCAAAACTTTCGAACGTACATAGGAAAAGCTGCGATATTATATTGTTTAATATATTATTATAACACTGTTTTCCATACATTTACGCCATAATTGTTTCATTCCTAGACGAAAAATGAAATAGTTGTCATAACAATCAATCTGTGAGATTGCAGCTTTAACCACATGATATATAATTTTGTACCTTTACCTCTGCCAGAAATATTTTACATAATATGTATTATATAAATACCTTAAATAGAGTCTGCTTTTATGTTTTTTAATGTATTTAATATTGTGAATAAAACTACTACACAGTTATGTTTTTATCTACTTTTTCGTATTTCCCTACAATGAATGCATAAGCTCATGGGTTTTTCGAAGCGCCTTCCGTCAGACAACTGTTAGTGTGCACAACATTTAGCTAGGGAAAAACTTTAAAACAGCTCTATATTCAGATCAATCTTTTTTTCAGATCATGTCACTGATGGCAAAATTCACATCTGTAGCAAGGCTGATAACTTTGGCTTGAATAATTGGCAAGTTGTGCCTGTTCATAGTTAGAAGGTAATGCAAAAACTGATCGTTGGCCATAACCCAACGCAACAGTTCCAAGATAAGCAATTGGAACTGTACACAAGTTACGAGTGATAATTATTCTTATTCCTATGCATGTGCTCTAATCGAGGGGTGAATGCGAAAAGGTTCTAAGTGACATTGAAGAAAGAAAAAGATAGAACCTTCACGCTTTCTCGCTTTCACCCCTCGTAATGAAATATGACATTTGATAACATAGGTTACGTGACAATGTAATCATTTTGCTTATCGTAGCTGATGTTGGAAAAACTCCTGGCCCAATACTATGGCATGTCCTTTTTTATAGGAACAATGTTACATCTGACTTTTCTTTTATTCCATTCCAAGGAAAATTGCAACAGACCTACCAACCGACCTATCATAAAAACTTATTATTTATTGGTCAGATTCCTTGTAAGTGAAATGTGGAGATTTCCCCTGAAACTTCAGCTGTTAGTTACAGTGATGACTATAAAGAATGCCTTATTGTAAAACATGATGCATCATTTAAGAACTGTACAAATAGCTATGTTGAGATTATTGCCCCTTTGTCAATTGCTGTACATAATTTGGTTAAATAAGAGGACCATGATGGCTGCTGAAATTGCTACAATTGGCCTGTACATTTTGTACAGTAATATTGAAGCTTCTTTTGTTTGGATGTTTTTTAAACCAAATATTCAAAGAATAAAAGCTGTTGCAGACGTCTGCGTCGCTGTAATCCTTGCAGCATAGTTTTACCTGCGAGCACATATTCAGTATAGACCATTCATTGAAACTTTCTAATCCAGTTTCATAAATAGTTTTTGTATTAAATGTAAATATACTTCCATTTCACGCTATTGACTTGTAAAAGCAATCAGCTGAGGAAGTTGTGATTTAATCAGCACAGGGCACTTTTAATGCAGTTACACAATTTTTCCTCCACTGGTAGGCACAAGCTTTATTACAGACTGAAACTGGCCCAACGATGTATGAAAGTCCCATGGTTTGACATGGTCAGCATGCTGCTAAAATATGTATACAGGAACTAAAAAAGTTCATCATTGTTAAAGGTTCAGATCCAGCTATGTCACTTAACCTTTGACCTACACACCGTGTCCCTGTTTCAGTAAAGATTGCAAGGCTCAAGATCTTAAATTTCCAGCCGTAACCCTGTGGGCATAATCTGTTTTAATCTATAAATCATAGACATTTATCACATAAATTCAGCCCATAACTTTATAGGTGTCCCTGAGCACTCTTCAGCCTGGCAAGGTTTATGACTAAGATTTCTTAATGTGACAATCCTCCATTATTTCCGATTTGGTGTCTATACTGAACTTTTTTACTAGTCAACATAAGATTCACATCTCCCCTTACTTTATTAACAAATATTCAACAATCACAATTATTCATATGACAGTTAAATTTCAATTGGTAATATCTAATTAATACAAAATTTTCAAATCCTTGCCGACATTTGACTCTGTCACCTGTCTTTCAGTGTCTCTACTTCAACACTAGCACATTTCTCAAAAGCGACTTCAGACCGTCAATTACATAAATATTGCATGTCCAGTGTATTCTGTCAATAACACTTCAGAAAATGTCTGCTATGCCTTCCTCAAGGAAACGTTTATAGATGGCCATAAACTTGGCTACAAATGCCTCAAGATGGTAGATGGCCTTCTGACCAAGCTGTAGACGGTGCTCATAGTACGCTGCTGTCTGAATCACCTCTGTCTTCAGCTCACCATCACAGCTGTTGATCAAGTTTTGTAATAAGCCCTGCCAGATAAAAGTTTGATTTATAATACATGCATTATTAACAGTTGATTATTAGTGAAAAACAACATAAATATGTTTTGTGTATCAGGTGGGGATCAAACAAACATCTGGCTCTACAGACGGACACTCAAACATCACTATAGAAGCTAGCTCCATAGCAAGACAGTATTAGCGCTACATCCAATACCTGGTAACATAAACTTGTATAATGTACGTTCATTAATGGACATAATCAGTTCAAGACTGCAGGATTGTCACAGTTGAAAATTTTGCCTTAAAAGAATTAATTCTAATAAGAAATTAAATAGTCCCGTGCCCTCATGCGACATGCACGCGCCAGTGGATCAAAGAAGTAATGAATGGCTGAGAATACCAGCCATTAACAATATCACTTCCTTTAATTTTATCATGGAGCTTTCAAACCTGAACTGGGTTTTACCTTCATAATGATGTCAGCTGGAATACAGTGGGTGAGCAACTCGTAAAGTCGACCTCTCACTTCAAACAGTCTGAAAACAAACATTTGCAGAAAGTAGAATTCTCAATCTTAAGATAAAATAAAATTTCTATTTTGACTTTTATTATTTCATTCATAAATGGCCTAGTGATATGACACTAAAACACATACATCCATGTACTTAATATCTGTGTCGCTAAACTACTTTTACATTAAGTAATTATAATGAAACATGAGAAGTAATCCAGCCACAATCATATCAACAGAAAAGAACTCGTGGGCAAAATTAGATTTTATCAAAAAGCCAAAGCTTATCGACTTATCGCTAAATGACTTATCGGCCACTTTTTACCATTAAAATTTTGTTGGCCAAACTATGTTTAAATTCTTTAAACAGGAAGCAGGAGGACACAAACTAAAGCCAATCGAATAAAACTTGGATAAGTTGTCCACAGGTTATATAGTTTGCACATTTAAAGTGATTTGATTGGTCGATATCAATTATTGGATAAACATTGACCCATCGGTAATTTTTTTGGCTAACTGATTAAACCAAGGAGATATCATGTTCAATACAATTGGCAGCATTCTACTTCAAAAAGGTGACATAATTTCTAGAGGAGCTCACCTTTTAGGACTCTGTTGTTGAACGATCATGTGTGCAGTGTCGCGCAGATAGACCTCCCAGTCTGGTTCACTCACTGCCTGGTCAGCGGTGAAAGGGTAGCTGTTAAAGACAAATTTCGGTAACCCTTAAATAAAAGAACCAGTCACTTTGGCGTCAGATAATGGCTCAACAAATTGGGCTTAACTGTTTTTAAATCTGACAGCAGTGTTTTTTTTAAATAATTTCTTTTTTTTGAAATATCAAATCCTTTGATTATATCAATATATCTTGTCGTGGTTTTATAAACCCAACTGTAATGCTGCTCATAATTAATATGAAAAAGAATTCAGTGAACTTCTGTGATAAATCTTCGCTTACTGTTGAACTCTGCAGGCCTCACACATGAGAAGTGCTCGTCTGAGATTACGGTTGCTCTTCTCTGCGATTCTCTTTGCTAGTTCCATAGGGAGATTCAGACCTTCCTTCTTACAAACAATCTGTAGGATCTGACACACCTGACAAAACATGAAGGTGTATGGATTAACTCATCCAGATTAGCGTAAGCCCGCAATTGGTAAGAAGTGTTCCCAGCTTGCTCAAATTATGGATAAACTGGCCGAGATTAGCACAAGCCCGCAACTGGTAAAATGCGTTCATATCTGACTCAAATTCTGGGGTTTTTTTTATAGCAGGGCGAGTTAATGATTAAAGTGAAGCACCAGTGTAAAAATTTGGACTTTTGTTATTAAGAGTAGGTAATTATCAAGGGTGATTATAATCCCTTTTAAGCATCATATCAATTAAATACAAGTATATGACTAGCAACCAGTACCTCATCCAATGAAGGCGCAGCAACGCGAATGCCCAGACACCTGCTCTTAATGGCAGGGATAACCTTACTGGTGGAATTACAGCACAAGATGAGGCGACAGGTGGCCATGTACTTCTCCATGGTACGACGAAGGGCGTGTTGGGCGTCCTTTGTCAGACGGTCAACCTCTGTCAGCACAACCACTACAATAAGGCTAGAATTATTGATAATGTAAAAAGAACAATTTAGATTTTAAATCCAACGTTAGACTGGAATCATTTTAAGGTTTTCATTTTTATTTCAATTTTTTAACTAATAATGTTGTAGATTATGAACTACATTGATTATCATGGAGGATTATCAAAATAGTTCATATCTTTTTGACCAGTGTAATTAAGTAACATAGACTTAACAAAAGCATATATTGTTATAAAAACAATAACAAATATTTGTTTTTGTTATTTTTTTACAATGTTCCAGTAACAGAAGCTGAAATACCTATCCATTTCTTTTGTTAACAGTATGATTTAAAACTTTGATAGTAAAAATAAAACAAAACTAAACAGAGTGAATGCCAACCCTTGTCTCTTGTTGGGGTTTTCCAGTTGAATATGGGCATAACTCTGTAATTATTTAAAACAGAGTAATGGGCCTTGCTATACATGTTCATTATACAAATTGTCTCTGACAAAATGTTACTTTTGAATACAGTCATGGAAATTAGACTTGAGGATGAACAAGCCCGAATTCTTATATTAATGCTTGGCATAAAAAAATTGAACAAGCCCTGCTATATAAAATTCAGAATTTGAGCAAGCCCGGAAAACATTTTACCAGTGCAGGGCTTGCGGGCTTGTATTAATTTCGACCACTGTGAATATCTTGAAAAGTTTTTTAGTTATGGCCAATATTTAAGTTTGTGCACAACGCCGAAAAGAGACACCAAGCAGACAAGCTAAAAATTGCTAAGTTACCTTTAAAGTCCCTCTGTGTAGAAGATTCCAGCTGATTAACCTGAGCCACAGTCTTGATGAGTTCCTGAATCACTACGCGATCATTATTACCAACATCACTGTAAAGGAACATATATATTATTATATTATTATTCATACTTGGACATTGTTCATGTATAATTGTTTAGGCCTGTTAAAAGCAAATTGTCCATTTAGGATAACATCCCCAAAATTACTAAGTAGGGATTAATTTTTTTTCAAATATACTTTATTAAAAGATCATATATACACATGTTGTTATGGAGCTTTATTCTGTCAAAAGTTAATGACAGTTATTTTTTAAAAGAAAAGTATTTTTTAAGGTGGGAAGACCGAAACAAAACAAAAAGATTTTTAGGCCTAATGATAATACATGTACCACATATATATATATATACATGTATGATGCGCTTAGGGTTTGAGCCTCTTTTTTTTTTTTAAAATAGACAGGGTGTTAAAGAAGAAGAACAGTGTGCTAAGTGAGAAAAGGGCACATTGTATCAGGCTGTGAAGAACTAAACTTGAACATTATGTTTTTTTAGGAATTTTATTGGGTTCACCTGCAAAATATTTAACTTTTGTGTGTATTAATAAACAAATTAAAAGGAATATTTAACAGTCTTATGGTTTATTCGTATGAAGGCAGAAAGGTGCTACCAAAAAAGGGCAGTGCAGCGATCGTCATTCAATATCTCCGTGAGTAAAACACAAATGTTACTCTTTTAATTATCTTAAACTGACAACATACAAGTTATTGCAAATATTCTGTACAAATATCTGATTTCTTCCACTAGTACATGGCATCAAATTTGTGACAAAACCCTGCTATCTATAATTCAGAATTAAAGCAGTGCAGGGCTTGCGGGTTTGTGCAAACTGTGTTTCTATCTTGTATACAAAGACTAAAAATAAAATAACACAACATTTTAATGAAGTTTTACCTCGGATTAACTTCAATGTGGTAGTTACTGGATATTGTTGAGATTTCCAGCTTCTTCTTAGATGGAGTGGTAAAGTGATGTTGTTCAATGCGGAGTTTCTCCACTCCAGACCCATACAGTTCTTTCAAAATACACATGATCCTCGTCTTCTTTCCAGCCCCTGATGGACCATACACTAACAGATGGGGGAAGTCACCTCCAGCGACCTACAATATAGGAAACATTAAACACATTTGTTTTGGTGATTTTCATCTGCCTAAAATGGGGCCGATAATGGGAACCTTAAAGGAAACCGGAGAGGAAAAGTGCGCCCAGTGTGGGGCTCAAACCCATGAACACCAGAACACTAGAACGGCTAACCAACTGAGACAACCGGGTGGCTGGTTCTTACCCATACACATTACAATCCTTTCCCCAGTTTAATACCCTTTGAGGCCGACGGAGGGACTCTTGTTGTTTACCAAAGCCACCATTAAAGATAAACTGAGAGGAAAAGTGAGCCCAGTGTTGGGCCCTAACCCACAACAGCCTGAACACAAGCACAGCCCTCTTACAAACTGAGCTTATTGTGCGACTGGTTCTTACCCACTACATCAAACACATTGTCAGAAGTCTGAAAATAGCACGGGTAAATTAAAACTAACTCTATTTTGCAATTGCATCCATTTTTCTACATCATTTAATGCAGCTATCTAGACAACAAAATTTGACGAAAATCCCTGATGGGGCCAAACATTAAAATGTGTCTATCTGAGTAAAAGCATGTCAGCAAGGTTTATACAGTTAGGAGTAAACAAACCATTAATCTCATGTCATAATCTGGGACGAGATGATAACGTGACAATACGATGATGATAGCGTGACAATACGATGCGTGACAATAAGATGCGTGACAATACGATGATGATAGCGTGACAATACGATGATGATAACGTGACAATACGATGATGATAACGTGACAGTACGATGATGAGAACGTGACGGTACGATACAACGCTTACGAAAACGCGACATCACGATCTTGCAATTGTGAAAACGCGACATCACGGTGTTACAATTGTGAAAACGCGACATCAAGGTATTACAATTGTGAAAACGCGACATCACGATATAACAATTGTAAAAACGCGACCAAACGATGATGAAAACACGAAAGTAAAAAAGTTACTGCAATATTTTTTTCATTGTTTATATAATCGACAATAAGTCGAATAAGGCCACAACCGTATCTCCTTCGATGAACATGTTTCGAACAATTATGTTTTTATTTGAATGTCTATGTTATACATAGCCTATCTTGAAGTCATGTTTTCCTAAGAGTAAAATCTACCGATAGAAACAAAATATGTATGGGATTAATTGTTGCTAAACATTTTATCACCTGCTGCTAGTACATCGAAAATATTAGGGATCTTTTTAATCAAATCCTCTTGCAACTTCACTTCCTCAAACTGATGTTATTTTCATGAAAGTTAGGTCAACATTGATTATGGGTTAGGGCATGTGAGAGTGCAGGACACTTACAAAGTCAAATGTTAGTCATTTTATCCATTTGAACACTGTGGATAATAATGCGGTGTGTCAAGTGTCGGTGTGGGTAATGTCAGGACATGCACCGTAGCCACAGTTGTACCATATACCCTGTTTCAAGCCACATGTTTTGTCAATACATTGGATTAGAATTAAACTACGGAATCCGTTAGGACCATCGCCTGTGAATATGCTGATCGAAAACGCGATACTCGATAACACGATGATGATCAGCTTGAAGAAAATATCACAATTTGTAATATTTCATTAGAGGTAATATAAAACAATATTTCAAAACAGATGCAAATATGACTAACAGTTCATTGGACACTATCCTTCGAAAGTAAAAATGTTACTTCCCCCTTAATAGAACTCATGTTCACTGATGACGTCACACATTTTCTGGTATTCATCTTTGTACGTTGAACACGTTTTCAAACCACTCCTGAGCGATTTGCAATCGTGATAAACAGTTGTTAACAGTTCATGGTTTCGTTTTAATCAATGAAATCGAGTGATATGGAATGTTCCTGCTTTGACCTTAAACAACTGAAGGTTAAACCGTAATTTTTTAATCAATTTTGAGTTATGTTTGAGATAAAGAAAGTATGCACGTCTGCTTTGCGGGAGGTTTGATCGTTTTTTTTTTCATGAATACAACAACAACCCTAGAATGTTTAGAAATTGAAAACATAAATCACAAAAGTCTGAAGGAAAGACATATTTGCATAAAACGAATCTTAAGGGAAAAAAATTCCTTATCTTACTGCTTAAGCTTAACTGCTACTCAAAAATGACAGTGGTGTTTTCAATAATAGGTATTTGTATAAAAATAGAAAAAAATGCATACATTTTTTTAAACAAAAAACGTATTATTTTATAAGTGTGCATTAGCCTTAAACATAATGATGAGAAGTTCTGTACTGAGAGAATTAAAAATGCTGTTTGAACAAAACCACTGTGGAAGTAATTTAAGTACATTCAGATGTGTAACTTAAAACTTATACTTAGATATTTTGTTTATATTAATTATGTTTGAACTTTAATTTATCAATAATTTTGTTTTCATTTAGAATTCGAATGCAGTTAAAGGATAACCATGATAAACACTTTCATTTGCTTTTAATAATTCAAAATTATGTCGTAGATATACAACATTAATTAATAAGTTATATACAAAAATAAGCTTCATAATAAAAATCGAACTGAACATATGCATTAATGCACCTGTGCACCAGATGTTCAAATTGCAAGAAAAAAAGAAAATTGTCGAAAACTGACATAAACTTGGTATTAATGTTTACAATGCATTGAAACTTACTTACTGAAGTACCACATAGTTTACAACTGATTTAAGTTTGGCAGTTTATTCGTATTTTTCCAATAAAAAAGATAACTGGGTATGTCTACCTAGTAGAATTCATTCCTTATGGGTGATTGGTTAGTCGATATTACCAAGTTAGGTATATAGCTTAAATATACCACTCGTTTGAAGTAAGCCTTCATAGCACAGTGAGAATAACATTGGACTGTCATTTTGGCGACACGGGTTCGAACCCGGTCTTCAACACATTTTTATTTATTTTTTGGTACTTTTTTACAATTATGATATCAAAGCGTAACATATTCTATTAAATAATTGTCCTGAGATTCGTTACAAAAAAACTTTTTTGGTGCCAATCTGGTGTACAGTCCCTTTAATGTTGGAGTGTTTTCACTTAACTTGTTGAGTACCTTCTTAAGTGACGCAGTCACAAACCGCATCAAAACCTAAAATGAAAAGGGAAATAACTTACTATTAGTGATCCTTTTTTATTGCAAACTTACGCACCCTTAATGTCTCTGAATAGAAGTATATTCAATTGACTATTTTATGAAATTCATTTTAATGTGTTCATACCAAATGGTGTCATAAAAATACGCTAAAACTGTAGAGGCAGTTAGTGATTTAAACTCCAGCGAGTCGAACACAGTGTACCATACGTATAGTCATTTTCATGTTTGTTTACGTCTGTCCTTAGCTTTCAGTAGGATTTCTTAGTGTCCGTATGAACAAAATATAAACTTTCAACCATGTGCTGTCTAAGTGGCTTGAGAATGATCAAGGTCTGACCTCCGAAAATTAGGTTCGTCATACATGTACGTAGGTAAGACCCTTAATGGGTTTGTACTTCCTAAGACTTGGGGATAATTTCTGCAGATGTTTGACCTAGCCAAAACATTGATCAATAAACGGCGGTCAGAGAAGTCATCAGATCACGGAGCAATATACGACCGTTAAAGGAGCCAGCAGTTCACGGAGCAATATACGATCGTCAAAGGAGCCATCAGAACATGGAGCAATATACGGCGGTCAAAGGAGCCATCAGTTCACGGAGTAATATACGATCGTCAAAGGAGCCATCAGAACATGGAGCAATATACGACCGTTAAAGGAGCCAGCAGTTCACGGAGCAATATACGATCGTCAAAGGAGACATCAGAACATGGAGCAATATACGAAGGTTAAAGGAGCCAGCAGTTCACGGCGCAATATACGGCCTTCAAAGGAGCCATCTCCGTTCATCAAAGGAGCCATCAATCCACGGCGCAATATACGGAGGTTAAAGAAGCCAGCAGTTCACGGAGCAATATACGGTCGTCAAAGGAGCCATCTACTATCGTCAAAGGAATCATCAGTTCACGGAGCAATATACGGTCGTCAAAGGAGCCATCTACTATCGTCAAAGGAATCATCAGTTCACGGAGCAATATACGGTCGTCAAAGGAGCCATCTACTATCGTCAAAGGAATCATCAGTTCACGGAACAATATACGGTCGTCAAAGGAGCCATCTACTATCGTCAAAGGAACCATTAGTTCACGGAACAATACACGGTCGTCAAAGGAGCCATCTGCTATCGTCAAAGGAACCATCAGTTCACGGAGCAATACACGGTCGTCAAAGGAGCCATCTACTATCGTCAAAGGAACCATCAGTTCACGGAGCAATACACGGTCGTCAAAGGAGCCATCTACTATCGTCAAAGGAACCATCAGTTCACGGAGCAATACACGGTTATTTAAGGGTCATCAGAAAACGGGAGCAGTACAAGACCGTTAAATGAGGTATCATTACTTGCAGCAATATACGACCGTCCACGGTGTCATCAGTACATCGAACAATAAGTGACCGGGTAAGTAGCTACTAGGACATCAAGCAATATACGATCTTCGAAGGAAGCACCATTACATGGAACAACAAACGACCGCCACTTGTACATAAAATAGCTTGTACACGACCACTTGAAATGCCATTAATACATCGAGCAATAAACGACCATAAAAGGAGCCATATGTGCAAGGAGCAGTAAAAATTTACGACCATCCAAGGTACCATGACTGAAGGGGGCAGTACACGACCGTCCAAGGTGCAATCAGTGCATCAAGCGATGAACGACCATTTAAGAAACCATAGTTACATGGATCAATATACGAACGTCAAAAGAAAAACAAGTTAGTACATCGCGCATGTAGTGACCAGCTAAGCAGCCATCAGGACATCAAGCAATATACGATCTTCGAAGGAAGCACCAGTACTTGGAACAACATACGACCGCCACTAGTTCATAAACTTGCTTGTACACGACCGCATGTGATGCCATTAATACATCGAGCAACTTACGACCATAAAAGGAACCATCGGTACATGGATCAATACTCGAACGCCAAATGAGCAACTATCGAGCAATTTACGACCATAAAAGGAACCATCGGTACATGGATCAATACACGAACGCCAAATGAGCAACTATCGAGCAATTTACGACCATAAAAGGAACCATCGGTACATGGATCAATACACGAACGCCAAATGAGCAACTATCGAGCAATTTACGACCATAAAAGGAACCATCGGTACATGAATCAATACACGAACGCCAAATGAGCAACTATCGGGCAATTTACGACCGATCAATATACGAAAGCCAAAAGAGCAACCAATCAGTACATCGAGCAACTTACGCCATTGAAAAGAACCTTTGGTACATGGGTCAATATACGAACGTCAAAGGAGCAACCAGTCAGTCCATCGAGCAATTTACGACCATGAAAAGAAACATAGTTACATGGATCAATAAACGAACGTCAAAGAAGCAACCAGTCAGTCCACCGAGCAATTTACGACCATGAAAAGAACCATCGTTACATGGATCAATATCCTAACATCAAAGGAGCAACCAGTCAGTCCATCGAGCAATTTACGACCATGAAAAGAAACATAGTTACATGGATCAATAAACGAACGTCAAAGAAGCAACCAGTCAGTCCACCGAGCAATTTACGACCATGAAAAGAGCCATCGTTACATGGATCAATATACTAACATCAAAGGAGAAACCAGTCAGTCCATCGAGCAATTTACGACCATGAAAAGAAACATAGTTACATGGATCAATCAACGAACGTCAAAGAAGTAACCAGTCAGTCCACCGAGCAATTTACGACCACGAAAAGAACCATCGTTACATGGATCAATATACTAACATCAAAGGAGCAACCAGTCAGTCCATCGAGCAATTTACGACCATGAAAAGAAACATAGTTACATGGATCAATCAACGAACGTCAAAGAAGCAACCAACCAGTCCACCGAGCAATTTACGACCATGAAAAGAACCATCGTTACATGGATCAATATACTAACGTCAAAGGAGCAACCAACCAGTCCACCGAGCAATTTACGACCATGAAAAAACCCATCGTTACATGGATCAATATACTAACGTCAAAGGAGCAACCAGTCAGTCTATCAAGCAAGTTACGACCATAAAAGGACCAAACAGTAAATGGTTCAATATACGAACGTCAACAGAGCAACAAGTCACAACATCGAGCAATTTCCGACCATTAAAGGAACCATCGGTACATGGATCAATATACGAACGGCAAATGAGCAACCAGTCACGACATCGAGCAACTTACGACCATAAAAGGAACCATCGGTACATGGATCAATATACGAACGTCAAATGAGCAAGCAGTCACAACATCGAGTAATATACTTACGTGAAAGAACTGATCAGAAAATGCATCAATATACGACCGCCAAAGGAACCGGCTGTACACGGAGCAATAACGGTCCGTCAGAAGAATTATCATTACACGGAGCATTAAAGGTCCTTTAAAAAAAACTTTCAGTACACCGGACATTAAGTTTTAATCAAAAGAAATATCAATACACCGAGTATTAACGGGCTGTCAAATGAACTATCAGTACACGGAGCATTATCGGACTGTCCAAAAAGCCACCCGTACATTAATCATCAACTGACTATCATAATGATCACTTGTCCCCTTTAGTGCGGAAAAGTGTGTACTAACTTATTTGCCAACAATGGGTTGTTGGCATATTTCAATGTTGTAACATTACATCTATAAGTGACATAAGGATATAAATTTAAAGCTATAAAGCGTTAACGGTCTGATCAAAGAGATATCAGTACACGGAGCATAAACGGTCCGTTCTTCAATGTTGTAACATTACATCTATAAGAGACATGAGAATATAATTTAAAGCAATAAAGCGTTAACTGTCTGACCAAAGAGATATCAGTACACGGAGCATAAAAGGTCCGTCAAAAGAGCTATCAGTACACGAAGCATTAGCGGTCCGTCGAAATAACTATCAGTACACGGAGCATTAACGGTCCGTCAAAAGAGCTATCAGTACACGGAGCATTAGCGGTCCGTTGAAAGAACTATCAGTACACCGAGCATAAAATACACTGAGCATTAAGAGTCAATCGAAATATTTTCAATATACTGAACATGAACGGTCCGTCAAATAAGCCACCAGTACAGTAATTATCAACTGACGGTCATAATGGACATTTCTCCCCTTTAGTGCGGATAGGTGCCAACTTACATATTTACCAACAATGGCTTGTTGGTATATTTCAGTGTTATAGCATTATATCTACTACATCTACGAAAGCTGATCCAGAATTACGTGGACTTTTTTTTCAGTAATTCAAATATCATTGCAAATAGAACATAGAAAGTTCACATACAATACATGTAACATATCCGATACAATTCCTGAAATTTTCATTGCAATACATTTCGCTGAAATACAATCCATTCGACAAATGGCTGAAACCGACCGGCGCAGTCCAATGACGTCAAAGACGTTGGGTTCATTAAGCGTCACATTTGTTCGATGTATTTCCAACCATCACTGGCACACCTTTCATTCAGTAAATAAGGAAATGCTTGTAGTATTAAGACATCAAATGTTATATGGTACTCTTTTCCATAATCAAGAGAAAGTATAATGCTTAAAAGTATCATAACAAAAATATAATTAAGAATGTATTATTAACATGAGCCGGCTGTAAGTCAAACTAGCCGGTCGATATCCGACTGACCAATCCGCGTCCAGACTAGGTAGGACTTATAAGTTGCCCTTTGTTAACAGGCATGACCTCCGACAATCTGCACTTATCTACAGTAGTGTATTTACGACTGTTTTTATATTTTTAACACATAATACGTCTCTCATAACTGAGAGATAGTAAAGACAATTAAGGACATCGGAAACACTGACATTTTGCCTTAGTGTTGCTCAAATTATGCATTTTTTTTTGTATTTGTTTGATAACAAATTGACCATTCAGTAGACTATTTCAACCCTGCAAATGTCTTAATGTAACCGTACATTATAATCATACGTATATTTTTTGTTAGTCTTAATACACGAAATAACATCATGAGTATAATTTGACGAAACTTGCTAAACCTGTTAATTTATTATGACTTTAATCTTTTCTATCATCTATTTTTGCATCTCATTTCATACGGATATTAAGAGATAGAAAGAAACATTAAGGTAGTTATATCAATTATAATAATTCTTTAAACTAGTATAAAACATGTGATTCATAATACAGAAAGGAAGAAAATCCATTAAGTTCTGACAATTAAACTTAACAAACGTCATTTCTTTTACTTTTTAGCGTAAATTAATACAAGTTTCCCTATATTTGAGAGACTGCATTTCTACTTTAACAAAATTCCGACCTAAAAATAAATTGATTTAACGATAAGACATTAAAGTCACTCTACCTGAATTATAGAGCGCATTCTATGAATAAAAATGAACTAATTTAGTGTTATACATGTGCTTGTTTATATTTTTGTGTTACAATGTTCTATGCATTTTTTATCTGATTGTCATGTATAACCTCAGTATTATTATCGTCAACTTCTGCGTAGTTGTCGCAGGACTCTTACTCACGTGACATTGTAGACGTTACACAATGTCTACAACCAACATATATACATATATATTAAATGATTGGTGAGTGCTAAAAGATTTAGTGCGATCTTCTATCTGTACCTTTCTTTCAAATTAAACTCGGTATACTTCATAAAAACCATTGTTTAACAAATTTATTCCTCCATTTTGGTATATTAAAAATTGTATCGATTGGGGTAAATCTAATTTTGGAGTCAGAGTGCATCTTTAAGTAAAACATCTAAATGCGATTACCTCGAAAACATTTCAAATGTACTTTGAACCTTATTGCACTAAGGGGGTAAATTAAGAAGATGTTGGTCGGTATTATTAAGCATCACATGAATCAGTTATACAAATACTCATTTAAACCGAGACTGCGGGGTCACTGATCGAGTAAAAGGTTATTTACAGTGGTGTCAATACATAAATCCATTCAAATTAAATCTGCAAGATCGCAGATAGAGGTTGAAGCTATTAACAGTGTTTTTATTACATGGTCTTATTCAAACTTTAACTGCAGGGGTCGCTATCAAGATAGAGGCTCCTAACATTGCGTTCAATTTATGGTCATATTCAAACTAAAACTGCAGGATCGCTAATCGAGGCCAAGGTTGTTTACATTGTTATAAGTATATGGTCTCATATTAACTAAAACTGCGCGGTCGCTGATCGAGCTAGAAGCTGTTTACAGTGTTGTCAATACAGGGTCTCATTCAAACTCAGATTGCATGGTCGCTGTTATAGGTATTGGCTGTTGACAGTTATGTCAATACATAGCCTCATTCATACTGAAAATGCAGGGTCGTTGATCGAGGTTATGGCTGTTGACATTACTTTATATACATTGTCTCATATAAATCGAGACTGTTGGGTTGCTGATACACGTAGTGGTTGTTGACAGTACCGTTAGTACCTGGTCTTATTCAAATTGAGACTGCGTGGTTGCTAATAGACATAGAGGTTATTGACAGAGATGTCAATTAAAACCGCGGGATCGCTGAGAGGAGTTGGGGTTGTTGACAGTGCTATCAATACATGATCTCATTCCATTTAAAACTGCGGGATCGTTGATAGGAGTTGAGGTTGTTGACAGTGCTATCAATACATGATCTCATTCCAATTGAAACTTCGGGATCGTTGATAGGGGTTGAGGTTGTTGACAGTGCTATCAATACACGATCTCATTCCATTTAAAACTGCGGGATCGTTGATAGGAGTTGAGGTTGCTGACAGTGCTATCAATACATGATCTCATTCCAATTAAAACTTCGGGATCGTTGATAGGGGTTGAGGTTGTTGACAGTGTTATCAATACAAGGTCTCATTCCAATTAAAACCGCGGAATTGCTGAGAGGAGTTGAGGTTGTTGACAGTGCTATCAATACATGATCTCATTCCAATTAAAACCGCGGGATCGCTGAGAGGAGTTGAGGTTGTTGACAGTGCTATCAAAACCGCGGGATCGCTGAGAGGAGTTGAGGTTGTTGACAGAGACTTCAATACATGATCTCATTCCAATTAAAACCGCGGGATCGCTGAGAGGAGTTGAGGTTGTTGACAGTGTTATCAATACATATCATTCAAACTGAGACTGTTTTTTCATTCATCTGCTTCCGAGGAATCTCTGTATTTTCATCTTAGAGAGAATACGCAATTAAACTAAAATAAAACTATAACTGCAATGCCAGTAATGTAGGTGCATTGTACTGACTGTTTCAATCAATATGAAAAGTAGATCATTAAAAGTATCGAAAATTAAGCGTCTGTTCTTAACGTTGTATTAAGAAAGCTCTTTTAGTTCATAATTAAATCGAATAGTTTGATACTTTCACTGCACTCTTGGTGGAACAACTTTAAATGAAACGGAAGTTGACCGACAGTACTTTATGAGGTTACGCATTTAGTTGTACTTACTTTGTATTGTTTGATACATTCACTTCATTTTGGGTGGAACACCTTAAACTGTAACGAGAGTTAACCGTCCGTTCTTGAGGTTTCGCCATACAAGCATTTAGTTGTACTTTCGTCGAATTATTTGATACAATCACTGTGTTTTTGGCGGGAAACCTTAAAATGTAACGTTGGCGTTAAACTGTCTCAGTCAAACACGTAGGAGTTAATGCCAGCTTTATAATATCGAGCTATTATTAAAATACACATACAGTAAACACTCGCTTTGTCGAATTCGTTTGGACCTCGGGAAATACTTCGAGATAACGATAATTCGATATAACAAAAATACAAATAATGTCTTACTAAACCAAACACATTCGAAAATAAGATCCACATAACCGGAACATCGAGATTCAAGAGTTCGACATAATGAGTTTCGACTGTTGAAATATTCTTTCTGATATATGTACATGGTCTTAGTTCATTATTTAACCTTTTTTATTTGATATACAAATATAATCAACAAAATTACACCGATAGTAAAAATACATTTTACTTTCACTGCACTCTTGGTGGAACAACTTTAAATGAAACGGAAGTTAACCGACAGTACTTTATGAGGTTACGCATTTGGTTGTACTAATTTTGTATTGTTTGATACATTCACTACATTTTGGGTGAAACACCTTAAACGGTAACGAGAGTTAACCGTCCGTTCTTGAGGTTTCGCCATACAAGCATTTAGTTGTACTTTCTTCGACTTATTTGATACAATCACTGTGTTTTTGGCGGGAAACCTTAACATGTAACGTTGACGTTAAACTGTCTCAGTCAAACACGTAGGAGTTAATGCCAGCTTTATAATATCGAGCTATTATTAAAATACACATACAGTAAACACTCGCTTTGTCGAATTCGGACCTCGGGAAAAACTTCGAGATAACGACCATTCGATTTAACGAAAATACAAATCATGTCTTACTAAACCAAACACATTCGAAAATAAGATCCACATAACCAGAACATCGAGATTCAAGAGTTCGACATAACGAGTTTCGACTGTTGATGTATTCTTTCTGATATATGTTCATGGTCTTAGTTCATTAGTTAACCTTTTTTATTTGATATACAAATATAATCAACAGAAATACACCGATAGTAAAAATACATTTTACTTCCGATTCGATTCAAATATCAATACGGGTTGGAGTCCGATTTTGAAACAATAATAATAACAACATAAAACTCATTAACTGCATTACATATGTTATTTATTTCGCCTTTTGTACAACAATAATACATTTTTAATATCGAACGTTTAACTCTCTTATTAAATCCATTCTGTCATTAATAACTTCCTTGACAAATAGTTTCTTTAATGTCATATTTTCTTAATATTGGATGTCAGCGTTTGCGGCATTTTTGCAGGGCTCGGACAAAACTGACACCCTGTATCACATATACAATATTCGGCGCTTCCTTAAGCTGTCATTCCTTCAAATATTGCATATAATGTACATGCCAATACAACAAAGCAAATATATACAAGAGTCGAAGACATCTATAATGTAGTTTTGTTATATAATGAGTTATATCAGAAACGTTGTTTTCTTCACTAGCTTGATATGAAGGTTGCACTCAACACGGTTATTGTGGAAGCAATCACTATATATCAACTATTACATTTCACAGTAATAGTCTGTAAAATATGTAACCGTTTCAGTCGCACTCCTTCACTATAAATAGCCTGTTAGTCTCCTGATATGCCAGTTGGCTGCATTATTTCTAGGAATATTTTAAACGGATTGGATGTAATAATCTAACGCTTCGAGCGGATCGCCTTCCATCTCCGAGCAGTGCCCCAGCAAGTTGGCAGCCGTCTCAGGATGATGCATTTTCCTTAATTTGTCTTGATTTATTAAACAGTTTTTTAAATTGTTGTGTGCTAGTAACTGTCTAGTACGAAGACGCAGTTTCCTGTTCGTGAGATACTGTAGGTAGAAGAGGAATGGTTGAGAGTCTACTGCGGCAAAATCCATCCAGGATCTTTCCTTCCTATTTCTATGTTGAGCATCGTCATTCACAGCCCTGTTCATTTCATACAAAAGAAATGGTGGCACGCAGAAAACTTCTGAATCTGTAAACGTCACGCAAAGGGTAACTTTACGTATTACTGTATCATAGTTCCAATCATCTGTTGTACTTCCAATGAGAAGATCGTCGGTTTTATATAATCCCCTTCCACACTGACATAGGGCATGCACATTATCGCCGTATCTACGTTCAACGTCATTCAGCACGTCTGCCGCTCTATGTGGATCTCCCCTGCAGTAAAACATTGACGCCAGTTTCAGTCTAATGGACGCCACGTCGGTGTCAAGAGAACGTTTATAGAGATGAAATATTTCTGGTGTGAGTTGAAGTTCATGTTTTATGTAAAAAGACGAAGCAATGGATGCAAATAAAGAGTAAATGTGCGGTTTAAACAGTGCATGTGCCTGTCGCTCATAGCGAGATAATCTATAGATAATAATACCATCCTCATGTATATAAAATGCAGTTAATAATCGTCGATACGTTGCAGGATCCGTCAATTCCTTTTCGAACAGTAGAATAAACACACCAACTTTTCTTATTAAATCGTATGTTAAAACAGTATTTATTGTCTTGAAAATTGTTGATCGAGGTTCAAACATTCCAGTTGTAGGGTTTTGGATCCTTTGTCCTATGCCATCAATCTTCAAGTCGTGTAGTATCGTTAAATTGCTTTCCAAAAACTCTTTTATATTTTCGAGTAATACCAGTTGGTAGCGGCGAGTGATTTTTCCGTCGAAAAGGTTCGATTCAGGAATGATATAGTGTGGCAAATAACCCCTTATCAAGAACATTTTCAGTGTTTGCAAACAATAACCTATACATTCGATTAGCCGATCTTCTCTCCACTCCGCTGGCGATACTCTCTCCAGTGTAAAGAACATAACAGTCTTGCAGTGAAACGAAGTTAATTTACTTTTATGACTTAAATAGTGTTCCATAATGTGTTTCTTGATCATTTTCAAGACGACGTAGCATTTTAACTGCACTATTGTAAAGTTAAAAACAAGAATGCGTTCGATTTGGCTCGGTGAAATTCGCCACTCAATATTATTGTTCAAACTCTCGAAATGTCCATCAGGAATAAGAAAACAAGAGCATTCACTTGCAGCTTGCATCATTTCCGGTGTTGGCCAATGTCCACGTCTGGGTCGGTGAAACCATCGGTAAACTTCTGGTGGGACAAATTTACATTTGTAAGCTGGAACAATGTCAAACATTTCACTGAAACTAACTGAAGGACCACAACATATAAGGTCATCTCCAAAATGTTGTTTGGCATTTTTTATCCACATTTTATTACTTATAAACACCCGTCGATCTACATGCGGTATGCAATTTATCAGTTTCTGTCCGATATATCTGTAAGGTTCGGGAGATTCTGGCTTGATAAATTGAAGCCAATAGTGTTGTGGCGGAGTTGTCTCCTCTTTCACCATCAGGAGGTTCTGTCTCCCTGCCCCAGTCTGCCCAGTCTGACATGATGTTGGTGCTATGTTTGCATACAAGCAAATCAATGTCTGAATTCATCCCCGGGGTTGTAGATCCCTCTGACTGGCTACCGAAATGAAAATACGTAATATTTGTACCATCTAATATGTCATATAGACACCCTACCGCCTCTCTCAGCAGGAATGTTTCTCGCCTTTTCTTAACAACCCGGCGGTTAACGCCAATGTCGTCCAGAGCTCGTGACAGACGAAAGGACATCCAGGCGTTATGGTCAGATTCCCCGTCCATCTAAAACACACAATTGGAAATAAGATGCCTTTACTAAAAATGATTTGTAAATGAACATAATTATTAGTCAAATGTTCGTACAATGATATGGTGTTAGTTTTACGCACGGTTGTATACGGTATGGTGTCAGTAGTATGTACACTTACGTAGATTCCCCAGAAGAAAATACACTGTATGCCTACTAGAGCAATTACTTTTCTAAAGCGCTAAATAGTATTTTCTAAGGTAATAAAATAGAGTCGAACTCGGTATGTCGAACTTTGTTATCTCGATGTTCTGGATGTGTCGAACTTATTTTCGAATATGTTTGATTGATTAAGACCTGTTTTGTATTTCGGTTTTATCGGACATTGTTTGCTGAAATATTACCCGTGGTCCAAACAACTTCGACATAACGAGTTTCGACTGTAGCGGTGAAGGATGTTGCTATTATACGAGTAACTTGGCTAAATACCAATCGTTATGCGCGAGTTATTGCCTTATTTCACAAGGGTAAATTCCTATACGCTATACGCGAAGTAAAATGAATATAAATTAATTGTGAAGATAATTATTTTCATGTACACAGGACAACACAAACATCTAACATGCGACTTACCGTTAATGTTCTGATCCAATCACAACTCAAGTGCACAGACAATGAGAATTAAATATTAAGATTCAACAGTTTATATCTCAAAATAAGAGAACATACCTATTACTTCGGAGAAATTAATGAATGCAAATTAAAGATCTTATTTCCGTAATAAGCGAAATAAAGGGTTTACACAATTAGCTGACGTACATATTTTCCTAGAAGCGTCCTTTACATAAGAGCTTCAGAGAAAAACGGCAGTGAATCAGAAACAATACTTTAAACAGTTACGAAACAATGTAAACATTTCCGGCCACAAGTGATAAAGTGATACACTTAACTAGCTGTTGTACTCTATGACGGCTCCCGTCAATGATCGCTCGAAATTGAAACAGAAATGGCTACAGTCTTATCTAGCTTATGACACAAAGTGTGTACTTTCTCCGATGACTTTTAAAGAGATTAGACACCAGCAGCCAATTTTATAAACAATGGTAAATAATTACCTCGGTATGTAAAACCACCGGTAAATTCCGTGGTAATATTACCATGGCGGTAAATACGTTGTATAAAAGAAATTACCAAGGCGGTAAATTTACCAGAGTAAATTTTACAAAAATATCCCATAATGCAATAGAGTGACGTCATTTTCCCCGCACAGCTGTCAGTTTGGAGGTATCTTTTTTATATAAAAATAATCTAAAAGGCAGTTTTAATGGCAAAATTCATTTAATCGGTCCAACAAGTTACATGATAAATATTCAACAAAACAGAACAAAGTATTTATAAGCTACTCCCGTGGCTGATCAATAAAATACATGCAACACTTGAAGGGGTAGGTTTATTCTGAATTCAGGGGTGTTTCTCTTTACTTCATACAAAACGGTCAACGAATACCGCAGGAAAATGCGAACATTATTGAAATGATATGCAATTCATAATGACACAATATATATCTGAATAATTTAAAAACAGAAATTAAACGACAATAAATTATACTTGCTTACACAAAAAACAAAAAAGAAATTGAATGAAATTTAATGGCATCATCCGTTTTTCTCACGCTGACACCTTAGGAATTTATAGTCAGTTTCAACTTGTCAAAGAAATGATGCACTGAGTTTCTTAGAATTGATTCTCATCAAAGTGATCAATAATTCATATATCTTTCAACTAATATGTACCATTGTTTCAGTATTCCCTGTATTTGTCAATTAAAGCTGGGGGTCCATTGTAATATTTTAAACTGAATTATTGCTGAAGTTGAGAATATATGTAAGCAAACACCACTGATTCTTTTTGTGTCAATACAGACACATATTATAAGTGTACTTGATTTTTTCTATATCCTCTATGTGAAATGTCATTTCTTGAAGAATTCCATTTATTAAATGGTGCATCCAACCATTTTGCAAATTCATACGATTATTAAACTACATGCGACATTTATATACCATATCAGTTATGTTTATTATTAATGACCAAATGATCTTGAATCTTTTTCTTTGATCTTGTTTGTTACATATATATATATTTTTATAATTATATTCCTACCCCTAATTAGGCTTGCAGTATCCTCAACTTGGCACTAAAAGTGCAATCATGTATAATTAACATAATGAATTTTGTTTTAGTGTCTGCTTATTTATTTCATCATTGTTTCTGTTTAAAATAGAATGAAACATGATCTCTTCAGTTATTGTCAGCACTATTTAATAATATTTTTAACTATTTAAAAACTAAGCTGTCCCATTGTTGATGTCAAATTTAAGTGTTAGAAGTACTTACTGATATAGTCACCATATTTCCATTTTACAGGAGCATAAAGTCAATATCCAAGGAGTGTAACATTTATTTTCTATTTTCATTAAACAATAAATGGTCTTAAATTCAAAATCAAAGTCAATTCTTATGTAATAACCAATAACCAGAATCAGCAATGTCAAACAGCATGAAATACACTAGCGGCCCCATGAAGTTCATTTTGTGATGTTTTCTTGACGGCATATTTGTCATATAACCTCCACTGGCAGCAATCTAAAGTTAATTAAAATTATTTTGTAATCATTAAAATTATATGTTGTAGGTGAAAATCAGCTTCATATCTTAAATTGATGATTAATGAATTTTGGGCGGTGATATGGAAATATGCTGGGGGTGGGTGAGGGCATTCCCAAGAGGCCAATGTTTCTATAAATTTGAAAGGTAAGTTAACAAGAGCGTTGGTAAGAGATGATGGCTTCCACAATAAACAAACCAGTTATTAATATTTTGCTTTCACTCAAATGACAGTAAACTGTCAATTTACAGAAGAAAAAAAATCTTATTATTACCTCACTGCTCTTGGTGTCTTCATCATGTGCCTGTTATATGTTCTAACATCACACTGGTTCTGCTGGCTTTCGCTGATGAAAAGCCTAAATTGATTATTTATATTCATAATCACAATTATGAAATGGTTGGGTACAATTGAACGTAAACGTGTAAAACAAAGAACTATATATGTAACAGTATAATTTATATACATTTTATCAAACTCAAAAAATCAAATTTGGGTATGTTCTCATACCACAGCTGTTGTTTTTATCAAATAAACAGTAAACTTTTATATTATCAAGGCACTCTACAGTATTTAGTTAGCAATCACTCCATTGTGTGCCTCTATATAAAAGAAAACTGTAGAAATAGACTATAGACTGAGGTATTTTTCATAGAAAATGACGTCATAGCTGTCATTTATTGTTCAATGTTTACAGGCGGTTCAATTTGATTGTAAATATTAATGTGCAAAATACTCAAAATATGTGCAAAGTGGGATACATTTCAACAAAGTAAGGTCGAGACCTGCAATCAAGTGTTGGTTTCCAACTTTTGCATTGAACTATGAAAGATTTTGAAAATATATTAACGCGAAACAAGGTAAATACATTCTTAAACTTCAGATTTCTTTTGTCACTGTTTTTGTACATGAAATTTGTCCGTGGGAATATTTTTAATGCATTAATTTGTTCACACAGTGATAATTGGCGATTTCTTACCTCTGTATTCCTGTCTTCTATTGATATGGATGTAATGGAACAGTTTTTTATTCACGAAGTTTCAATTTGTCTTTAAAATCGACAAAATGAGTTGTGAATCGAGCGTTTGATTATGTCGGGTCGGCCATCTTGATCAATTTACCCACCTCTTGGAGGAGGGCTTAAAGCGAATGAACGGCTTTTGACCTGGTACGATTTGTTAGTATAGTCATGTAATTGTAAGACAAATTAACATTATTATTATTATTACTATACAATGAATGAATGAATGAATGAATGAATGAATGAATGAATGAATGAATGAATGAATGAATGAATGAATGAATGAATGAATGAATGAATGAATGAATGAATGAATGAATGAATGAATGAATGAATGAATGAATGAATGAATGAATGAATGAATGAATGAATGAATGAATGAATGAATGAATGAATGAATGAATGAATGAATGAATGAATGAATGAATGAATGAATGAATGAATGAATGAATGAATGAATGAATGAATGAATGAATGAAAGAAAGAAAGAAAAAATGAATGAATGAATGAATGAATGAATGAATGAATGAATGAATGAATGAATGAATGAATGAATGAATGAATGAATGAATGAATGAATGAATGAATGAATAAATGAATGAAAGAATGAATGAATGAATGAACGAATGAATGAATGAATGAATGAATGAATGAATGAATGAATGAATGAATGAATGAATGAATGAATGAATGAATGAATTGATGTGCAAACATATACTAATGAATGAATGAAAAAATGTGCAAGCATATACTATCTTTAGATATGTGAGTGAATGAATGAATGAATGAATGAATGAATGAATGAATGAATGAATGAATGAATGAATGAATGAATGAATGAATGAATGAATGAATGAATGAATGAATGAATGAATGAATGAATGAATGAATGAATGAATGAATGAATGAATGAATGAATGAATGAATGAATGAATGAATGAATGAATGAATGAACGAATGAACGAATGAATGAGAGCTTAGATATTTAGTTTGTAGCAATGACTTGTGATCCTCTACGAGGTTTGTTTATATTTTGCCGCTTGGCTCAAAACTGGTCACATCCATGAGGTCACTAGTTTTCTAGACTCATATAGAAAAATATTCTTGTCCAAAACCTTTAGGTTTAGAGTTTAATAAAAAAATAATTCATTACATTGACTAATGGTCCTGTTCCAAGTTTGCTTATTTTATTTTATGGGGTTATAACTGACCACATCATCAGGGACATTTGTTCAACAAAGTCCAATATATTGAAAATATAGAAAAAGATCTTTCTTAATTTTGATAGGCGTACATCGTAGATATTTGTAATGTAGCTATTGGTATGACTAGTGGTCTTGTATAAACAAGAATTGAGCAATATTCTTGTTCAAAATCTTGAGGTCGAGGGCTTAAATATATTGTGTTAGTAGTAGTGTTTGAAAATCTGACCCCATTTGCTATCGATAATCGAATCGAATTGGACCAAGCATTTCGATTTACTATCGGACAATAATCGAAAATGCATAATATAAGAAAGGCATACATTGTTTATACATAGTATCATCATCATTATCAATTAAATGGTTAAACTTGGAATCAGAACGGGTGATGCTATAGTCATGCTTTTTGCGCTAGTCTTTAATAACTTAACGAAAATACATTACAATACAACATATAATTAATAATTGCACATCAATTTCAAAATGATGCTCACCGCGTCAAGTAAGTTATTTTAGCATTTTATCCATGTAAAAGCATATTAAACATTTGTGAACTAGCCTAACATTCAAAAACCTGTTATATTGAACATTTCTTTAGAATATCTTAATTTCATAAAACTTTCACAAAAAAGTAGATTAGTTAATTACAAACAATACCAAAAACGGTTTCAAAAACAGAAAGCATCGAGCCAGGATCCCCGGTATTTGCAGGTGAGACCAGCCCCACTCCACTTTAGAGACAGGTTATTAAAGAAGGTTTTATGAAATATATAAACAATTAAAAACAATTTGTAATTTTGGGAGGGTTTGAAAGTTTTTATGCACAAGTGTTTACATTCACCACATTTCATTCGGAGCTCCTCGGCCGTTTTTTATCGCAAACAAGCTCGGATGTATGCCGGTTCATCAGTAGAAGTAGTCCGTAAATTTTTGAATTATATCATTAATTGAATGTAGTGTTTTAGCTTGTATTTATTTATCTAAGTTTAAATTGATAATTGCCAATAAAGTGTATACTTGCAAACATAATTAAGATTTCCAAGAGTAAAGTTATTAAGTTAAACTGCTAATTTAAATTACTACGCAATCTATGAAGTATATAAACCGTCCATATACATCCGAGGTTGTTTCGATAAAAATGGCCGAGAGCTTCCGAATGACCGCATTTGTGTAAGAGAGTGACATCCCTTTTTAACACGAATTCAACGAGAATTTACCGGTAATAAAAATTTACATTTATTCGAATTTTGCCACAAGGCAAAAAAATACGTAGTTACCGGAAGTAACAATAGCGACATCTATTTTAAACAATCACTATCGATTGTCGCCGACATAGCAATGTCAGCGACGATTTATCGATTTAACTCGATAATCGATTCATCACTAGTTAGTAGCATATACTAATGGTACTTGCTTCTATTGAGCCTAAATGCTCAAAATCTGACCGCGACCTAGAGGTCACTTGTTTTACATTGACATAAATAGGAAAATAAATTGCAAACATCTTCTTGGCCAAAACCTTTAAGTTGAAACGCAGATACTTGGTTTAAAGCAATGACCTTTGGTCCTCTACCGAGTTTGCTTCTATTGTACCCATGGGGTCATTACTGAGTACAAAATGATCAGGGAGCTTTTGCCATAGGTGGGTTGCCTGGGATCCTTTTTCCATTGTCAACAATTGGTTTGTTCACACTATTTGGGTCACAGACTGTAGACCAATGCTTCTGAAAATTGATTAAAATATTGTTTTAAATTTTCAAAAAAGCCTTGTTTACGAATAATGTTTTTATTGTATCGATTCTTTCATTTCTTTGTGATACATGTTCAGAATTATTGTCTTGATGAACTTCAATGAAGTTCAATAAGGGTCATCTTCGGTCAAAAACTGAGTGACAAGGTCAAAACTAAGAAAAACCCTTCTTGAGTATTTGAGGCTTCTTAATTTATTAAGTAACTTGTACCTGTAGCAACTTATTTGCACATACGTTTAATTCAGCCAAATTGGCAACGACTCCGTTGAGCAATACAGGGCCATTATGACTCCCTTGTTTATGATTTTCTGATGGTTTAACATTTAACAAACTATCAACTGTCAGTCGAGCTTCTACAAACAAATATTTTTAAAGATGACTTTATTTGACTCATTTTTTTGTAACAAATAATATTGATTAATTGTATTTGGGATTTTTATGGTGTATATTTTAACGAACTGTGTAGTGAAAGTGTAGACACAAAGAGAAAGTTCTTAATTAAAACAATCAGAAGCATTTTTTGTAATAAATGAATTGTCACGAGACTGTTAGTTTTTGTTAAGTACTCAACGGGTTGTTTAACAACTTTTGTGCTCATGTCCACTTCCTGTTAGGGATGACCTTGCACTCAAAGGTCAATGTTTAAGAAGGTTACCGATGCAAACTCTGTCCACAAATTTGCTTTGCGGCAAATAGTGTCAGTGAGTGTATCCTTCGTTAACAAATCCTGTATCATTTGCAGACCTGGCATGATAGCCCTTATGGATTAAACGTTTAATTTTGTGGTTGAGCTTTAATATTTCTAATCGGTCCATTTGTTTCACAGACTTTGTCAAAGCAGTTTGAAAACAATGTCACTTGTATAGCACCCAATATTCACTAATGAACCCCAGCATGTAAAACTTCTATGTGTATTGCTATAAGTGATGATTAGCACACATTTCAATTAGTTGAAGTTTATACATGGCAGCGCGGTGCCAGTGGGTGATAATATTCCTTGCTAGCCAATAAAGGCCCTAGATATGTCTTGTTAAGTACTGTTGAGTCACCTTAGTTGTATGAGGCTTTTCTTATTATAGGATGAAATTTGGACTTCATATTTGTATGTCTAAGCATTTGGTGATTCTATTTTTACACTACAGTATGATACTGCTCATTGAAAATGAAACTGGAAGAGTATTAAGTAATGCAGTTTGCAGTTTCAAAGGAAATGCACGGACAAAAACATGCAATTTGAGTTGATATTAAACTATTGAAAATACTTGTTCAGACCAGTCAAAAGAGAATGAAGCCTTGGCTGCCATGTTAGCGCAATGTTAAGCGGACTAGATTCTCACTAAGGGCACCAAAGTTAAACTCCCAGTGTTGGCGCATGTAAGTGTCATAATTTGAACTGACCAATGTTGAGCAATATACATTTTTATCTTAAAGGGACTGTACAACAGATTGTCACCAAAAAAGGTTTTTTTCTGTATCTCAGGACAATTATTGAATAAAATGTTTTACTCGTTGTTATCATAATTGTAAAAAAGAATACCAAAATTAAAAAAAAAGAATTGTGTCGAAGACCAGGTTCAAAGCAGTGTCGCCATAAAAGCAATCCAGCGTTGTTTCCACTGAGCTACGAAGGCTTACTCTAAACGGGTGATACAATTAAGCTATACACCTAACTCGGTAATATCACGTGATTTCATCGACTAGCCAATCACGCATATGGAATGAATTCTACAAGGCAGACATACCCAGTAATCTTTTTTGATGGAAAAATACGAAAACTCTGCCAAAAATAAATTAATTGTAAACTATGTGGTGATTCAGTTAGTAAGTTTCAATGCATTGTACACATCGATTCCAAGATTATGTCAGTTTTCGACAATTTTCTTTTATTTTTTCGCTATTTCATCATACGGAGTACAGTCCCTTTAACGTTTGACATTTAGAAATTCAAGTACAATCAAGGTAATTTTGTCTGCATCTAGTAAAATCCATAATTTGTTGGAGGATTTTTTCAAGTGCAAGTGCAAAATAAACTTAATAAAAACATGTTAAACATATATGAATTAAATCAGGTTTAACTTGTGTCATGATAAGTGTCTGTTTATTGGTTATTTCTTATCACTGAATGATAGTGTCTTTCAACAATGTCAAGTTCTCATGCTGATATGGAGGTCAAATGTTGTCACAAGTACAAAATCAATGAGAATAATATGTTTTTTATTGTATATTTCCGTATTCATTCCATTTATAATCCTATACAACTACCAATGGGCATCTACATATGTATTTATATTTTGGTACATTACCGGTGGTATCAGACGAAATATATTGCACTTTTCCTTGGCAACCAATGCTCAGTGATTGGCTTTCCAAATAGTTAGTTTCAAATGTTTGGCAATCATTTATTGTAGTCTAAGTGAAATTGTATTAAATTATTATGTTATCAGTAAAAGAGTTAAATAACGAATAGCAGAATTTACTCTAAAAATGAATTTTGTTATAAATAATTTAAATGCTGTTGCCTTGGCAAACATCTCACAATTGAAATAAATGTCACATTAATCATCGTGTTAAATAAGGTATAGGTATATAATGCGAATAAAATCCGGATTTTAATCATCATAGAAATTCTGACAAATCTGGTTTTGCATGCCACAAACATTTCAAGTCCTATCCCTTCATGAACAACAGTATGTGCATCCCAATAAAATCTAGGCAAGGAAATTAAAATATGATGCAAAAATATCTTGATATATGCATTTGTCACTTATCCATTTTTATGCATTTTTGATCAGAATGTTTGTCTTCGTGGAATATGGGTCACGTTTGTTTACACCAATATGGTCACTTGGTAAAATTTTGAGAATAACAACACTTTTCCCCAGGTTGTTATTTTGTAAGGCCTTCAAATTTAAAAACGTAAATTAATTTAATTTGGTTAGAATGTTTGCCCTTCTAAAATCAAACTTAATCATATTATGAAGTGTTGGTATTTAGGTGGTCTTTCCAACCGGCATTTCATAAAAGTTAAAGAGATGGGTCATTCAGCATGCTCTGTGTTCAGTTCTACCTTTTTATGCCACCAAAATCTTACATGTTTAAGCACTTTAGTGCCGCAAACAGCGGTATCATACTTGCCATCGAACTGATGTAAGTAAAGGAAAACCTTTAAATGGTGCGCCTGATGATACAAATTGTTAAACATAATTGACATTGATATGGTTATGGGTGAAATGTTTCGCATGATAGACCATTCAGTTATGTACTTTATTTATTAAAAGTTAGCTAATTTTAGTATCATGATAAAGTTATGGCCTCTTTCCAAAGGGGGCATATAAAATAACAAATGTTTGTCAGTCTGTCGGTATATTAAGTCACGTTTTCACAACTTAAAAATGGTTTGATAAATCTTGTATTTTGTATCAGATGACATGGCTAACATGTTTGGCCTAGAACGATGAAACATCACTTACTGCTTTCACTTAATTCGTCTGTAGATGGCCCACATCTCTTTTGCATCAGTAGGGCAAACTTGAACCACAATTTGACACAGCACCATAACTCATTGGGTGTATATTGCTCCTGACCACTAGGAACTAGTTTTAAAGGTGATCCTATATCAAATAACTTCAAACCATGTTGTTTTGTGAACAACTCAGTCGACAGTGGGCGGGGATAGTATTCACCACATGACTGTATCGAAAATTTCATGCTCAGAAACAACAGTTCAGTTTCCAAAAAAATCAGAGGTTTGTTCCTGAGGTGACCCTTTATCATATTCCTTTAACCACGTTGATTCGTTAAGAACTTTGCAGTCGTTTTTTAACTATATGACTTTAACCACAACTACATAATAATCTGCTCAGAAACCGGTTGCCAAATTACAAATTCCTTCGTGTTATGATGGTTCGTAATAAAACATGGTCACCATTTGGCGGGTCTAGTTGTTTTCGCGGTGAACGCGGTGTGCCCTGGGCTTTGCACGTCCAACTATACTATATCTGCATATATGCAGCATTCTATAATAAGTACCTGAGTGGCATTGGCCTATGAGGTACGGATAAGTGTTTTGCAAGCTACACGTCTTCTTTATAAACCGAACTCATTAGCCAAATTATGTAAAAATCCCTCCGTGCAAGTTATAGCCCAGACTCGAATAAATTTACTCTGTCTATATGCATATATGCAGCTGCCTCGAACCTCAAAAGTTACCACCATGACACGTAACAGCCTTAATGGACAGATTTTAATTACAAACAAATAAGGTCAAAACGAGACATTTTGTTTAAAAGAAGGTAATGAAGTTATTGGATGCGTTTTGCTTTAATTATATGCCACTCAAAACGTCCCTTTATCAGTTATCACTCTAATTTATCAGTGAATATTAGCCCAATGACCTATTTCCACCAATTATCTGTATAGCAAAATTGTTCTCAACCACTCTTTTAGTCTTAAAAAAGCACTTTCATATCCTGCAACATTTAAAGACTACTGCTAAATGTTAACCCTTTTGTAAACGTTTATCTTGTGTTTAAAAGACAATAATAAGCATTTCTTATCTCTTCTATACTTGGAACAATGTTTAAATTGCAACATTGCTTTTATTTGAATGTTTTATTTAAATTAGTTGAGAAATTGTTTTTAGGGGCTTATGATTATCAGCAAAATGTTGAACAGGTGGCTATTAAGAAATAATCAGCGATTTATTCTAAAGTCAGACATCAACAGACAGACAGACAGACAGACAGACAGACAGACAGTTTATTATTATCAACATAAGAATCATAGCTTTGGAATAATGCGAAAGATTGTAATATGTGTTCGCTGTGATAATTATTCAAGCTAGGAGCTCCGCTACTTGCACCTAGCTATTTACAAATTATCGTCGCAGGCTGAAAATAAATAGAAGATTCAATATAAATTAAAAAGAAAATAAATGGCATATTTGTGGGTTTTGATAATTCTTCGATTTATATAAATATGGCTAAAACTAATGAGGAACTTAACTAAGGCAATGAAAACAGTAGACTGTATACTTGTATCAAAATCATTCAAATGAAAACAAACGTTCTTTATAGATGAAAACACTTTAAATTCGAAGTCTGACAATAAGTATATGGCTTTTATAGTCTGTAATGTTTAAATGACTTTTGACACGATTCTAACGAAACACATATATAAAGCATTGTCATGGTTGTTTATGTACGTACGATATCCGATGGAGAGAAACGTGTTCAGTGAATTGCTGAACTTCAGACCAAGCTTGTTCCACATTTCGTCCACGATACACTACATGGGTGGATTGTCCAGTTTGTCCACGGGAAAGTTTACTTCAAGGAACCAGCGCCCGTAACAAATTCCGTCCCTGATGTTGTTCCTAAAACATAATTTCATAACGTTTACATAACTTGACGAGTAATGGGTAAGCGATCAAATCAAGTCCATAAACATACCGGGTAATTGTTCTCGAAACTAAAAGGTATACGATTAGAGGGAATAATATATTAACTTTTACCGGCTATAAAACTGTTCACTAAACTAGACGGTATATAAGGAAACGAAGATAGCCATTCAAATCTTACATCATACCAATTCACGTTACTAAGGTGTCGGTAGCAAATCAATTCGTAAAACATACTGGCTAACTGTTCACTAAACTGGACGATATATAGGTAGGCAAAGGTAGCAAATCAAATCCTAAAGCATACCGGCTAATGGAGGTCACAGGCATCACAAACTCAAAAAAATGTACATAGGCTACCAAACTTTTAAGTGTTATAGTTCTTGAAAAGTAACTTACCTGACAATAAAAATAATTGTAAAGACTTCAATGATGGTTCATTTTCAACTCCGATAATTACATGTACATAACAAATAAAACCGTTGAAATTTGAAAGAAACGTCAAACTATGTACTGCACAACGTTGATATGCTAGACTATTGTCGAATGCTTTGGAGAACAGATGTTATGGTGCTCAGAACCGGTATCAAAAATGGCCACTTTAAGAGACATTGATGATTTATCAGCTGACCTGACCTAGCAGTACCATGAAAAACACATTCTGTTTGACGTGGTTGCAATAAAAAATCTGCCTGGATCCGCACCTTCCACGGCATCCGAAGAAGAGGCCATAGTCTTCTGGGTGATTGTCATCATCCAGTATCGCCATTCGGACACGCCCTGTGGTTCTGTCACTGGGGGTCCTTGAAAGAGAAAAAGAAATTGAAATTGAATACAAATGTAATGTATAAGATTTCGACAATCACTGGTTGAGAACTGGTTCGACGACCTTTCCCAATACCGTTAGAACATCGGCAACAAATTGACAGTATGTTGCTATTTATATTCAACAAAATCATGAAAACAGAACTTTTGGACCAATTTCAGGCATTCGCAAAAGCGACCAGTCACCGTTCTTAAAAACCCTGAAATGATCGAAAGCTACAAAGTGGATAGTACGTTGGTTGATCGACAACTAACAACCGAAACAATTTGGCCAGCTGTATCTGTCGAGATCATGGCTATTGTGCTTTCCGTAAGTCAGCGATATTTGTTGTTACTTATTCCGCTTTCAACCAAGGTTCCCATGGAATCCGTACAAACGCAATGCTGCGGTGCTTATTGCAGTGGAGCTAACTTCTAACTTCTTTGAATGGATAACGAATAAAACGACTGAGATTTGCGCATAGTTTAAAGAAAGAAAGGAAGGCGGTTAAATGAAAATGGAAAATCAAGAAAAATATCCGGTTTAAAATATTATCTCGGAATCACTGGGTTTTATTTTATGCTGTGCAGTATTCTCTTGTTTTCTGTTATTTTGTCGAAGTCATTCACAAGAAATAAGTAAGCATTGTTATGAACGTTTTACATACGCAACAACGTAATGCATGTAATGTTTTAATGAAGTAGCTTATTTCTTACGTAAACAAAGTCAACATCTAGAACCTCTTGAGCAGCAATACGAGACGTCATGAGCTTGAGCTTAAAAGTGGCTTGATGGCAAACTTCTTTAGAGGGAAGTTTTTAATTGATATATAAATAATTGTTAGTTCACAAAGAATGTCAAATAAAAACCAAAAATGTTTAAAAAAATATTGCATCAAAAACGTAGGATACTAGATTAATAACGAAACGTGACATTGACATTGAGAAGCAAGTAAAAGACAGACTTCTTCGGAAGGAAGATCTCTTTTGATCTTTAAATATTTTTAAGTTCATAATGACCATAAACTTTCTGAAAAAAATAAATCGCAGCGAAAATATAAATACCGGTCAAGGGCGCTCAACGAATTTGCGAAAGAGGGGACATAACTAAGGGGCGCAACCCATTGGCATACGCCTCTCCCTTAGGACCGTAAGTGGCATAAACTGTTTGCATGGGGATTTAGGATTACTCCTCAAGAAAGAATTAACACTTTGTAGTCAGAAAAGGTGCATTATGAGCATTTTTTATTACTTTATTTTCCTATATTGATATAAAAGTACAATAAGATTGTGTAAGAGGGGGCACGCCCCGGCTGCGCCTCCACCCCTCTTAATCCGCTTTTGCCAGTCGGCAGTAAGGAAACTGTATCCGGTAAAGCCTAACAATGGCACTGTAACGCGCAGTTTACCTCGATATGATGAAAAATGACATCAACGAAGACACATAGCTACTTCAGATTACATTAATATATTTAAACCTTAGACAATAGCACTGTCACGCGCAGTTTACCTCGATATGCTAAAAAAATGACATGAAAGAAGACACATAGCTACTTCAGATTACATTAAGATATTTAAACTTAAGACAATAGCTCTATAAAGGTCGTTTTAAGAAATTTTAAACAGCTACCTGCTGTCGAGCAATTCGTCTTCCTATTTTTTGTTTCTTCTATATCAACATTCAATTAAACCCTTGTAATTAAGAAAATTCCCTCAAAGATTTTTGATTCTGATTTATCGATTTATATAAACACTATCAAATCCTTAATCTTCTGAATAAATGTTTTATTGAAGTGTCAAGAAATAATAGATTCAACCTATGACAAAGACCTTATGATGGTCGTTTATAGAAGTTAAAAACAGCTAGCTCTTGTTAAGCAATCGCCTTCCTTTTTTACTTCTACGTAAATTTAAAATAAAACCCTGTAATAAAGACCATGCACACAAACAATGTGAATCCTGATATAAAGTAAGTATTGTATTAGTGTTAAAGCTAGCTTACTTGATCTGTCTGTTTCACTGTCCTTAAGGCGTTTTTATTACGTTTAAAGTTTCCGAGGTAAATTGGTATAAAGTCATTAATTGCCTACGACATAAGTTTTTATAGAGTATAGATTTAAGAAAGGATATCATAACATTAATGCAATAAATAAAGGCTATGTTGGATCAGAATTGGTCACAGATCTCATTTGCGAAAAATGGAAACTAATTGTTCAAGCTGTATAGTCAAATGTGTCACAATTCCTGTGAAAACTCGATTTTCTTATTAATAAACCGTTGAACATATTGGTTCTAAGATTGTAATCTTTGGAAAAGCACTACCCTAGCCGAACTTAAACCGTTTACTATATAATTGATAACGAGCTCATAGCCAACAATCTTCAATCTCCAGCAGGACCTTACTAAAGAAATGTAGATGCTATCCTATTGAGGCTAACCGTTATCCATTATGGCTTTATCTTGACTGCTAAACCGACCTCTGGGGAACATTTCCTTGGTGATCACACTGCAGTTTGCCCCTTCTACTGGCGAAATCCTGTTAAAGAACAAACACACAACATTCATTGGCTGGAAATATATAAGGATACTCATGTTCTCTTTTAATTACCTCATGCTGTATTGGTATCAATCAAGGATTTATAAGAAGTGAAAAAGCTTGTTCTCCTGAAGCTTCAAATTTTGATACCCAATGCAATATTTGTATCAGTTGCTGACTTTTAAACACTCATTTTATATAGTATATATGTACTGTGTTGTTTGTGGAGTTTTGAGCTGTTGTATCAGGATTGTGATTGTTTGTTTTTGTTGTCTATGTCTTTGGCATTGACCCTGTGTAATCAAAAGGTTTTTTTGTTTAATCTTTCGACTTCTGTACTTGTTTTTGTAGTTTTTTTATCTAAATGTTTATAAAATGTAATAAAGCGTGTTTTCTTGAAGCTTAAAATCTTTGATTACCCCATGCAGTATTCGTATCAATTGCTGATTTTTAAGATGTCAAGAATGATTGACCATTACTATATTTAACATGAATTATAGTTCTCACCTGAATTAGGACATGAACGGACCTATGCAAATGTTCAACACCTTAGGTGCTTCATTGTCATATAAATGTCAGTCCATTATTATTTATCCTTTTTTCTATACTAAACATTACAGACTTACACAGTGGGTAGTGTATCGATATGGAGATCGAAACGTAGTATTCACGAATATACAGGAGCAGAAACACTCATTTTCGAGCAAAACATCAATACTTTTAAATATATTCATTACTTTCTTTTTGAAAGACATGACGAGCACGGAACGCGGGATGATTATTTCTTTTAATCGGTGCCTTTTTTTTTGAGAATAGATTTGTTAAGTCATAAAAGTCGAGAAAGGTGATATCAACAAATGGAAGGAGTACAATTTACGAACCGCACACCAGGAAACTCATTTGACGTAAAGTTCCAAATGACAAATATCACTTCATCATTTATAGAAAAATCGTTTAAAGGTTTTAATTATAAGTTATCCGTGCAAAACATAATTGTTCATTAAAGAATATCTTTGTAAGTCCATCTTTTCTTCACGAATTTGAAAGCACCTGCTCCATCTTAATTTTAAATACTGCTCGATTCTACGTCGTAGGTATGTAATTGACAGTTCTAGTTTGATTGACTGCTATAAAATGTGCAACATTTTCATTATAATAACCCCTAGCTAAAGCGATATTCTATGTTGAAGATAGATTAAGACATATACAATGGCCACACAAGACCAAAACATAAATAACCACAGAGCAATGTGTACCTGAATTTAGAACCATAAGTGAACTCCTCGTTACCAACGTCGGTAATAGAGTATTGGTAACGGTAGGTGAGAAAGATGTTATGTGAACTGTAACCCGTGGCGTCGATGCGCCACATGGCCTCCAGTAGCTTGCCGGACATCTGTATGAGAAACATACGCCGTTATGAACACATGTATTGATGAAAGCTTCCCTAAGTTCTGCTTGCGTTCGCTCACGTAAGCTGTCTGTTCAATCGAAACATCTCGGCCATTATCCAACAGATACGAACTCGGAACTATTACGGGTATCTAAAAATAGTCCATCATGGAAATGCCCATTTTGAAAACGTGTTGTATGTGTTTTTGACCGTCAAAATACATACTTACTATTTTAGAAAAGAGAAGTGTATAGACATAAAACCGGTACAAAAATGTTTTATTCAGGTTTCTCCAGACACAAATATTTTTCCAAATTCATTGTTCATGTTATCGAATGTGTCTACTTAGCGTATTGATAATTGATTTAATCGCCGACAGCGTCATCACAATTTCGTATATCTGTAACTTTTTATGAGATATATCCCTTAGCTTGTCGGGGATAAGTTATTACACTTGCTAAGTGTGTTTATATGTCTGTTGCATCGCAGCTCATACAAAGCAAATGGTGAAACAAATCGCAAAGTCAGCAGCAAACACCTTTTAGCTAGCCATTACTGAACAGTTTCTAGGGGACCTTAAAAATTCAAGATGATGCAATAATAGGCTTATTATTGCCAGTAAGTTACTTCAGGAAGTAGTTTAACATTACGAATGATCCATCCGATTTATACAGTACATCTAAAGTTAAACTATTTAAGTTTTAGTTTGAATGAGACTTTTATTGACGCCAACCATTGTGGCGAATTCAACATTGTCAACGCTCGGGCTACATTTGACTTTTAAATGTACTAATATATTTGCAAAATACAACACACACGGGTCGGTCGACCAAGGTTCCGCGCAGAATGCGCAGAAGTCTTGTTACTTTTCGAAATAACTAAACATTTCCTACCGTGTTACGGAACACTCAAAGACTCAAGGTGTCCCGGCTCCGGGGGACTCGCCGGCACCCCAAAGGTGCGTCTTGCGGGCTGCATAGGGCGGGGTTGATCTTCTGACCGCGACCCTGTAACTACGGTTATAGATTTCAAGTATTGCAAGGAAAAGTTAGTACTACAAAATAACTAATTTATTACAATGAAAGGTGTTAATATATGAAACGACAATTATATTTAATGTTTTGAAAGTATGCACCATGCATTATGTCGACGCATCTTAAGTCCCTGATACCAGTATTTAGGAAAGCTCTTGGACAGGTACGACCGTGACAATGAAGCTTCTGTCGTTGTAAGATTAACAAGTTCTAAATAAATGATTTATTAATTATATATTTACACCTCATCTTCCATTTCTCAAAAGAACTGCCTTTCGGCAATCGCGAATATTTGCCGATAATGAAACATTTTCGGATATGGTCCGATCGCAAATCATCGCATAACAATATACATGTGAAATGAAAGTTGTTCAACTTTTTATTATTTGTTTTGAATCAGCAGGCTCCGAAAAACTAATTTATTCCCGCGATATTGTGACGTCATTTGATCAAACTGTTTCCGGTTACGTTCGGGTCGTTCTATTTACAGAACGGGTGAGGAAGTATTACATTTAGGTTTCCTAAATAAAATTATGTAATTTTTAACAACTCTTGAATAAAAAATGAACTATTGGTGAATTGCATGACTGATGTCATTATTGGGGTAAGAACGCAGTTGGACTTGGTAAAAATGTGGAGTCCAAAAGACATCAATCCCGCAATTTATTTGATAAAAAATAAAAAATTATACGTAAATGCAACTTAACACACCAATAAGGAAGAGTTTATTTTCAAGTTTAAAGTAAATCAGGGATGTGTTTAGAGTTGAAAGGAAACAAACACACAGTATGTGTTTTTACAAGTTTATGGTAAGCAACCAATAAGGATGTGTTTTTACAACTTTAAAGTAAACAACCAATCAGGATGTGTTTTTACAAGTTTAAGGTAAACAACCAATAAGGATGTACTTTTTACAAGTATAAGGTAAACAACCAATAAGGATGTATTTTTACAAGTTTAAGGTAAATAACCAATAAGGATGTGTTTTTACAAGTTTAAAGTAAACAACCAGTGTGTGTGTTTACACAAAGTAAGGTAAACAACCAATCAGTGTTTGTGTTTACAAGTATTAGGTAAACAACCAATAAGGATGTGTTTTTACAAGTTTAAAGTAAACAACCAATAAGGATGTGTTTTTACAAGTTTAAAGTAAACAACCAATCAGTGTGTGTGTTTACAAAAATAAGGTAAACAACCAATCAGTGTGTGTGTTTACAAGTATAAGGTAAACTACCAATCGGGGTGTGGTTTTTTTAAGTTTAAAAGACACAAACAATCAGTGTGTATTTTTACATGTTTAAGTTAAACAACCAATCAGTGTGTGTGTTTACAAGTATAAGGTAAACAACCAATAAGGATGTGTTTTTACAAGTTTAAAGTAAACAACCAATCAGTGTGTGTTTTTACATGTTTAAGTTAAACAACCAATCAGGGTGTGCTTTTTAAGATTAAAGTGAACAATCCATCTGTGTGTGATTTTACAAGTTTACGGTAAACAACCAATCAGTGTCCGTGTTTTAAGCTTAAAGGAAACAAACAATCAGTGTGTGTTTTTATAAGTTTAAGGCAAACAACCCATCAGTGTGTTTACACGATTAAAGTAAACAACCAATCAGTTTGTGTTTTTAAAATTTTGAGGTAAAGAACCAATCTGGGTGTGTTTTTTAAGTCTAAAAGAAACAAACAATCACTGTGTGTTTTTACAAGTTTAAGGTTAACAACCAATCAGTGTGTGTTTTTAAGCTTAAGGGAAACAAACACTCAGGATGTGTTCTTACAAGTTTAAACTAAACAACTACACAATGTCTGTGTTTTAGCTTAAAGGAAACAAACAATCAGTGTTTGTTTTTAAGCATAAAGAAAACAAACACTCAGAGTGTGTGTTTTAAGCATAAAGAAAACAAGCACACTCAGTGTGTGTGTGTTTTAAGCTTATAGGAAACAAGCACCCAGGGTGTGTGTTTTAAGCATAAAGAAAACAGGCACTCAGGGTTTGTGTTTTAAGCTTATAAGAATAGGCCTTCTAGATAAGTTTACACCGATTTGTTTTCACCCAATTCGAACGAAAGCTGACAACTTATAAAATCAGACTCGAGTGCGTTACCTGGGTAGAAACCAGTGTTTGTGTCGCTGTCGAGAGGTCATGAGAAGGTACCCTTGTTGGGGATCGAACCCACAACATCTTGACACCTATACCACTAGACAACTATCACTGGTCTCTTCTTGTGCGTTACATGAATAAATATATTCTTATCGTTTCTACCATCGTCGTGCCTTTAAGGCAATGCGTCAAGGACGGGACCAGGCTAAATGTAACATTTAAACGGCTTTGCCATTCACCAAGCGAGGGACAAGATCTACAATCATTGAGCATTGAAGGATAATAAAGGTTAAAGCCACCAATTGCTGAAAAATAAACATCGGGTTTCTAAATGTGTCTGTGATAAAACCAAGGTCAAAATAATCAATACATACCTGATTCCTTATTTACTTCCGATGTACTGTGGCATTTAATTTAAGATACAAGTTAGAAAATAAATTATTTGTTTAATCCTGTACCAAACACGAACCTTTGCATGCCTTGACTCGGTTTCAGAAAGAAATCCCAACCAAAATTTTAACACCAGTAGCTTCAAAGTTGACATTCTTACTTACATTAAGGCATTAGTTAACTTTAGAAAGATCAGATATTAGTAAGTAAATCTTAAATATCGCCTGAAATATCGATGAAAAGAATAGCCTCGGGAAAATATAAATTGATGATGAGATGTAACATGTGTTCTTGATGTATAAGTAATTATCATTACATAAACATTTCAGACATACCGCAGGCGTCACGTATTTCCCTCAAACAACAAGGAATACAACCACAACAACAACAACCGCAACAACAACACCAACAATAACAACACCAACAATAACAACAACTACATCAGCAACAAAATCAGCAACAACACCAACAACAAGAACAACAACAACAACAACAACAACAATCCATACGAGTATAATGGCAATTTTGTATGGCAATAACTAAAAAGATCAGTTCACTGAAGATGCTCAAGAAGTTTTTCAATAAAAACGGATTTCCAGCGCATATAGATCACAAAGGAAAAGTTGTAAGGTTGGAACAAACTTGGTAGAAAGTAGAGAGCTGGGCGAAGTGACATTGAGAGCAGGTTTTTACCTTTTTCTCAAGATAAATAAAGAACTAAAAATATTTTACCTAACTTTGGCTACATTTATGAAGTTATATCTATATCAATGCAAGTAAAATATAGTTTGTACAAGCGCGCTCGCACGTTCAGTCTATTATATTTGTCTGAATGTAACGGCATTCTCCTTATAATTATCCACTTTTGTATTGTAAACAAACTTACTTAAACCGACCATCTTCTTTAAACTACTTAGGTTGATGTTGTTTATTAAGACTTAGTTCCACAGTTTACGACGAAATGTAAACATTGCCACATTGAAAATACTTGTGTAAGATACAAAAATAGTTAATTAAAGTCAGGTTTGTGACATCAAGAAACATTAGCTTAATAAGCTATTTACCGACATGAAGAACACACATATATATCATTACAAAACATAACAATGAACTGGTGACCTGGAAAACGAAAGAAGCATATAGCTATAGATTAGTTTCACCCAGTAAATTTATATTTAACTGACCGTTCCAAGGCGGTTCCTAACAATCCTTCATACATACAAATACTTGTTTTATATAGTATATATGCTCTGTGTTGTTTGTGGAGTTTTGTGCTGTTGTTCCATGTTTCTTGTTTATGATTTTTTTGTTTTGTGTTCTATGTCTTTGGCGTTTACCCAGTGCCATTAAACCGGGTTTATGTTTAAACCTTTTGCTACTGATCTTGTTTTTGTATTTTTTCACATTCTTCAGTCAAACAAGTCTTTAGATTGGAATTATTTATTGCAAAAGCCATTTCTATTGATTCAGACAATTACAATGGCGGACTTATACACATTGACGTTTCAAAAATGAAATGTTGACATCATTTCAATCTGTTAAAACATGTCGTTAAGAGACATGTATATCGTTTTTATTGTATTAACTTTCGAATGCAAAGGAGGAACGAAATTCTTCTACTTCCTTTTTGCTTCATGAATTAGCAATTTCAAGAACACATCTGCATAAGTGACTAAAATTAGTAATAAGATTAATTAAAACAACGAAAAGAATGAAACTAAGTGAAATATGCCGATAGCTATAGAATATTTGTAATTTTCTATTTTTATTTTGACGTCGACTTCATAAGTAAAGATATCCCAGTTGTCACGGCAACACAATAATAACATAATTTTAGGAAAGATACAAACCACTGGTACGTAAACATTGTCTATGCATCCAAAAGGAAGGTGAATGCACAAAAAACTAAGGGGAATAACTGCTGTATAGCATCACTTGTAAAAAGTGTAGTTATCGCCCTGCAACTGTTTTTAAATCATAGGGATATCACTAGGATGTAGTGTTCGGGAAATAACTGGTCTATTATTTCGCCATATGTAATATTATTGTAGTTACCGCCCCTCAGCTGAGTTATAATGCCAACTGGGATAAAAGTTGTGCAGTTGTATTATAAACGCTTATTATATAGGCAGCTTTGTTTGACGTCGAACAAATCTCTTAACATAAAGGATTCAGTGAACAAACAAACATGTACATATGACACAAATTCAGGGCAAGGAAAAGTATATGTTTAGATGCTTTCTTTCTCTGTATGATGTTGCGGTATTTAGGGGTTTCAACCAGGTTAAAGGTCTTATGATGGCACGTTTTTCAACGATTATCAGTAATGTAAAACAAACTAATCCTTTATAAATTATACCAAGTTCGACCAGGGTTGGTTATCATTACATACTTACGAAATAATTTGGTATTCGTTGCGAAAAAGAATGTTCCCGGCATAACATTATATAACCTTCTATAGAAAATAACAAAATTAGTGCAACTACAATGCTTTTAATATTGAAGTCTCAGAGAAGCACTTGGGAAACTGATAAATATGTACAGCATGAACTTGCAACATGAGCAAAGTATGTGTAAATAACTAAATGCTTCACAGAAAATAGAATTTACAGACGTGGTCGACTGGAAAAGGAAAAACTAAAAAAAACCTCTTTTTGGGGAAAACCCGTTTGTCATAGCAATTAACAGGATTTGTCGTATGCTACTAGATGTAGAGCCTCATCACCCGTAAGCTCCTTAACAACAATGTATAGAAATGATATAAATGTAAATTATTAATGTTATCGTGCGAAATCGAGTTGCACAGGTGTATATATTATCGCTATGTTTTTCGTAGATAAGTGAAAACACAGTTGATAATTCATGTGACGAAATTACATGATATAGAAAACTTTAGCAGACCATAATTATTTTCTTGTAGAATAAAACAATTATTTGAATCGATGTGAACGTATCGGTTCTCCAAAGCTGATTGCATTTGTAGTCTTATGCGTACGAATCATTCGTGCTTATAAACGCCATCTGGGTGGTAATTCATTATAAACAAAGGAAATTCTTCAAGACATGAAGGTGACATGATTTCAACGCTGATTGGGCTGAATTTGAGGTGTAGAGAATACGTTCGTTCACCTCTAGGTGCATTTTACCCCATTGTGAATGTTTTTGGACATTTATATTTGCACCATATCTTACAAACTGATCAGTTTATGTTATGTATTTTTAACTGACACTGAAATTCATTTTTTTCTTTTATTTCTCTTCAAAATTCAACAATGAGGTGTGACTTAATTATGAGTAACAAAACCTGTACAATAACCAAACCAATGATAGAATTAAAACTTCATCACATGTTACTCACATGAATATTACATATTAATCACAAAATATCTGTTACATTAGCCATCAGATACATTCTCTTGTACATAGTAACAATGGTATTTTCTTAGAAGCAAAGTATACAAAAAAAATCAGCGTCTAAGAAGTTCAATACTAAAATAAAACGAAAAAAATCATACCTTACAGTCATGTTCAAAATCACACTAAGGTATATACTTAAAGTATAGAAGTAATAATGTATGTTGACAACTTAGTAAAAGAACAAAAACTGATTATGTAAAAATGTCCTCTAATATGGCACAACGAGTTTAACAGATCCATTGATTTATCAGAACACATTATCATATGTGACATAATCTGCTAAGGTGAGTATTGGTGAGACATTGATGTAAGTATTATTAAACGAAAAGCAAATTTTAAGCAAGAGATATGATAACATAACAAACGTATAATTATGCATAATATTAAATACAGTAACAGTTTTGATAACATATAAGAATAGCTATGCTTGACTGCTAATGAGGCATGAAATCTCGAAAAATGAAATTTGTGTTATTGAAGTTAAAAAACCCACACCTAAACCAAGAGATAGAATTACAGAACAAAAGTTAAGTTATGCATAAAATTAAATTAAGAACTTTACAAAAATATGTAAAAAAAAAGCCATTATTGCCTGCTTGCGGGGCATAATAACCTCGCAAAATACAAACTTACTCTCCGTTTAATCTTCTATTTTTGAATCTAAATTATTTTGATCGTTCAATGAATGCATACAGCCATCAAATTGACATAAGTATATTTGACAAATACTTCATGGAAGAACATCCGTACATAATTCACTATGAACTAAATAACACGTTCAAACTACAAAAACAAAAATCATTTCCTAATCAAAGACTTAGTTATAATTTCATCACATGTTACCCACAAAAATAATTTATCTACAAAATGTCTGTTAAATTTAACATCAAGTACATTATATTGTACATATTTAAAAAGATATTTTCTAAAAATCAAAGTATGCAGAATATATTTCAGCGCCTAAGAAATTCAATACTAAAATAGAAAAAAAATGCTCATTAAATACTGTCATACCTCATAGTCATGTTCTAAATCGTACTAAGGTATGTAAATGAAGTGTAGAAGTAATATTATATGTTGGCAACTTAGTAAAACACCAAAATGGTTCATAAAAAAGTCATCTTATATGGCTCAACGAGTTAAACAGATTCATTGAATAATCACAGCACATGTCATTAGCATATGTTACATATTCTGCGAAGATGAAAAATAATGAGACAAACATGTTAGTATTATTTATCAAAAAGAAAATTCTAATCAAGAGATATGATAACATACCAAGCGTATTATTATGCATGAAATTAAATTATAATACCTTTTCGAAACATGAAAAAGAAGCTATGATGCTTATGAGGCATGATATCTCGCAATATGAACTTTGTGTTATTGACTTTAATACAAAAACTTTAACCAAGAGATAGAATTACAGAATAAAAGAATAGAAGTTTAGTTATAAAAATATTAAATGAAGAACCTTTTAGAAAAATTGTAAAAGTAGCCATTATTTTGCCTGCTTATGAGGCATGAAAACTTCGCAAAATAAAAACGTCACTTTTTTCTCCTCATGGCCTTTTTTCGCTGACAACGTCACATTTGTTTTCTTTTATTTTTCTATTTTTGAATCTATATTATTTTGAGCGTTCAATGAATGCATACAACCATCAAATTGAAATTAGTTCATTTGCCAAATACTTCATGGAAGTGCACTCGTACATAATTCAATATTAACTAAATAACACGTTCGAATCACACACAAAAAAATTGTTTCCAAACCAAAGACTTAATTATAATTTAATCATATGTAGCTCACATGAATAATAACTATTTACTACAAAACATGTGTTAAATTTAACATGAAATACATTTTCTTGTACATAGTAACTATGATTTATTCTAAAAAGCAAAGTATACCAAAATATTATTTCAGCGTCTTAAAAATCCAATACTAAAATAGAAAAAAGTATGTCCATTAAATACTGTCATACCTAACAGTAATGTTCAAAATCATACTAAGGAATGCACATGAAGTGTAGCAGTACGATTGTTTTTCGTCAAGTTAGTATATTAATTTGGGCTTTCAATGAATGTATACAACCATCATGGAAGGGCACTCGAAAACAATTCATTATAAACTTATTAGAAATATATCAAAAGCAAGTCAAAATCTGTATCCTTGCGTAACGGCCGATTTTGACTTATGATGCTCAAACATCATGAATACAATACCTCCTTTCATAATTAATTCATTAAGATACAATACTTACTTCCATAATTAATTCTTATTTTTTTCTAAAAAGACATAATAATGAGACATGTCTAATTTTAATCCAAATGACATGGCTTTTGAAGACATTATTTTTTGAACACATCATCCACAACATGAGCAACAAGGCGAAAGAAAAATAGAACTCGATTGTTTCTATCAATTTTGAAACATTTGCAATATACGATATTAGTTAAGCAGAGCTGCTTTAGGGTAAGCGCTCTTTTAATTACAAAGGGTAAGATAAAATCGCAACAATGCGACAAAACTATGCTTACATTTTTGCAGCCAAAACAATTTCATACAAAAGTGATATTTCTATATAAGATTCATAACTAAAGATCCTTTATTCCTCAAATTATTCAGCTGACATCTTTTTTCATATAATCAACAGTGGCTCTGGCCTTAGACTTCAACCCGCCCCAAATGCAAAACATAGGTACATTCTCATATCAAATTCTATCAGACCAGATTTTGCTCGCAATATATCATTCAAAGTTACTTTACTGAGGCACACACAGTTTAAATCCATAAGGATGTCCGCAAACGATATCTTTATCCTGAATATATCCCTCAGTCATTGACATCAGCCTACATGTTATTTAATATAAATGGGTTTAAAACACTGCATCGCTTGGAACGTTTTGTGGATATAAAATTACATTGTATAGTTACTTTACACTGTTGAAAATATCTTAGTTACAGATTCGTCCCCTATGGTACTTTATGAAACGGCTCCAGGTGTTGAAATGAATTGTTGATATAAAATGATACGATTTTGTTACTATTCTTAAGAAGATTTAACAATACAAAGTATATTTATTCGAACGCAAAACCTTTTACTGTTTACAGTGCTAAAGGTTTTTAAACTATTTTTGTTCAATTATTGTTCCTAGTTTTTGTTTGTTCGCCCTCAACGCAGCTTCACACAGCCTGAAAGAAATAAAAACAACTTCTTAACGCTTTTGCTCATACCGAAGTAAGTGCATATGTGTTCCAAATTAAAACCAAAACATATAAGACAATGCCAAATATACCAGCGTCTTTGCTTTGAGTAGGACAACGCATTTCAGTGCAATGCTTACACGATTTCCTTACATGTAAAACAATGGACACCACCGGGACAAATCAGAAGTCTTAAATTTTAAGTGAAACTCGTATTTTAAATCAATACGTTAACAAGTATGCCAAACATAAATTTTGAGTGATTACCCTTTAACTACTTACTAAGTCATGCATTTATAGAAGCTATTCATTACTGATACCAAGAAGAAAATCGTTCATTCCATAGCTGAAAACGCACAATGTATCAAATGACTGATGGGTCCTTAAATATTTAGAGTGGTTAGCTATCGTATCATAAGGTCGATGTATCATTCATAAAAACATTGGGTTTGATATCTATTCATCCTTTTAATTGTGGTAATGCTTATTTTGGAGTAAGAGTATATTTTTAACCATGATCCTGTTTTAACCTATCGAGAAATTGGAAGTCGTCATTTAATTGTTAGTGTGGAAATTCATTGAAATGAAACGTTTAAATTAGAAGACATAACCATACTAAGGCATATACACTTCTTTGGTGGAGTATTTTTCGGTAGCACAAAACTGTTAAGTATGAACCTTGAAAATCAGGCCCCAATATCATGCTTAACTCAAGTCAAATCTCAATCTAAACTCATTATATGCTATACATGCATTGTATGATTTAAAACCTTGCATGCTTTTTATGCTTTTTGAAAACGCTTTTTTTCATAGAAATTGTAGTTTAAGAGATTTTGTCAATAAGTCGAAGAAAACCCTATTCTAGAGTAAAACGTTTTTGGATGATTTGGGGTAAATTGAGTTTAGACTGTTAACTATCAATGGTGAACTGTCGATGACAGCCTTTAACTGGCTTTATAAGATTGAATATGCAAATTTAAGTTTTAATTCATATGTCCGTAAAACAAACTTGTATTGATACAATGCGTGTTTGTGTTTTAGTTTTTGTATACAAATATTCCGACACCCCATTAAGAACATACGTTCACTGAGATACTTGTTAAACACAATACAGGCACTCGTGAAACTAAGTTCACAAGTAATATACTGGACTGAATATGTTTTTTATCAATATTCATGAAATGCATTTTTTAAAGTTTATCAGTGTAAATGTGTTGTGGATATGTATTGTAAGCGAAGAAAAAGTCGGCTTTCGTTTCCCTTAACAGTGAAATGGCGTAGAAAAGAGTTCATGTGGCTGTACCAAACGAATTGACCGTCAACATATATTCATGGTCCAAAGGCCTAGATGTATCCGGTAAGCATTTTAACAAAAAAAAGACATGAGAATCTTACTCGATTCAGTTCCAAATTACAATCGCAGAGTTTGTCAAGGACATCAGTTTCTTGAATTTGTCGGAACGTTTTTCCGCATAAAAAGCACTCGACGGCATCATGGTAACGATCAGAACCTGAAACAGGAAAATAATTTGAATATCTACACATCGGGCATAGATTCTGGCAGTCATTGTGTTATAAATTGGTGCTTTTTTGAACATAATTTAATGGTCAAGTGTGGTTTGTAGATAAAAAGATATTGAATCAGTCAAAGGTCACCAAATGAAAATGATCCTATGTGAGACAAATAAGGTTAACAATGTCCTAGATGAATGTCAGTGGTACATGTTTGATCTTCGGCAAACTAATATTGTGAACCGAATACTTCACGCATCTAAACTGTCATCAATATAAACGATCTCGTTGCAGAACTTAAATCTTATAGCATGTCTTAGATATTGTGACCATTAACATTGTATCAAAGTGTTGCATTAATTTAACAATAACGAAAAAGGTATCAATTAATTTGTAAAACATCGTAAGATATTGGATACCTCTGAAAATGAAGTTGGCTTGTGCCATTTCCGCGGAAGTAGGTTTCTGGTGTGGCCAGCTCCTGGCATGGCCTTCGAAAGATTTCAGCCGCTTTTTATACGCTTTATACTTTGGGTGTTTTATATTGACTTGAAATCTGTTTCGCGGTTGACTATTGTACTCGCCGGTTGCGCCGCCTGATACCTCCAGATTTTGGTCCTGACTTGGACAATGTTTCCTCTTCGGCTGCAAGAGTCGACTTTGTTCTACGCCAGTAAAACTTGTAGCTGGCGCGTTCCTATTAAAAGTCTCGTTGTAATCGCGACTGTTTGGTGGATAAGCAACTGCATCTGCATGTCTTTCCCGTCGGTACTCATTTGCCGACGTACTTATAGCAAGAGCTTCGAATTTTGAACTAATTGGGGATCCAAACGGACTACTCTCCAGCTCGGCATGACCCTCTCGAATATCCGGCTGATATGCATTACCGTTTTCATTCACCAATAGTCCATTTGAGGCTAAACTGTTTTCCGTATCAAAAGAGACTACGTGCCTTTCTGTAGGTCGTTCGAATTCCGTTAATGACGTTACAAATGCGTGTCGCCCTCCCATAGTCTCTTCCTGACGATTATACGGAATACTTGGCACATTATCTGCTTCGATAATAGACAGATGACCATGAGCTGTTTGATTGTTGTCCGACATTGTCTGAAATAATAACTAGTTGTATAGGCATGCAATCTTTAAATATACATATAGATTAAGCAGGTTCGTGTAAGACTGGCCGGTCAGTTTAAATGTAAGTCAAGCATGGGCGTTTCGCTCTCGAAAACTGCCAACCCTTTGAATAATACACACTTCTTAAATCAAACGCCCTTGGCTTCTTTTATTTTCATATTTCATTTTTGCGTTTGTTTAATTTAAATTTTGACTTCATCTTCAATTATTATTGCAACATTTCCTGTTCAGAGGAGTACACATACAAGTGTACATTTTTTATAGATAATATCATACTTCCTGGTCCATTCAGGACGCAATTTTGAATACAAAATATTGCGCAAGGTTATCTTTCCAATTATTGACTTAGAGGGTCCACGCTAACAAATTAAGCAAAACAATTTTTACACAACTCCATTCAGGGTTCGGCTATGCAAAACAAATATGAGTAATTAGTCTGACTTTAAAGCTGCACTCTCACATATTGATGATTTTGACAACTTTGATTTTATGTCTTGGAACAAGACAACTTTTACGAGAATCCATGGAAACCATTTAAGACTGCTGCCAAAAAACAGATCGCAGATGTTTATATCACATTTTAAAAATCGATGTTTTATGCATATTTCTTACACCGTTTGTAACGGTTTTTGCCTTAAAAATTAATTAAATAAATTGGAAAACGTACCAATATTCCGTTTGCTATATTCTTTTTACATGTATGCTTTTTATAAATGAAATTTATTTACATTGAATAATGAAAAGTGAGTTAAGACCATGAGAAATGACTACACAACTTTCACTTGGCATATGTATAATCATTCTGCTACTGAGCTTGTTTCTATAGTTTTTCGCATAAATATTCAGAACTATATTTGTAACTTTAAATATCTTTAAATGCCACGAACAGACTATTTACAGCTCTGTTAGTTTATTGCATTATTTTGATTGCTTTTGGGTTTATGATGTATTTGTCTTAATTAATGTAATTAGATTATTATGACATAATGACAATGTTTCGAATTGTTATAATAGTCCTAACTTTGTTAAAGCTTAATATCATGAAGATGAAAGAACAAATAGGTAAACTTGTTTACTTCAAATAAAAAGCAGACTTATTCTGACAAATTTTAACGACTTTCAGTCAGCTCCAGTTCTGTCAAACAATTCAATATACTTAATTACTGTATTGTTTGTAAAGAGCGAATTAAAATTAAGGTGTGGTAGAAAGTTTATGGATTTTGATGCCAACATTTTTAATATGTGCAAAATAGCAGTTAGGAAACTAAATATAATTCAGAGACTGAGTTACTTTTTGATAATCAATCTGTCTTATCATCTTTAGATTTTTTTATCAGATCCTATTTTAAAGATGGACTCTTACCCCTATTGGTAATTGGTTATGATATACCAAAATGAAGGAATAAATGCCGAAAACAGAGGTGCTTATGAAGGATACCGAGTTTAATTTGAAAGAAAGGTGCAGAAAACACGTTATTTCTACCTATAAGACTACAGATGATCTCAGTTAATCTTTCATCAATCACCAATCATTTAATATTTTTGCGTTTTCAGCCATTAAATACACGGCTACAATCTCTTTATCAGTAATTGATATTTTTCATAAGTACATCATTCAGTATAAAGTTATAGAGGATATTTGTTTATTTCAGTGTAAGATCGTATTTTATTTCACGAGTGTCATAGAAAAACATATTTTCACGAGTGGCGAAGCCACGAGTGAAAATGTAGTTTTTTATGATCACGAGTGAAATTAAATACGATTTTACACTGAAATAAACAAATTTTCTGTTTCTTTTATGCTTATTTTCGGAGTTTTATTTGTTTTGTTTTTATTTATTTCTGAATTACCGCCTTTTTTGAAAAGGGTGGGCTTTACGCCGCTACCCGTGGGGCGCCCCTCATGCATAATTATAGCTGTCAACTTTTCTACTTTCGGTTTGCTGAGAAATAGTTCTCTGCTATTCATTCTTATTGCTTAATATTCGCTCGTTTTTTATTGCAAAGCTTTATGAATAGTAAACATTAAGTATTATTAGTGCACTAATGTTCCAAAAAATAATGAAAACACTTTTTATTTTAACCAAATTACTACGCCGCTATTTATAGAATGAAAATTTGGAAGGTCAAATGTGTTAGCAAAACAACTGTGGATACTCATTGGATTTTAACCATTCTTCTTAGTTTAAGACTGCATATACGCGTGTTTTTAAAGTAAGTTAATATTCAGTCATCTTACTGTCAGAGACCAGTCTGTTTCGCTTTATAATGTTTGTTTTCCGGAAGAGTAAATGCCACGCTAGTTTGTTGACACATTTTGAGATGTGGGTGGGGTAAAAAATATCGGATCTATCTGTAAATTGTTGTGTGAATTCTCCAGGAAGCTCATCTTACGTACTACAACGGTTAACAGTTCAAAATACATTTGAACGATGCTATAAAATTTTATTTATGTTCGAACAGTTGTTTTTGTCTGTAATTTGTTTGAAATGAAAGCAAATGTTCGAACATTCAGCTTCAAAGATCAGTAAAATGTTTGATAAACGGGATAACCGGTAATAAACGGTAAGTTGTTAATTTCCAATTATATATTTAATTAAATTTATAAAATATTTCTTTATTTTTTAAAACATTTTTTGACATAATTTACTGAAGTCCAGTGTTCTGTTTGACCAAGGCAAGTACATGTAACAACAAAGGATTTTAAAAGTAGTTCTGAAAATTGATATTTTCACTCCTTATTTTGCAGTGAAAATATCAAATTGATATTTTCACTGTTGTTATTTCACTGTTAAAACCCCATATTTCATCGTAAAGCATGAAAGAAAAAGGTTTATCACTCAAAATATATGTTTGTTATACATGTGTATGTATTGGTTTTGAATTAAAGTGTCACTTAAACTATTGTCCTATAGTTTTTACTTTTTGTGGCAAGACCAACAAAGACAAAATTGAAAACATTCATTTCAGAGCTTAAAAAATTGCTTTCAATGATTACACGTCAATTTATAAATATTTGTTTAAAATGATTCAATTTCTAACATAACATTTGAGCAAAAATGAATCGCTCTTGAAAACAAATGTATGTACGGTAAGGTTTCTCAACCCGTTTCGCTTTTTAAGACATGTAATTTTAATCTCAGATATAAAAATGTAGTGTAGATGCGCCATCGGTTAGTAAATATCAATATTGGAAACATTCTTTTCGCTATGAGGCCACCCAGGTATGGAACGGCCTCTCAAAGAAGGTGCTGTTAAAAATACCTTGAATTTAGAAGGCTGATCCGCACCGGACCAGTTCCATTTTAAAGATGCTCAATGTGCTTATAAGCAATTGTTACTGCAAAAAGAGAAATATTTGTTGTCTTTCTGAATATCATTAACATTTTTCTTAACGGAAAAGAAATTTTGTTTTCAATGGGGTGATTTATATGAACTGGATAAGATTTGGGTTTTGAAAAACAAGAAACGTTTTTAGCGGGCTTTTTTAAATATTCATTATCAAAATTTGATTCCATGGGTCAATTTTTGTTTTTATTTGTTTCAAATTTCTGAATGCAAAACATCTATCGACAACATTTAACTTCTTGAGGGGCTTTTTTCGTAAAGTTTACGATTTGGTGTATTCAAAACAGTGGTAGGTGCTGATATTTCCAGGACAGTGGTTTTGCAGAGATTTGGACGGTTGCCTGTGGGTAGGGATTGACACAATCATAGAATCAATCATGTAACTCTTCTTGCTAATGTCAGCAAAATAAATAAGTATTTCCAATTGCATGATAAACTGAGTACCTCATCTAAGCAATTATTTTCAAAGATCTTTTCTAGTAAGCTGAAAAAAGTAATATACCATGGTCTTATTCACATGTACATCATGTCAACTGTTGGGACCGTGCGTGACTGGCCGTACAAAAAGGAAAACTAGTGGATGCTATCATTAAATACAGTGCTTTAGATCATTTTACTTTAAGTTACTGTCTGCATGAATGTAAACGGCTTTTGTAAATACTCTTCCAATGTGTAACTTTTTTTAAACTGTATGCTTTTATTTCCAAATCATCAATTCGTTATTATATAGTGTTATGTTATGTATTTTTGCTATTCATGTCTGAAAAAATCCCATTGAGCTTTTTTTTTAGCATATACCCGACTTTAAATAAAGACTATAAGTATCTTCCATGGCCGATAGTGTAAGATAGGTTCATTCCGACCCGAGCGTAGTTTTTTTTTGCGGAAACGAGGTTTACCGAGCAAAACACACTGCGCGAGGGTCGGGATAAACCTATCTTACACGAGCGGCTATGGTAGATGCTTTTTCTCCCACATCAGTTAAACAAAATTGAATAGATATGCATTTTTTTTGCTGGAACTCTTTTGTGCTTAGTGAAAATAATTGCGTATGGATATGCGATAATTCGTGGTTGTCATGGATATGCGCGCAGTGATTCAGATTATGTTAATAGTCAAATCGATCTTTAAATAGTTCTAAGGAGAGTGAAGCATTATTTCTTAAAAGGTGCGTGAAAACTGTTTTATGGTGACATTTGAAGCGAGAAATAGTTAATTCGCGTTCTAAATATTGCCACAAGACAAGGTTTCCATGATGCTACAAACAACAGACTTCAACAAGGGAGGTAATTACAATGTGGCGACCATTAAAAAGGAGTTCCATACGGGCATGTTCTCTTCCCCCGTGGGCAAGATAAGAATTTCTAGCATGGTTAAATTATTGGATCTACTTATCTGAGGTGGGAGAATATTGTATCTAGTAATCTGCATTTATTATAATTTCGATGAATTTAACGAGAGGGACTTTCTGCGGTGCAGGAGTCAAAGCGTTACTGATAGGACCATATTTCTGCTGAATAAAATTTGAATTCAAGTAGATCCTGAGAAATATATTCCTATCTTAGTTCTATGTGGGACGCTTACAACTGACATATGCAATGACAAAACAATAGGAAATTCTTTTTATCTACCAAACCAACTATTGAAAAAAGAGAAAAGTGTAAATTACGACTCAAATAAACATACTCATATGAGCATTTATGGGCTATTACTATATACTCATATATATATAGTTTTGTTCCCTGACCAGGTGTGTTTAAATATCGTAAAACACAGGTGTGCCATAACATTATCTGAAATAGTTATCTTTATAGTTATGAGTGTGTTACATTTAAAATCTGATTAAAATTAGTATATTAGTATCAACTACAAAAAGGAAGGAATCAAACATAGTGCTTATAGTCGCTTAAAATAAACATAACAATAAAACCATTTCTAGGCTATGATCGTTTTATAAAACATTTCTGTATCGTTTATTTTGTCCCATGATTTATACGTTAGTGGGTAAATAGGTGACCCAATATGTGATATACGGGCAATGGAAAACATGCCCGTTTATCCCTAATCGGGTCACCATCTAAACCCGTAACGTATATACCACTTTGACATAACCTATAAGGATCTTTTTAATTATGTCACATGTTGCAAACGAATCATTTCGCGTCAAAAATGGTTTCATTGTATTTATTCCAGAATGGGTGAGCACTTGTTTACAAAGAGGACAGTCATGAGTAGGAATGAATAATAAGTATCTATGGAGATATACGTAGAACAAGTATGCATGAAGTACTAAATAACTTAAGAATGAAGAACACTTTTGAGCATGTATTTTTCATCTAATGACAATAAGAGAACATGCTGCAAGTTATATATATACCATTATATTCCTAGTTCTTGAAATGTAATAAGGTATTAAGAAATGACGTATTGATTTTGGCACAGAATCAAACTTAATTTAGTTGTAAACCTTCCAATTTTATTCAATTGACTGAATTATTCAGTTACTGTATTATATTCAAGCCCTTTAAATTTGAAACTTCGATATTGAAGTAAATCTGGTTTTTAAATAAGCCAAATGTCGGCAGAACCGTGCTTACAATTGTATTACTGTCACCATGTTAAAGTTATGTTAAATAAACGTGACATTGATAATTCTAACCTGACACCTAATTCTGCGCCTGCCCTTTTAAACTTAATACTTTAAGCTTTAAGTGAATCAGCGGAATACAAAAGCGGTAAAAAGTAGAGAAATTAATAACAAATATCCAATAACTACCGTTCGGACACTGTTTGAGAGCCACTGAGTCGTCCACAGTCAAAACCCTTTACCCGGATGACAGCTGCAAGTAGATAAGTTACAATTGTCGCAATTGCCAACTAATACGACTGTAGTTGATTACAAAAGCGATTTAAATCACTAGGCACGCGTAGCTTGCTAGACATTGAGACAGTCATTCGAAATATTGTTAGAGATGGTAGCGTTATCAGACGAAAACATGTTACGCTATCCCCATGTATCTAAATAAAAGAAATAAAGCCGAAACACTTGTCAAGAATCTTGTAATACTGCAGATCAAAATTGTCTCTATGGAACTTCAAGTTGAGTAAAGATTTAAAAGTTAACAATGATGATGTTTGCACCAATTTCACTTTAAAAAACGTTATGAAGGATCGGTCTGTATTGCAAAAGGATCTTGTTTAACCCTGCCATATGTTATAAATTAATTACTGACACCCCTTCGAACTAACAAAGCCCTTTAAAACTGTACTCACATGTTTGTTTACCAAATATTAGTAGATTTATACAACCAACAATATTATGTTACTTTTTGCGTAGGTTTTGACTCAATTCATTTTTGCCCCAAATAATTCTTCCTTTTGGTTTCATTTTAATTATGTCTTCATCTTTATTTGAAAATTTCCTGTTCAGAGGATTGCACGTATAATTGTACATTTATCATTGCAGATAAAATCATGATTCCTGGTCCACATTGGATGCAGTTTTGAATTGAAAGGGTAACAAAAGGATGTATTCAGATACTGCCTTTAGAGGTTCTACGCTAACAAAAATGCAAAGTCATTATTATACACCTCCATTCAGGGTTCGGCTATGTAAAACAAATATGAGTTATTATTCTGACTTTAATACTGTTAATGAGAAGTGTTTATACAATTAAATACTTGATTTACTTCATTGTCTGATCAAAAATATTTTTTAATCTGTTCTCTTACTTAAAAACTCTAAAAATTTCTTTCCTTTAACAACTATTTCTCTATCGTACAATAGATTAATTAAGAAATGAGGTTTAAATGAGTACATTTTATTTCAAGGAAAAAAGTCCATGAAGCAAACTTTTTCAATCTCAATATACCTTTCAATTCCCATCCAAAGATTAGATAATTCCTGATCTGTATTATGTTCAAATTATGTATATTTTTATCTTTTAAACAAAAGTCAATTATGTTATATTTAATTAGCCAATGTTATTCGTAAAAAAACACTGTTCACATGTCATACTATCAACTCGCAACAGTATTTTATAGGACCCGCCGGAAAATGGGATTGGCTCGAATATAATTGAATACCAAAAAAATCAAATTCATCTTCTAAATCCAATAAGCATATAATCTGTCAGTTAGTAGTTCCATCGCAGGCCAACATTTACAAACGCAGTTATATTTCAGAAAACCGCAAAATTATAGCAGGTTAGAACTGCAGATTGTCCTGTCTTTATCGTTTTTACTGAAAATAAGTTTTTGAAGCTCTTGTTACTCTTATTCATATATTCTTCCAGAAGCTAAATAATAACAAGCGCCAGTCCAAGATGTTAGAAGGACTCCGACAGGAGCAATTTGAAGGTATGTTATAAGTCAAGTAGAATAATTACTTTAATTTGAGCAATGCAATAATAGATAGTGGTCACAGATCACACATATTTTCTCTGTCATGTTTATATTTTTAAATGTATCTATCTATATACATTTAAAAACAATAGATTTACTATTGGTAAATATTTACATAGGGGAAATGCCTATTAGCAAACCTACATTTCCACCTATTAGATAATTTTCCCGTTAACATCTATTCCGAGTAAGAGCAATGCCATTACCATTGTGTTGAAATTAAGTAAATATGTATAGCAACCTCTAAACTTTACACATAAAATTGATGTATCTCTGGAAACTATCCGTTATAGAGTAAGTTGTTTATAAAGGTACAAGCACATATTCCCATCAATCAATTCTAACTAAATTGGTCATGTTTTGAAGTGTTCAAACAAAATTTGTTTGTCAATAAAAGCAAAAAATGCATCACTGATCAGAAATACGGTTCTTAAATGTGTACAATTTAAATTTTATTAACTTCCATTCGAAAGTAATGATTAAAAGTAAATACATTTGCTTAAACACATCAAGCAAATTGAGGCAAATTTGGGATTATGGTCAACAGAGTAACGGTTCTAAATTTGGATAATAATAATTCCAAGGGGAAATACATTCGACATTATCTAGGTAAGAATTATGTTACTTGTCATAAATAGTGTATTTTAAGGTGATCAAATATGAGGTTTGAAGTTATTATATTCGAGTTCAAGTAATTAAAAAAAGACAAATAAAATCTGGACATATGTTTTGCGGGGTCCTAATTGTTAAAGATATGAAAATAAAACAGCTCGTTAATTGAGTTTGTGTTGCGTTTGTCAGATTTACATGTTAAAGATATTATTAGTCCATGCTAAAAATTGATATCCAGACTTTGGTTATGTAAACGACTGCCTAAATATTTTCCAAAACTACTGTAAAGTGCGCTTTAAAATGTAACGCAATTTAAACGTCAAACATATCAATTCATGAGAAAAGTACAATGGACCAGTCAGCATTTTACCATTAGTAAAATAAGTACATGTAAATTCATAAGCCTTATAGGTCGCTATCGAGTATGATTCATTGTAAGAAAGATAGCAGAATAAATCGGACCCATTGCTTTCATGATTTCGCCGGGATAGGCAAGATACGTGAACAAAATATATATCAAGCATGGTTTCCATGAACCTGTTTTGGGTTTTGATTTGCTGGCAGATGCGAGGGCTCCGGGCGAAAGTATACTTGGTCAGTTAGTAAGGTAAGAGTGAAAATACATCAATGGATGTTTTGTGTTTGTTAAATAAATCGAAAAACCTACCAATATTAAGTTAGTTATATTTTGTTACTTTATCTGTTAGTGTATTGCATTATTTTGTGTATATGATGTATTTGTCTAGATTATTATGTTTGGGTTATTTCCGTTAACCGTTTCTTTACGTACAATTGCGTTTCGTTGAGATCCATTATGTTTTGTAATATTGAATTGGATTGACTTGAGTGTTTGATGGATTGGAATAAATGTGGACGAGTTTATTAAAAACGAGTTCCGGTCTATTTATGTGAGAAGGTTTAGTGATTTGAAAGCGCGATAACCATTAATGTCCAATTTATATGAACGGGTCATAAGCAACTTATAGATGTCAAAATACCCTGTTAAGGCTAGTTGAAGACTGGTTAAATGAAAGTGCAGTTTTAATGGACATCTTAAAACATTTGACTGTCTGCCCAATGATCCCATCTTAGACAAGATTAATGCATATATTTTCTTAGTTCCAAAACGTACGCTAATGCATAGCTATCATATAAATAGTAAATAATGGGTCAAACGTAAAAAGAAAACCAGTGAATGAGACTCCGTCTTTGACCAACATTAGGGCCTTCAATCTTCATCATATTTCTCAATGACATTTTTTACATTATCAATATTATTGTTTGTGAAGAACATATTAAAATTAAGGTGTTGTGGTAGAAAGTTTATGAAATTTTGATGCCAAAATTTCTAATATGTGCAAAATAGCAGTGAAGCAACTGCACATACTTCAAAGACTGAGCTACTTTTTGATAATATATATCATTATCTTTACATGTTTTATCAGATCCAATTCTGTGGCACTCACTGTGCAAGATGAAGATTGAAAAAAAAGAAACGACTTTAGCGGGCATTTTTAAATATGCATTACCAAAATTAAATTTCAAGGGTCAATGTTTAGTTTTGTTTGTTTCAATTTTCTATATCAAACACATCAATCGAAAATTTATCTACTTGAGGGTTTCTTTCGGAAAGTTTAAAAAAAAACTTTTTGGTATATTTAATTAACATTTTGAAACAACTGTTAGTGCTGCTATTATCAGAACTGTAGCCTTGCAGAGATTTAGAAGGTTGCCTCTGGGTAGGGATTGACCCAGTGTAACTTTTCCAGTTAATGTCAGCAAAATATATAAGCATTTTAAAATAAACATGATAAACTAAGAACCTCATCTAGGCAATTCTTTCCAAAGATATTTCCTAGTAATAACATGTTTCTACACATTACTATACCATGCTGTTATTCCCATGTACATCATGCTATTTTTTCCTCAATTTACATTCCTGTAAGAACTTAACATTATACATTAGAATGTCAACTGAAAGTGAAACTAGTTGATGCTATCATTGAATACAGTGCTCTAGATCATTTTACTTTCTGTACCTGTCTGCATGAATGTAAACGGCTTTTGTAAAATCTTTTCCAATGTGTGGCCTTTTTTATACTGAATGCTTTTATTTCCAAGTCATCAATTCGTTGTTATATAGTGTTATGTTATGTAATGTTATGTTATGCTATGTATTTTTGCTATTCATGTCTGAAATAATCCAATTGAGCTTACCCGACTTTAAATAAAGATTCTTGTATCAAGTAATTTGAATTTATCATAATTTCGATTAATTTAACGAAAGAGATTTGTGCGGTGCATTGTCGAAGCGTAACTGATATGACCATGTTTCTGCTGAATAAACTTTGAATTCAATTGAATCCTGAGAAATATTTTCCTATCTTAGTTCTACGTGGGACGCTTACAACCGACATGTGCAATGACAAAACAAAAGGAAATCCTATCTATCAAACCAACTATTGAATAAAGTGTGTAAATTATCACTCAAAATAAACATACTCATATGAGCATTTCTGCGTTATTACTATATGTATAGTTCATCGTTTAGTTCCCTATCTGGTGTGTTCAAATATCGTAATGCACCAGTCAACTGTTACCACGCCCGCCTCCTGGCCCGGGGTGAACCGGGGATAGCGGGGGAAATGAGCCGTGTTTTTACCCTTCAGGTTGCCCCGCCTTGCCGAGTGAATGCGTTGGTTTTGTTTTCGCCCAGAAAATAGGACTGGGCCTTACCTAGGTGTCCCGGGGTGCGGGGGCATTTGGTGGGCATTTTCCCAGCAGTTTGGCCCCGCAAAGAGATTTAACGCGGGATTGGCTGGACCGAAAGTCAAAGTCCACGCTATTCCCCGGACCTGGCGGGGGCGTGGTTACAATTGACTGGTGCATAAAACACAGGTGTGCCATAGCATTATCTGAAACAGTTCTCTTTATAGTTATGAAGAGTGTGTTACAATTGAAATCATGTCATGATAAGATTGCTATTTAATTTACGCTGATCTGAAGATGACTGATTTACTCAAATGGACTGTATTTGTATGCCAGTATTTGCAGCTGTGTTTTTAAAAGACATAGACAATTCGGCATGCACAAAAGAGCTACTTGAAGATGTCCCCCACCACAAACCACAAAATACAGCTGATATTTCATCCAACATGCACGCTTAAGTGAAGGGCCATGAACTATGATATCAAAGAAACAAAACTTGGCTTTGATTAACAATAATATTTTTCTAATGATAATAATATTCTAGGATATTACAATTTTGATCAAAGTTGGGTTGCCCTCATATGGATGTCCGCTCACAGTATAAATACATATATTTAATGCATCTGAAATCTGCCTTTGTTTTACTTTTGGGGGATTGTGTGACGCTCGTTTGGTATATGTTATGTCTAAGGTATCAATTAGGATTTGGCTTACGGGAATGTCGCTGTAGTTTCTGTCACTTTAAGCATATTTATTCAATTTAATTTTATTAACCAATATAAGTGAAAACTGTACAAAACAAATAATATAAAATGTGTCTAAATGGATTAAATGACAACCAAATTAAAGTTTAACTGTTCATTTTACCTCGATTGTGTCGTTTTATTTAAGTAATTGCAACATAGCCCTTACTGAGACCCATTATTTAAATGATTCTGATAATTAAAACTTCCTTGTCCGCTTTTGAACTTCAACTTTATCTAACCTAGATTGCTTAGTTTAAACTCTTGATTTTCATCAACAATTAGTTTTAAGTTTAATCATCAATCAGTAAACCAAATAAAACATGCTCAATGTGTTGTGTTCAAATTATTAGTATTTTGTACATGGAAATAAAAGTAAATTACCTGATTTTTATTAAATAAATCCAAATAAATCAGTTCACTGTCCTGCACAAATCTTTAAAAGTGACTGGTCATACCAATTAGTTTGTGACGAACTACATTCCGATACCAATTAACATGTTGAACAAACCGCTTCGTCGACACTGTCACTGAGATATGAATTATTCAAAAACGAGATTTTTGTTTGTTTTAACTAGTTTATATATTTAAAACGCAGATAAGAACTATTATAATACCTACTGATTGAAAAAATGAAATGAAGGCTAATCAAATAGTTTTTAGTCTTGATATTATTCATTTGAATTTTTAAAGTCCTTGATCAAAGTTCAAATCGTAATATTTCTTTATCATATAATTACCAAATGATATAGATGTGTGTTCTATCATATTGTTTGTATTAATGGTGTGATGTAGATATGATTTATATGTCCACGCAAAGGCAGTTCTTACATTTGACGGCGGACGTAGCGCATTAAGGTCGGGAGCTTACGCCACATTTCTAAGGAACCTCAAAAATATGCCGGGTACGCCCCCCATCCCCTGAAACCGCTAGTGAGCCGTGTAATTCGAGAAAATGAGAGTCTACTAGAAACTTGCACATTGCGTTTCTAAACAGTATGATCTCTAAAGGTTTTAGTTACTGGTCTTTCAGTTTCCCTGTCGTTTCCATTATTAGTGTTCATATGTGTATTCAGATCGTTGATAAATAAAGAAATGTATATGTAGTGTGTCTTAATTGGTTTAAAAGAAACCATGTTATCTGCAAATTATTACATGTGCTTTCTTATCTCTCTAGTTGCCCGTGAAAAATTTGACTTTGTAGCAGGTGCATCATATTATATATGAACAGCCTACACAATCACCTACTAGTCATATTTTAAGTTTGATATTGATCAAAGAAATAGCCAATACAAAAGAGCGTTCCATGGTAATGTAGTTTATTTATCATTTGTGTCTAAATACTTAATGTTATGTGTTTTTTAATTATTGTACCAAACCATATTACATATTATTTGCTTTGCTGTGTTGCTGTTGATTTGTTGTTTTGTTTAAATTGTGCCTTTCACATAAATATCGTACAATAAAACACTCTTTTGAGCACTTACATAGTTTTATGTTTTGCCAAATATAAGACGTGAAGAGCGTTGAAGATTATTATTATAAGAGTAATAGTCATGAATTTGTAATTTATAGTTTAATTTCCTGGTTCATTTAAGTCAATAATATTAATTAGTTAATATATGAAATAAATGTAATCTGTGATCAAGCTGTAAAAATATCTTTTCGATTTATGTTCCGTATTAAAACAACAATGGACGTAAGATATATATATATACTGAGTGTGTTATAAAAAGTTTTCATAATTAAAGTTCCAGCATAAGTTAAAGGCTCCATGATATATGGCTTATCAACTAGTACATTTAGGTCAGTAGATATATAATTGAGATTTGACTGTAATTAAGCAATGATAAAGACAAATTTAACTTCCCTAATGAATCACAAACCATTACACTCTTTAGCAACTAGTAATGTACGGTTGACAAAACAGTTCATCACAATTCACGCTAATTTCTTATTACTCTCCGTTTATTGGGGGGGGGGGAGCTACTGATCGTTTGAAAAACCGTCCAATGTAAACGCTTTATATCCAAAGACAGAACAATGGGTACACGAGGAGATTCGGTGGTTATGTGGTGTACTTAAACAACCTGACTTTTGATGTAATAAAAGTTTTCAAATTCCTGGAAAAAAAATCCTGTTTATGATAATATATCATGACGATTTCATTTCCTTCATATACTTTCTACAATGTTGCATGTATTATGTGAATGTTCAGTTCACTTCCATAAACAAGGAACTGAACGTGAAAGAAGATTTGTCATCTAAACTTATTATTGAGGAAAACGTTTGATTTTGTTAGCCTAATTTTTTAGTGGTGTAGACTTATTTATTTGAAAACATATCCAAATGACTTCTTTGAACATTTTTTGACCTTTTGTAAATCCTAGTTGATAGATAATTCATTTATTGCAATTTCAAAATGCAAACAAAACAGACAGTAAATCTAAATTTCCCACGCAAAATGTAATTACGACGTCTGCATATCACATGACTTTCAGGATGTGTAAAATTCTATGTAGCTTTATATACTAATGATTTGCATTTTTAAATGACTTCTTTGGTTTAAATAGTTTTTCCGGCTATGGACCAGAAACACTTATATTAACATTATTTTACTCTATGGCATTGAAATTGCAGACTAAAAAATACAGTTGTAGCATAAAAATTATTTCGGTTAAGTGGGGTATGAACTAAACCATTCAACTAATCACGCTACAAAAAGCTGTTGGCGCTAATTAATATAAATAGTGTGGTATTCAAAAACAATACATGGTAACCTTTTTGCTGCCTAGATTTATCTAGCATAATCTTAACAGTGGTATCAATAATTGTTATGCTATTGCAAATATTTAATTAAGTTTCTTGGCATATATTTTAACTTGTTCGTTCATTTAAAATTCCTGAGTTACCTTTAACAGTAACCTTTATTAATGCAATAGGTACAACGGTTACTTACAAAAATCGTTTTGCTTTATTTCAAGGACAGAAATCCTAGATTAAAACTCAAGTCGCAAATGTTGCAGTATACCTTTCATTTTATATAACAGACTGAATAACTGCTAAGCTGTTTTTAATCTCAAATTATTTCTATTTTGCAAATATAAACAATTGTCAATTACCTGATATTTAAATAAGTCAAAATAATACTTCCATTCACTGTTCTGTACAAGCCTTTCAATCACCACAAAGTAGTCTTAAGTGGGTTGATACGACCAAGTGATCTATTTGCTATCAACCCGAAATTGTTCATTAACGTGAACACGTCATAGGTTCGAATAAGACTTAAAATACCTTTCTGGGAACCCAAAGCATTTTCGTATTGTAATATGTACTTTTCCGAATAGTTTTTCAAACCTTCTTTCAATAGTCCATTCTAAATTTATATCATTTTTTCTCAAAAGAGTTTTTATTAAAACGTATCAGAAAACTGTTTTTGTTTCATTGTATTATTCAAAGTGTCATCAGCCTTATGTGACATCACTCTAAAAACAACTGCAAACTAGCTTATATATAGAGAGAGTTCACAATTGGGATGGATGAGCTAATGAACAGTGCACAATCAAGAAGCAAAGTATAAACATATATACGTTTGCGCCCAATAATTTGTTGCTGCTGTTTGACGACACCATGTGAATAAGTCAGATATGTTGACAACAAGCCTATGCTTAATGGCTGTAAGGTAATAACAAGGAGGAGACGGCAATGCCGTGACATTGATTAAATATTAAAGTTGTTTGGACACATGAATATGACTGGAAAGTCGCGCAAATATTCCATAGCAATCTGAATATTTTTTATCTTTGTTTTTTTTATAATAACGTGCATTGCCGTCGGTTTTGTGTGTTTTTATGTTTGAAATGTGCCGTTCTCATTTAAATATTACAATAAAACACTTTTGAGCACTAAGATAATTTCATATTTTCCCAAATAAAAGAACTGAAGAGAGTTGAAGATACACCCAAATAAACGCTAAGTATACATGTAGAATTGAATGTTACAACGCAACCGTGCGACCAAAAGCGTTTGGTATTTTGGTTTTACAATCAATACATATCTATTATGCAATGAAATGTATGCGTACGTTTTCTGATGATTGACCAACTTATAAATTATAGTCATGATTTTGTAATGTATAGTTTAACTTCCTGGTTCTTTTAAATCTATACTATTTTTTAACCTTTTTGTTCATTTTCAACTTCTTTCTTCTTTTAACACTTGTGTCTATATTCGTATGTAATGTTATTAAGTATTTAGAAATGACCTCAATTTCAGCATTTAGACTAGATTTTCACTAAGCTGTTATTTGTTATATCTAATAAAATATTAGCCTTTATAAATGGATTCTTTAATTAATAGTAAAGTGGCCACAGTTCCCAAGTTAAAAAGGCACCAAAATATCGCTAATATTAAAGAAATCAGCGATTTCCTAAATTACGTCATGTTTATTTTCATGTATGTAGCTAAATTACGACAATATAACTCTTAGATCATTTTATTTACGTCCAAGCTCGATCACGATCTTTATTCAAACAGCGCGGATAGAGGAAATGGACCTGCTTGAATAGCTTTGAATTTCAACATGATACGCGAACACACTCGAGATATAAATGTCTCGTGCATAATAAATAACCTGTCAGAAAATCACAATTTATAAAGGAGTAGAAATATTTATAGTCATGGGTACTAAGCGTATTTTGTTTTTCATTATTTTTTCTGCTTTTAGTTTTCATCCTTATTGCGTTCATAACTTACTTTCACAAAGTCCTATTCTAAATCCCTACCGTTTATTCAGAAGGCCAAACTATCTTTAAAATGCATTTTTATTGTTTTTGTAAGAAAACTAGTGGTAAATGTGGTGTTGTAGACAGGAAATTCTATTTATGCTTAATTTTGACCATAGGAACTCTTCAATACTGCAGCAAAACCGGTTTCATATTGTTTCGTGATTGGTGTGATTTATACACCCTTGAAGCCCTTTTAACAGGCACACTGATGAATATTACAACTTTTATATATTTAAAAAAATAACTTGAGACTTATAAAAATATTGTGCTGATAGTAAAAGGCCTTGCAGATTATATCATAACCCAATATGTGGTTTACTGGGGTTATTTATATTTTGACCTTTAATTAAAAATATCAATATCTAAAGAAAAATAAAGTTTATAACTAGGACTAGAATTATGTCCAAATATTACGTACTTGGCTGAGTTTATTGCCATTTTATAACATCAGAACCTTACATTTGGTAGGCCAAAGCAAATTACCAAACCACAAAGCCACTCTAAACTACATTGCTACCACTTATGGCATTAACACATATCAATGATGATTTTATTCGTTCTTCAATTTACATGTTCTTATACGATGTATATAAGTCCTGATTTGTTCCCTGTGCCTATAGTCTGGATCATGGTTAAATTTAAGACCGGCTTGTCTTGACCGTGAAGTTGCTATTTTTTTTATTGACCCTTTGATTAAAGTGACACTCTTATTAAAAATCAATACTTTCCCATGTATGACAAACATACATTTTGTGTAATAAACCTTTAACTACTTACTGAATAATGTATTTATGGAAAATATGAATAACTGGTAACAAGATTGTAATCGACGTGTATTTAATAGCTGAAAACGCATAAATATTTAATGATTGGTGATTGCCAAAATATTTACTGTAGTCTACTTTCGGTTCATGTGTTGAAGTACCTTGTTCTTTGCACCTTTCACTCATATTAGACTCGGTATCCTTCATACGAACCATTGTTTTCGACATGTATTCATTCTTTTTAATATATTAAAACAATTATATGTATTGTGGTAAATCTTACTTGGGAGTAAGAGTACATATTTAAGAAACGTTATAGAATTTTTTGATTATGGTACATCATAAAGTTTAGTTGATCGATTTGATTTAAGACCCGGTTTGTATAGTGTTTAACATAGAACCACGATTGCGACGCGAGTACCTACAGACGACAAAATACAACGGGTTAAACAAATTCTATAACGACTTTTGTACGTATACATTTCGAAATATTGTTATGTATATATGATATAGTAGGTTGCATTCAAGTAGTTAGATGTTATCTCTTTTTACCTCTAATTAAATCCAACCATTTCAATTTTACAGAAAGTTTGATTATAAACAATACGACCAGCGTGACCCCTCCTATCATGTATATGTGTTATCTTATGAAAGAGAGAAGCAGTACCCTGCAACGCCCAATCAATTCCTGTGTGCTTATTCTGAATCGACTTATTTTCATAAATGAACCCTCATTGAGGTGAGCATAGTGTCTTTGGCGAAAATTAGTTAACCTGCAAGCGAGATTAAAGACATAAAGACATTGTTAACCCATATATAATTAAGCCTTGGCGGGAGGGTGGTGGTTAAGTTATGCAACTGAATTTTCATAAATGTGAGACATTTTCGATCGAACTTGTCACACACATGTGAGAAATTTGTACGAATATGCGATTTTGTGGGAAAAAACGGTTCAACATACCCCTTTCTAACTATAATTGTATGGCATGTATACCTTAATTGAAATGGTTTTATTAAATATCTTATAAAGAAATGGATTTACTTCCTGGTCCTGTTATATAGTTTAACTTTTGGATAACAAGTTCATTTAATGATTTGCCTGTTGTTTTTCCATCAGCCATTGTTTTATTTTTCATTCATGCAAAAGGGTTTTCATTATTGTATGTATATTGTTCTAAGAAATTAAACAAAGGTACGCCAACCTATACGAAACGTTTCATACGCAATCATTAGATTATTCTTGGATAATAAATGATTTAAATAATGTTTTAAAATTTTGTACTTTGAAATAAAAGTAAATTACCTGATATTTAAGTACTCCAAACACAAAAAAACAGTTACAATCAATGATCTGCACACTTCTGTCAACCACCCGTCGCTGTCAACACTATTATGAAAAGTGCGTGACAGTAATCTATTTGATCTCAATCCAAATAGTGTGAGTACCTGATAACGTTATCGGGTCGAATAGGGTTTATATACCTAAATTAGCCATTTTTGAAAATATTTATCACTATCAGTAGCATCTTCACATGTGAGGTATATTAGAATTGCTTGTATTTTAACGATGCAATCACGGATTGGTGAAAAATTCACGGCGCACACAGCGTTGCATCATTCTACAAAATCCGTCAAGTTGAAATACAAGCAAATCTAAAATACTTCACACGTGTAAAAGCACAAAATGGCATAGTATTTTACAAACTAAGAAATATGATCATACCCATTTTGTCAAAAAGGTTATTTAGAGGTTAACGCTATTTCCTTGTTTGTTTGCATCGGTTTTTACCCGTGAAGTCACGCGTTCTTCATCATGTACACAGCTATAAAGTACACGAGTCAAGGCTTAATTACAATGACTAGATTACTGATATCATAACTTAAATAAATAGCAAAGTCATTATAAACTCGAAACATCTGTTAAGTGTTTATTGTATGTACATATGTAATTAGCATCTTTGTTTTGGTTGTTTTAAGTAATTACCTAAATGAAACACGGTTCATAAACGTAAAGTTTGTTAAGCTTTAACATTTCCCGAATTATTTGTCCTTTTGATCTAAATATGCTTATGGTTCAATTTGATATTTTTTCAGAGTTAAAAGGTATACCCACGCCCATTGGCTGCATGACAAAATGAATATGCGTTTGAAGTGACCGCAATTCCATTTCCATCTTTATTGTAGCAGAGTTAAAGAGATAGCGTGAGATACCAGGAGATATCGGTGCATTAACCAATTTTTTTAACAGACCGCTTGGTTCTTTAATGTGCCCGGAGTAAAGTACCGATACACGGGAAACAATCACCTTGAAATGTACCCCAACATTCTCATACCTTTCTTCTGATACCAAGCCCCATGCAAGGGGTCTACTACCTACTAGTATCATAGTTAAAAATATATTTCGATATTATGCGGTCGGGGATTAAACCTAGCTCTTTCCATATCCGAAACGGATGCTCTATAACTTGCATGCGGTAGGGTTTCGAGTCTGCCTTAGTTTTTGTAATATATCCGAGGTCAAGATTTATAACCGCGATATTTTGATATGTCGTTCATGTTTTTGGAGGCGTTGTATCTCTTCATTCATGTTTGTTTGACCTCGTTTCGTGTATGACGTGTTCACGCAGTTTTCTATTCATTTATTAATCTACCTTTTGAATAAACGATGTATCAATGTGACAAAGTACTCATATTGCATGGTCTGAGCTATTATCTTTCTTGTACTTGTTAGTCGTCTGGCGTTTGGCATTATGCCATTATTAAATAATGTACATTACCCAGTAACGTTTTTGCCTTGTGACCTTGTCCACTTACTTGTGAAATTACATCATTCTATGTAAATATGTTACAGCATTTGATTATCATAAAAGTAATAGTTTTATCGTTTTATCTTTATGCTTTATTCATAATAATTTATGTTCCGTAAAGAATGTTGTGAATAATTATTAGATCCGGCTTATTTTAAAATTCTATAAATAGCACCACGCCATTGAGGCAATACTATGGTGAAAAGTTTGCATTATCATGACAGCAGTATGAGCCAACAGAATAAAACAATCTTGGGTACGGTTTACATTAATATTTCGAGCATAGTCCGTGGAGTTATTGCAAAAAGGTTTCAAAACCTTTTATACATGTATCTCAATGTCGCTGTCACCTTCTTGCATTAACGCAAGGAATTACGTTTATCTAAAAATAATGTCCGCTCTCTCAAGCTTTAGTGCATGTGTAGTCTGTGACGTCATGTATCTCTAGTTTAGTGCCTGCTAGACAAGAATCATTGTGCCTCCAAGCGGTGAATTCTGAAATGTGTTTGGCTACTGTGTACCTTTAGTTCCCATTGGTTGTCACCATATATTTATTCAGTTCGTTGATACAAAAATATTCCTCAAAGATGTATGCAGTGACACCAAGCATCCACCACCAACCACCCACTTTAAATTTGCACTTTTACTCCAAAATAAGATTTACCACAATCAATAATATTGTTTTAATATTCCAAAAAGGATAAATAAATGTCAAAAACATTGGTTCTCATAAAGGATACCGGGTATAATTTGAAAGATGAGCATAAAACACTATATTTCTACCGTATGAGAGTTAATCTTTTAGCACTCACCAGTCATTTAATATTTTTGCACTTCCTGTTGTTAAATTCATGGTTACACTCTTGTTATCAGTAATTAATATTTTCCATCAATGCATTATTTAGTAAGTAGTTTTATATTTATCAGTCAAAATTGATGTTTATTGATGTTTGGTATACATGTGTATGTATTGATTTTGTATAAGAGTATCACTTTAGTTGCATTCATCTTCAGTTGCCCGTGGTATGTTAGAAATGTGATAAAATTTCCTCATGTTGTATTTCGAGATTAGATTCAAAAATGAAATAACAGAGCATTGAGAGAACCATATTACATTTCACTAATAATCATCTATATACAGACAGATATGTATGTACTATTTGCGACATTACCAGTATTTTCAACATGTCTGTGTTATAAAAGATATATATGTATATATCAAACATATCATATCTTAAGTGAATTGTTTTTAAATGTCTTGATATAATTCAAACATAATATTGATTGCTCTGAGAAGCACAGATTTAAACTCTTATTTATTTGCATATTGATCCAAATAAAATATTGGTTATTATGTGCCCCTATTCAATTAATCTTATATACAATGAAATATTAGGCAACTATTTATGTAAGAAGCATTAAATATCAGATGATTATTCATTTTAAACTCAAGTTTTTTCCTTCCACAACTGTATTTATATGTAAGTTTATAAATTACTTAGAACTGACTTCTTGTTTAATTTACTTCCAGAAAAGGTAACACAATCAAATCTTCAACATTTATTTAAGTTTTATCATTATACTGGATAGTATCTGATCTGTTTTGTATATAAATCATGTTCATTTTTTTTATATTTTATTAAAAGTCAATTGTGTGATTTAAATAGCGGACACCATTTAAATGTGCATTTGTATAAAACTATTGTTATGATAATGTATTTATAGTGTTCTCCTTTTGCGATCTTGTGTTTTAAAATTATCACATTCCATAAAACCATTTTAGATTCTATTAAACCATGTTAATCGAGTCCTAGTATATTGACATCATCAGGATTCGTCATATGAGCTTCACATTTACTAACCGTTTTGAACTGTCGGTAAGCATAAGATCATTGGGTTTAGCCAGGTGTAAAGAAATGCGCCTCCAAATTGCCTTCGTATATAACTTCCATTCATATTCAGAGAAATGAACTTATGATAAAGGATGACTTTAAGGTGTTACTTAAATTAACACAACATAATTTTATGTGTATGTAGGATTCTGTTGATGACATACAAAACGTTCTATGTCAATAAACATATCACAGTGTGATTGTACTTCACTATTGATTTCATGCTGACATAAATATTCCTCCATACATTGAAGTCAAGTTAGATAGCATGGATTTTAAATATGTATATTAGTCATTGCCAAAACAAACCCACATGTTTTTGAAACTTAAGTGTAAATGTGGCACCTAAGATTTTAACTGTTTACTAAAATACAAATCCAGCTGAAAAAAACTGGTAGTGTTGCAAATAGTATTTCTGTGTTATCTTATATTATTTTCATATGTTGATGATATTTATTTTCAGATAGATGTGCATAATTATGTCGATGATGAAAGCAATGATAAGGAATCTAACTTATATAGACATGGAAATATTTCAAAAATGTCCCTAAACACAACAGTTCCAGCAAGAAGTGTATAAAAAGAATTGTTAGGATATATAAATATATATATGATAGCATTTAGACAAAAGTATTGAATTTGCAATTTTCAAATGCTTAGCAATATCGGAGAATTTAAAAAGGAAATGTTCATGTTGTTTAACTTCATCAGCTGTTTTAAGATATCGTGCCAATCGCCTTTTTTTCTAGGCAAACCCAGAGACATCATTGTGAATATGGCAGGTGATTACCTGACCTTTGTAAAGCCACAGGTAAAAGAATATTAAATGGAAGAATACATTAAGAGAAAGATATTAGCAAAAATAAATGTATTAATTCACAGGTTAGTAATACAATATATAAATCGTATATGTATAAGTGATTGTTTTAATTATGTGCAAACGTGTTATGTCAAATCACGGTGTGGTTGACTTTGTACTTCAATTTTGATCTGATACTGACATAAATATACCTTCAAACACTGTAATCAAGTAAGAATTATGGTTTTAAGAATGAATGGAATGTATGTAGAACCAGCATGTAAATTGAAAATGTGGCATAAGCGCTTTTAACTGATTGTGATCTTACACGTACAGCTGAAAACACTGGTGCTGTAGACAAAAGAGTGATATTATTGATGATATGTATGTTTCATTATTCATGAAAAAATCATGATTATGGCTCAAGTTAAAATTAAAAAGCGTTTCTTTGATGATAAATGCATAATCGTGGAAATAATTGTCATTAGTATAAGGATCATTCGGGTGTCTTCAATTTCCAGTACGTTCGTTCTCTAGCCTTATTAGTACGTATGTAGTCTGTCCGTCTTTGTTTATGATTTTGTGTGTCTCTTGTTTAGACTCTGTTAGACTCTGAACAGTGCATCATGTTAAGCGTTGGGCACTTGGCTGGTCCCTGATGTTTCTTTAGTTTCCAAAATTTTATTCCGTCAAATGGTACAAAAATAAATACACAATGTACATATTATAAATACTGCGTCTTAATGAACTGAAATACGCGCATCTTATAGAGTATCCTCTGTATTAATTTACTGTTTAGTTCTTCAAAAATGAATGATGCAGTGAAAAGGTGCATTCACTTGCAGTTTTTGCGATTATCTCTAGATATATTTATGCATAATGGATTTGTACCGATGTTGTTTTATATGTCACATGCTGTAGAGAAAATCCCCCCGACCTAATAAATCTTTATATCATATATAATATGAATACTCGCACTATTTCTTCTTGATATATTTCGCGTTCCATACTTTGAAAAGAAATACAGAACATTGAGAGTGCCATAGTATAATTATTTAACTGATAGAGCCATCTATCAAGATAGCAACATATCATATTTTCAGTCATTATTATTTGTTAGTGTCTCAACATAATTAAAACACAATATAGACCGATCTGAGAAGCACGGATATAAACACTTAGTTATTGGGATAGTGAACCAAATAGTATAACTGTTCTTATATGCCCCTATTACTTTCATACTAGAAACAATTATAGAAATCCTTTTTATTCAATAGCTGTTATGTAATTCTATTTACATGATTTATTTCCTTGTCTTTTAAAACAAATGCACTTTGTTTTAACAGGTCACATTTTAAACTCATGTTTATTCCTATTAAACTTATGTATTTTTCCTATGTCTTTTTCATAAAAAGGAAAACATAATACGTGTACTATATTATATTTCTTCCACATATTTATTTATATATAATTTTCTAAGAAAATGATTTACTTCTTTCAAATTCCCAATCTATTTTTTTTGAGACGCCATTACACTGTACATTACTGCTGCAAATCATTTCTAATCAATTAACAGTATATACATGCATATGCATTTTTTTGGTTCAATCAATTTTATTCCTACCAATACATACTAGGACCTTTTTATATTTCTGCCTCCATGCTTAGGGATCTAGTTTTAAAAAATAACATGATTATTCATTAAACCTATCATAAATTTTAGGCATATGAATTAACACATGTGTAAAATTATCAATGTTTGGCTCTTTAATACCAATAAAGTGTCAAAAATTAAAGAGATATCACTTAAACTATTATTTTTAAATGTAAATGTATACCATCTACCATTCATGATCTAACCACACGTATTGAGTTTAACTGGTGTAAAACAGCGTTAAGCCACGCTTAACGTTTAACTGGTTAATAGGTTTATACATTTAGGTAGTAAACAATTCAATACATGACCATAAACTTGATGAAAATGAATTTATGTATCTCGTTTAGATACTATTTGAGTTGCAATCATTCCAAATTGTAAGATAATTTGTCATTATTATGATAGTCAAACTTATATACATAGTATCCGAGGTTCTTTATTGTGTGATCAAATTACATTTTCATTAATATATACTAGAACGTATTATTACAATCATGAGCTTTAACTGTTTCGTGAAATATCATTTGTATTTTTAATATTTAAATAAATTTCATTACCTTCTTTTTCCTTTCCTCCAGTTGCCGTTCACTGTTGTTATGACACGAGGAGATGGAGTAAACTGAAAACGATATGCGCATGCGTTTAGACTCGTAGTGAAATGTTTAAGCGAATTGGGTATATGATATATCAAATGTACAGATCATTGTCAGAAACACAGATCATCTGCCAATATTTTAATATTCATCTGTGTGTGGGTATTTTGAGTATCGAACAAATTCCCAGCCAGTCAGTCAAGACAATGTCTTGTCACCTATTCAGTGGCAATCATTTAGCAGATGATCGAAGTTTCTTGTTACAAACACATTTTTGACTTAATGAAAGTTATTTTTAGAGATGATAACTTATATTCTGCTATTAAATACAGGGTTACAATCTTGTTATTAGTAATTGATATTTTCCATAAATAGATTATTTAGTAAGTAGTTAAATTGTCATCAGTTAAAATTGATAAAGTGTCACTTTAGTTGCATTCATCTCAAGTTGACCGAGGTGTGTTAGAAATGTGATAAAATGTCCTCATGTCGTATTTCGAGTTTAGGTTCAACGAAGAAATAACAGAACATTGAGAGTACCATAGTACATTTCACTTGCAATATTCTATATATAGATTGATATGCATATACTATTTGCTACATTACCGGTATTTTTCAACATTTCTGTGATATAAAAGATATATAATTATGTATATATCAAACATATCATATCTTAAGTGAATTGTTTTTTAATGTCGTGATATGATTAAAACACACTATTGATTGCTCTGAGAAGCACAGATGTAAACTCTTATTTATTTGCATATTGATCCAAATAAATTTTGGTTATTATGTGCCCCTATCAATTTATCTATTATAAAATCAAATATTAGTAATCATTTGAAAATTATTGATTTTGTTTTTTTATAAGTAGTTGTTATGCAGTTTATATACACGATTAACTTCCTTGACCTTTTAAATTGTTGACCTTTGTTTAAACTAGTCTTAAGTTTAAACTCAACAATATTTTTTGTATTTGTATATTCCTATGTAATTTTATGAATTATTTAGAAATGGCCTTATTTATTATTTGAATTTTTGTTTACTTTAGATCCAGAAAATGTAACATAATCAAATATTCAACATTTCTATAAAGTTCAGTCATTATACTGGATAATATCTGATCTGTTCTGTGTTTAAACTATGTTCATTATTATATTTTTTGTTTATCTGATTAAAAGTCATTTTTTTTTATTTAATAATTTAATTTTAGTCCTAATTTAAATAACTTCCACCATTTCAATGTACATTAGAATGAGCTATCTTAATGATTCAGTTTTTTAAAGTTCCTTCCTCATGTGGTCTCGTGTTTTAAAATGATCACATTCCCTAAATCCATTTTAAGACTATTAATCCATGTAAACCAAGTCACATTGTATTGATATTGTCGGTCTTCGTCATAAGAGCTTTACATCAACTACCTTAATTGAACTGTCAGTTAACCCTGTCCCTCATGGTGGGACTTTAATCAAATGGACAACCAGTGCAGAGCCAGTTGAGCAAGAACATCTCTCCTACAGTCTTTTCAGGATCTACACTGTTGGCATGAAATTCATATGGTAGTTTTTAATCAAAAAGCAAACGGTGTAGATCCTGAAAAGACTGTATGACATCTGTTTTTGCTGAACTGGGTATACACTGGTTGCAACTTGGAATAAAAGGCGTATCCATGGAGTAAAGGGTTAAAAGTATAAGTTCACTGGGTTCACCCAGTTTTAGAGAAATGCACCTCCAACTTGCCCAACTTCCATTCATATTTAGAAAAATGAACTTCTTAAAATTAAAGATGACTTTATAGTGTTACTGAAATTAATACTATTTATTAAGTTATGTGTAGGAGTGTTGTAATGACGTGTACAAAGTTCTATGTCAATTAACATATCACAGTGTGATTGTACTTCACTATCGATTTCATGCTGGCATAAATATTCCTCCATACATTGAAAGTCAAGTTAGAGAGCAAGGACTTTAAGTATGTATTGTAGTCATTGCAAAAAAAAACATATTTTTTTAAAGGGACGTGTTCATGTTGCACACCAGATTTTAACTGTTTATGAAACTTCAAATACAGCTAAAAGTACTGGTAATGTTGCAAATAGTATTTCTGTGTTATCTTATATTATTTTCATATGTTTTTTTATATTTATTTATTTACTCTTTTTTTGGAAAAAACGTTCATAATTATGTCTATGATGAATGCAAAGGTATATGGTACCTAACTTATATTGACATTTAAATACTTCTAAAAATGTCGCTGAACGCAATAGTTCTAGCAAGAAGTGTATAAAAATAAATAGTTAGGATGTATTATATATATAGCATTTAGGCAAAAAGGATTCAATTTTCAAATGCTATATCGGAGAATTTAAAATGGAACAGTGCATGTTGTTAAACTTCATCAGCTATTTTAAGATAACGTGCCAAATGCCTTTTTTCCAAACAAATCCAGGAACAACATTGTGAACATGACAGGGGTGTACCTGACCTTTGTAAAGCCACGGGTAAAATAATATTAAATGGAAGAACACATTAAGAGAAGGATACAAGTAGATATAAGTGTATAAATTCACGGGTTAGTAGTACAATAAATTGTTCTTATGTGTATTAGTGATTGTTTTAATTATGTGCAAATGTTTTATGTCAAATCACGATGTGGTTGACTTTGTATTTCAATCTTGATTTGATACTGGCATAAATATACCTTCCAACAGTGTAGTCAAGTAAGATGATAATGATTTTAAGCATGGATGGAATTGATATAAAACCGGCATGTAAATATTGATAAATACGTTTATTGAAAATGCGGCATAGACTCTTTTAACTGGTTGTGGTCTTAAACGTACAGCTGAAAGTACTGGTGATGTTGACAATAGAGATATGTGATATTATTGATGATATGTATGTTTCATTTTTTAAGAAAAACCTTCAAGATCATTTCTGAAAGTCAAAATGTACAAAAATGTGTTCTTTGATGATAAAAGCATCATCGTGGAAAAATGTCATTAGTATAAGGATCATTCGGATGTCTACCATTACCAGTACGTCCGTTCGCTAGCTTTATTAGTACGTGTGTAGTCTGATTGTCTTTGTTTACGACTTTGTGTGTCTCTTGTTTGGTCTCTGTTGAACCCTAAGCAGTGCATCGTGTCAAGCGTTGGCCACTTGGTTGATTCTTGTGTTTCTGTTAGTTTCCAAATTGTTATTCAGTCAAATCATACAAAAATAAATACCAGTACACAATGTATTTTTTTATCTATTATCTAAAAACGCGCGTTGTTACTGAGTACACGAGATAATATCTTTTGTATTAGTTTACTGTTCTTTACTCATTCTTCAAGAATGTATAATGTATGATGCAGTGAAATAGTGCATGCACTTGCAGTTTTTGCGACCATCTCTAGTAACCCGTATATATGCATGTTGAACTTGTACCGCTTTTGCTCTGTATGTCACATGTTGTAGAGGAAATCACCTCTTCCCCACCCCGCTCTTATAAACGTTTATATCATATATTATATGAATACTCACACTATGTCCTCTTGATATATTTCGCGTTTAATACTTTGAAAAGAAATACAGAGAATTGAGGGTGCCAAAGTAAATTATGTAACTTATATGGTAATCTATCTAGATAGCAACATATCATTGTTTCTGTGATTATTTGTTTGTAAATGTCTCGACAAAATTAACACGAAATATAGACCGACCTGGGAAGCACTGATATAAACACTTTGTTTTTTGGAGTTTTGGGGATACAGAACCAAATAGAATAATAGTTCTTATATGTCCCTATTAAGTTCATCTAGGAATCAATCAAATACTAGAAACAATTATAACAAGAGCGCCGCGCAGTAGGTGCCAAGTGTCCCCTACCGGTTTAAAGCCTTGTGAAGAGGATGCGCGTGTCTCAGAAGAATCTCCATACCCGTTAAACCTACCAGATCACCCATGTCTACTTTTGACATATTTGACATACGTGCATAATCTCCATATTGCCCTCTTTCCACATACTAAGTTTCATTAACTTGAGTTATCGCAGGACCGAGATTGTTGTGGACGGAAGGACGGACGGACATTTTTAATCAATAGCCATTATGTAATTCTATATACATGATTAACTTCCTTGATCTTTAAAACACATGAGTTTTGTTTTAACAGGTCGCATTTTTAAATCATGTTTATTCCTATGTATTTTATGAAATATAAAATAATGGTCTTTATTCATTGATTCGAGCAACTGTTCACTCTATTTCATAAAACGGTTAAACAAAATACGTAAACATTATATTTCCTGCACAAATTTATTTATCTATATTTACAACTTCCATTCCTTAAATAATATTCTCAAAACATAATTTACTTTTTTCAAATTTCCCTATCTATTTATGTTGTGCGAAGTCATAACACTACAAACATTACTGCTGCAATTCAGTTTTTAATAAATAAAGTATATTCATGTATACGAATTACCTAGTCATATCCATACAAGGACTTTGTATTTTTGTATTTTTCTGCCAAGCGATCAAGTTTAAACTATTCATTAAACCTATCATAAATAAATGTTGGCATACGAATAAACACATATGTATATCAATTGACTCATTAATACCATTAAAGTATTTAGAAATTAAAGAGGTTTCACTTAAACTATTGATTTTAAATGTATAACATTTACCATTCATAATCTAACCACACGTATTGAGTTTAACTAGTGTAAAACAGCGTTAAGCCACTCTTGACGTTCAACTAGTAAATAGGCTTATACAACTAGGAAGTAATAACATTTATATACATGGCCATAAACATTTTAGTCTATCAAAACAGATGTGATCATTTAAGTTTTTTTATTGGTTATGAAAGGCAAAATTATAAATTTATAAGGAACTGTCAGAGGCCTTTTACTATCCGTTCAAAAAATATCATTTGTATTAATGTTGAAATAAATGTAATTACCTTTCCCGTCCTTTTCTCCAGTTGCCGTCTGCATTCACCACTGATAAGACATCAGTGGGCAGAGTAATCTGAAAACGATATATGCGCATGCGTAGCGAATATGGCATAAAAGGTAAAATGTACGAATCACCGTAATAAACCCAGATGGTCTGCTGATGTTTTAAAAATCATCTGTGTGTGTGTTCTTTTCCCTATGAGTCGTACAAATCAGTCGGCCATTAAAGTGTCTGGCCAGTTATTGAGTGGCAAGTATTTAGCAAATAATCGTCCTTTCTTGTTACAATCACATTTTTGACTTAATGGAACTTAATTATTTTAGAGATGAAAACTTATATACTTAAAGATATTTATAACCAATGGTGGATAAATCTTATCACTACTGTATATAGAAAGCGGCCATATTGCTTTACCTATTTTATTGACATAAATGATATATTAAACATATGAAATACTCGAACCATGACAATCATTCTACATGGCTTATGTTAATAATTTATGTTCGTTTTGTTTCTTTAAACTTAAATGAATTTTATGGAGGTAAAGTTGAATTCATGACTTAAAAGAATCTTATCCCATACTTCTCTCCGAAATATGCCGTAACTGCCATGGTTATGATTAATAATCCATTCGAAATTGTACACAAACAGTTGTTATCCAAGTGTATGACAAGACTAATCATGGCGGACTTATCTTTAATTTACTTCCTGTTCTGTGAAATCATGGCCTAGTTTAGTAAATTATCAATAAAAGGTGTTTAAATATTTCAATTGCAATACAACCTTACCTTTGTTGAGGTATATGCATATATATGTATTCATACTGTTATATACTATATATGACATATATCTACATTATATATGCATTGTATATACAAGTTTCTCAGCGTTTGAAAGTATATAAAGTCATAGTTTGATTAAACCGCAATATGAGTTACATGTAACAATCAAAACGTATTGGTTGATTTGAAAAAAAAAAAAAACTCACAGAACGATATAAGGGGGATGAATCCACTAGTAAATCATTTTTTAATTCAGATTCGTTACAATGAGTAGGTATCAAATATCCCCAACGTTTGACGCATGCACTAAAAGGCGCACACTATAACTTCAAAACAATATTTAAATGCATTTCATGGTCAAACATTATGATTTTCATGATTTTAACAAAAACTGTTTTGCATCATCTAAAGTGTGCGCAGCTTCTTCATCATCAGTGTCTGCTACTATACTGGTAACATCAGCATTTTTTATGCCGTCGAGGACGTCAATAGTAAAATAAGAAGGTAAGTAGAACTCGCCTGTTCTTGATTCAAGTCAAATACTGATAAAAGGGGGACAATTGTACATGTCGTACCCCCATGTTTGAGAGAGTTGTTCCTCGTCTGTAAGTCAATGACTGTACTAACTATTCAATAACTGTTAGTTATCACGGCCTTCAACCCGGTTAAACATTCGGCACGGAATGAGCCTGACAGTGATCAGGGAAACACTGATAGACAATGTCAATTTGCTTGTTAAGTTACGCTCAAACAACGTTCGTACAACGTTCGTACAACGTTCAACGCTTCAACGTACTAGTTTCAACGGTTATATGAAATAAACAATGATATTAGCAATGAACCTAATGGTAATAATGGTTTACTATAGAAATTAAGCTTTAACACAAAAAGGTATAAAACACTCATTATATATAAAATGAACTTTACGTCGTCACAAAAATAAAGAAAATGTTATGAAAGTTTCAAAGCAAGCAAGTATGTTGTTTTCATTACTTTTACAGAAAAATGATTAAAAAAACAATAGAAACACTTTACACATAGATATAACATAATATATGAGTCAAGAATAACATAAAATACAAAACCATGACATCCTAAACAATGCCATCTATATTCCAAAAAAAGAAACGACAATAACAATATAAACGGTCAGTCAGCGATCTTTTTAGGCACTGATAGCAGAATGGAAATTTCGACTGATGTCGCCAAAAATATTCAGGTAGTGGCTCATTACCCTGCTAGCAGTAAATATTGCTAAATAAACACTACACTGAAAAACAAAACAAACAATGCTGCTATCAAACTGGGTCACAGACCACCTAGTCTCCTAACACCGCCCCTCAATGAGACTTCCACAGAAGATCATTTGGAAAAATCAAACATCAATTCAAGGCATTTTCCAAAGGAATCTAATAAAAAACAAAATCGAAAAAAATAAGAAAAGTATTTACACCCAAAATTTCTAACGCCTTACGGTAATTGTTTATTACCATACTCGCTTTAATGTATCGATCTATGAAATACACTGTTACAGTAAACATACCTTGGAAATAGGTCTGAGTAATTGCTCGGTCGTTCAGAAACTTCTCGACTTCGGTTGCTAATGTCAACAAAGATTGATCACCAAGGAATTGCTCACGAACTACTGATTTTTTCGCATTTTCACGGATCGTACTAACCTTTCCCAACCTTCACCAATGTGACTTGCATATGGAGGATTATAGTGACATGCAATCTCTTGCTGATGGAGATGCATCGAAGGCTGAATTTGATTCCATTGTTTAACTGATTCCCGCAGCTCTCCTTTTCCCGCGGTAAGACTTGTCAGGTTATCACTCAAGATCTTTTCCGGTCGTCCCCGACGACTTACAAACCGCTGTAATGCACATATGAAAGAGCCAGTGCCAAGCCTGTGGGCAATTTTTCTATATGCACTTACCTGTTTGTCAAGTAAGTGAATAAGCAACCATACCTTTTGATAGGTTTCCTACCAAACTTTAAATACATTGTACAATCTGTTGCATTTCGGGACGTTGCTGCCGGCGTTTACAGTCGATGAATTTGCTAAGAACTGACCACTGTTCGCTGACCGTGCACTATCCAATAATTTTGTCTGGTAAGTTACAAAATATAATGAGCATGGGCGTTCAATTCATGATATTTCCGAATAAAACTTCTACTTACACGGTGACCGCTTGGCGAAATAATAGGGTGCTTGACGTCAGTACTTACGTCAGCATTTTCTAGACGCCCGCCGACTCTCAGTTGACCATCTGTGTACACTGGGCTTAATTTACAATCGAACTAGACTTTGAAACACGACCGTTATCTACGACATTTCTGATATCCTTATCATACTTGAAGTAGTATGAGGACAGCCTTTGTTGCTCTTCGAATCTCACAGTCAAATCTCTACTATTCGCCGCAAACCCAATATTCTTCTCTCCCAACAAATACTTACTTACAAGACATGTCTTGAATCTAAGTAACCGGTCTAAAGCACGAAGTAATTTATGCCAGTATTTAACGAACAAATCATCTAAACCTGGAACGGCCTTACCTTGTTCCGCTTGCATACTAAGCACCGTCTGAAATTCCGAGCCATCATCGTCCAGAATTACTAGACTTGCAATCTCCGAGTTTGAGTTACCAGCAGTAAATCATGCATAAACACTACAATGAAAATAACACCAATGTCGCTATCAAACTGGGTCAAAGATCACCTAGTCTCCTAACAATGAGGTAAGTCCGTTCTATAGGTATATAGCTACTTTTTCACAGACATTCACCATTTTGTACCCGGCTTCAATGCTGAAACAGTAACGCTCAGAAGCAAGTGTAAACGGAAGCGACGCAACCACAATATTACAACGCGAATCAATGTATTTGAATTTTAACATATTTTTTGTGGAGAAATAATCAAGCTGATTTTTTTTCTTAATGTTCAAAATGAAATGTTATTAATTTATTCGCTGTTTCTATTAAGAACAAAGGGATCTGATCGGAACAGTGTATGAATACACAACATCGTTTAACATTTTCAATCGTAACTACTCGGCCATCTCCGGCAAGCTACGTTGAAGGTAAAATGTTCACTTTAGAACATTCGAACATAATTGGTTTGTTATTCATTCATTTAACACGTTGATTTGTGCATGCTATGTTATAGCAATATCTATTATCAAAATGTGTCACTTGACATTGTACTTGATGGGGAATTGATATTGAAAATACTGTTTATTTCTCGGTTAGGAGTAATCCTACTTATGGTCATTCTGTGGGAGTATATTATTTATATCGCAATCTTAGAAGCTAACAGAACATGTCATCCAACCAATCGTCTAAGCCTGAAGTGAGTTTCATCATTTGCCATTTAATTAAGTTTAATTAAGCTACTTAATTGTATTTAGACAAACTATTGCTGGCGCCCCCTTTTTCACCCCATCTGGTCATGTGACCTCAGATGGGGTTTCTGGGAGGCAAATCCTCGCTCCATGCTAGTCATTACATGTGCGATTATCAGACTGGACGCTTGCCATATGTTTAAATTAAATGTTGAAATGTTTTATTTTAATGTGTGATATAAAGAAACAAGTGTTGTGGTAGGACATATATATATATATGAACGTTGAAAAAGAGCGATATAGAAGAAGCCACCTTCCATTTAATTTTGATGAATGGGTAGCTACCCAAAACCTGTCGCGTAAGGTGTCGCTGACGCTGAGACAGGAAGAGTTGGTTATGAAGGAAGCCTTGAGACTACTTGTTGAAAGTGACCTAAAACAAATTGGGATTCCATTAGGAGCAGAGAATAATCAAGCAGGACGTGAAAAGGTGGAACGGTGGCAGTACTTGCCCAACTGTGTCAGTGAACACAGAAGCGGCCGGATTTGACTGTACCAGGGACATTTTTACAGGGGCAGGTAAGACACTTGATGTCCTTCTTAAATCTGATAAGTGCTACATGTCCTTCTCCTCCTAATGGAAACGGACAATTCATGGATCCCCGTGCAATTCTTACAATAAAATCAATAACGAAGAAGGCAACGCATGTTACGCAGTTTCTGTCCGAAAAGACAAAGCGCCGACGTCAAACCCGTCGCAATATTCAGAGGTTGATAATGATCTATCAGCCACAAACGAAAAAAAAATGCGCGCGCGTTGTGAAGATGAAATTCAAACCGAACTTTCAAACGGACATTACAAAATATTACACGAAAACCACTTATTATATCTTCGCTACGTGCTATTCCTAAAACAGAGTCATCAAAAGTCAGACTTATTCACGATTGTAGAAGACCAACGGGTTCTGCTGTTAATGATTTTGCAATGACTAACCACTTCAAATATCAAACTCTGGAAGATGCCTTGGATTTAATAACACCTGATTGTTTCATGGCAAAGTTGGACTTAGCAAATGCCTATCTGAGTGTGAAAATACATCAATCAAATTTCAAAGCAATAGATTTTCAGTGGAGATTTAGTGTTCGTAAGGATCACACCTTCATGGTAGACAAACGTCTTAGTTTCGGTGCGGCGCAATTCCCGAAATCTTCAATCGCATTACGCAATCTGTAAGGATAATGATGGCACGTAAAGGCTAAAATTCAATAATCAGTTACCTGGACGACTTTCTAGTAACTGCTCAATCATATGAAGAATGCAAGATGACCTTACAGGAACGTTAACTGCGTGAACTTGGATTTCAGATCAACTACAACAAACTTGAAGGTCCCCCAAAAGAAGATGCTTTTTCTTTGTGTAAATTTAGACTCCACTTCTATGACAGTTAGCATTCCAAATCAAAAGTTAGATGAGTTGCGTTCATCTTTGCGGTCATTTAATAATCAGAAAAAAGTTTCAAAGCGGAATATTCAGAGCATGATGGGAAAATTGAATTGGGTTCCACAATGTGTATACGGTTGGCGCTTTCATATGCGTCACCTTATAAATCGTTGCAACACCCTCAAAATTCCATGGCACAGAATTCGAGTTACGTGGAACATGAAACAAGACATTTTGTGGTGGTTGGAATTTATGCAATATTTTTACGGAACTATGCCTATTATTGACTACTATACGAGTCTATACGTATTAGATCGGCTACCGCCGTAACGATTGCGTGCAAAAAGGCAGCTGGTGGATTCTTCAATGGCGATTTTGTTAATACAACCTGGACCCCAACAATTGCAAAAATTACCTATTAACTATCTGGAAGTATTGAGTTTGGAACCTGCGGCTCACTATTGGGCCCCAGCTTGGGCAAACAAGAAAGTGTACATACATTGTGACAATATGACTGCGTGTGCTATTATGAACAGGAGTTCATGTAAAGACCCCACAGTGATGAATTCTCTCCGTCGTGTTTTTTGGCTCTCGGCCATTTTTAATTTCCGTCTTCATGCTGTTTATTATGCCGGGTAGTACAACGTTCTAAGTGACAGTGTCAGTAGGCTTCATGAATATAATGGAGTATCAAGACTTTTGAGGTTTATGTCTAACTGCGGCTCTTCATAATAAAGGGTGCCGGACTTGAATCTGAGCTTGACAGGGATGTCGCTTTTACACCGGTAATGCATATGCACAGAATACCAAACGCGCCTACACCACTCATATGAAATCATATTGATCATTCTACAATGAAATGGGATATTGTCCGGTTCCAGCATCTTCTTCAACCATATACCGCTATGCAGCTTTTCTAGCCAAAAGCTTAAAATTCAACTCAATCAAACTATATTTAAATATAATAAGACTCTTTCACCAAGAATGTAATATACCAAACCTCCTGATATCTGACTTGTGTGTTCTTCGTGGAATTCGCCGCCAGCTTGGTTACAACATAGATCGATAACAACCCATCACACCTGCCATGCTAAATCAGATCATCACTTGATGCCACAGTTTGGGCAGCTTGTCTGACAATGTTTTATGGACTATTACGCCTAAGTAATGTGCTGTCCATCGCGGGTGTCAAGTTTAACCCAGACCTACATCTTCGTCGAAAGAACATTATACTTTTTCCTTAGGGAGTGATTTTACACATTCGATGGTCTAAAACCATTCAGTTCAAGTCCAGGACACTGGACGTGCCATTTCCACAAATGCAGGAGAATGTACTTTGTCCAATACAGTTCACATTGCCTTACTGTAAAATGATCTCGACCGCTTACCAAGACGGACCGGCCTTCGTCTTCAAAGTTCAAGCTGTCCTAAAACCTCTGACCAGTAGGGTGTTTCTAAGCAAGATGAGACACTGCCTTCAGCGAATGGGTACCAACGCCATTGAAATTGCAACCTATAGTTTTCGACGGGGTGGTGCAACTTATGGGTACCGCATTGGTCTTTCTGCGAATGCCATAAAGATGCTTGGTGATTGGAAATCTTCGTGCTAGCAGGAATATAAACGGTCAATTTTTAACATGTACACTAAAAAATGCATGTTTCTAGGAAATCACAAAACAGTATCTACACCGCAGTAAATATAGTATGTGTGTGTGTGTGTGTGTGCGTGTGCGCGTGTGCGCTTGTGCGCGAGAGTGTGTGCGTACGTGCGTGCGTGCGTGCGTGCGTGCGTGCATGGAGGGTAGGACGGGGATAAGTGGGGGAAATACGCCTTATATACTAATCATGTATTTTGATTTTGCATGGTTTCCTTCGATTAGTTTTATTTTTAGAGTTCCCCCTTCTTTAAGTATGCTTCAATTTATTCTGTCATACTTTCCTTTCCACAGAAACACGTATACGACCGGTATAGTGTCACTACTTACACTCTTTAAAACATTCAATTTCCCCTTGACGGTTGAAAACACATACAGCACGTTCTAAATAGTGGCGCCGCCATGATGGACTTTTTTCAAGACCCGTATTATTTTCGAGGTAAAGGGCAAATCATACCTTATTTATTTTAATTTGGCACATGACAGTAATTCGAACCATGGTCTCAGACCATTGGCTACCTTCCATATTTATAGGTTTTAGGGCTGAATTGTTTTTGTTTTCAAAAAAGGGCTTAACATGCTGGATCTGCTTGATCTACTTTTTATTGTTTACATTTTCACCGCATTGTTTATCCTCGTACACCGGATATTGTCATTTTACAGAATAGACAGTGGTTACGTTCAACCAATTTTATTTTTTCTTAGGAGATACGTTACTTTTTTCAAACGTTGTTTAATGTATAGTGCATATGCGGAGCTTTTTCCCCATAGTTGGTGCTGGGGAGGTTCGTGAAGTAAAATCACAGTGTTATCTTGGATGCAAATGGACTACAGAATGTATAGGAAATTTATTTAGTAGTCTGTGACCTTCATATCTGTTGGATAATGGCCGAGGTATTTCGGTCGGAACAAGTTGATCAAGAACGAACTCACCGAACAATTTCAAGAGGTGAAGAGAGTTAATTAGTGTGTTATTCAGATGATTCACTACAGTGAGTAGTCTCCCTTACCAAGCTTTTTTGGTATACAATGCATCTCGTTCACGGTCAGCGGTAACTATGTATTTGTTACCAGTATTACAAGCGGGTAAAGGGGAGGGACGCGCATGCCTGGCGACACCCATCCCCATACCCTAAATACATTTGTCCTAGTGAACAATTAATGTTAATATGGTAGGTATTAGGGATGCAAACGAATGGCCAAGGTGATCTTCCACTAGATATAAATGATACATAAAAACACCGAAAAGGCACCATTCAAGGCAGAACTTAACTCCATAGTTACCCATGACATGTTTACAGCTTATTTGAGGTCGAATGGGGGGGGGGGGCTACGAGGGCCCTAGGGATCTGCTGATGCGTTTCATTTTATTCTTTTATCAACAATACTGTGTCATCGTATGGTATGTCAAGCAGATAAGTATAAGGGAGACTATCAAATATGCCGTTACAAATGTTTTATCGCAGTTGTTCCTCGTCCATTGCATTTAATACAAATGCAGACATCGTACACTTCATTGTTATTTGAACATCAGTCTGTACTTGTTATGTTTAAATGATTTGCATCTCTGATGATTTAAGTTTCATGGGCGGACCCAGGATTCGATGTTAGAGGGGGAGTAACCCAGGGACTGACCTTTTGACCTGCGCCCCTCCCTCAAAACCGAATGATTTGTGTTTAAAGTTTTGGGAGCTGGGTATGTGGGTACTACCCCCAGAAAATTTTAACAATTGCAAGTCCGAAATCGTGTATTTTGGGCTTATCTTATCAGTTATTTTTCTCTTGTATTTGAATAAAAAGTAAACTTGGAGGGGGGGGGGGGGCGCCGGGTGCGCCCCGGGATCCACTAGTGAGTTTAACGACGGTTTAAAACGGTTCTTTCTAACCATCATGACGTCGTTGATATAAATATTCAAAGTGGAATATCGTATGCACAATACAAAAACTGTGAAAACATTATTACTGTATGTGTGTTTTAGTCAGCACACAATAGTCAATAAAGCATTTCATGACTTCAATTTATATCAATTACGGTACAATTTATGAGTATTCTCCTTTTCAGGAGAATCAAAGTGAAACGCCTTTATGATGCATGGTTTTTATGGAGCTGCAAAATCTGACGCCCTTTAGTCATGGGCCACTGAAGTGCTTAAAGAAAAATCGCATTGTAATGAGACATTTGACGTTGTAAAATATGTTTTAGAAATGGTTTCATATAAAACCAACATGTACTTACAGAAGTATGATTAAGCATTTACGCTCGCTTTTTTACTTGGGAAGAACACTCGTATTGTATTTCTATAACTAGTGTCGGCGTCTGAGCTGAATCATCGTCGTCGTTGTCATGTCCGTTGGCGTCGTGCGATACCTTTCATATGGGCCATAAATTGGAGCCTCATAAGTGACTAGAAATGACAGTCGGAACAAATGAACACGATATCTCTGCTTGTCCAGACAATAGGGCTTGGCATTCTTTTGCTCCTTGAAAAAAACTCGGTGTACTTGTCCTCGACATTTAAAATTAACTTTATATTATCGAATGTCGAGCTATATGATGCCGCCCAGTTCGACATTGCAGCTGGACATTGCAAATTCCCAATATTATATCGAATGTCGAGCTAGGATTCCGTCCAGCTAGACATTGCAGCTCGACATTGAAAATTCTCTATATTACATTCCAGCTCGACATTGAAAATTCACTTTATATTATCGAATGTCGGGCTATAGGTTGCCGTCCGGCGTGACATTGAAGGTCAACATTGCAAATTCCCAATATTATATCGAATGTCGAGCTAGGACTCCGTCCAGCTCGAAATTCCAGTACGACATTGTTCTTTTCCATATAGTTTCGAAAGCCGATTGCCATTGCCGATGGCTGAGCCAACTTTCCACACCATATCCTAGGCAAAGTCTACTGAGTGTGCGAATGCAATGTAAATCTTACTTGACAATAGAAATCAAACGAGTTTGTATATATAATTAGGTGAATATGTTGAAATAAAAAGGTACATACATTTTAGACCAGTACACAAAAGACCATTGCAGTAACATAGCATTAAAATGATCACCTGCTGTTTCATAGTACTAGCGAAGACTTAATAACTGTTGGTTTCGAATACTACTACTAATAATAACAGGCAGTTGAGCGATTTGGTTCGAAGATTACAGACTTATCGGCGGTACTGGACATCTTGAGTTTACCATTGTGAGTTTCTTGAAAGTGAAAGAACGCCTCAAAAGGAACTACCGGTAATTATTTCTTTCGTTGTTATTTGAAATATAATTAGTCGTTAATAGACGGAAATTAAGCAGATTTATTGACGACCATCTCGTTATCACGTTACCGTTTTCAATCATGAGAGATCATAAAGATGTTCTTTTCAGGTGATAAACATCTATAACCGCACTAACTATACACGTTGAACAAATGAATCAGCCTATATGATCTTCCAGTTCTTTTGAAGATCGGTAAAACGAGCCTCGCTTTCGTGACGATATGTCACATGATCTCTTGAGAATTGTCACGTGATTCGTTAATTAATAACTAACCTTTTTGTACGTTCACATCTTGTGATCTGTATAAATTGTTGAATCAAATGAAGAGCAAATATAGTTGTCAGAAGTTATTTGAGCTCATGTTTGATCGATTGACTATATCAAAAACTTATTAAATTTTGTTTTTAATAAACTCGGTTATGAATGACAGCTGATCAAGATAAAATGGTATCGTTAAATATGTATTTTATTGACCAAATAAGAACGACAGTTTGAGTAGAAGGTATATATTACTGAGTCACCAAGGTGTTTTGGCCACATGGAACGTATGGTTGAATGTGTTGCTTTCTGTTGATGATTTACTTAAAGTGACACTCTTATTTAAACTCAATACATACACATGTATAACAAACATGAATTTTGACTGATAAGATAAACCTTTAACTACTTACTAAATAATGCATTTATTGATAAAATAAATTACTGATAACAATATTGTAACCGTGTATTTAATAGCAGAAAGCGCAAAAATACTAAATGTTTGGTGAATGCTAAAAGATTTACTGTGGTCTACAATAGTCTCATATTAGGTAGATATACAGTGTTTTATGCTCATTTATTTCAATAAAACTCGGTATCCTTCATAAGAACCATTGTATTCGATATGTGTTCACCTTTTTTGAAATATTAAAACAATATTTTTAATTATGGTAAACTGATTTTTGAGTAAGAGTGCATCTTGAAATTGTGGGTGATATTTTATGCCGTTACCCGTTATAAAAAGAGCACTTTTGTGCACGTTCACTGAAAACGGGCCCTCGACAAAATTCATGCAACGTCGTGAAACTGTTTTCCAATTTCTTTATTTCCTGAGATAACATCAGAACATTTATGAGGTCGGTGTTTATAGCTGGTTATCTGAGCTTGTATCTTGTCTCCTGCACAGGTGCAGAAGTGTTCACAACCGGGTGGCCCGTCCTAACATTGGCATGGTGACATTACAGTGTGTTCAATTGTAGAAGAATGCTTACTTCTGGCAAGAACTGAAGACATTTTACATTTTCTTACGCCGTAATTTGATAGACATAATTATCATTATTTTCATTATCATTTGCATGCATAGCCGCAGCAGCTGTATCATCATCATCATCATCATCATCATCATCGTCGTCGTCGTCGTCGTCGTCGTCGTCGACGCATCATGACATGTTATTCAGTGGAAGTACCTAACCGTTTCGCCTGATGATATCTCTTCAGTGAAAGCAGTTTTCTCATTCAAAGTTCTTGTAATTTACTAAAGGTACATAACCTTTTTTTGTGTTGTTGTTTCTACCTGATCAATGGTACACGTGGGAGTTTCTCATACTTGGTCTAGACTTTGTGGTTTTTGTATTTTACTAAAAGTTCATGGAATTGTGTCTGATGATGGTTCATTGGAAAAAATAGTTATGACTAAAGTAATTGCACCATAACGAACATAACTATTTCGAATTTCGAGTGCTGTTGGTTCTTTATGTACTCTATGATGGCTAATTACTGACTTTATTCTAGCGCTCGCCACAAATCGGAAGGAGCCAGTAAATACCCCGAATGAACATAATGGCATATTAAAAATAAAAAAAATGAATTGAAAAATGTAACCAGACTGTCTCCATTTCAACGAAGAAAAGATGAACGCATCGTAACAGACACATCCATAATAATTTTCGTTTAAAATTGACTTCATTTCCTCAAATGTGATGAAAATATCATTATTAATACGTTCGTACTTTTTACCATTATTTCGTCTGTCTTATGGCTTGATTCATAGATTTCATCACGCGTAAAACACATAGGGAAGTCTTGACACGAAAGATCTAACTTTTGGACTCGAGGCGCCCTTGCGATATGCACATTACAAATTGTAAAGTCTATTATTCATTTGTAGCCATTGCCTCTCAATAAGTGCCCCCATATCAGCGAAAATCTCAAACGGAGCGATTTATTAAGAAATAATTTGTGGTTTAAATCGGCATTATGTCATGGAGTTTTTATTGAAAAGCGACAAAATAAAAGACGTTTTTATGTAAATATCGTGCAAATAACCATTTAAAGAAATGAATAATGACCTAACGGGGCGGGATATTTCGGGGTCATTTGCATGATACGCTAATGTTAAATGGTAAGCGTTAAATAAATCAATCATGACTTTGGCAGTAGTAGAAATTATTGATGTGGACGCCTTTAAACACCCTAGTTGGGAGGGCTCTTGGAATGTCTAAAATGCCATTATAAATTTACATTTCCATTTAAACAAAAGGGTTATATTTTTCACCGTTTGATCTCTGTTACTATTGTTTTTATAGTATTTGTTTAACATTAAAGTGACTAGACACCAGATGATACAATTGTCAAAAACTTACATCAATATGACATCGTTTTTACTGGTGTATCACATTGCTTTCGACAAATGCATGATGCACCATCTTTCAAATTTTTGGCGCATTTTCCAATTCGAATTTTACTGGGGTTATCTACCACGTAAATCCACGAAAATTTAAAATAGCGTCGGTATGTTTATCTGTTCTTAAATACAGATATGATTTAAACTGGGAAACCAATATGCGCTAGTTTGAAACGGGGAGACTCAGATGAGACAGCAACATGCTGTTTGTGTTTTTTTTAGCTGTGTGAAGTTAGCTAAACATACGACATTGGACATTGGACATTCAAAATCGAATGTTGTGCTGGCACGACATTGGACATTGGACATTCAAAATCGAATGTTGTGCTGGCACGACATTGGACATTGGACATTCAAAAGTGAAAGTCGTGCTAGCACGACATTGGACATTGGACATTCAAAAACGATTGTCGTGCCGGCACGACATTGGACATTGAACATTCATAATCGAATGTTGTGCTGGCACGACATTGGACATTGGACTTTCAAAAGTGAAAGTCGTGCTAGCACGACATTGGACATTGGACATTCAAAATCGAATGTTGTGCTGGCACGACATTGGACATTGGACATTCAAAAACGATTGTCGTGCTAGCACGACATTGGACATTGGACATTCAAAATCGAATGTTGTGCTGGCACGACATTGGACATTGGACATTTAAAAGTGAAAGTCGTGCTAGCACGACATTGGACATTGGACATTCAAAATCGAATGTTGTGCTGGCACGACATTGGACATTGGACATTCAAACGTGAAAGTCGTGCTAGCACGACATTGGACATTGGACATTCAAAATCGAATGTTGTGCTGGCACGACATTGGACATTGGACATTCAAAATCGAATGTTGTGCCAGCACGACATTGGACATTGGACATTCAAAAGTGAAAGTCGTGCTGGCACGACATTGGACATTGGACATTCAAAAGTGAAAGTCGTGCTAGCACGACATTGGACATTGGACATTCAAAATCGAATGTTGTGCTGGCACGACATTGGACATTGGACATTCAAAAGTGAATGTCGTGCTAGCACGACTTTCACTTTTGAATGTCCAATGTCCAATGTCGTGCCAGCACAACATTCGATTTTGAATGTCCAATGTCCAATGTCGTGCTAGCACGACTTTCACTTTTGAATGTCCAATGTCCAATGTCGTGCCAGCACAACATTCGATTTTGAATGTCCAATGTCCAATGTCGTATGTTTAGCTAACTTCACACAGCTGGTTTTTTTTCTTTTAATCATCTAAAATGATGTATTATCGGCCGCATACACGCTGGAATTGACAGTTCTTGACTTGTATTGAGGAAATACTGTATTTGTCGATTTTGGGACCATCTGGTGTCTAGTCCCTTGAAAGAAAATCCCAACTAAACGTTTAAGATGTAAGGTCTGTGCTTTAGTGTGCTCATCGTTCAGTCTATGGAACAAGTTTTATTTCACGTGTTTGTACCTTCACACCGCTCGAATCTGTGGATTAAAGCCTAGTCCTGGAGTCTCCGGTAGGACTTAAAACCAGGATCGCTTGGTAGGAGTCCTGCACCCGAATTAATAAGGCCTAAAAAAATATGTCCGTTTCGGGTAACCCGACCCTACCTATAAAAATGCGCCGACCCTAACAATTTTTTTTCCGTTTCTGAGTAAAACAAATATTCGTTAGCTAATAGAGAGTTACGAAGGGCGGATAAATTCAGATTTTAATCAGAATTATTGTTAATATGTTAAAACAAAGTCAGGCAATGACAGTAATGTAGGAAAGACTGCCATGTGCAAGAAAACACTCTGAACTTATGACAGATTTTGAAAAAAAAAAAATAATAATAATAATAATAATTCCCTACCTACCCTACCTAGAAATTTGTGGAAGGTTACCCTAAACAAACAATTGATTTTTTTTTTGGCCTAACTATAAACTCGCACGTAGGGTTACTGCAGATGATTTGCAGTTGCCAGCTCTTATGCGTTTGGAACTTCGAAATTTGATATTCAACAACAACAATAACAACAACAGCAGCAACAATAGACGCAAAAAGAACAACAGCCATAACAGCAACAACAACAATTATTTGTAATGGATTCTAGCAAACCCTTTGTTGCACATTTATTATGTTGAAGCATATTAAAACCGGTTTCGTCAAAAGTAAAACCTATCAAAATGTACCTTGCACTAAAAACAAGTATAGTAAGAAGTGTACAAAGGGACAAGTGAAAACGGCTTCAAGACAGTTTGAATAACTAAGGTGATTTCGTAAAGAGAAAATACCACAACAATAACACAAACAGATATTCTTGAGTTTATGTGTCTTTTATGCTAAACACTATAAATCTTACACACAGCGTACTTTAAAAGGTTGCCAGGATCACAGAATTCTTTACATGCATTCATATCAATAACGAAGACGAGCTAAGAGTACAGATAATACAAGCTATATTAATATTGAGAACCGCGCCGGATTAATGATACTTCGCCGTCTTACCCCTGTTTCTTTGACTTGGCGAGCCTTTGGGTATAGTAATGGTAAAGAAACTAATGAAAGAAAGTACTTGAAGTGTCGCCAAGTGATCGGCGTCTTTCATATACCGCCAAGTCGCGTGGAAAACGTGATGTCAATGAGAGTTGTTCGGCGGAAGTGAGGTGGAAAATCGGAGATTGGCTCTCAGCCGAATACATTTGATTTGGATGGAAATATGTCCTTGCACTGTTTGTATTTGTCAAGTGGTCACTTTTCAAAACTTGATGGCTGTTTGGGGGCAGATTATGCCAAAACAACTTACAAAAGCGTTGTATAAATACATGTATTATCACAAGAACTTCCAAAATGTTTGTAACATCGTAATTCTTTAGCAACAAGTTATTTTCCAAAAGTGGTTCCATCAAATAACCGATTATTTTTCTTTCATGAAATAAATGACCGTTGATTTCATTGCACCTAGTCACCACCACCACCAAAATGCCACCCCATCAACACCACCACCACCATCATCATCATCATCATCGTCGTCGTCGTCGTCGTCATCACCAACATCATCATAAATATTATTATCATCAACTTTACCATCACCGACCCGGCCGAGAGTTTGTCTACCAAACATGTTGCTACGTCAAAACAAAGTTACAGTGTTTGTACCAATACAGTCGAACGTAATGATAAGCAGTTGCAAAATAAGCAGTTATAGAAAGTTTTAAGACATTGTCCACGGAAGCCTTGGACGCATCTATCATACTGTAAGGTCAACTTCCAAAATATTTTGTCGGAATAGATGATCATTGTTTTTAAGTTCATTTGAATGAAGCTGATATTTCATTTCCAGTGAGCCTAACCATATAAAATGTCCAAACTTAATCCACGAAGGGACAAATTGCAATTAGTCTTTAATATATAGGCAGATGGGCTTCTGATATTAGGGGTTGCTTTAAGCACCTCATAGACAGACAAAATAAAATGTCTGTGAGTTAGAATATTGCAAGCCCCTGGGAGACCAAGATCTGCTCTGGGTCATGGAGAAGCTTCCAATTTCTGACCAATGGCTAAATATCCTAATTGGGTAGGATTGGGCCAAGGGCTTTTCATCAATTTTAAGAAATCAAGCATGGTGATTGAATTTGCTGAGATTTGCTAATATCCAAAGGGAAGACGGACATCTTCGGTAATCAAACGTTAAATGTCGCTTTAAACAATCACTCGAGCGGCCTCTAATGGAAAATAAATTATAAAGTTATTGCAAAAGAATCCCTTGGACAATTAAAGGTCGCTTTGGGTAATGTCGTTACCATTTTATTGTAAAATGTCTTAGTTTACAACCAATGGGCCGATTGTTTAGAACTTTAATAAAGTTAACAACATTGTTAACGGCATCATTGTTAACTTTAAAGGGGAAGTATTTTATTATGCGCTGCTATATTTAAAAAAAAAACAGGCATAGCTTTTATTTGTTTAATCATATTGTATTGCTTTTTTGTAAACATAATTATTTTGCATACAATTTACACATACACTTACAATCAAATAAAACAAAAAGAACAAATGGGTTGGGCTACAAGTTATTACATTATTAGTTTCAGCCCTTCCCAGGCGTCAATATAGCGTCAATGAAGAGTATTAAAGACATGGAGGCTAACAACGACCCTGTTAACAACTTTGTAAACTTGAAAAAAGTTCTGAACAATCGGTCTATTTCGGTCATACACACATTGTGCTGGTATAATTTGGTACACAGCAAAAGCTTTCGTTTTAATCATTTTCTTTACATGTGCGTTTCAGCTGAATAGGACAGGTAACTCGTTTGCATGACCTATATATAAATAAAATATCTTAATACACCTTAACGAAAAATACAAGTGATGAAAGTATAAGATAATGATTGGGGCGCATTCAATAAATTCCTTCTCGCTAATTTTGACCTGTCAAAAGATATATTGAAATAGTTGAAATATGTTTTAATTTGTTGTCAAAAACTTGTCAACATGGCTGTCAAAAGTAACACCATGATGAAAATAAAACATCACCTTTTCATAACAAGAATATCGGACAATCTGGCCAGCTGATGGTACATCAAAATTAGATTCCCACTGACCTTATCTGCTGATATAAGCAGGTAAAACCAACATCCCCGGGACTGGAAACTATCGGGTCGGTAGTTTTCATGTGACAGATTGTTGTGTTACGTTACCGATGAATTTACGTAACCTCCGTTACCGCAGGGCGGGTTTTTAAATTTTGTTTTTATTTCATTATGGAGAAAGTGGTCAGATGTTAAGGCCAGTGATAGTGGACAAAAAGAAGACTTGTGTACCATCTGATACGGGAAGATTAAACAAACATGCGATGTGGCGATTTGAGGCTGTTTTCTTGACCAGTAAAGCACCATCTTTTTGAATTGCGGGTCTATCATGAATTAATTCGACTAAACATTTTGTTCATTTATAAAAATAAATACTGTCTCGGTTATAATCTCAATTTCAGCAATTGCAAATCACGACAATCAAATGGAGCATTCGGAACTCCTCGGCCATTTTCCATCGAAAATAACCTCGGATGTTTTTGGACATTTTTACAATGTCAGAAATCTATACACTTTAACTGCGCTGCAACTAGATCGCGTAGTTATTTCAATTCAGCAGTTAAATTAAATGACTTTACTCCTGGGAATCTTAAAATCTTTTTTTTTAATTAGTTATGCAAAAATACACTTCAATGGCAATTAATTTAATTTTAGAAATACAAAATAGTGAAAATGCCCGGAAAACACTACAATTGATTAAAACTACTATTCAAAATTTGACGATCTACTTTTACTGTTGTATCGGCATACATACGAGGTTATTGGAAATGGAGATTATAACCGAGACAAAACGGTACTGTTTGTTCGCATTTAAAGGTTAAAGACGCGGAAACGTCTGTACTAGGAATTTATCAAAGTTAAACTTTTACATGTTTTCGAATTTAAACATTTTTTCTGTAAGGAAACAGAGAACCACTGTTAGTTCTTGATCGAGGACGAACAAAAATCTATGCAAATCGATATTAATCAATTAATAGCACGGCCATTGTTTGAAGAGCTGTTTTATTAGAAATAGGAGACATAATTGCCAAGTTCTTTATGAGGAGAGAGGTCCGGTGTTATAACTTGAAACTAGGAACCCCGAGGGGCCCGGGGCCAAGCAATTTCGCAAATATCTCACTTATTTAACGTTTTATGTTCAAAGAGAACCACATCTAATAATTCCCGTCTGTCCGAGACAAGAGGCTATTTATCTTTATTAAATTTCGTGGCGTTTGGGAGTGTCCTTGTGGAGACAGTGGATGGTTTCCGAGCCTTTGGTCCTTGGGGTATATTGTGCTATTTAGAGGCATGATTGTCTTAGTTACGCATGTTGGAAACTTATTCCATCACTGCCGGAAGGTTTGTATTGTATTTTATTACATTTTCAGGTTAATGATACGACAATTCCTACGTTCTTTAACGATGCACTCTTACTCACAAAAAAGATTTACCACCATTAATAATAGTGTGTAATATTCCAAATAGAATGTATAAATGTCGAAAACAATGTTTCTTATGAAGGAAACTGAGTTTAATTTGAAAGAAATGAGCATAGAACACGGTATTTCTACCGCACGAGACTATAGTAGATCACAGTAAATCTTTTAGCATTCACCAATCATTTAATTTTTTTGCGCTTTCTACTATTATATACACGGTTACAAGCTTGTTATCAGTAATTAATATTTTCCATAAATGCATTATTTAGTGAGTGGTTAAAGGTTTATCAGTCAAAATTGATGCTTGTTATACATGTGTTTGTATTGTTTTTGAATAAGAGTGTCACTTTAAATGCTAAAGTGTTGAGACAGGAAGTTGAGTATGTTTAAAATTGTCAATCAATATATGTACCTTGGCCTTTTGCTGAATGAGAACCTAGATTTAAACATTATGGCTAAATGTGTTGCTCAAAGTGCGAGCAGAGCACTAGGTTTATTGATAGCAAAATTCAAATCAGTTGGTGGTGTCCCATACAATGTGTTCAAGAAACTATATGATAGTATTGTTTGGCCGGTAATAGCATACGGTTGCTCCATATGGGGCACTAGATCATATACATGTATTGAAGCTGTCCAAACTAGAGCTATGCGCTTCTTTCTGGGTGTTGGCAAATAAAATGAAACATGATAGAGTTAATTATAAAGTATTTAATTATTGTTGTAATAAAAGAAATGGTAATGTTAGAAATTGGCAGTATATATACATCAAGAAAATGATAGAACTTAATTTAAATAATCTGTCATTTTCGTGTACACATATGTCTTCTAAATCATATTGCAATAAGATTTTTGAGCAATGTATGGATATTTTTATAAATGATTGAATTCATAATATACACTGTATTTATGGTTCTTCTGGAGTTGGTAGAAACAAACTCAGATCTTACAGACTTTTTAAATTACAATATGAAGTTGAAAATTATGTAACAAGTTTTATCCCATTTAAACACAGAGCAGCATTTGCAAAGTTCAGATGTGGTGTTGCCCCTCTCAGATTGGAGACAGGCAGATACGAAAATATTCCAGAAGAATCTCGAATATGCCCTATTTGTAATATCGCTGTTTAAACGGAACAGCATGTGTTGTTCCAATGCCATGTATACCAGACCTTAAGACAATAATTATTTTCCGCAGCAAATCTATTAGACAGTACATTTAGTTTAAAAACTGATGATAATAAGTTATTGTTTATATTCTCCAACAAGGATATAGTGAAAGTAACTGCCAAAACCTGTTTTAATATTCTAAATCTTAGATCTAATATTTTGTATATGTGAACATAGGACTGATGATAGAGAGTTCTTTTTTATTTTCATCTTTCAACCTGAAGATGTATTGTTTTATCTCATTGGTATAACTTTTATTTATTTATTACCATGAACAACTATCGGGCTGCATATAATAGAACAAATAACTATTTTCAGCCTTATGTTCACATATTCACCACTTTACTGATGTTATACATTTGTATATAGTGTAAAAGAACGTAGCTTTATTTTATGTAAAAGAAAGATAATAGTCTCTTATAACTCCTATGTGAGTGGCAATACTTTTTATTACCGTTTTTACATTAGAAATGTATTATATATGTATTGACGAGACTGAAATAAACTATGAAATATATATGTTCAAATAAATATGCTGGTCTGTTTTTTCCTCTCTCTACTTCACTCCAACTAAAATCTTCTATCAACAGCGTGGCAAAATGAGCAACGATAATTGCAGACGGCAGTTAAAAGATCGAATTAATGTGTAGGATGTGCAATTGGCGGTTGTCTGCACGCGCTAATGAAGCGAGCATGACGTTTGTCGTCATTGTCGTCTGCAGACAGGTGCGTGGTCCTGACGATGCGCTGCAAAGCAACGGAGCTACGTGAAAAGGGTGACAGTAAAAAGACTGACTTATTTATAAATGTTAGGACAAGTGTGATCTTATGGCCATACAAACGAGTTTAAGCCCCCAGAGGGCTCGTGTTCCAGTTTATTTGTATTTTACTGAGTTTTTTCAAATGCGGTAATCCAATCATTAATGGGTAAAACTAGTTTAATGCAAGTGTCGTCTGTTTGTGGTGTTTGTTTTTATGAATGTGGTGTTCATAAGCTTCTGTATCTAGTCCATTGTCGTTTAGACTATTGCCTAGTGGCTCAAAATAGGTCTACGGGTTTATATTTGAATTTTCGACCACTGGGCTTGTCCCTGTATTTTTCTTTGTTTTATTGACGAGTATAAGTTGACAGACATTGCATTCTAATAAGTATTGAAGTATAATCGTGTTATTCAATACATGTTTAAGTAATTACGTATCTTAAGGTCAAGAAATAGCGCATTAGAACAAGTGCGATGCTTTGTAAATGCAAAAAAATCAGCTTGTTATAGAACAAAATCCATTTCGTAAAAGTTTAAAGTAATAAACTTATATTGAAGTCAAGGGATTTTGATGTCCCCGGCATTATTATTAATGAACTATCCTGTCTTTTTTATAAACGCAATAAAAATGTCCAATTACATTAATATTCCAATTTTCAATTTCAGATATGTCATCTGTTACGTTCAAATTTTGATTGATGCTAATTTTACCGTATGATTTTATCAACAAGGCGTGACGGACTGATAACGATTTGCTGGAATCTTCAAAGATCACACTCCGATGATGATAATCAATCATGTAATTATCAAGAATAATCAACATGGAAAGAATAATAATTCGGCCTTACGCGGGAACTGTTTGATGGTGGTTTTTTTTTGTTATTTACTGACACAATTTGTACTTCAAACGATGGGAATCATGATTTGATTTCGGTCTTTTTAATTTTCTGTTTCATTTTTTCCTGTTTAACCTTGCAAAACGTATATTCATATTTCTGTCGAACTTTTCGGAATAAAATGAGCAGATATCGTACATGTTCCTTTTTAACCTCCTTTCATTGTAATAATGTTTAAAAACCTGTTTTGAGTCGTTGCTTGCACAAAAAGTTTATCCTGATAATTTAACATTTATGCTTGTTCGCATATGCATTTTTTCTCTCTTTCTTTTGATATAAACATATTCTTTACAAATGCACATTCTGTCATAGTGAGTTATCTTTCTGCTTGCAAATGCATATCTGATCATATCATTAGTATAATTTCACATGCATTTATCATGACATATACTTTTCTTTTCGTTGATTTTGTTAATGCATGCATTTATATATTTATATGTTAATTAATATATGTATCTCGATCAGAGAAAATAAAGAGTATATAAATTGAAAATGATCGTCATGCTTTTTCTGTTTTCTAACTTCTTTATGCCAATTTTATTGACGTTGTTTTATAGGTTGAAACATTCACACGGAGTTTTATCAAGGCGAGTGTTTCATGTCGGTACTTATTAATTATTGAACAAAGTTATCGGGACATTAACTTTGTATTAAATTCAGAAAATGACAAGTGCCATTTCTGCCATGATTGACTTTAATATCAATAAATGACTCCATGGTCGAAAGGAAACAGTTTATCAGCGAAATGAAGTTTTGCAAAAGTGTATACTTATTATGTATATCACTTTTGAGAGCCCTGCATTTGCGACACAGATGGCGCGCGTTCCCTTAAACCTGCCTAAGTAATCTTTTAATCTCAATAATAAATAAAACATGTTAAGAATGCATCGGAATAGATTTAACTAATATTAGCTAATTATTTCTTTGGCCATGAACACTTCAAAAAACCATGTAAAGACGCTTTATTTATCGGTTTTGATGGAAGGCGCGCACGTCGTAAGCGGCCCTGACCCACAATCGTGAAACCCTCAATCCACCCCATAGCAATCGGCATTTGACTCATTGCAAGCATGGTCCCACTACGACATACGAGTTTATATATTAAGTTTAAATTTATTTATATTTTCAACGATTTCGAAACAAGTTACAACAACATTGTATTAATCACAACCTCGGCACAACCTCGGCACAACCTCGGAAATGTATGCCGGTACATCAGTAGAAGTAGTTTGTAAAACAATTGATATTAGTATTAATTAATTGTCGTATTTTAACGTCTATTTTGTATTATTTAGTCCAAATTGATTGCCATTTAGGTATGTAAATGCATAAATAAATATGGTTCTCAAGAGTAAGGTCATTAAGTATAACTGCGAAATTAAATAAAGCGTGTACATGATGTATATTGAAATAATTGTTATGTTAATTAAACATGATTTGTATAGAATAATTATATTCAAAACATCATTGTAATTGTAATCAAAGTTGTTTTCGATGGAAATGGGCCGAGGTTCTCCGAATGTGATTTTACTGTGGCACATAATTTCAGAATTGTGAAAAACAAAAGAGTTTTATCCTTTTCCGTATGAGCGTCTTTCGGATAATTACTTGTAATGTGCTTTGCAGAGATAGGCTCATTTAACTGAGGCATCAGACGACATTTTAACTTAATTACTGGGACAAATGATGTAGATAATGATGATATGTTCGCACACTCACGCATGTACTAAATGTAATTGCTGCCATTTTGTCACCAATTTTCGCGCCTCTACCAAAATCCTCTCAGAGAGCGCCAAAGAAGATTTGTCACACCGACAGAATGCATTACGTGGCGGGAAATTTCATCTGCTAGCGGATACAATTTACTGGAAAATCTGTGAAGGTTTCATCTTATTAACATTATCTGCATGCGTTTTCTGTCTTGATTATTTCATGTCAGAAAAAGAAATTGCAGAAAATACTGAGTGTGCCGGAGGCAAATTGTACTCAAACAATCTGCTCCGACAGAATGCCAAGTTTTAGACTCTGCATGTTACCCAAAGATATGTTGGCAAGTAAATTTATATCTGCATCGAGAATGTATGTGTTGGTAGTATATAATGATAGTGCACATATGCAGATAAAAAGATATTATTTTGTTTCTTCTTTCAAAGGGATCTCGGTACTAATTAAGGACCTAATCTAATTGACAAGCAAGTGATATTATGGCAACGTATTTACATGCCACTGACCGCTGTTATTCTCTGAAAACGTTGGCAGTTTGGGGTCTCTGTTGCGTATTCGTGACGGTCTAGCGGAAAGACGTTTGAATCGTAACCCAGGGGTCGCCGGCTCGATCCCCTGTCTCAGCCTTAAAACAGTAACGGTTTCCAGGGAGGGACGCTACACGGGGGCCCTATGTGATAACCAGTGATAAACTGTACACTGATACACGTTGAAGAACCAGGTCAGTCCTTACTGAAATTTGGAGATGGGCTTTATGTAAGACTACTGGGCTTGCTCCAGTAGTTTTCAGTGTTTATTTACTTTTAAAAGGAGTGACCGCAACGATACACTATGTATCGAAAAAAACAATATGTTTATGCTACCGATCGACATTGATAACTTGTAAAAAGATGGTGAATGATAAGCCTATAACTTGGGCCCCATGTGACAGCGATATGCTGTAAACTGGTACACGCTGAAGAGCCAATATTAGCCCTAACCGGTTGTGTACTATTCCCGGCCACGAAACTTGACTGATACTTTAGCTTGGACCGACGCCCGAGGATGGGCTAGTGGTGTCGTACGCTCAATAAACGAACATCCCCTCTGCAACAACAGTCTGGGACTTTTTTTATATTAACCAATTTTGCTTATCATGTGACGTTTTCGGGAAGGGCCCGCAACTGGTATTTGAAAAGTTCGGGACCCAATCCCTTCGCATGTTTTTTTTATACGTACATGTTAATGAATATATCAAAACTTCGCTCACTGGCATCACTGCAATGCAAATTGTGGCCATTAGTCTGTATAAGCTCACTGTTATACATTTTGATAGGGCCAATAATGTACCTAGTGGTGATTAGAGTATCCGTTCGTTGTGTCTTGTTGGCAAGTACTGTATCATCGTCTGTTATTCGTCTGTTTAACGTGGTTTTAGTGAAATTTAAAATAACACTGTGTTTATCTAATCTATTAAACTAATTATTAAACTAAAACTCGAGTACTCGGACGATCGATCTAGTACTCGGGTACTCGTTGTCATCCCAAGTACACAAACAACGTTACAATGCACTGTTTCTGTTTCTCTGTTGTTTTCTTTTTTCTTTTTTTTTCCCATTTATTTTCACATAGAGTAGTAATAACACATTATCTTCATCTTTATATAATATAACCTTCTATGCAATTTCTATCAGTATGGTTAAGCTCACACACACACACGCACACACACACACACACCACACACACACGCACACACACGCACGCACGCACTCACGCACACACACGCACACACACGCACACACACACACACACACACACTCACACGACAGTGATGTCCCCTACACTTAGATATGCATACAAGTAAAAACTACAATAGGGATTTAATATTTGTTAAATAATTCAACAAATACATACATTACGAAAAGAAAAAAAAGAAAAAAAAGAATCGTTATGGCTATTTGTGTCTTTTACTGATTATGTTAGTTTCATTATTTCCCACTTTTTATTGTGGGCTTCGTACTTATCGTTTTTTAAAGCAATTTGCTCTTCTATTTTAATCCTTAATTTAAGATACATCATATATGCATTAAAAGATAGATGTCTATTATTGCACTTGGTTGAGTTTATATAAAATTTCATTAAAACAATAAGGAAGTTGCAAACATTACTATATTTGTTTTTACATACTATTCCCAATAAAGCCTCACGTTTATTGATAACGATGTTAATTGTTGTTGAGGCAATAAAATTGTTTAATTTGTTCCACAACTGTTGTGTTTCATAGCACTCCCAATATAGATGTTCTATGGATTCGACACCTGAATGGCAAAATGAGCATAATGTACAATCGACAAGTTTGTACTTAAAAAGTAATGTATTTGTTGGTATTATTCTCAAAAGGAACTTGTAATAAAAACTACGTAAGGTGGTGTCTATTGTTGATTTGTATATATTACTATAGATATGTTTCCATTCCATATGTTCATTTTCGCTTGCTAAAGTTTCTGTCCATTTTAGTTCTGAAGTTGGTGTTAATGTTGTTTGAAGTAATATTAAGTAAAGAAAATTGTTTGATTGCTTTGATTGTACAACTTTTTCTTTGAATGATGTGTTGTTAGTGTGGCTAATTCCATCTGTTGTTTTCTTTATTATAAATTGTATACATGTATTTTCATGCTTAAATTGAATTACAGTCGAACACCGTCGAACACCGTTGGCTCGAACTCGCTTGCCTCGAATACCTCGTTGGCTCGAGCTGAATGTAAAGGCCGGATTTCTATATTCTGAAGGTAAGCATTCCCGCTTGGCTCGAATTTTCCGAGGCTCGAGGTATTTTCTGGGAGTTCGAGCCAACGGGGTTCGACTTTAAATAAGAAGCGAATAAAGATTATATAAAATCGCTGATACATTTTTTTATAAATATTGCATACATAGTTATCTGACTTTGGGACTACCACAAATTGTCTTAGATTATAATTATGTTTGTGTTTGACCCTGCCAGTACAAATAATTGCGGCGTGTCTATTTTGTTTATCAATAGGCTCACTATTCAGGGTAACATCTTAATTTCAAAATTGCCCTTTTAATGCATTTAAAATTCATATGTTTTCACCCTACCACCGTGTCTATTTGCATTTCAGATTTTGTGTCAGCAATGTTAAATACATCTTATGAAAAGATTCTATCGTGTCACCGATTTCGGATAGGTGTCATATTTCGGATTATCGCAACACTTCATTTGCAGTGGGGTCCAAAGTGGCAAATTTCACAGTATAACAAATCTATTTTGTAAATGTTACTCGCTCGGGAAAACGTTTAATTCGCATTGATCAAACAGAAGCCGTTTGTTTAACCATGGATTTCAATAGTTTGGAGGACATGTTCTTACGAACTGCGCTCTCAACATATTATAGCAAACAATAAATATCCGCTTGTAATAATGTTAAAAGTATGAAGATTTTGTGACTTCTAACGTGGATCCGTGTTTGCAAACCATTAGGGAGATAACAGAACAAATTGACACACGCGTAATGAGGATACTTCTCGGACAAAAGATACGTTTTGTCAGCAAAACATGATAGTTTTCACCTGGTAGGCTGCGAAGTTGTTTCATAACCCCCCGACAAGGGTCTGTGATAACATCTGCTCGTGGAAGGAGGGTGTAACTTGATCCCAACCCTCTCTTGCGTACAGATATGTGAATTTTAAATCATGCAAGAACGGACGGATGTATGAGGCTGACTCTTCACTTTGGTACGAAGTATTTAGGGTCTTTTTACGTAGGCACTTAAGTTTGTAATACGCGCTACTCATAATCTGTAATTTGGTGTATTCGTTGCGTATCTCCCAATATCATGTGTTTCGCTGGGCACGTGTAGAAAATGATGGAGTGATCGACGCCAGAGGAGGAGTAGGGGAGGAGGGATGGAATGTTCGCATTCAGGTCTGAATGTGCACGGGACTATAGAGCCCAGGACTATTTCTTATGGAAACGTTTATCGTATATTCAAGGGAGTGTTTCTGTAGTTGTTTTGCATTGAGCTCTTGAACAAATACACCGTTTTAACTCAGAGAGAAACTCTGAATGACTAGCAATGTCCATTAATTACAACACAAAAAGGGCAATTTATATTTTATACAAGTTAAAAAAAATCCTTCAATTCCCCTCGGCCATCACATGCAGAACTCCCGCCCGCTGTTTCCCGTCATCTGCACGTTGTTCGTGTGCACTGCAAACAAGGCGCCACGTACTTCACTTTGCCCCAACTGCACGTGCCCATATTGACAATGATGCCCTCACCCGTGCACCTCTGTAATGATTGCGCCCTCGGGAAAATATTCGGTGTCTGATAGACGCTTTCTGCTTCATATCCTGGATTAAGGCGATGCGTTTGTTATTTAAAGCGGCACTCTCACAGATTGACAGTGTTGACACTTTTTGTCTTAGTATCAGCTTATTTTTGCATCAATGCCTTCACTTCATTCATATGAGTTAACTAAAAATAGAACTGATCTCAATTGTTTGGAGAACTTCTGAACATTTCATTTCTCTGAAAGCGTTAATTACACTTTTAGCCCTAATCCCAAGTCTAAATTTTCGAACGTTAATATAAAAATTGCGATCTGCTCTTTTGTCATCAGTCCTTTTTCACTGGATTCCAGACATTTCCAGCAAAATTGTCTCATTCCGAGACAAAAAATAAAAAGTTATCAAAACAATCAATAGGTTAGAGTGCAGCTTTAAATTCAGGATTCAAGATTCAAATTAATGTAATTTGTAATTACTATAAAATGCTGTTCCAACTGAGTGTCAACGTCTTTACGTGTGCTTCCTGTATTGCCGACGGGGATTTCGAAAGACAAAGCTGTCTGGTGTGAGTTGACTTTAGTCCCAAATTTGAAATAATCTGAAACTTATAAAGTTAATATTGTTACTCTTTATGTTGAAACAAAAATAAAATCATCGTTACATCATGGTGACTAAGAAACCCCAAACAAAAGAATGTATTGAGACGATGTTATTATATACGTGGATATAGCTATAAAGTAATGGTTGAAGGTTGAAGACTTCCAAAATTAAATTGTCCAATGCAATGCAGTCACAATACCATTTATTGTTTAAGTACATACTTACAACCTTTGTTGTAGTTGTTATCGACATACTATTGTGTAAACTTTATACTCAGTGGGCCAGCCACTGTTTATATCTACCGGCTCACCTGATTTAAATCAATAACGGCTGACTGCTGATTTACTGAAATAAATATGATGTTTATTCCAAATTTGATGCCTTCTCATTAGACAAAATATTATGTTGACCACTAAAATTTGAAATGTGTATTTCAGTGTTGAAAAAAATGAAATCATCGTTTAATAATGATGACTAAGATATTTTGAACAAAATAGTTCATTGAGACAAGTTTTATATACGTGGCTTTTTCCATTAAATCATTGTACAGTTGACTCCATTGCGCCTTGACACTTTCGTCTCTCAGAAGAAAACTTACTAATTGATTTTAAGACGCATTTATGACTTGCGTGAAAAATTACACCAGCGAAAATGGAAATTTGATCAACTCCTTGGGACAAAACATTTAATTTTGCCGTTTCGATTTTCAGTGTTTCTGAAAATATCAATAAACAAAAGTAGTACCCGCGGAGTGATAAATGTTACAAGTCACAAAGTAGTTTCCGTTGAACAAGTTTTAATTGATTTAAACAAGACACGAGATGCCATATTTCGTACTTACGCCACATAGTTTGTATCTGACACTTTAATGTGGTAATTGCTGAAAAATCTTAGTCTATTTCATCAAATTATTTGGTTAATTTTTGGGATGTGGTTTAAATATGAAGTGATTTATCAAGTATAATTTGAAAGAAAACTATCAATCAGTGTTGGTTAACAAAACGTTTACTTTAAAAGTTAATAAACCAGGCTCGAGTGGGCTGAGACGGTACAATGTATCAAAAGTGTGGTTACTATTCAAAACTTATTTTTTGTGGTGAGTAAATATGCTGCACGTTTAATAAAACAAATTCATTTTTTTCGTAATCTCAAATTAAACCATTGTTGCACCCTCCATTCGTGAATTGTTACTCATACATACGTTTAAAGAAACAAGGGGCGTAGTTGTGATGATCTGCTCGGTTTTAGTTGAGATGTTCCGCCCATAAAATGGTTAACAAGTAATAGTTAGTGTGTACTTTTGGTTTTCTAAGCGTTTAAGTCGCTAGTTACTGTCGACGTATCGTTTAGATGATCAAACATGTATACTAACTTTCTTAGTGTTTAGCGCGAAATGCCTATCGAATGTCTTTATACTAGCAAGGACGTATGCGCGAACTTTAATCTAAATAACTCAAACTTGATCAAACAAATAAATGTCTAAATGGAAATTCGGCTGTTATTTCAGTAATTTAATTGAATTTGGCGGTTTTATTATGGACTTTGGTTGATAGAGCTCTACTAAATGATAAAATGTGAATCTCTCGGGTGATCTGAGCATGAACACTAAATTAGAAAAGGTTGAATTCAGAAACCAGACAAGAAAAGGAGATTCAGCGGCATTCGGAGCATCTCGACCATTTTCCATCGAAAACAACCTCGGATGTATGTGGAAGGTTTACATTCTCAGAAATCTTAACATTTAACTGCGCTGCAAGTAGATTGCGTATTTATTTGTGTTAAACTTAATAACTTTACACTTGGGAATCTAAATTATTTATGCAATAATACACTACTTCACTGGCAATTAATTAAAATTTGGAAATAAAAAAATACACGTTAAAACACTACAATTAATTAGTACTATTATTTGAATTTTAACCAATTCTTTTTTCTGATGTACCGGCATACATCCTAGGTTGTTTTCGGTGGAAAATGGCAGAGGTGTTCCGAATGATCCAGCGAATGCCGCTGAAGAACGTGGACCCGGGATATTTAGTAGCTAATTAAATATGTTTGATAAATGCATTTAAAAAAAATCGAGATAGTCCATCAAAAATGTTTATTACCGTTGCCGGGCAAATTATCAACAACATGTCAAATATTTTCTGACAAATCTGCCACCCGTGTTTTAAATGAAATACATACATTTCCTAGCTAAGGTGCCAGTTGCCGTAATCTCTGAAAATCTTTATTGACACGAAAACACCTTATGCATCTTTTGTCTAAATAGTCTGTATTGAATTGATAAAGTCTCCTTTGTAATTATAAAATTTCTAATTTTTGATAAAAATCTCATTCAATAGAATTAAATATGTTTTTAAAGCCGAGGATAAATACAGTACATGTAAAAGTATTTTGACCAGTATACAGTTGTTATTTCACGCCCATGTGACAAAGATTTCTTTAAGTTCTCGCCCAGGGCGTGTATTGCAATCATCTGTCGTTCTTCTGTCAAAAGATTCTCATCATTACTAATTATGCGTTGAAATTGAATTTTAACTGCGTATCAGACTTCACATCAGGTAGCCGATGATGACATTAGATGTTCGTGAAGAAAACAGAATAGCCTCCATTTGGCATACCTCGGACACAATCGTTGACACGCGCTGTGACGCCTGCAACCATGCAACATCTCGTGATGCATGAAGCAGACGGTTACGTCCATCGATTGAAAGCAACCTCTTTAACGCTGCAGTCTTACAGATGAACCGTTTGACAGTGCTTTTTTTGGTCTTGAAATGAGCCAATGTTTGCATAAATCTCTCTGAAATATGAAAACTTGTGATCTGATGTTTTGTAAGCAGTCTTATATCACTGGTTTCCAGACATTTGCACAACAATTGGCTCATTCCAAGACAAAAAAAATCAACCTGTGAGAGTCCAGCTTTAAGATTGAAGAGAAAAGTTATTGTTATGTTCATTGTAATGTTCAATTAAGCAAATAACCATTCGCTAAATTAGTAGAACCAGTACCATATTATTCGTCAGCACAATTGATTGAACAGAACAGCAAGTGTTTTCGACTTATACAAGTGTACATCATCGAAGGACATATAGTTGTATATAAACATATCACGTATCTAAACTTAAATATATAATATAATATAAAATAATGTAATGGAGAAAAATGTTTATGTAAATTGAAAACACGATGAAAATTATGTTAAAATTGGCAGTATTGATACAATTGTTTGTGTAAGTTGTCATAAACTGTGAAGGCTTTAACAGTACTGTTTTCTTCAGTAATACTCTTTTATTTCCTCTTTCATTTTAACACTCAACGCCATATTTCGAATTTCGTCATTGGTGAGCTTATCTACTAGGTTAATGTTTAAAAAGTTAAAATGACTTATTTTTACTTTAGTGGTCAGCATTTTCTTTTGTCCAATGAGAAGGCAGTAATTCTAAAGTTTTCCAATACATTTATTTCAGTTAATCAGCAGTCAGTCGTTATTGATTTAAAGCAAGTAAAGCGAAATATTTAAACAGTGACTGACCTATTCAGTAGGTAGTTTACACAAGAAAATGTAGACCACTAAAAATTTAAAGATTGTTTGTATGCTCTTTCACAAAAGAATAAATGGTTATGCAAGTGCGAGGCATCAAACCATTTATTGACCTTTTTAGAAGGTAGTTTACGCAAGAAAATGTAGACCACTAAAAAGTGAAACATTGTAAGTATGTTCTTTCACAAAATAAATGGTTATGCAAGTACGACGCATATTAAACCATTTGTTTTGTAAGTACATACTAAACAACCTTTCACCATTACAAAGTGGCACCATCGGACTCAAGTTTAGCAATTTGCATGGATTACTTCACAGATTTAAAGAATTTACACAGCCACATCTTGAGACTATGGTTTTGCAAACACTTTCTCTTTGCCAATAAAACAAGTTGTTTATGTATAAACACAGAGCGCGATCAAGTGCTTGCAAAATAGTACTGTTCTGTTTGCCAATTAACCGAAAGAGAAACCACCTGTTAATGCTAGAGCCAAAATATTTGCACAAATTAATGTGAAATGGTGTGTATTTCAACTAACAAAATGAGATGATAAAATCTTTAAGAGCCTATTTAGTACAACGGTTGACGTTTTCGATGCAAAAAGCGGTAGCATTAAAAGTTTCAGAACGTGTAAGAGGCCTTCTCAAAATATTAAATAAACAGATAGATTGAATCATTTTAGAATTCTAAATTGTTCCCATTGCTATTGTTTCTCGACTGTTCATAGCTTTAAAAAGTTGTCTTATATAGGACCCAGTTTTACTACTGGTGTGATTTTGCATACAGTCAAACCCCGTTGGCTCGAGCTCCCAGGGACCGACGATATAATACCTCGAGCCTCGAAAAATTCGAGCCAAACGGGAATGCTTACCTTCAGTATAAAGAAATCGGCACTTTACATCCAGTTTGAGCCAACGAGGTATTCGACCCAACCGAGTTCGAGCAAACGGGGTTCGATTGTATAATGCTTATTATATTTGTAATGAATGTTGATATGTAATACTTTATTATGCTCACATTTCGAATTTCATATTTTGATACTCTGACAGTATGTATTCAAACACTTTGGTTGGCCTCTTAAAGCTGCACTCTCAAAGATTTACCGCTTTGACAACTTTTTTTCTCTTAGAATGAGCCCATTTCTGCGTAAATATCTGCAAACTAGTGATTTAAGACTGCTGACAAAAGATAAGATCGCAGATTTTCAAATTCTCGTTCGAAATTAATGTTTTATGAATAAAAGCGTTACTAACGGTTTAAGAAAAATGATTAAAACACCACTTTTTGAACTTAAATACGAAAGTCTGCGATCTGATTTTGTTAGCAGTAAAATATCACTGGTGTCCATGCACTATCGCATAAATGGGCTCGTTCGAAGATAAAAAAATAAAAAAGAAGTTGTCAAAAAGTTCAATCTGTGAGAGCGCAGCTTTTATCGCCTACCAGTTTAAAGTAATTAGAACACACACACGTACAAAAGGTATACTGTATGAAATAAAGACACAAGAAACAATGACGAATCATCTCTTTTCTTGAGACACCTAAAGTAAAAAGTCACTATTCTATTACAGGCAATTTTGTAACAAAACATCGTCGCAATCAACGTACAAGTCGAGTGATCAAAGCGAGGACTTTCTGTCAGCGACTGTTGGTAAACATGAGAAACCCAGATGATCTGATGGCACTCAACAATCATAAACAGGGGGAAAGGTGTAAATGAAAACTAATTATTGCCCTCTTTCAGGGTGTATCAATGGAACAAAAGATGGGAAGTGTGGAACCTGTTATTACATTAGGGGACTCAGGAGAGAGATTTGGAAATGGAGACTAGATTTTGAAAGTCTGATGAAAAGTTTGTGAAAGTTATATTGTCATTGTTTGGACAATAGATGTTTTATGTCATTCTGTGAGAAAGCAAATGAAATTGGGGGTTTATAGGGGCAGTCATATCGATGGGATAAGATCGTCCACATACAGTCAAAAATCGCTATTTCGAAGTCGGTGGGCCCTCGGGAAAAACAACGAGATAACGAATATTCGATATAAAAGAAATACAAAACATGTCTCACCTAAACCAACACGTTCGACATAAAAAAAAAAAAATCGACATATCAGAGTTCGACATAGCGAGTATCGATTGTAGTATGATACCTGCTACTAAATATATTTGTTACTCAGTGATGATCGTTGTCGCATTAAAGCACACATAACTACTAATGTAATTCTTGTTTACTTCAATGTTATATGAATACCATAAGTCGCTTGACGAATTTCAGAAGTATCACAATAATATCCCGATGGGAGTAGCTCATCTTTAACGTTGCTTCTGTTCATCCTCACCTTATTTTATCACATAAATGATACTCATATATTTATATTTCATATACCGTATAACATAGACATTCACCATGTTTGTGTTTATACACGTGGTTAGGAAGACAGTGTACATCGTATCTATTCTATTTTATTCTCTTCGATTCCATTCCGTTCTGTTCTGTTCTATTATGTTTTGTTCGGTTCTGCTCTACTCTGTTCTATTATGTTATGTTCTGTTCTGTTTTATTATGTTTTGTTCTGTTCTGTTCTACTCTGTCCTATTATGTTATGTTCTGTTCTACTCTGTTCTATTATGTCATGTTATGTTCTGTTCTGTTATATTATGTTCTGTTCTGTTCATGTATCATTCCTGTACTGAAATATGTCGGTAAATAACTATACATAGCGAATGTTTTTAATGTAATATGATATCCGAAAATAGACAAATATTGATTTGACTTGGCTTGAATGAAAATGTAGTTGGTATTAAAGCATACGTAGTCTACAAAACCAGCCAAATCCAGGCCCCGTATTACCTAAATGATTGACTCTCAGTTCAAGTTGAGACTCAGAATCAGAAAAGCAAAATCTTCATTTTGTTGTAAAAAGCTATTTTAGGAGCACAGATGCTAGTCTAACAGTTGAAGTACATAAATAATATGTTCTACAATCAAATTGACATCTTTTGTTAAATGTGTTATATTAAAGATATTTTGAAACAAATAAGGATTCATTTTTCTGAGTCTGGGGCCATGATTACGAACAGTCTCAAGTCAGACTCAGACTCAGGCTCAGAAAAGCTTTTTTATAAAAGAACAAAATATAGTTATTCCATTTCTTTACCAAAAAATGTATGTTATTAATAGTAAAAAAAACATTCAAATATTAATATAATTCAGCAAACTTTACCATCAATACTCTGGTAGAATGAAAATTACAATGAAATGAAGTTTTGCCATATTGTTTCTTGAGTCTGAACTGAGACTTGAGACTATTCATAATCACGGACGCAGGGTCCCAAACTGAGACTCAAGACGTTAGTAAGGCCTAAAAAAATGTTTGGTTAGGGTTACATCCTTTTCAAAAATAGGTAGGGTAGGTAGGCTTTTTTTTTTTTTTTTTTTTTTTTTATTAGGCTTTATATAAGAATGTCATTTTCATCATTGGAGAATGGTGTTAAAGTTATCGTCTATATAAGCAATTAAAGTTTTAAACTACATATTGAAAAGCAAAAAAAAAAGCAAATATATATATATATATATATATATATATATATATATATATATATATATATATTTATTTTTTTAGTTTTTCATTTATTTTTTTTCAAACTGACTTTAAAAACGTTAGGGTCGGCGCCTATTCCGTAGGTAGGGTCGGGTAACCCGAACCAAATGGTTTTTTTAGGCCTAAATACTGACCAAGAGTGCCACTTAATAATGCAGACGTGTCTCCCAGGAAAATGTAGTTTGTTAATACGATATTATAACGTAGCCTATAAAATTATTAAATTGATATAACAATTTGTGTTCAAAGAGCATCATCAGCTTTGAAATTTTGTTAGACATGACAAACATGTAACCTGGCAATAAATACGGATCTAAGTTTAATTATTAATTACATTGTGTACTTATTCTATATTTATTTCCAAGATTAGCGCTTTGCTGGCGGCATTTTACGACATTAGCCAAAATATTTTCTCATTTCATCTCGCAAATACATTACCAAGAACGTACTTTGTGTTTTTAGAAAGGCATGTCAATACGTTCCGGGCTAATATAAAACACATCTACATCTTAGTTCATTAGTTGAAATATGTAGCAGTTTTCTGCTAGCAATTTCTGGAATGTCGTCAAAAAGCGAGGCGGTGCCACAAACATCTTATAATCATGAGAACAGTGGAGTTACAAGAGCCTGCGGTTTCGGATGGGATTTCAGCACCGAAATATTAATGTCAGAGCATTATTTTAATTGGGACAATTTATTTGGCGTAGATTTCTTAGCATATTCTCGGTTCCCACGGTTTCATTTGCGTTCAATCTTTCAATTAGACTAATTTACTTTATGGAAAACAAATCATAATTAATTCACTCCTAAAAACTGGACCTTCCTACTTTTGACGCCCAAGTTTTTGTACTCATTTTAATCAGTGTGTTACCAATTGAATAAGAAAAAATCTACAACCAAACCAGGCTTTTTTTGTAAAAAAATACCGAATCTTTAGCGTGTAAAGTTTCAATTTTAACCCTGTTAAAACTGCCTCATTGTTTGTAGTTTCGTTTATTTCATTCAAACAGGGCCCAACAAACAGTCCCTCCAAGCTTAATCCAAGAAAATTGCAAATTAATACGAAGTAAATTGTTTCTAGGGAGTCTAACGTCACGCGTAATGTTTAAGTAATCGGTTTAGGTTTTTGATTCGTGCAAAATCAAGCGCGAACCGTTTTTGATCACGTGGAGGTCGCGTGCAGAGATCCGCGAAAAATAATTCCAGGCCATTGATTGGATAATAGCAGCAATTTGAAAAGTTTTAAACTGTCTTAAATCAGGGAGGCAACGGAAATTGCGGAGATTACAGCTCTCACAGACCGAGCACTGATGACAGTAATCCTGCGAGTGGAGATGACGTCTGCAGGGCTGATAAACTCTACCGTGACAGTAATGCCACACCATACATGGCCTGAAGACAGCGCAAGGGCAGGAATTAAGGTGGCATCGGATGAATTAACACGGTTTGTCATTTTTGAGAGAATAACGTCAATCTGGTTCATTAGCCGAAACAAAAAAAAATCTGAAACACATTGATACGAGACCGTCATAATAGCTTAATCCACGTTTAAATACCATGGAAACTAGACGAATGACCAACAAAGATAAAGGGAAAAGAGCTTTATTCTAATAAACTAACTTACAACTCTGATATGTCGAACTCTGTTACCTCGATGTTCTTTCTTATATCACTGGTTTCCTAACATTAACGCAAAACATGGCTCATTGAAAGACCAAAAATAAAACAAAGTTGTCAAAACGATCACTCTGTGAGCGTGCATCTGTAATTCGCAAGAAAATTTCGTAACAAGACATTACTCGCGTTTGAGGCTAACACTGTCAGGTGGTCTTTAAACAAAACAAAAAAGAGCTCGTGCCGAGATGACTGTCATTGAAAAATGATACACATCAAATATAAACATCAGTGTTAGATGTAATCTCGTTAATGTATATTTTGTAATACTTTGATAATTTCTACGAACATTACCTCATACAGGAATGGTAAAGTTCACACACTTGTTCTCTGTGTGTTGAGGGTACGGCACTTGAAAAAAATCACTTGTAACATGTTTTGTACGTTTGAATAAGACCTACACTTACCGTTATCAAGAGGTTGTTATCTAAAATTACTCAAGAAATGTATTTTCCGGAACGATTCTTGTATGAATATAGAAGCACGAAACAAAATTAATGGTCGTTATATTAAAATAATTGAATGTACTGATAGGGTAAGAGAAATTTGCTAACATTCAAAACTCACCATGAGGGAGACGTTGGGACCTCGGGAATAATTCGAGATAACGAACATTCGATATAACCGAAACACATTTTTTATAACTAAGCCGAAAATAAAAGAATTAAGTTCGAAATAACCAGAACATCGAGGTAACAGAGTTCGACATAGCGAGTACATCAACTGTATTTTGACATGGGTTATCGCGGTTTATCATATTTACGTTCGAAAATAGATGTTTTATTGCTTAAAGCGTAACTAATGCTTTAAGAAAATTGAAATGTTCGACAGTTTTTCTAATATGAATAAACTGAAGGCTTTTCCCAAGGTCGACTCTGAGACATAAATAAATGAAAATTGTGGAACTCTGTAAACGTTTACGTAAGAACAAAGAAGGTAAAGGACATGTAATAAACAAGACAAGGGAGTCTTAACTGTGAATGCATGAAGCTTCTTGTGACCGGGCACGATGCGATTTCTTTCTATGACGATGATGACATGTCAACGTCAATGTTGATGAAAATGATGTTGATGATGATGATGATTGTGATGATGATAATGATGATGATGATGATGATGATGATGATGATGTGATGATGATGATGATGATGATGATGATGATGATGATGATGATGATGATGATGATGATGATGATGATGATGATGATGATGATGATGATGATGATGATGATGATAATGATGATGATGATGATTGGTGATGTTTCAACACTTTGGTTGACACCATAGTGCGTTCCCACAATGATCTCTCGCCTAGAGTGTATTCTAGTGAGAATGATTTTACAGAATTGCAGAGAAACAACTCAATTACAGTTATTTCGACAGCAGCGTGACGTCTTAACAATTAAGACACTCTGAAGGAACAGTTTAGGCTTCTCGTGTTCCACGATGAAATAGCCAGCCCGCTAAGCTCCTGACAAGCTGCTTTATTCCCCAGCAAAAACATGTGAGGATAATCGTAAACATTTCAATTTGCATTACGTAATTTCCATGTGCTGAAATCATACTCCGTGGCATTACAAGTATGTGCCTAAACGTTTTTTTCGAAGGAAATCGTATAAAACTACTTTGACACAAGCATTTATATTGTTTCCGTCCTGTTAACACGTCACATGTTCAGAAAGTACAAAGCATGCGCAAAAAAGTCGCAGACATCCTTGAGAGAGAAAACAAAAACGTTTGACAAAAGGGAACAACTGGAACAGACATGTGATTTTAATAAAAATAATTATCCGAACGAACATTCGCCCATATTTCACAGAAGGGTCTAGTGGCGGCATCTATTTCTGACCGCTGATATCTTATCATGTCAATTATGTGCAAACGAGATGATATATGGGTCTGAACTGGCTACTTGATTGAGGTAGCAAAGTGGTGCCGCTTTGTAGCGTACATTTTGTCAAAGATCTAAGAACAGTAAAAACTCGCTACTTCGAAGTCGTTAGGACCTCGGGATATTATTCGAGATAACGAACATTCGATGTAACCGAAATTTATTACTTAATTACTTAAACCATTACATTCGATCTTTTCAGAACAGAACATCGAGATAACAGAGTTCAAAATAACGAGATTTGGTTTTAGTATTGCAACGAACCTTTATATCAAGAGACCATGATTCTAGTTTATAGTTACCCTATATGGTGTCTAGGGGAATCCATTTTGACATGCCTTAGCGTTGAAATCAATATAAACGTTACTCTTGAGCACCGATCCTTTTTTTGTCGCGGTTTAAAGCATGTCGCGACATAAGCTCTTTAGGTTCGGAGTCTTTTTTATTAATATATTCACCTTTTTTACTTTATACTCAACCAGTCAGGTGGTTTGCAGTTCAAAAACTGGATTACCAAATCAAAATAAATAATTCCGGCAATAACACATTGTTTTAATGTTATTATTGCAGAATGAATAAATTGATATAATTATTAAAGTTAAAGTACTGTCTTACAGGTATACATGTCAACCTCGTTGGTACATTGTAGTGTGCGATGCAATACTAGAATATGTCAAATGTTGCGAAAAACTAACAGTACCGGTACCTGTGCGTAGGGACTTCATTTTGTGCATTACGTCATACATGTATGTGTGCATTGTATATCATTGGATAGGCATGTACAATAGCATTTGGAAAATGCTGTTTGCGAGTATCAGCAAGCTTTTAGGTACAACTTTTTGTTGCCAAATTAGAAAATGTCAAATGTTGCGTAACACTACTCGTGCGGGTATGTGAACGTGTGGACTTCTTTTTGCGCACTACGTCATACAGGTGTATGTACATCGTAACCATAAGAACGGCATATACAATAGCACGAGGAAAGTTATTTTTGCGAGAATCAGAGAGCTTAGAAGTATAGCTTTTTAGTAATATTTGAAAATGACTTTAATGCAACCTTTGCATGAACTGCAGCTCATTTACCCGCACATGCAAGTAGTGTTGTTTCCATACCACTCTTATGTCTTAGTGCGATGCAACCACATCTCAATGGGGTTCGGATACCGGGAATTCGGATACAAAGTCACATGCTCCCCTTTCATATAAATCAACTGTCTAAAGTACCGCGGTAGACTCACACAGTAATGGAAATGAACGTTGTACAAAGATAACATTTTGTCAATAACTGGTTATTATATTTTTGAAAATGTAAATGAATCTGACCCTGAAACGTGTTTCAGCACCTCTAAAAATATCACCAAGTTCAGTACAGACAGTTTGAACCTCATTAAAACAATGACGAATACGTTATGCTAGGCCTGGCACAGAAGCCATAAGTCACACCGACCACCTATAGGCGTGAGGCTTCTTCAGTTTCACGCTGACCTCAGAAACCAGGGTCAGTGTTGGTCATTTAATGTACCAAATAGATGTTAAACTCGGTAATTGAATCGTACTAGACATAACCCATTCATTACTTGACGAACTATTAACTCCAACGATGTATATGCCAAAAACAACGCCATCCTAAAACCTGGATCCAATTTCGAGCATGCCAAAGGGTTTATGTTAATCAGCTAGGGGGCAGCTGGCAGAGGTAGTAAATGTTTCGTCCTGCTAGAAGCAATGTTTGACGATTATACAAGAACAATGAGATAATCCTGCTTATTAGACTACTTTCATGCGCTGTTGTCTTCCCAAAAACAAACATTTGACAGTTTTACAAGAAATGTTACAGACTTGTGTCATAAAACATCATTATTTCATAATCCTGCCTATTAGACTACCATCATGTAGACAATTTTATCTACTCTGCCGTTTTCCCCAGCAGCCGATTCCAGTTTCCTTTGACATCGCGTTATTGGTGTCGGCAACCGCGGAGATATGAAAAATGGCGTGTACGTTCCTTTCATTAAGCCATTATGTCAACATGATTATACTAAAAACACGGAGGAAAACAACAGGATTGCTGGAATCCACCTGCCTGGAACTGTTAACGTTCTTGTAGATACGGCGGATAATCGCCAGACAAAAGAAATTGGTGATTGAAGAGCACAAACATTGTTATCTGTAGTAATATACTGGTGCATTGTACCTCAACAAACATTATTACAGGAAAGCAGATAATTATCATTATTATTATTATTATTATAATTATAATTATTATTAATATTATTTATTTATTTATTTATTTATTTATTTATTTATTTATTTATTTATTTATTTATTTATTTATTTATTTATTTATTTATTTATTTATTTATTTATTTATTTATTCATTCATTCATTCATTCATTCATTCATTTATTTATTTATTTATCTATCTATTTATTATTATTATTAGTCGTAGTAGTAGTAGTAGTAGTAGTAGTAGTAGTAGTAGTAGTAGTAGTAGTAGTAGTAGTAGTAGTAGTAGTAGTAGGTAGTAGTAGTAGTTGTAGTAGTAGTAGTAGTAGTAGTAGTAGTAGTAGTAGTAGTAGTAGTAGCAGTAGCAGTAGTAGTATAGTAGTAGTAGAAGTAGTAGTAGTAGTAGTAGTAGTAGTAGTAGTAGTAGTAGTAGTAGTAGTAGTAGTAGTAGTAGTAGTAGTAGTAGTATTAGTATTAGTAGTAGTAGTAGTAGTAGTAGTAGTAGTAGTAGTAGTAGTAGTAGTAGTATTTTATTTATTAGAATATTATTGCATATACAGTAAAACTGCAGTGGTTCAAACAAGCGGTCGTTCGAGGACTGGCGTTCCCTCGATGATGGAGCTTGGTCCCGAACACTTTTCCTTCTATGTTCATATAAAATATACCTAAGCTGCATCGAAGCCTAATTATGTCGAGGGGTCGAGCAATATATTCGGTCCCAAGTGCACAAATCATGCACAAAACTTTATGGCTCCCTCGAGGTTATAATTTCACACTCAACCATGCATTCATTGTCGTTTGCATGCTGGCTTTTGTTGTGTGTGTTTTTGTTCTTGTTGTATATGCCAATTTTCGTCTGTTACTGGTTTCTTTGGTATCTGTTCTAGGCCCAACGTTTATATTTAAAGATAATACGTTTCACATTATCACATTTAGTATACGACAGCCTTTGAACATATGCGCAATTTTAACAACGCAATACATAACCGGTGCCGAAGTAAACAATCGGTTTGACGACTTCAAACTTAAAATACATTTTAAGACAGTTCATAAGGGACTAAAATGGAAACTCGGGTCGTTCAAAACATCAGACCCGGCTTCCTCGACCGATCGCAGTTTTACTTTAGTTTATATTTTCATAAAAAACAGATGCAAAAATACGTATATTGAAGATGAGGTCATATTCCTAAACCACTCCCTGTTATACGAGAGTTCTCGTGCCAGATGTACGGCTATTTCATCTCATTTCTTCCACTCTGTGCTATCACCAAGAAATGTCAAATTCCATATTTTCCCGAAATAATCACAGAGAAACGGCGATAAGTCACGAAGGTTATTAGCGCTTTATGTGCGTTTGATTAATAACTTATTTCGACAAACAAGTAACAACTCTTCGGCTGTATTTTATTGTTTCGGTCATGTATGATTGTACATACAGATGTGGAATCATTCGTGGAATCATACATATGATGGAAGCCCTTTTAATTGATCTCTTGTAGCATATGCGTTAATAATACAACTTGAATAGTATACGACTTGACCAGTCTAGTCCATTCACAGACATTGGTTTAACCAGTCGCTATGTCGAAGTCGTTTGAATCTCCGAAAATAATCGAAATGCAAAACATGTCAAAATAAACCATTAATAATCGAAAAAAGTTCGAAATGACCGGAACATCGAGATAACAGAGTTTGGCAAAGCGAATTTCGACTCTATGATAACTTCAAAGAACACTTACAGTAACAAGAAGACAGATAAACACAACGTTATACTGATAGTTGATATTAAAAAAGCATAACACCGCAAGAAAAAGTGCTACTAGCAATTAAAGTTGACACTCACAGAATTGCAGAATTGAGAAGTAATATAAATGGGGTTTTTTCTAAGTCACTCTTCTCTTATTCACAGAACGTATGTAAGTACAATGTTTCGTTTAATTGCGTTAGGCTAGGCTATTGTGCAGTTACAAAGACATGGCCAAAACAGTCTTCACCATGATTACGGTAATGTTTTTCTTTATTATTACTTATTTATTCTGGTGTTTACACACACTGCATTATTTGGTGCCATTTTGCATATTCAATAAATTATCAAAGGTCGATTTCCCTTGAAGTACTTTTGGAACTGGGCAGTGATATACATTCATCACAGGAGCAATGACTCCTATGTCGTTGTAAGGCTGCATAAAAGTATGTGATGTCAATGTAATTAGTCTATTCAAACCATTTATTGCCATGGAAATGTCTCGACTCTGTATAAAAGAAAGTCTGTCTAGGCACGAAGCCATGTGTAGGAAAGTCAATTTGTCTGGGACAGACAAAATTAGTGCGATAGCTGCCAATGCATTCTTGGAACACATTACGCTGAGTTCAACAGCAGCAACAGCATTGTTACACAATTTAGGGCAACCAGAAATGTCTCGACACACGTGTGACAGGCAGTAGGATTTCTCTACAAAATAGACCTGTTTCACAGTATCGATAGCGTTACTATTTTTAGACCAGACTGACCCAGTTGAAATGAAAACGAGGCTGTGCGTGTCCAAAGACGTAATTCAACATGGGGATGCGAATAGAACATTGTTTTTGGAAAACAAGCACAACACCACATTGAAGTAGAAAAGGTCGCAATACGAAAATATGGCTACACGACTATACCCCTTAAAGCTGCACTCTCACAGATTGAACGTTTTGGGAACTTTTTTTTTATTTTTGTCTTGGAACGAGCCAATTACTGCGAAAATCCATGGAAACCAGTTATATACGACTGCTCACAAAAATTCAGATCGCAGATTTTTATTTTTCAATTCAAAAAATGATGTTTTATGCAGTTACTAACGGTTTAAACCATTAAACATTAATTTTCGAACGGAAATATGATAATCTACGATCTGATTTTTTGTCAGCAACCTTATATCATTGGTTTGCAAATATTTATGCAAGAATTTGCTCTTTCCAAAATAAAAATATTGTAAAAAATGGTATAACTGTGAGAGTGCAGCTTCTAAGTATCACGTTGATCAAGTGTTATGTCGACTTATTTCAAATCTTAACTGCACTTTCTGTTTCAAAATGCTTTTAGGAGTTGTTATAGTTCAGAAATTGTATTCAAATATAATTTACAATGATCTATCCATGAACTATCCATTCCCGCGTTTATAAATTTAGAATTAAACGAATTCTCCGCACATTTTCAATGAGGAATTGTCCGAATTTCATTGCAAGTACGACGATGATATCAGATAGATCAAATGCTTGATAAAAGAGATAACAAACATTTCATTTAATTATTGAACATAAAGATAGGACGGTGATAACTGTCGGACACTAAAACCATATCGTTATGGCCCTATCGTCTTGTTATGGCCATGTTATGGGCGTTCGATATTGTTGGCATTCAAGCTAAACTTCTATTTTATTGAACCCACCGTTTGTGACATGCTTAAGATATATATGTAGTAAAAGAAAACCGAGAAATCGATGTCAGTATACTTCTTTGCTTATACTGTCAGCTACCATACTTAAGTATAGATACTAAACCTTGGGAACAAAACGCTGTTTAAAGCCGCACTTTCACCGATTGACCGTTTTGACATATATTTTTTTTTGTCTTCGAAAGAGCCCATTTATGCCAAGTCTTGTTACCTATGATACAATACTGCTGACAAAAGATCAGATCGCAGTGTTTTATATCTACGTTCGAAAATTGATGTGTTGTGGCTAAAAGCATTGCTAACGCTTTAAGAAAAATGAAAAATTTCGGTTGTTTTCCAAACAAGTGAGATCTTTTATATCGTGAGCTAATTGAAGGCATTGGTCCCAAAATAAGCTTATTCTGAGACAAAACTAAAAAATGGACAAAACTTTCAATCTGTGAGAGTGCAGCTTTAACATAATAATGTGAATGCAGCAATGAAGACATGGCCATTTGACCGGCCATCCGGTATCAAAGAGGCTCTGGATATCAAACTAATGTGAAAATATGTCGTCTAATGGATCATTTCAAAATATACTGAATATCATGGGTTTTTTCATACATTTATTCTGCCCTAAACCATCAGAAAAGGATGAAGAGCAATACTGGTGTCCATTTGTCCGGCCATCTGGTATCAAAGAGGCTCTGGATTTCAAACTAATGTGAAAATATGGCTGCTAAAGGATCATTACAAAATATAAACTGCAGATCATAGTTTTTCGATACATTTATTCTGCCATAAACCATACAAAAAGGCTGAAGAGCAGTCACCAACAACCGTCCAACAAATCCCGTTGTCCATATAAAGGACTAGATATGATTGGTTATCTGGTAGCAAACAGGCTCTGGAGTTCAATCTAATGTGAAAATACGGCTTCTAAAGTATCATTACAAAATATAAACTGAAATTCATAGTTTTTTTATACATTTATTCTGCCATAAACCATACGAAAGGACTGAAGAGCAGACACCAACAACCGTCCAACAAATCCTGTAGTCCACATAAAGGACTAGATATTGGTTACTAATATCTGGTAGCAAACAGGCTCTGGATTTCAATCTAATGTGAAAATATGGCTTCTAAAGTATCATTACAAAATATAAACTGAAATTCATAGTTTTTTTATACATTTATTCTGACATAAACCATACGAAAGGACTGAAGAGCAGACACCAACAACCGTCCAACAAATCCTGTAGTCCACATAAAGGACTAGATATTGGTTACTAATATCTGGTAGCAAACAGGCTCTGGATTTCAATCTAATGTGAAAATATGGCTTCTAAAGTATCATTACAAAATATCACGGACCTGAAAATATACACTAAAATTCATAGTTTTTCGATACATTTATTCTGCCATAAACCATACGAAAGGGCTGAAGAGCAGACACCAACAACCGTCCAACAAATCCTGTATTCCGCATAAAGGACTAGATATGAAAGCCATAAACGACAACACCCTAGCCCGTGTTTGTCCCCGTGTAATCCGTGACTCTACTGACCGCAATAAATTCCAATTATTTTACAATAAATCTGAAACTCGTCGGCTACTGTGATGACAATTACCAAGCTCATAACCTGGTCCGCAAACATTGTAAGGACTTCATCGCCATGTTTTATCCCCCACCAGCCTCATATGATCAGTTTAATGTGTGAACATGTTAAAAGTCAACCTCTATAACATTTGACTTTATTTGACAGGTGAATCTTTAGGGCCCTTGATTACCAGGGGCTCCCTTTTCAAAGGCGAACGCTGGATGCTGAATGAGGCTGAAGATTAAGGGGTCATAACAATACCAAGTTCCGCTTGACCTGGCACTTCGTGGCGACTGTAATGGCACCATGTGAACCATCACTTATTTGCCGGGCTCCTTTCAATTTCGTACTTTGCGTAACTTAAGGTGAATTTGAAATTGTCAGCCATGTAATCGAGCCCTGTCATCGATGATATCGCAGAGAATGGAGAGGACTGGAGCGCACATGAGGAGCAAGTTCGTTTGCACTCGGAATTCCTCGGTCATTTTCTATTGAAAACAACCTCGGATGTATATGAACGGTTTACAATGTCAGAATTCTTTACACTTTAACTATGCTGCAAGTAGATTGCGTAGTAATTTCATTTTAGCAGTTAATCTTAATGTCTTGACTCTTGGAAATCTTAATTATAGTAGCAATAGTGCACTTCACTGGCAATGAATTAAAACTTAGGTATACAATTACACGTTTAAACACTTCATTTAATTAATGATAATATTCAAAATTTTACGAAGTACTTCTACTGATGTACCGGCATACACCCGAGGTTGTTTTTGATAGAAAATGGCCGAGGAGTTCCGAATTGTTCGTTTGGTCAGATGTGTGTTTGTGGTTTGGTTTTTGGCATCCAGCGCAACCTGTCAAATACCTTAGTCGGAAGACATGAATATAACAATTTATAAATGAAATAAAGAAAGAAGGCAGCAAGCAGTTTTAAACAAACATATATACATGTTAAGACATGAATGTATGCATGAGGGTACCAATACATGTACAGTAAAACTGCGGTCGCTCAAGGAGACATAGGCCCGAGCGAAAACCTCGAGTGATTCGATGTTTCGACCGACCCCAGTTTCCATATTCCGATAACATAAATTTCTAGTCTTTGACTTAAGTGCTGATGGCACAACGCTCTTCAACGAAACATTAGATCTACAAGAAAAACAAAGTATTCATTGACCTTCAATTAATCACAACACAATCCAGTTTGAAGTGACACCAGCCTGAGACCATCCCGAAGGTAACGGCGTTTGAAAAACACTGAAATTCCATCTGTCGCTAAAACCCGAGGGTGATAAATTGACGACTAAAACATGAAAATCGGAATAAAAGAGTGCTCAAGATAGCAAGCACAGTGTGAAAATAGACACACACGGAATGTGTTTTAGTGAAAGTGGTCCAGCAACCGATTATTCACTACCCACGTTCCTGTTAGCGGAGTGATACACTACCTTTATGAAATGCGCACTTGCGTTATCAAATGAATCTGGCTACTCCATTTAGATTTAATGGTCTTCAAATACATTAAGCCATTTGTGTGTGTGCATTTGAACTGAATTTCGTTCTTATATTTTACATCCAAAGCCTTGAATTTACATTAGTTAATTTCAGAATAATCTTTATATAGTTTTTAACACAGACACATTGAAATGCAAATATTTGACCATCGTGTATGTCTTGTCTAAAAAGTATTTTCTTCCATCTTGGAGTTGCTAAACAACTCATATGACGTACACCAACTCATCTTAGTATCAAGCCATTAGATGCATTTACAAGTTAATGTCCTCGGCAATTATCAAAAAGAGAGAATAGACTAATAAACATCACTTCAAAGAGAACTGTTTCCATGGCAACGAGAACTGGGAGTAATCTTTTCTGACATTTGCTGACCATCAAAAGACCTTTGCCTTGGACGTTTTTATGAAATAAATCCATAATTACCCCTGCTTTTGATTTTTTTATGAAATAAAACCATAATTACCCCACCCATCTAACACCCTTTATACTTAACATATGATATACTGCTTCCACATGCAAACCTATTTGTTTGATGTGTCCATCATTAGTTGCTGACAAACAACTTGATCTTCTCTTTCGTCTTGATCATGCCAAGATAATTATCGTATAAAATGTATTTGAATTAATTGATATTCAGTCGAAGCCTGTTGGCTCGGTCTCGCTTGGCTCGAATTCCTCGTTGGCTCGAAATGTTTGTAAAGGACTGATTTCTATAAATTATATTGAAGGCAAGCATTCCCGGTTGGCTCGAACTTTCCAAGGCTCGAGGTATTTTCACCGGTCAATGGGAGTTCGAGCCAACGGGGTTCGACCTTAAAATGTATTGGATGTGAATTGATAAATCAGGAGTCACATTTTACTTTTAAATAAAACACAATATGTACTAGCTGTTATTAGCTTTGTTTGGACTTCCTTAGATTATAATGCAAATACCTTCTAAAGACTATACGTTTTGGGATTTAATGGTTTCAATAACAATGGTTGTCAAATTGTAATGTTTATATACACCGTGAGACTTCTGTTTGCATGTAGGAAGCCGGGGGAAATACGTGAAGAATCATTATTGGAAATGACACAATGTTTGCTTTTATCATACACTTGCCAGCTAAGAATGCCCCCGTCGGTTTTAATCATCATCGCAGAAAACAAACAGGCGCTTTCTGCGTCCGAAATATGTCTGGCATCCGAATATAAGCTGCCGTTGGCTACAATGCGCATGTCAGAGCCTTCCCTGTGGTGCATTCTGGGAATTCCAGTCATGTGTTTTATTATGACAAAGGCGTTTCAGCTCCGTTACATTCATTTGATGAAAGAGTATGGCATTATGAGAAAAATATGACAGCATATTTTTGGGTTTGTTTTGTGGAACCTGTAGCAGGTCAACTTGGTGGGTTACATTTGGTAAATTCATTACGGCATATATCCCTCTTGTTATTCGTCTGAAGTTCGCTGTAGCTCATTGTGTTGGTTAGGCCAAGGAAATGATTTCGTTAGGGCTACATCCTATTCAAAGTAGCTCATTGTGTTGGTTAGGCCAAATAAATAATTTGGTTAGGGTTACATCCTATTCAAAACCATGTAGGGTAGGTAGGCTTTTTCTAATAGGCGTTAAAACAAAAAGCTTTGGTTTAGGTACAGAAAATATAATATAATGTATTGGCCTAAATAAATGTTTTGTTTTTAATTTACAGCTACGTGGCCACAAAATTCCCAGTTGAACCAGAACCAGAATATTGTTAATATTAATTTATTTGTATCTTCATCATATGCATTATTTTTTTGGATCATCAAAGTGAAATAAGTTATACAGGCAAATGCATAAGGTTAGATAACAAATTGGGTATCAACCTATAGTGTGAGCCTTTATGGTTAAAACTGATAACTTTTGAGTTTGCTGACTATGTTATTGAACTAATTTTGCTATACTGTTCGCATTGCAGTTTTAATAATTTAAGTTCTATAACCATAAAACATACCACAAACTTTATAGAGTCTAGCAACCACTTGTTGTGTGCATAATGCGGGCGCCCTTTTCCCAAGCTAATGAAGGACCACGGGGCGGTTTAAAGGCCGTACCCACTGATTTACAAGCCCATTTGGCGCTCGTAAATCCACTCAACAGCTTCATAAGCTGTAATCAGCCCGATAAACATTTTGTTGCCCTTTCCCATCGTCTTATATATGGCCATGATGTTTTAATATTCATATGCTACCAATGAACTGAACACAGTAATTTGATCCAATTTCAGATAGCCTTGTTTTCGGCTAATAGCCCAAACAGAAGCGATATCGCTTTTCAGGAAATTGTTTGTAAAATTTAACTGTTGCCATAGTAAATTGAAAAGTCATCCAGTATTTAGACGCTCGTTAAGGGCACGAACGTTGTCGGAGGCGGAAGAGAAAGATCGACTTTAAGAGTCATTACTCTGACCTTATTGACCCTTTCCGGTTCGCGACTGAGACGCTTGTTTTCGTGTTTGACGCATAGGTAGGGGGTAATGTATGTTAAATACTTACTATGATTATGTATACAGTCCAACCTCATTGGTTCGAACTCACAGGATCTTCTCCTCCGACATGTTGTATAATGTTCATATGCCAAATTATGGAGCCTGATGTGTTTAGAATTAACTCCGAAACTCTTAAAGTTTCAACTTATTTAATTTACTCTGATTGTGAAGCAACAGTATATGTAGTATAACTCTCACTGCACGATGTACCGCGAGAAAGTGGTCTTGTGCTGTGGAGGGGACCGGAGTAACCGGAGGAAACCCACTTGTCCGGCTTTGTGACCACAATGCAAACTCACATGCGCCCAGGCATGAAACCCTATGAAACCCTTATTCATCGTGAACTGGATGATTTGTATAGTTGGTCATGACACAGCAAGCTCCTTTCACCAACATTTTTTATAGAAAATAAAATTCTGCCTAATTTCAAACTGAGCCAATTTTTGATGAAAATATTACCATTGAGAGTACATATGGTGAAGTCAGTGATGAAAATGTAAATGTGGTTAATGCCTTTGCAATAACATTAAATTTGACTTTTTCAATATGTGCAGTTATATGTAACAGTATTGAAAATCACCTGAAATCAAGATACCATAACACATTTGGAGATAAATGACTCTCATTTCTTCCTTTACGCCAGTTGATCCGCCATACAATTTGATTGACTGTCAGCCAGAATATTTTGTAAGGGAATATATTGATTTTCAATCCTTTTTATATCCTCACATTCTGTGCAAGGGTTTTCATTATTCAGCGTTCTTTGAAGATTGACGCGGAAATTGTAATAGAAGCGAATTAGTTTTTCTGGGTCGTTAGTGAAACATAAGAAATAATTATGATGGTGTTACATGGAAAGAACGACAGAAGTTTGCGACGAAGTCTGTTTCATAGGCTGAAATCTCCCGGGGACTAGTTTGCGTGAGATTTTCAAGAATGTTTTTGTCAGGATAATTTCGTAAATTGGAGAATTTAGTTTGACGTTTTCATTATCTTACACATAAAAGTACAATGTCATAAAATGTTTTATAATTGTTGCTTATTTTAAACGTATATAAAGGGCGATAATGAATACCCTTGACCTATCACCTCCCTGCTTTATATAAGCAGACTTAGAGCATGAACATATAAGTATTATGAAGAACAATATAACATTTAGAATATGACATATAGTCGTTCAATAGCGTTGTAAGTGTGATGTTTTAATCGTTGTTTCTAGTGTTACAAGTATCAATTGTATCGAACGCTTTTCAATAATTAATGAATGATTTATTAGAACTGTACTGTAGCAAAACTAGTAAGGTTATTAAAACTGTTTTATTTGACTACCTGCGGAAGTACCGTGTGAGTTTTTCCTTCAACTAGTATTTCTAGTAAGTCTATCAACATTTAATGTAGTTAGCTTATTTGTTTTTATGAAATATGATCAGTTTCGGCCATAATTTGTCTTGTAAACATGTATACGTGGAATATAAGGATACATATGTTTCCAGTTGACAACGTCTTTAATAAAGGTAATTTAATAAATTGTATGATGGTTTTCTTTCCATGACATTTTCTGTCATAATTTGGTTAATCGCATCAATTTGCTTTCAAATTAGCTTTCATTTAACAGGTGATATTCTATCAAAGACCTAATAATTGCAGAATTAATATTGAACTTGCGTTAAGAACATCAGTAAACAATATTTGTATGCGAGTTATTATAGCGATTCTGCTAATATGTGTGCATAAATCATCATTTTGTCCGTGTAATCATTGAGCCTTAGAGTGCTATTTCCTGGTTTTAGTAGCTATTCAAAACCTCAATCCGATTAGTATTCATCTGAAAGTTCACTGTAAGAAGTCACCGATACGGCTACCTTTGATCTTAATTAAACAATACTATCATACTGATTGCAGTGTGAGTTGAAATCAATCATAAATTCATTCTTATCAAACCTATGTGCGGAATTATTTGTATCTGAAATACCGACTCCTTTAGTGGATATCGTAGGGGTTGGTCACTTGAATGCGTGTTGCGATGCTTTTCTGAAGACTTTCTCTATGAAAGGAAAGATATCCTATCGTATCTTGTGGGTGCGGATATAGAAGAAATCTGGTTTGATTTACGCTTTAATCAAATACGGTGAACGAGAGTTGTTTAGATAAGGCTTTAATGCTACTGTATGGTGATTTTCTCACCTAGTTGAAATAAGGCAAAAAGATAATACTGCCAGACAAGTCAGACAAGGTTTGTGTTATCTTCTTGTACGTTTTGTAGAAAATATGTGCCCCGAGTTGGCCCGACAAAAAGTTGGAAAATACACGATATAGAACCTATAGTCTTCGTACAGTCGTGCCTCGTTGGCTCGAACTCCCAGGGACGGAGAAAATACCTCGAGCCTCGAAAGTTTCGAGCCAAGCGGGAATGCTTACCTTCAGAGTATAGAAATCGGTCCTTTACATCCACTTCGATCCAACGAGAAATTCGGGCAAAGCGAGTTCGAGCCAACGGTGTTCAAGTTTATATAAACACAAAATGCATTGATGACGAATTCAAAGCTGAATCTGCACGACAAAGGTTCAGACATGGTAATAGAAATGTGTCCTACATCTTCACAGATGTTAGTTTCAAATGACTTTAAATGTGCTTACTCACTGTGATTGTTTATTGCCGAGGAAAACATAAACTCTCTTTGAATATTGAAAAAGATTGGTTGAAATTGAATATTTACTGTGTGTTTATTACGTTTCAGCAAAATTGGTGCAATATTTATGATCACGTGTGTGAACGCTGTATTGTGAGAGAAAAAAATCTAAGTTGGTTTTGATTGCTACCTAACCAATAAAGTTGACAATGACGCAATGATTGGTTTTGATATTAAAGTATCTCTGGTTGAAAATAAAATATTAACAGCTGATTTTTATCGCCAATGGGACACCATAAAACAGTTTCGACAGCCAAATGAATAACATGACAAGGATATGATTTATATACAGTTTCTGGATAATAAACCACCTAGTTTGTTGAAATATATAGCACATGTATGTGGCCTTTTTGTAGGTGTTTTATGTGGAAGGCATCATTTGACAATAAAAACAGAATTTCTTTCACTTTCAAAAGACTTATTGTAGGTGTAATGAACTGTCGCATATTTCTTATAACGGTGAGATGTTAGTAGCGAAGGGACTTACGTCAGCATGCAGTGACGTGTACACAAGAACAAAAAATACCTTTAATATCATGCACTAAAATGACCGGGGGTATACCGGGGATGGCCGGGGAAATGGGCCGTGTTTTTACATTCCAGGTGGCCCCGAGCGGGGACATGGGCCTTACTTAGGGTCTCTGGTGTGCGGGTGCATATGGCGGGGATTTTAACATCAGTTCGTCCCCGCAGGACGGGGATTTTACCCGGGCTTGGCTGGACCGAAAGACAAAGTCACGGCTATTCCCCGGACCTGGGGGGGGCGTGGTTACAATTGACTGGCGCATTATAACTAGTCAATACGAGTGTGTACCTAAGCAAACACGATATCTTAACAAATGTAAAAGTATGTACAGTTGAACCTCGTTGGCTCGAACTCCCAGGGACCGGCGAAAATACCTCGAGCCTCGAAATTCGAGCCAAGCAGGAATCCTCACCTTTAATGTAAAAATCGGTCCTGTACATTCACTTCGAGCCAACAAGGAACTCGAGCCAAGCGATTTCGAGCCAACGGTGTATGTATTTTATAAATTATAGGAAATTCCATTAACAACTATATATTCTAATTAGTTCTTAATATCTTCATTGTCCAATGTTGGCGAGTTTAGAGATTCGTATGAGAAAGCTTGTTGTACACTTTGACAAGGAACAAGGAAATTCGTGTGTTTGAACAGTGTTTAAATATAGCCACATCTTTCATCGGACGAATTTATAGAAAACATGACTAACATGTATACGTTTGAAACCACGTATGCAATCTACATCACCATACCTATTTAATTTTTGCTCGATTTGTAGAAAGCTTTCAGCTTATTTTAAACACTCTCTAGTCCGCTTCCTGTGTCAAACTCACCAGTACCTAGTGGCCTTATGTGAGGCAACAAGAACGGTCCCTGCGACCGGGGATCGAGCCGGGGACCTCTTGGTCGAGATGCCTCTACATTGATATACGAACCATATGTTAAAGTAGTGGTTTATTATTGCTTAGCTACGCCATTTAGACGACATAAGCAGGGCGCAGCCCGACTACCAAATTAATTGTTAAGTGAAGCAAAAAAAAGACCTTTCTTGATGTTGGCGCGAATGTCTATGCATGCGCGAACTGCTGAATAACCCACTTGATAAACTAGAACCAATAAATGACTATATGGCGGTCGTGGTCGCCGTATGCAATCTTAGTGACTATAACAGAATCTGTCCGGCGATGACATGAGAGTAAACACTCAGACAGTGCAGAAGCACCGGGCTACAGTTTCGTAAAAAGATCAGCGTCCGGAAATTAAGCTCCGTCGTTTATACCATAAATCTTAAACATCGAAATCTAATATACAATGCAGTATGCAGATCGTATTTTATTTCGTACATTCATTATTCTGGTAACATACACAATTCGGATGCCCTCTGTTAACTTCGATAATATTCAATTAAGGAAGCAACTGTTCCGATCTGCTTGCTTTAATTACAGTCGAATATTGACATCTGACATTAACTGCAGCCATTTGCACGCCATTTTCACGTTTGAAATGTAATTTGGATCGTTACTTACTTTCAGTATAGGACGTAAACTGTGATTTTATTACATGCAGTACGCCAAATTGATGGTTATTATGTAAAAAAAACATTGATTACTTCAAAGTACACATAAAATTTCATTTTCCCCCTAAAACCACCTGTATTAACTGCAAACGAAAATGAAGTGAGTAATTTTCTTCCGCCGTTTCAGCTTATTATATGATAAATGACGGTTTTAAAATCCTTCTTTAAAAACCATATTGCCATTGATTTTGTAACAAAAAACATGATCCATTTAAATGCGTGGCTTTTGAAGGCGTTTCGCGTGGCATCTTTTTAAAGCTGCACTCTCACAGATCAAACGTTTTGACAAATGTTTTTTTATATTTTTTGTCTTGGAACGTGCCAAATTTTGCGACAATCCATGGAAACCAGTTATATAAGACTGCTGACAAAAAATTAGATCGCAGATTTTTATATTTAAGTTTAAAGATTGATGTTTTAAGCATTTTTCTTAAACCGAACGGTTTAAGCTATAAAACATTAATTTTCGAACTGAAATATGTAAATCTACGACCTGAGTTTTTGTCAGCAATCTTATATCATTGGTTTGCAGATATTTACGCAAACATTTGCCCTTTCCAAGACAAAAAATAAAAAAAGTCGTAAAAATGGTAAATCTGTGAGAGTGCAGCTTTAAATTCGATCACAGAAATACAAATTATAGCAATACACAAAATATACTGTGCTAAACTGTAAGAAACTGGTAGACATTATTTGAAATTAGTCTGACACAAACGTGTTTAACAAATAGCCCCGTCCCTCCAAAGTGACTTTAATATTTGTCACACTGTACGTTTTTCAGCAAGGACTATTTGACAGGCAGTGTAAGGTTAATGTTTGTCCGGGACAAATAGTGTTCTTGTAGATTTGTCTATCTCGTTGTAAACACCCGTGAACTATGCGTATCCTTGACCATAACTGGCATAACTATAAAATATGGTAGGTCATAATTGAAGTCACCAACCATAGATTATAATACTTATATACCATCAATGCTCCATTGTCAGCGAATGTTGTTTAAACAATCAACGAAAATATTACTCGGTAATGCTTATGATTTATAAATGAGGGTGACAAATACCCCCACCCCCAACCCACCCATTCTCCCTGAGAACCGAGAATGCCTTCGAAATCGTTCGTAGCAATTTATAATCAGCTTTTGTGAGAGTCTGCGTACCATCTAATGTCAAATTCTGGGTTTGTGCGTACCGCTTACCACTCTCTGGAGTCCCGCGTACCGCGTACATAAAAGTTGGATTCTAGCCTCATATATATATATATATATATATATATATATATATATATATATATATATCATAACGAACCAATAACATGGTTTGAACTAGAACTAGCATTTTGTGTTTTACATGCGAATGAGTCTAAAGATAATTTATCCATCATTAATACAAAACAAATGCTACTGGTAATGTTTCAATGTAAAGTTACAGAATTTTAGGTTTGAATATATTTTTTTAACTTTCCATCGAGAGATATGTGTTTATATTGAAATGATATTGTTTAAAAAACAAATTAATAATATTGCTATTTAATGATATATTTGTTTTCTTTTATTACCTCCCTTTAATGGATCATATAAATATGGTGGGGTTTTTATGGTGTTATTCAAACATGAAATTCATGCAAAAACAGAATAAAAGTAAACTAATATATAATCTCTTTATTTATATCTAAAATGCACTAACACATATGTGCATCATATATGCTAGGGCCTACCTTAAACTTAACCGACTAAACCCTAGCATAAGGTTTTAATTTCAAAGACAAGCAGCAATGTTTTATACCAGTTATTTTCTTCAAATTATGACAGTTCTGTCGCTTCTCATTAACCGAAATGTAAACTGTACCATGAAAACAAGAAACAAGACATCAAAAAAAAATTCACAATAAATGAAACTACAAATAGCCCATAAATATTTTAAACAAGCTTAATAATAAAGTTGTAAGGCTGTAAAACTGTCAACGTTTTCTTGTTACGTAACGTCGCAGTTAACGTAGCGCTAACGTGACGGGCGTGCAAGATGATGGAACGTTATTGCCGCTAACGTAGACATGTGGCTTGCGCCTTGCGTTGACAAGAACGTGCGGAGCAGTAACGTTAAAACTTGGGTGCTACATTTTTGTCGATTGTTTAAACAGCTTTTCGTTTCCTTGAAAAGGTTTTCTTTAAATCCATTTTATACTCAAGACAGGTGTATTTTTGCTTTTAGACCATCATTACAAAGCACTTGCAGACATGGCCTGCCGTTAATGTAACGTAAGCAATAATAATTTTATTATCACACGTTTCGAGTAAGATTGATAAACTTCGGTCGTATCGTTAACGTGAAAAGTAGTCTTCCCAGACTCAAATGTCGTTAGGAGCTGAGGGTCTTTTTCATTTCAAATTTCAAATATGCATAAAAACAAACATTCTCATATGTAACATTTTGGTTTTATTTATTAAAGTGACACTCTTATTCAAAATCAGCACATACACATGTATAGCAAACATAGATTTACCTATACCCTTTTAACTACTTACTAGTAATAAAAAAATATAATAATAAAACTCGGTATCCTTCTTAAGAACCTTTGTTGTCGACATTTATTCATCCGTTTTGGTATATGAAAACATTTGTATTAATTGTGGTAAATTTTATTTGGGAGTAAGAGTGCATCAATATTTCGTCTTTTTTTATTACAGATCACAACGTGTGTTGTCAGCCCGTGTGTTCATGGGCTGTTTTATGGCCTTGTTAGGTAATGTAATCATTGTCATGGCCTTGTTTTGATGGGTTTATGATCCTAGTACCTTTGTTTTCACGATACTTTTGACAATAAGTTTTTAATAATTGAAATAGATGGATGTTTCATACATACCTTTATGGCATGGGAGTTGGACCAATTCATCTTGCAGTTAATGAATACCGAACGCTGGGCCAATATTCACTAACGTGTTGAGTCTGATATGAAGACTCAGAATATCTGAGATTGAGGCTAAGACTGTTTAAAATGGATACTCAGACTGTCTGAGATTGAGACTAAGACGGTCTGAGATTGAGACTTACACTGTCTGAGTTTGAGACTAAGACTGTCTGAGTTGAGACTAAGACTGTCAGAGTTGATACTAAGATTGTCTGAGTAGAGACTAAGACCGTTTAAGTTGAGACTCAGACTGCCTGCGATTGACACTGTCTGAGATTGAGACTAACACTGTCTGAGTTGAGACTCAGACTGCCTGCGATTGAGACTGTCTTAGTTTGAGACTAAGACTGTCTTATATTGAGACTAAAACTGTCTGAGATTGAGACTCATACTGTTTAAGATTGAGACTCAGGAATAGAATTTGTAATTCAACAAAAAATCATCAATATCACTGCTATTGAAGAAACAATAGGTTATACTAAAACAAGTCATATATATCAGATACTTATGCAATTTATGTTATCATCATTAGTTTGCGGATTCTGATATTACAACAAGAAACTGTCTTGCATTTCAAACTCAATTTGATAGTAAACTTTGGTCCTAACTTTCTGACTCAATGCGTTGCTGAACTATCAATATTGGCTATCCTTGAGGTTTTATTTTACATCATGGGTTGAAATGAAATGAAAGAGATGAAAGGGATGTTTCAAATCACCTTCATCGTTTATTAATATGGATAAATGTAGACACACCGTCTTAATCAAAAATACATTACGAGTTCAAAACTGTATATAGCTTCTTTCTTACTTGAGTTATTAGATTATGATTAACCTTATGTTATGATATAGCATATTGTAGCAAATACATTTTTAAAATTACTTCATTCGAAATGTATAAATGGCTTCTTTTTATTAAGTTATAAGATAAATGACGATCGTAATAATTATATGTATATAGTTACGTATTATTTGAGTGCAATGAATGCCTTCGTTTATAACATTCTTGAATAGCCACGTTCACCAGTAACTAAACTTGGCTGATGAATGTCTCTGATATATAGTTCATGTAATACAAAAAGAAAGCATTTCAAGGGCACAACAACAACCATATGAATGAGTTCGTTTTACCTGAATTTCACGATCTATTACCGGCGGTAGATAATTAAATATGACGTCACGATCCTCAGTGACGTCATCAGTACCCAAGATAGTGTTTATAGAATATTTTGCTTTTTTGGCTTGTTTGAAGCGATGAATTATACATATATTATACAAAAATAATGATACATGTTTGCTTGAGATGCAATATTGCAGTTTGAACGCGTCCGAGGTCCATTTCTTCATTATCTGTTAGTAGGACTTTCCTTCAACGCATCGTGGAAACCCGTCTATTCAATTCATGCATTCATCTTTTTCACTTTAAGCCAATTTTATAAAACTTCGTCAAAGCTAATTAACTCATCAGGAAGATTAATCCCTTTTAGATTGGTTCCATTTAGGTCTGACTTTGTGCCCGTTTTCCAGGAATTACTTCCCCCTGAGTGCTCCCAGATAATGGCCATATGGCTGGACGGCCGGAAAGGGTCGCCAGTTTCACACCGGTCACTTTTTGAGATCATTTGATAAATTATTTTACTCTAATTTCATGCAGTTTATGGAGTTTTAGACTGGTTATGCTGTAGATTTCATCTACGGTTATAAACAATCGTGCTTGATTTACTTCTTGTGCCGTTTTCTTAAAGTTTCTTAATGAAATATTTCAACTAAGTGAAAATTTCCGAATTTTAATGCTAAATTCTTTGGAAACCTTCTATTTTTAATCAAATCTATTCATATGTTGTTGTTGTTTGTTTGCTTTTATGGCGGGGGGGGGTCGGAATTTTCCTGCTTAATTTATTAATTTTGTTTTAAACATTTTTAGTTTTGTTTAAATTGGACTTCAGAATTCATTTTTCACTAAGTTTTTTTTTTTACTCAGATGCTTTTTTAAAAACGGCCCCTGGACACAACCCTGTGTAAGGACCAACTGACTCACAGAAGTCCCGGACAGTGCATTACCATGACAGCTCATAGTCATAATGCATCTTAAGTCATTTCCTATCTTAAGTATTAAATTTTCAGTCATATTAAAAGAAATGTATAATTGTTTTTAACATTAAAGTATCTTTTTTTCAATACGGTCAAATAAAAATAATGTATTACATAAATCACTAAGTTTGTGTTTTTATATCATATGACCAATGAGATACTCAATTTAGGAAAGTGACTTAAAGCTGCACTCTCACAGTTCACCATTTTTACAACTTTTTTTTTATTTTTTGTCTTGGAAAGAGCAATTTTTTGCGTAAATATCTGCAAATCAATGATATAAGTTTACTGACAAAAAGTCAGATCGCAGATTTTCATATTTCCGTTCGAAAATTAATGTTTTATTGGTTAAACCTTTACTAACCGTTACTAACGGTTTAAGAAAAATGCATAAAACATCAATTTTTGAACTTAAATATAAAAATCCGCGATCTGATTTTTGTCAGCAGTCTTATATAACTGGTTTCCGTGGCTTTTCACAAAAATTGGCTCGTTCCAAGACAAAAAAAAAATCGTTCAATCTGTGAGAGTGCAGCTTTAAGATGCTTTTATGCTTAAGATGCTTGCCAGTCCAGACCAACCGAATTACAGCCATTCAGGTAGGCAAGCTTATTAAGTTGTACAGTAGACCAACAGTACACCCGTTGGCTCGATGTCCCAGGGACCGGCCAAAATACTTCGAGCCTCGCGAATATCGAGCTTAGCGGAAATGCTAACAAAGAGTAAAACGGTCCTAAACATCCAGTTCGAGCCAACAAGGAAATCGAGCCAAGCGGTATTGACTAAACGGGTTTCGACTGTACATTAAAAACACTCAATCATTTACATCACACAAAAAAACAACATTCGCGTATCCATGCACTTCTTTGTGATGCTAACCTCGGTGATCGAAAATATTACACACCAGGGACGCCGGTTTAATCCGTTTGAAGATAACTTTACTTTTAATCTGCATGAAACCATCTTCTTTATTGAGTTATTTATTTGATTTTAACAGCATTTCTATTCATTCAGAGGCAGCGACACGGGAAATCTTGTATGGAAATCGAGTTAATATTCCCAGATTAGGTGCATAATTCCATCGTATGATTTGGTTATAGATTTATTAAAAGCTAATATTTGATTTTTAGAGGGAATTGTAAGCCTGATTTAAATGATATCTCTCGCTAGTCAAATGCACGAGAAATATGTCCAATGGCATAATGCCATCATGAGAGCGTTTAGTACTATGATTTGTTTATTATGAGGTTCCGGAATATACCAAACACCGATTTATTGTTGACGTAAACTTGAATTAAGATCATCAGAAATACACGGCAATAAGTTTGTTAAAATATCATCAAAAAGCCCAGAAAGACTGTTTTCTTCACGATGATGTTGCATTTAATCTACTTTGAAAGACGTTTACTATTCCAATTTTAATGTTCTAATTTCCACAACTGTTAAAAAGCAATATGGTAGAGTAAACAGTCCACAGATACAATCATTCGTATTTGTATACCGGTAGAGCCATAAATCATTACAAATAAATTTACATTCAATTAAGAAATACATCATTTCTTTGCACGCAAATGCAAATGATATAACAGTTATCATCCTTAAACATCTAAACGTGATTATATCTCAATCAAATTCTAATGTAGGAGGTCGCCAGCTTTTCTTCAAACAATCTTTCAACAAAATACTAACATTTTTATTAGCCTGACAGCTGAAACAGAGGGAAAAAATAATGTAAAATAAACAGAACTGACATCCATTCAGTCGTCCATATTTTTACCGAAAGATATGATCAGAACGATTCAATCTGATTAAAGAAATTTAAATTATTTAAAAACTAAGTAATTTTATGCAAATAGTTTGATAATGATGAAAGCGCTGACAAGCGAAACTGTAAACATAGCAGACGACATCGATAATCGTGCTGATATCTCCGCGAATTTCGCCATTGGCTAATAGCGGAAAGTAGGCGGGGCTTAAGTCGCAAAGGCTGGGCTACTGCTTGTACTATTTCTCACATTCGACTACCGCTGGTTTTCAAAGTGTGCACATGTTTACTTTTGGACTTAGTGAAAAAACACAAATCATGACATTCATTATTTCGATGAAAGTGGAAGTGTAAAAACGTATAAGTGATGAAAGGAAATTCCTGTAAGTGTATTTGTCTATCGGGTTAACACCTTTAAATTACAAGGCTCTTATATTATGTGATGGTGTTTTGGTGTATTGAAAAAATGTGCACTGGTGAAACATTTTCTTAAAAAGTTAACTACACTTGAATAATATTTTTACATTTTTGTACTTTTCAGGGATTAAAAAGTGAAAAAGGAATGTTGCGAAGAAAAAGGAGATTAAACTACTGAGAAGCATTTGGGAATCAAAGCGTTTGAAGAAGTCTGGTACGAACACCTATTGAGCAGTAGCTGAGAAATGTCGTAAAATCATAGAAGTACTGTAAACCTTTTTTATGACGGAATTGTAATATACGACGTGAAGTGTTAGCACAATATATGATTTTAATGGCAACATAGAGTGAGGAAAATTGCAACATTATGGCTTTACCGAGGAAGTGTGAGTTTCGTGCTGTGTCCTGTTTATGTTGGATATATTTCACATTATTCTGCCTAGCTTTACGTGGAAGCGTCGACGCCGCGGATTTGACGTACACCGTCGACGAGGAACAGCCACGTGACACGCTCGTTGGTGACATTTCCGTCGACTATGACCTCAGATCCATTATGACGTCAGATGAGTACAACAACTTGCAGTATCAGATTTTAAGTACCGGAAATGAGTTTGCTAAATATTTCAAAGTAGAAAATACCACTGGTAAGCTGTTGACTACCGAACCTATTGACCGTGATAGCATCTGTATACGTTCAACGTCGTGCAAGTTGTCACTGAACGTCGCCGTTTCAACGATCGGAGCGTTCTTCAGGAAAATCGTGGTTGACGTCAACGTGCAAGACTTGAACGATAACAGCCCAGATTTTCCAAAGGCGATCGAGACTGTGGACTTCTCAGAAAATTCTGCAGTAGGGATGTCACAGTCTATCAAAGGGGCTGTTGATAGAGACGCTGGAAATAATTCTGTTGCTAGATATTACATAGAAACGCCAAACGTTCCCTTTGACGTCGATATGGAAAGTTACGTTGACGGAAGCTCATTTGTGAAAATCATTGTGAACGGGAACTTAAACCGTGAAAAAACTGACTTTTACAGTATCACAATAGTTGCAGAGGATGGTGGAAGTCCTAAGCGTACTGGAAGCGTTGACGTCAATATCAACATTATCGACGTCAATGACAACTCGCCAAAATTCGACGTCCCCTTTTATAACGTTACGTTATTAGAGGATACTCCATTGAATACAGTATTTTTGACCGTGTCAGCTGTCGATTCAGATCTCGGAGACAATGGTAGAGTAGAATATGCCCTCAGCCCAAATCAGAATAGTGATGATATTGCTAAAAGTTTTGCCGTCGAACGCACGTCGGGCAACATCAGCGTCATTGGCCAACTTGAATACATTCCTAACGTGCAGACGTCAATTTACGTCGACGCGTACGATCACGGGGCTCAACCACGCAGTTCGAAGATCGTTGTTCTTGTGAACATAGTAGATTCCAGCAATAACCCGCCCCAAATCAACGTCAATATTCTGCACGGTGACTCTACAAAACGTATTGCACGTGTAACGGAATACTCTAACATCGGATCTCCCGTCGCACATATTGGCGTTATAGATACAGATTATGATAAAGACAGAAATGGGAAAGTGGATTGTATAGCTATCAGTGATTATTTTGGACTTGAGAGATATGAAGCGAACGACTACAAAGCTGTTGTGAAAACAGCCTTGGATCGCGAAGCTCAGGACAAGCATGAAGTACAGATTGTGTGTCGAGACAATGGTTCCCCTCCCCTAAACACTACTACCTCCTTCTCCGTAGAAGTCACAGACGAAAATGACAACTACCCTAGATTTACGCATCAAAATTACTTCGTCAAGACGGAGGAGAATAACAAAGTTGGAGAAATCGTCGCGAAGGTTTCAGCAACTGATTTGGACAAGGTCAATACCAGTAATTCCAAAATCCAGTACAAGCTTTCAGCTCCGAACGATGATCGGTTCTGGATGGACCCTGACACTGGCGAGATTCGAGCCAATGTTGTGTTGGATCGCGAAAATACATCCCGGATTGATCTCAAAGTGATCGCCCAAGATCACGGCAGCCCCCGACTTAGTGCAACTGCAAATGTGAGTTTATCAATCACCGATCAGAACGATAACTACCCCGCGTTCTCTCAGCCGAACTATGAGTTCTTTGTTTATGAAAATCTCCCTTACAATACATCAGTGGACCAATTAACGGCTAGTGACAAAGATGACAGAGAGAATGGGACAATAGTATTTTCCTTTAGTAAACCAGTGCCATCCAATTTCCCATTCACTCTCTACTCTGACGGAAACATTAAAGTGATCAGGCCTTTAGACAGAGAGTTACAGAGTAAGCATGAGTTCACGGTGATAGCTGCGGATCAGGGGACGCCCCCTTTGACAAGTTCTGTAACAGTTACCGTAAATGTGTTAGATCAAAATGATAACGTCCCTGTTTTTGTATTTCCAAACGACGATAACTATACTACCGTAATTCCGCTTGCGAACAATCCGGACTCTGTAACAATTGAGATTCAGGCGACTGATCGGGATTCAGGAGATAACGGCAAAGTTAATTACCAAATAATTGGTAAAAATCTATCAGACATGTTTGAAATCAGTAGCATTAAAGGCATGGGTGTGATTTCACTCAACAGAATGCCGTATGGCAACGAACCTTTGTCTTACACCTTGGGATTAAAGGCCGAGGACAACGGCACACCGAGGCAATCGGCTTACTCAACGTTGACGGTGACGTTCAAACGCGCAATACCTCCAGAAGACAATCGTACAAACTTTCTTATTGCCATTACTTTAGGCTGTGTGACTGTAGTGTTATCAATCATTATAGTGTTAATAATTTACCTAATCCGTCGGAATGACCATAGCCGACGGAAGAATGACACAAGCTACGGCGACAAGGCGGATCTGCAGATCCGACCGGAAATAAAGCATCCGACGGACCTCGCAAGCACGTCGTCGGGTAGCAAGGAAAGCTTGAAGAAGGTCAGTTTCTCTACGGACCATAATTCAAGCATCGAGTCGGAACCGCACAGGGACGTCCTGCAGGCGCCGCTTGTCAGCTTGGACAATCTAAAGGTGAGTTCACGCCTATGTGCGATTAGATGAGATGGAAAAATCAATTTACAAATCATTTGTTCATCACCATTCAGCATCAAAATTGTACTAGAATATCATAAATTAGGATTGGTGATCATTTCTTTGTGGTTACTGGATACTATACATTGTGTAGTTGTATTCGTAGTGGTTAAGCGCAGGGTTGATGACCAACATCGCAATTTCTGTAACCTCTTAGCTTGAGTTATGATATAATTGTTTGTCCTTAAAGTATAATGACCGTGGATTGTGACATTTAAACCATATGTCTCAACATATACATATTCGCTCAGCAACTATGGCTGAATTCTTATAGAACGCGCGGTTAAACATGAGGACAATGTTGACACTAATTTTCCGCGTTCAAAATTGAAAATAGCGTGACCTGGCTGATCAAATGGTAACATAGAACCCCTCAATATCACAAAAATGTACCCGAACAAAGTACAATTTCTATACCAGACCTTGGCGATCGGGGTTGGATTTATGACAAGGTCCATGTCCTTTGAATTTGAGATGTTATTTGAATGCTCTTTCTGGGGGCGATGTTCAGTACCTATCGTTCCTTGTCTATCGCTGAAATCTAATACCATATTAAAGAGAATGTGCGAAATTTTTCAATGTGAATCATTTATCCCTAAACGTTGCCATTATGGTATTAAATTATCGAGATTTTATGTCTTTTTGAAATTCAATAAATCATATTCAAAACGAATACGGCTTTAGTATAGTTCGAGTGGTTTGGCTTTAAAGGTCGTTTAGGCTATGAATAAGGTGTATTGTACCCGACATGCAATGTCTTCACGTAATTAGTGCATTTTCTTGATCTTATCTTTTTAAAAACTTTCTCCTGATGGCTTTGATCGTCCCTACAGCTACGGATATACACTATTTGCATGTTGAATGAAAGTTTCATTACAAACGGTTTTAGCATATCGTATGAAAAATCTTGATCTTAATAAACACTGTGCAACTTTCAGTACAGTTCATAGCTTGATAGCAAAAAAAAAACAGTCCATAGCTTTGTTACGCCGTAGTTTGGTAGCAACGAACTCCAATTGTGATAACCAAAACTCGGTCGAATTTTGTAAGTCACTACCAATACTGGTATCACCCTAAGAACTCTGGTATTTCATTACCAACGCTCGATTGATATGGACACACTGTTTGAAAACAGTAGTGATGATGACGATGATGATGATGATGATGATGATGATGATGATGATGATGATGATGGTGGTGATGATGATGATGTTGGTGGTGGTGATGGTGGTGATGGTGGTGGTGGTGGATTATCATCATCATCGTCATCATCGACATCGTCATCGTCTTCATCATCACCATCTTCGTTGTCGTTGTCTCCATCATCATCGTCGTCGTCGTCATCATTATCATTATCATCATCATAATCATAATCATCATCATCATCATCATCATCATCATCATCATCATCATCATCATCATCATCATCATCATCATCAATAACAACAACAACAACAATAACTTTTCAAACCAAAATCAAGTCTAAGTACAGTCAATAGCTTTGCAAACTTAACGCGAATTTATTCATGAATTTCTTAGTCGTCCAATTATGCTCGTTACTGGTAAAGGAAAGAATACTGTTCAATGTAGGGCATTGTTAGAACTAAGACGCAAATCAAATGTTTAACTGTTCTAAATCCTCGTGAAGCACCCTTGAGCGGAAGTGGCGGCCATTATTTGGATGGCCGGGGATTTAACAACAATACATTTTTCGACACAATGTTTAAAGTTGCAGCAATATCATATTTGACCAAAACAAATGTTCAAATAAACGCCACAATCCCCATGTGATCATTAGAAGGCGTGACCCATTTCATTAAAGCGCTTTGGGTAAACTTTCAAGAAGTTTTTCATTTTGAATAAAATATCAAAATCTTTTGAGTTGATTCATGTCTGCAAAAAAAGATAAAATATACAGGAGCTAGTCATTCGAATTTCTTTTCCTAAATCAGCCGTGAAAACGTTTATTTAAACTTGACTAAACTTTTCAATATTTGGAAAACTTAAGCACAAATGTTTTCGTTAGCTATTGTAGAAATTCAATCAGAGGAGATTGAGTGTTCGGTAACCACTAGGTACAGAAGTCACTTTGCTGCGATTAGATCGAAATCAGGAGCGGTCAAATAAAAGCAACGCGAGCAGATTTTTAATTATACGTAACCACACTGACCCCAAAACATTTGTGTGTCCATATCTTATAGAACTTCGATTATCTATTTATTTTTGGCGTTAAAATATGAAGTAATGATGACCATAGCTTCTTAATTATCGTATACCTATGATTCATTTCACTAAAATTGATAACATCAGAACAGAACAGAACAGAACAGAATGTTTATTCAACTTAAGCATATATAGCTCATCGTTATAATAACAAAGATAAATACACATATTAAATACATATAATAATAATAATAATAATAATAATAATAATAATAATAATAATAATAATAATAATCATCATCATCATCATCATCATCATCATCATCAGCATCATCATTATCATCATCATCAGTTCATTTATCTGTTTCTTAAATTCAAACTTGGCGGATACATGAATAGACTGTATAATTACAAAAAAACGTGAATGAAAGAACAGACACATAAACAGACAAAAAGCCGGACAGACGTATGAATAATAAAGACATTCTCACAACTACATGGCTGGTATATGAGTGGCTTAACATATATGTCTTATTTGACCCCAATTAAGATGAACGTGGGACAGTAGGCCAAAAAATAAGTTCTTGGTTTCCACTAACATCTTCAAAAAGCAGGGTAGGTAAACCGTTGGCATAACTCTTTTTTTTCGGGGGGGGGGGGGGGGGGTCGAGAACGGGATTCTGTACTTAAACGACCTTCGCAATGATATATCACTATTAAAACAATATACAAATAAATGGTCAAATTTTAATTATAATATATTTAAATTTTAACATGGTTACTAACAAATGCTAATTTTCAAAAAAACAAAACAAAAAAAACCGGAAAAATCCACACTATGGCAAAACAATGTTTAAGGTCGGGATGGAAAAAAATAGGGTCGGTCGGGTTAATGGAAACAAACAGTATGTGTTTTTATGTCTTATTCAACGAGTAAACTAACTATGAAAAACGACTATGGTCCGCGTTTGTCATTTTACCATACAAGTGTATAACATTTAAAGTTACAATGATAAATGGGAGCTTTACATCGTAACATAAATCACATAGGCTATAATTTGGCTTGTAATCGATTTGTCCTGAGTCTGTATTGTTTGTTTAAATAAAGTATTTTTGCATCTAGTAATTACAGTGTTTTGTAAAAGATTTGACTCCGGCGGCATAATTAAATCATGAAGATCATTTATCAAAATTTTGCTCGTTTTTTACAATTCAGTAATGTCTTTTTATGTGAACTTTTATACCACAATTGAGGATTATTGAAACGTTTGTGCAGCTGAACCTCGTTGGCTCGAAATAGAAATCGGGTCTTTACATCCACTTCGAGATAACGAGGAATTCGAGCCAAGCGAGTTTGAGCCAACGGGGTTCCACTGTATGTATGTATATACGACACTCAAAAACACAACCGATTTGAAACTATAAAACAGTGAGAAACCAGAATCATACACAGATACGTTAAGTATTTAATACCTTTCTCTTGGGAATTCACCCCATGACGTTTCTAAGAAAACTATACAAACTTAAAATAAACCTCTTTTTAATATCTTCAATCACACCTGAGTACGTTTCCATATCTGAAGCGACGATTTCAAGTAGTTTCACCATTTCAAAATCCATTCTTTCGATAGAACGTATTATTTATTGCACGCACTGACCCTTCTGTTACAAATTATTAAAAACGTGACACTAATGTTTTTTTACGAAAATGTCTTTTAGATAAAAAAATGAATAGGAAATAGTACACACAAAAATGGTGACCCAATTTGTTACATTTTTTTATGGAAAAAGGATAAGAAAAAATAATGGACTAGCAAACATTAATTTATATTAAAAATGCATACTTTACCTATCTTTAACATTTCTGACCAGCGGTCATTTTGTCCGGACGGTGGTCAGTATGTCACCTGGCGGGGCGATTTGTTTATCTTCCAAGGACCATAAACATGTCAGACTGTTTATCAACTAATCCCATTTACGACCGTGTCATTGCTCCTCACCCTGACGATGATATACACTTGGAAATATCTGCAATCATCGATAGTGATGGTCAAGATGTCTGATTTGATTTTAATTACCGAAATTATTCGATTTTCTGCATATTATAATGCCAGATGATACACTTCAGACTGACTTGCAGACACAATGAAAGATTTTATAACCGTTGGGTAATAATATCACAAGTCAAGCTCGGTTCTGTAAGCGTTGGTTTATTACAGATATTGCACAGTTTCCCACAACTTTGATTTGAATTATTGTAACATAAGTGCCAATAATTTTCATGCATTAAACAAGCAAGACCTACTTAGTGGATAGTAAGTGTTTAGTTATATTATTGCATGAAATTAAGGCGTCGGTTTTATTTAATTGTCTAATACTATAAGAAGTGGGTTTAATATAGGACCCTGGGAACAGGGAAAAATCGCAGCAATAAGATTACATAGTTTATTATAAGATAGATTATTAAAGCCTCTTCCACATTAACAAATAACACATGAACAAGTAAAACGAATAAAACATGTAATAAATCTTTATAGTGACATTCGTATTTAAAATCAATACATACACATGTATACCAAACATACATTTTGTATGATAAACATTTTACTACTTACGAAATAAAGCATTTATGGAAAATATTAATTACTGATAACAAGATTGTTACCGTGTATTTAATAGCTAAAAACGCACACATTAAATGCCTGGTGGATCCTTAAAGATCTACAGAGATCAACTATTATCTCATGGGGTAGAAATACGGTGTTTTCTACACCTTTCTTTCATATTAAACACGGTATCCTTAATTATAACCATTGTTTTCGATTTTTATTCATCCTTTTCGGTGAATTGCACAGTTGTATGAAATGTGGTACATCTTATTTGAAAGTAAGGGTGAATCTTTAAACAATTGTTAAAGACTGTTATCATAATTAGTATTATGATATTCGTACAATATTCTACAAACTTTATGGTATGACGTGAAAATAATTGTCACGATTTCTTTTCCCTTGATTCTGTTTGTTTAGTTGACCTTATTTTCTATTGAACTCAAGGAGTTCTTGTATATCACATCTTTATTACCTAATTCCCTGTGTAACATTAGGACCCCCGGGCCTTCGTAATTTTTTAGGTAATTATTCTGTCAAGTGAACAAAATCTGTCAACGAGGTGTTCAATTTTAGACGCCAGCGGTCATGTTCATCATTCAGTTGCCAGTGAAACGAAGAAAACATTATAAAATCTAAACAAATGCAAAGATTTCAATTTGCATTTCTTCAATGTAAAGAACTACTTATTTTGATTCAACATCTGCAACACAATCGCCCATGTAGAAATATAAAGAACATTCGCCTTAGGCAAACGTGTTGTCATCCGCGTTTAAAATAGTTCCTTATGAAAAACCAACTGTTGTTGCATTTACCGAAGCATAGCTAAAATATAAACGTAAGTCCATCGCTTTGACCTGTTTACATACATACAAACTGTTACCCAAAGAGGGTCAAGAGTTCGCAAAATATTATCTTTAAATTACGTTTTTAATTCTAAATTCACCAAAGTTGGTTGGCTCTTCAGAATAAATTGTTAAAGTAAGGTACAAAAGAAAATCTGACATGTTAGTTTCACACATAAATAGGAAGAAATGTTGAATAAAGGAAATCACAACAAACTGTTAGTCTGTATCTGGCTGATTTTAAGGGGATTTAAATACTAGAAACCACAATTTAACTTGGCCTTTACTTCATCGCAAAATTCCCTGGTCTTTGAAAAAAATGTAGGCCTTCAATTCAGATTAGTCATTGCTACGACCTGTGAGTTAGTTACTGGTCCCAGCTAAGACGTTATAACTTGAGACCTGAAGCCATGATTACGCACAGTCTCAAGTCCAAGTCTAGACTCAGACTCAGAAAAGCAAGGAAGAACAAATCATATTTATTCCATTTCTTTTACAAATATTTATGTAACAATTAAACATTCAAATAGTAACATATTTCAGCAAAGGTTACCATCAATGCTCTGATAGAAGGAAAATTACAATGAAAAAAGTTTTGCCATACTGAGTCTTGAGTCTGAACTCAGACTTGAGACTGTTCGTAATCACTGTCCATGGCAGTTTGTTACTGGCCCCAGTTAAGGCGTTATAACTTATACGTATTTTCAAAATCTTTCAAAATGATACAATGATCACTGCTTTTGTTTGTCTGTTACATTTGATCAGTGATGCAAATTCAGGGAACAGAACAGAACAGAACATATTTATAACATGTAAACTTTACAAAAACTTTGTAAATCTGTTTTCGGGCCACTAAGTGGAGGATTTCTATACTTCTACGATTTATATAGAGTCGGGACTATTCTTGTTTTTTCGTGGTATGTTACACATACGAATAGAAATTCAGACTCTTTGAAGATCTGAAATTCTTACACCGTGTGATATCTTAGTAACTTTGAAGTATTTCACGACTTTATATCAGTCTATGTCCGTTTGGTGGCCTTAGCGCAAGTACAATTTAAAGCTTACATCTGTAACTATATATATTCCATATCTGGCCCACCTCAGTTGCAGCAATATTTGGCCCCTGTTTGTACATTTGACCCCCACAGTCGCCAGTACTAATACCAACCATAAGGTCAGCTGTCTACATAGTGGGTTTGTTGGGGACGTAATTACTTATGAAATTAATAACTAAGATAATAACAGTCAGCCTTTGGATGACAATTAAGCCTTTAATTTATATGGAGATACTTTAGGCTCTTGTCTCAAATAATGGTATATTAATTGATGTCGTTTGAAGTACAACAGCTTTTATTTCTACATCTTAGGAGAGGCTTCGTGGCAATCTTACCAACCGCAAATTAAACGCTGTCTTCTAAGAACTTCGTAAATATCAGTGCCAGAAAATAACTTTGATAGCGATTTTGTAGCAAATTAAACGATTTCCTCTTGATATGCCAGCATTGTCTCGGTTTGATTTCAGATAAAAGACGTATTTCATTGTTTCTGAGAGAATTGCAGAATAAAACAGTAATACATCGACGAGAAAAGATTGAAATACGATTCCAATCCGCAACAAATCACATTTGTTTTATGTTTTCTATAATGCCTCGAGGAATCGCAAAATATACACGTCGTGAGAGTAGCAATAAATTCAGCACGAGACCGTAACTCTCGCGAGAAACAATCAATATGACACAGTGTTTATTTCAGTCTAGAATATTATGTATCACACAGCATGCCACTGTGAAGTAATTTGTATCACAATTGATCAGTTTTACGTTTTTGAAAACATCCATAACCAACAGACGAGAAATATGAGCCTTTCTTTTTATAAAAAGAAATCTTTAAAACGTCCATGTGTATGGTGGATTAAAGTTCAAGACATTGAGAAAATGATTTGATAGTTGAAAACATTTGGAACATCTCGTCCATTTTCCATCGAAAACAACCTCGGATGTATATATATATATAGGCGATTTACAATGTCAGAATTCTTGACATGTATCTACGCTGCAAGTAGATCGCGTCGTAATTTCAATCTAGCCGGTAAAGGACTTTACTCTTGGGAATCTTAATTATTTATGCAAAACTTCACTTGACTGGCAGCTAATTTGAACTTAGTTATATCAAATACACTCTTAAAAACTACAATTAATTTATATGTATTATTAAAATATTACGAACTATAAATGTACCGGGGTTGTACATCCGAAGTTTTTTCGATGGAAAATGACCGAGGAGTTCCGAATGTGTTGGATGGGGATATAAATGAGTTTTTTATTAAAAGAATATAGGGTGCAATGAGATGAATAAATAACGCACACACACATAACACTTGCATAATATACAGCTTTCATTTCAGCCGTCTGCCGACAGGTGGTTTATTAAAAGATAAAGACAATATCTAATGCTTGAACAAACTATTCCGGTAGCTTTATATCGTTGGAGATAAAAGGTCGTATTAGACCACTCGAGCCATCCCGCTGTCCAAGTTTACAATTTTCAAGCACTTTGATTGTTATAGCGTATTACGTATTCGGGAATCGCCAGGAATTTGAATAAAAATTGTAAAATAATACATTGATTTATCGGATAATGTTGACACTTTGGGGTCACATATTCATGGAACAAAAAATCCTCTTCGTGCGCCTCTACTCATTGTTCCGACGAACATTTCATCAAAGTCTAACATTTCAAAAGACGCGAGTTAAGATTTTCTATGAGTCCTTGTCAAATATTTATCAAAATTAATCCGCAACATGTTTTAATTCAATCAAATTGATGCCCAATCTTTATGCTACATTAAGCATACATATTTGACGAGGTATTTTGATTCATGAGCGGGGAATGTCCATGCTTGTTATGGACATAATTTACCTGGAATCAATCCTATATGATCCGGTTACAGTCATTATTAAATGTGGATTCCCAGCAGTTGGCACCGTGAATTTCTACAAGGTTACGTTTTTAATCTAATCCAGCAACAATCAATATTCTACAATCACACTTCCTTGTCAATAAAGAATTTCCTTATTCCGTTTGAAGGAGATTTAGGTCATGTTCTAAGGCAAATATATCTAGAATATGTCATTAAATCTAGAATGCAGGGTTCAAGTTGAGATCTTGATCCTAGGTGTTCACGCAGTGCACCGACCATATATACTTTATAGTATATAGATATGCACGATATACCGTGAAAGTACATTTACCTTGCATTCTAGATTTAATGACCTGTTATGGATTCTAATAATTCACTCCTGTAAAGAATGTGATATGCACATAAAGGTCCAAAGAAATGAAACCTTTTACACGTTTGACAAATCGTCCATTGGTTGACAGCCCAAATAGGGCTTATCAGGAAGATTGTTTTTCTCTCATTTGACTAATTACTTATATAATCATGTCCATCTGTGACTTAAATCTCTCTTGGACTGAATGACCTGTACTGTCCCAATGTCAACGAAGGATAATTATTATAATACTATCAACCGCTGATAACGTCAATATTCTGGCTCTCGACACAGATCGCATTGTCAACCAAAACATGGACGTCACGTCCTTAAAAGCGTGTGGGGCCCTCGTCCCGTTCAATATGCTAACAGATAACCCCGTGTTTTATAGAGAACTTGAGACAGGAGACGATATTTGTCTTATTGCTTTCTGAATCCATTCGCTCGTGTTTGATGGCGGCATTCAGTGATGAGATAATGTTGGGACCCTGTCAACAGATGGTACTGATTTTCTCCAGTGAGACAAACAACGATTTCTTGTCAAACGATGGTAGAAAGTAATCATTTCTGATCATAAATATGCCTGTAAAAGTTAGTACCCCTGTAAACACCGTGCTATATTCACTGTGAACCATGGTTTATGGTGCTTGCCGAGTTGCTTTGCCAAATTGTGTGTTATTCCGGAATACTGATAGTTGTTTCTAATGCCGCTATGCCGTGACTAAATTTTGTTCGTATAATCAACATTACTTGTTAAAGAGAGGCACCATTTACTGTGAACCATGGTTTATGGGGCTTGCCGAGTTGTTTTGCCAACTTGTATGCGATTCCAGAATACTGTTTATTGATGCTTATTCTTATTTGCTGCTACATGTACTTGTAAAAGAAAGGTTACATAGTACCAATTTGTTACATGTACTTTGTTCAAAACAGTATTTCGTTGGCGTTGATTTCCATCATTGAAAACGATGTTTATTAAACGTTTTATCCTGATTAAACAATAGTTTAAGATACCCATATGCCTCCAGTAAGAGAAACACTCGAAGCTTTCTTTGAAGGTGAATTAGACTCCTTCTTGCCAGTCCATTGTTTTGGTGAATGTGGAATATGGTTTCAATTAATATTTGACTATTTCTGGATTTCCGTATTATGGAGTGCCCGAGGACATTAGCTGTGTTCCCAGGACCCAGACCACACTAATTACTGACCAGGGGAGCCACTGGGCATTTCAAAGGGCCGCGTTATTAATACCTTAGAGCGCCAAAATTAGTTGGAATACGTTGAAAGCCCTATAAATACTTTAATGGTCGTTCTTATAGTGGTGATAACAGTTGGAACCACGTTTTAATATTGGATCAGGGATTTATTCGTATTATGAATTCTCTCAAAGTTGGTCTAATGTGTTCAAAGCCTGGCCAAGAAACCATAGTCGGTGATGACAGAAATTAATTGGAATTTTTATATCGATATCAGTCGCGTATCTCATCGCTATCTTCACCAGTAATCCGCAATACTTGCGCCTAAGAAGTGAAATGGAAAATATTCCAAATTATCATGGCTAGTGCCATAGCCTTATACAGATAAATGACACAATATGGTTTTGATAAGAAGATAAATAAAGCTACTTAATTCCTGCTGGATTTTGAAGTAAAAACAAACAAGGCTCTACTGTTAGCGAAGATCTTTCCCATTGCTCGCGCCTGTCAGACGAAGAAGTATTTATGGGGCAGAAACTGGCGAAAACATTTAAGTTTTTCACTTTGATAACACCAAAACAAACAAACACACAAACACACGCTTTTGTCAAGTAGGTAACGAACTCCTAGCCAGGATGGCACCGGCATGTCCTATCAGTGAAAAATTGAGCTAATTGAATCTCCGGATGACACAAAATGAAACCTGACTAGGCATTCTGTGTCAAATACTTGTTGAACAGTCTAAATGGATGCCGATTGTGTAATGCTCATCTTTTTTCTTGCATTTCGCCCTTTTTTGCCACTCCTGCCACTTAAACGATAAAACATTTTTATCTTGTCCACCTTTGCTACGTGTAACAGGAGCCATCTTGCCATAATAGGCACCGTTTGTCAGTTTAACGGTGACTACAGTTCGCTAATGGGGATGTTTATAGGACGTTAATTTCTAATTACCGCTTTTATTATGGTAGAGAACGGTTGTAGATTTTTCAAATCAAAATACAAATTGATTTTATCGTATTTATTTAAAATTTCAATACGTATAAAACTGGGGTTCGCTTAGTGTCAACTCTTGTAATGGGCTAAGCAAATAGCGAGGATATTTGATATAAATGGGTACAATATCTAACGAAAACTTGCGGTAATTATGTTATCTAATGCCTGTTTGTTTGACAAATCAAGCCATCTCTTACCTGACAGATAGCATTAAAATATCCGGCTTCCAGTGACAACAAAAAAGAAAATTAATTTTCTTACTCATAGACTGTGTGAACACTAATAGTCACACACACACCATGAATAACTATAGTATCTCATTACATATGATGAGCACTGACTGCTTCGACGAAGAGAGAGAGCGAGAGAGAATTTTTTGATGATTAATTATGGAAAACCCTTTTTTGTGGGCGTATGAAACAAGTTCAGAGCATGGCGCAAAATAAATAATATCATTTGCAATTATCTCTGATGTAGTGTAAATGCAATTATACTTATTATAGATCTTTATTACGGGTTCTTTTCATCATCATCACTGCTTTATCATTTTAGATTCTTATACAGTCCAATTAACAACGTCATTAGATTTATATCGTACACGTTTATCAAATAATGGCCAGAATCCTACCAACTGACAGTTTTTATGGTTTAAAAATCTAAAGTGATTAAACTTCCAGATTTGTATTCAGTCAGCCCTGTTATTGTTTTATACATGATGTGTTTTTTTTACCAAAGCTTTAACCGCAATGTTATACAAACAAATTAAAACAAACAAACATTATTTACAGATTTACGACAAAGGGCGTGTTCCCAGCTCCACATCCAGTCCTCGGAGCTTTTCGCCCAGCACATCAGAGACAGACGGACAGAAGCTTGACCCCGCAACAGTCCTGCAAATCCATAGGTCACTCCTCCAGTCACATGACCAAATGTGGACCAATCACAGGGAAGGACACACAGTAAGTAGTGGTCACGTGTTTTTCAAATAATTGTAATTGCGTGGAATCTTCAGTGCCACGAAATCGATGTATACACTACAGCATGGTTAAGGGTGGTTGAAACATTTTCCCTCTATATTTTCTTGCTTTGTTGTTCTTGCTAGCATTTTTCTTTTCTTTGGATCTTATTCTCCCTCTCTCTGGTAATTGGCTTTTCATGTTGTTCTTTTGGTTTCTGGAATTACTTTCTTATCAAACTCAATATCATGTTATAAGCAACGTAAATGAACTGACACGAACCGCCTGTATTTTCATTAATTTGTTTCATTTAATTGTTTGAATTTTTTGCTTGGTAAACGTTTTCGGAACTCCACGTGTTTCCGATAATTTGACATTTTACAGACATACAATGAATATTTATTGTAAGAGAATATTTCTTTCTCGTCAAGATTCCTGTCAAAAATCTTCAAACGAAAATGAAACAAAGAGGCGTGTAACGGAGTAATTGTGTCTTTTTCTATAGATTTTCTGCTGCTTACTCTTTAAAACTCATTTCCTGGTGCACTTGATTGTTTTCCCGCTCTGTTTTAACCGATTCTCTGAGTGTGCTTGATTCACCAGCTAGACATCTAGAGTGTATCTCAATTATTTTAGTCTCTAACAATCGTCTTTTTCGCATTACTAGCTCACCTAAAAGATAAAAGAATGTGCATTTGTCTAAACAGTTGATTGAAATATATGATGTAGAAATTGGGCCGTTCTTAACTCGTCGTTGTAAACGGCTTACTCATACAGAAAAATTATCTAAAATTACTTTAAAGATGCACTCTCATGGTATTTATATATTTTAAATTTTAGTCTCAGAATCAGATGATTATGGCATCATGCATGCAATTCAGTCAGATAACTCGCAAAAGAACACATTACTCCGAACTCGAGTGTTTGGAAAATTGCCGAATTTTTCATTTCTCTGGAAGCGGTGCTAACGCCTTTAGCCATAAAACATCAATTGTCGAACATGTATATAAGTATGAAAAACTGAGGTCTGACTCCTATATCACTAGTTTCCAAACATTTACTAAAAAAGATGGCGCATTCCAAGACAAAACATAAAGCAAAATGTTGTTTAAACCGTCAATCTGTGATAGTGCAGCATTAAAGACAAATTCTTGCATTTTAGAGACGCTTGAATTTTCGATTTGCATATAATTCAAATACAACTTAAGTGAAAATGTTTACTTTTCTTAGATTTAAGATATTTTAACTTATAAGATACATTAATGTCAATCCAAAGTACAGAATACCACAATCACCAAATGTATTCGATTAAAACACTTAATGATTGATAATTAATGTCTCGAACTCTGTTTTCACCCCTTAAGTCAGTCAAAGATTGATTATCGAATTATTTACGAAGACAATACAATTGATCAAAACATGATCAAGAATAAAAAAACGAAATCGAACTTAAATTACTTTCTATCTTATCAGAGTGCATCTTAAAACTATCTTTTAATGAAAGTTAAAGCCGCACTTAAAACAACATAGCATGTAATCGATTTCCCCAAATTGAATGATAAGATAGGAGGTCCATCCTATTAACGAAATTTACATCGAAGACGCTTGGGCTTTGTCTGTTGATAAAGTATATCCATTTCTTTTAGCTTAATTGTGACGAAGGCTGAGAGCTTATAGAATCACTCTTGAATCCGTTTCCTCGGTAGAACCCACTTCTGAACTTACTGATTTTTATGAAATACTTGTGTCGGGACCATAAGAAACGGTTCCCCTACTAGTGGGGATTGAACCCACAGCCCATTGAGTGAGAGGCGTACACCTTTATATACGTGATATATTCGTTCTTTAATTAATCACTATTTAAACTTACTTATCTACGTTACTAATCATATAATTATGTAATGCCTATGCGCGCCTCAGGACGATGAAATAATGATATGAAATCGCTTCTAATAAATAAACTAACTTTTACCAAATTTATTCAAGTTTGTCATATTAAAATACACATGTCGTTAAACGGTTTCTTGTACCAATATTTTTTTCCGCTAACCAATGTATAAGATAGTGCTTGGAAATATCGAACTATTATATAGTTAATTAAACGATAATTAATACATCAATGCTTGTAATACAATAACCTTGACAGTGTGTTCATCGGACGCACGTGCACTTTGATGCCTCTTCATTGGTCAGTCAATAAAACAAGATTTGACAACACCATGTCTCTGAATGATGAAGGCTGATAAGCCTTTGGCAGTTATTACCTGAACACGCACCTAACTAGTTCTTATCATACAATTTTGATTAGAAACACGCCTTAACGTCCAGTTATTAACAGTAGCCATCGTTCAAGAACAATAATGGATATCTGTTCCGACAGTTCTGGAAATAAGAGACTTTTAGATTGTATGATGTTCACGGTTCAACTTTATCTACATCGACTATCATGGGGGGGGGGGGGGGGATATTACCGTGTGCAAGTAGGACCTGTTTAAACATATATGTAGTACACATAATTGAAGCCACACAAGCGCACATGCTCCTATAATCATAACGAATTCGAATTAGAGATACACTTCCTGAAGTAAAAATTTGGAATTATAACCATAAAGTTAAAAAAAAAACCACATTCAAAATACGTTTTAAATACATAAGCTTCATATGGAATGCCTAGTTCTATTTTTAGAATGGAAATTATCCACAGAACCAAATATGCCTAAAACTTAAGCTGGTGGTATAGATATCAAATGTGATTTTTTAAGTTGAAACTTCATACATATCATAGCTATTTTTTATAAAACAATAGAAATGAACTTGTGTCTTTTACATAAATGATTGCTCAGTCCATATTTTTAATATAAACGCGAGCCAACTGAAAACACACACACACTTTTTAAGTATAGAAAATGCATTAGCCTTATTCTTAAAGTAGGACGAAAAAGAAGTATAATAACCACGTTATCCTTTTGAATTTCATCTCATACCATGGCTCTCGTGCATATTGAAAATATGGACTGTATTTAAAATGTATAAAAATACATATCCATTTGAGTTTCAGTTCAAATAATGACTGTCGTATAAATTGAAAACAAGGAATATTTGAAGTTCAGAAATTACATTATCAAAGAAAAGATATTAATGTATTTACACCTTAAGAGGTGAAAAAGCAATCTTCTTGTGTAAACATTTATTTTATTAGAGATCCATGAGGCACTTGTACTGCACGAAACCTCCAGTCTTAAGCACTCTTGTAATCTTAAGTTTTTTGTTGTACATTACATTCGAAATTTCAAATTTTAAAATCATCTAAGAAAATCAAAGAGTTTTGCAATAATACTTGTTTATTACTCAACACACCTGTTCAATCTTCAAATCTTTTCATTCCTTCGGTTATAAAATTATATTTCAAGGCACGTTTTGTCGTTTTATTTGCACGGAAATAATTTGTTGATTTTTTGTTAACGACACCCATTAAAATGCAATATCAGAACTGTCAAAGATCTGCCCAATTAACATAAAACGCCGAAACAGTTTAAACAATATGTCAAAGGTGAAACAGCATTGCATCATCAATATACACTTCACTTAAACTTTTGAAAACTAAATTTGTAAAACGCGTTCGGTAATTGTCTGTATTCAAGCTATAAAGCTTAACAACTAGATCTTCAAATTTGTTAAACTGACATTGACTTTTGCTCCATTTGCCAAGCTTATTTGTTAAAAAAAAAAAACAGATTGGAAAAAATCAACGAAGAATGCAACGCATGCGCACAGGGAACAACTATATCTATATTACTCATGCATAAATACAAGATAAATGAGTTTAGGTGTCGTCTGGACATTTGCTTATTTAAAAGCCACAATTATTTAAAATGTTTGTACTAAGGCGGGTCAGTAAGCATCCCAGCCGGGTAATATTACATCCCTTAGGTGCAAATCAGTTGTACATCTTTTGGATGAACGACGTTTCGGACATTTGCGGTGTCACGTAAATTACCGGATGTGATTCGCTTTCATGCTAACTTGCGTCCGATTGAGGTATATTACACTTAGCTTACCCCAGCCAACTACAATTTCATCTATCATTTTTATACGAAATGGTCAAATGAAATTGAGAAAAATATATACATGGCAATCAAAAATACTTTGCGTGCAAAGAGAGAAAAACTCTCAATTTAACAGCATATTCTTGTCAAATACCCAATAATTATATACCCCCAAAACATCACCAAATTATTTCAGGATTTCTGCATGTATTCTTTGCACGGCAAAATTACAGAGTAGCATTAGTGCATATTCACAAAGTATCCCGCTTTGGCGCTATAAGGACTTTGTAATTGACCACGAAATGATGGCTACTTTTTTCTTCAGCCCTAAAACTAGCTTAAATGACCACTAAATACTCACTGGACCGCGGGTAATTTTCGGCCCTGATGAGATGCTTTCTTAAGCCCTTAATTAGAGGGTTCCTTTTAATTAGGGAACTAAAATTCCTTATTTCGTTGTTGACTGCTGCATATCTGCATACTTTGGGTATTGCGGTTCTAAATATAGGCTGGTTTATGGGGTTTTCCATTCTCAAGCAAGGCTGTCGACGTTGATTGAAACGTTTTTGAACTATAAAACTTGACCGATTAATTTTTTAGTAAAGATCTGTGTGCGAAACAAATTTATAGTTTGTTTACAAGTAAATCAATCTTCATTCGTATTCCTTTTAAAGTTCTAGGTTAATTTCACGCTCATAACCAAGACTAATGTTTAGAATATGTTTTCAAAGATTAATACTATCATGTATTATATAAATCAAACACGTATAGGACGCATAATTTTGCCGCTTTGGTTAACATGTCTATCTTCTGCGATCTTTTCCTTTCGACCACTCTTAACCAATAGTTTTCGCTTAAAACATGTTTATAAGATCATAATGTATTCAAGAGAATTCATAACAGATAAAAACTTATCAATGTTGCGCATTTTTAAGCACTTACACAATGGCTTGATCGTAAATTTGTAGACAATAATTTTATAACTGTGTATATAATGTAACCTCATACTTGCTTGAGCATCTTTTTTGTTGTCAGAGCTCGTTTTGTGTAATCAGCTTCGCTTATATCGTTGTTTTCTGTCTTCGCTCAGCCACCCTTAACTTCGGACATTCTCGCGCAACACGATGATGACCGAAGTGAGACTTCGGGAGAGACGGAAACTTACGACAGTGGCCGAGGCGGCAGCGAGTCTGATATTCAAACGTCGATGTCACAGTCTCATGAAAATGGTGAGAACGGAAACGGAGAAATTGACCTTGACCTTTAAGCAAACCCATCCGGGAGTGTTCTTTTGTTCTCTTAAATACTGATTTATCGGTACGACTTAATACCGAAACCAACGAAAAGCATGGAAATTCGCGAAAAGCACGGAAATGCACGAAAATCAAGGACAGCAAGGCGAAAAGCATGGAAACCAGTGAAAAATAAAATTAATAAAAAAGCACGGCAAATTGGATAAATTGCTTTCCCATAGTTTCTGGACCCTTTGACTTGCCTTTCCGTGCTTTTCGTGTTTTTCAGTGTTTAGTCATTCCCCTAGTTTACTAAGAAACTTACTCGAGAGTGAATCATATTTTTACAATCGAGCATAAAGACTACATAAAGTACACTATAAACTATACAGTGTGTAGTAAACCACAGGCGCCTGTGTAGTAAACATAACATGCACAATTAATCATTCATTGTTTTTGTTGTTGGATTAATGATGAATTAGACTTCATTTGGGTTTTTTTCTTTCTCGTTTCAGATCATATAAAGACGGTAACATTTGCCAATAGGCCAAAACTTCATCATTTTCCAAAGGACAACCACTGGGGTGATTCCAGAGACTATTCGTTCATGAATCATCCGAATAGTTTTAACAATCAACCTAACACTCATAAACCTGTTCTTCCCACAAGAGACTATGTATCCTCACCATTAAGTCATCCTCCACATCATGGACAAAGTTCTCAGCTTCAAAATATGCCCAAATATGGCAACAAACTTTCTCCAATCACCGATACCTCAAGCCATATGACGTCATATGATGAAGATGACGAAACGACTACGTCAGGAAGTTACACGATCGACAATGATCATGATTGGATGAACGACTCCTCCCAGACACGCCCCTACTTCCTGTCTCACAACGAGGCTTACTGTTGACTTCCGTCTGTGATGTAAGTTGAGTTTGGACACATTTATTCCATCAATAATAATAATAATAATAATAATAATAATAATAATAATAATAATAATAATAAAAAGTTGTAATAATAGTTGTAATAATCAATAATAATCAATAATTATGATAATATAATAATAATACTTATAAATATTATTATTATTATTATAATATAATTATTATAGTAATAGTTACAAATATTATATATTTTTACATACGATTGTAATATTCGTATATAATATGACAAGTCCCTATAGCAATGATATATGTACCACCAATATGAGAATAACCTCAGGCAATGAAAAGAAAAACCCTGACTATATTAAATATAGTCAGGGTTTTTCTTTTCATTGCCTGAGGTTAGTATATTTTCAAGTTTGGGGCTACTAGTAGAACCCCATGTATGTATATATGAAGCTGACAATTCGTATTTGATTCGCTACAAGTATTATTACATAGTTACCATAATCATTACGTGGACTTTTCTTCTTCATGCAATAAATTATTTGCACTTCAAAAAATCAAAGCAGTAAACTGCGACTTCTCATGAATATATGTTTTATTTCCAATTGTATTTCATATGTTTGTATTTTATTTCAGAGCTCAATTTCCATGTGCAATATAAATTTTGGTGCCCATAGACACCAGGCAACAAACACTCGGACAAACAGGGTACTTGCGGACGGGAGTTCAGAGATTATTCAATATCTCATACAGGTATGAACATATGGAAGTTCATCATATTGCTGGAAAATGCCAATGCGAATATTGAACGACACATCTAGATAACCTTGCAAGATATTCGTTATAATGGAAAAAAAACCCGCTTTTGTAAATGTTTTTCTTTTCAAATAATTAAAGACGCACAAGATAGGTCAATGCAAAATATAACCCATTTTACTTTATGATGAAAACAATACAAAATTTAAAGATGATTTGTGTTCAGATAATGATGTTGGGATTTTTAAATTAATAGCTATGTGGTAAAAAAACCCAGTTAAAAAGCGCCAAAATATCGCTGATAGTTATAGCTGTACAGAAATCATATGCCTTTTTTGTTTTAACGATAAAAGTCAATGAGTTAAACATGATAATGCATTAAACTATAAAAATAACATAATTCATCAACCTGTATTGCGCGCCTTGTAATAGTGCGAACGTGGTTGTCCACAATGTTTGCGATTAATTTTTGCGGTCATTTTCCATATAAATAAACATGATGCTTTGTGGCAATTATTGATGTTAACCATTTATATGGTGTCTAATCTTTGGTGTTATAATTGTTTTTAAAACTGCTTTATATTAATATTATACCATTTTCTACTTTCAGCATTTCCCAAACTTCCGACATACATTTCCATAGACCTTCACTCATTATCAGAATTCATCATCCATAAGCCACATCCGACACTGTCGACATTCTACTTCGCTGGGACTGGGCTTCTAACGACTACGTCCACATATCATGGATTTGGTTGACGTTCTAAGTACTGCTTCTCCGTGTTTCGCCTACATTCGTTAAGTGAGGACAGTGACTCCACGACAACGTTTATAAACCATAAATTGTGTCATATACGCGTGTAAACACTGTGTTGTCTTCCACAAAGTTTTGAAATCCGTGTTCCGTACAAAATGCTGTTTTTTGTGATTTTATTGCAACACTCCGTTTGATCTCGTGTGTAGTTTGTTCACAATTCGCATTTTCCATGTGTAAAGTGCGTGTACATGTGAATTTGTTTGATATGTCATATGCCGTATATTCTTGTTTTATGAACATTTTTAATGTGTTCATATACAAATCCAAATTGAGTGTGCGATTAATTTTAAGTGTTGAATAATGATTTTGTTGCATAATGTGATATGAGATATAAGTGATGTATTTATCAAAGCATATAGAGGTGCTATTTTATGAATAAAATTGTCAAAACCCTTATCCTGATTTTGCTATTACTGGAGATATTCTTGATGATGATGATGATGATGATGATGATGATGATGATGATGATGGTGGTGGTGGTGGTGGTGGTGATGATGATGATGGTGATGATGATGATGATGATGATGATGATGATGATGATGATGATGATGATGATTGCGATGACGGTTATCTTGTAGTCAATGATGTTTGTGATTATGATAATAATGATGAGGGTGAGGAGAATGAAGAGAAATGCAGATTAAACATATATGTCGTCCCAAAATTCATTGTCTCCTAAGGGTTTCTCTCATTGCCATAAATATCGGCTTATCAGAATACAAATGATGATAACAAGAGCCGTCGTAAGACAGCGCGCTCGACTACGTCGCTTTGACTTAGAATACAATAACGATGTAATATTACCAAGTTTGGTCTCTTTATGTCAAACCTAACTAAAATTATTCGATACATAAGGTGACATTGATGCTGCCCTCCCACCAGCCCGCCCAAACAATGACGCAAGTCATTCAAATAACTTGATTTCCCAATATGAAAATGTGGTTAAGAATAATATAAAATATGCCTTTCAAAGGAAATAACAAAAAAAAAAAATCAAGGGCCATAATTTGTATCTAGGCTTAAAACGGAGTTATGTTTCTTGTTGTAAGATGTTCGGAAATAATTTTGAATTTTATTAAGTGCATTTAATGAACGGTATAGTAGTTTTTTTCGTTAAAATCCCAACTTGCCCTTAACTTTTACTTGCCTAAAACTTTAACCTAAGTCAATCAGGGGCCATAACTTGTATTAAGGATATGGAGTTATGTAACCTCATTGGGTGATGGTCCTGAACAATTGTGTGAAGTATTAAGTCAATTGAATGAAGGGTATAGAAGTTATTAAACAATATCCCAACCTGTCCTATAACTTTAACCTAAGTTCCATAGTCAATCAGGGGCCAAAATTTGTATAAAAGATAACATGGAGTTATCTAACCTCATTATGTGATGGCTCTGAACATCTGTGTGAAGTATTTTAAAAGTCAATTAAATGAATGGTATTGGAGTTTTAAGTGAAAATCCCAACTTGCCCTAAAACTTTAACCTGCCCTTAAACTTTAACCTAAGTCAATCAGGGGCCATAACTTGTATTTAGGATAATATGGAGTTATGTAACCTGATTGTTTGATGGTCCTGAACAATTGTGTGAAGTACCTGCCCTAAAACTTTAACCTAAGTTCCATAGTCAATTAGGGGCCATAATTTGTAAAAAAATAATATGGAGTTATCTAACCTCATCATGTGATGGCCCTGAACATCTGTGTGAAGTAGTGTATGAATGGTATTGGAGTTTTGAGTAAAAACCCCAACTTGCCCTAAAACTTAAACTTACCCTAAAAGTTTAACCTAAGTCAATCAGGGGCCATAACTTGTATTTAGGATAATATGGAGTTATGTAACCTTATTGTGTGATGGTCCTGAACAACTGTGTGAAGTATTAAGTCAATTAAACAAAGGATCTAGAAGTTATTAATAAATATTCCAACTTGCCCTAAAACTTTAACCTAAGTTCCATAGTCAATCAGGGGCCATAATCTGTGTACAGAATAATATGGAGTTATCTAACCTCATCAGGTGATGGCCCTGAACAACTGCGTGAAGTATTAAGTCAATTGATTGTAGGGTATTGGACTTATAAGTGAAAATCCCAACTTGCCCTAAAACTTTAACCAGACGCCGACGCCGACGCTGGGGCGAGTAGTATAGCACACCTTTTCTTCGAATAGTCGAGCTAAAAATGATCATGTGCCAAATTATTTCAATCAAGTACAAACAAGAGTCAAGTTTAAATAAAGTATGCCATTACTGAAACGTGTGACCTTGACTTCTGAATTACTGAATGCCTGGTCACTTCAAAGTTTTTCAGTTTATTGGCATATACAATCAAATATGTAAGGCATTTAATGAAAATAAGTCAACTTGTATGGTCTTCTGTGACATTTCCAAAGCTTTTGACAGAGTGTGACATACATGTTTTATTTTTAAAATACATGTACACGACTATGTCATCGAACACAATGTGAAAGATTGAATTTCTCCGAATTTGTCGTATAGGTCACACATAGTCATAGTTGGACAAACGTTATCTGAAAGTCGCAATATTAATGCTGGTGTACCTCAAGGGTCTGTATCTGGTCCGTTGCTATATATTTTAACGACATTGCCAACTCCCTTGTTCTTTAGCGCAACTTTTTGCAGATGATATGTCGCTAGCCGTGTCTTCGTCAGATATCAGTCATATTGGATTGTATATACACAAGATAGCGATCTTAAAAAGATTTTAAATTGGGCTAATCAATGGCTTATACAGTTCAATCCTCTCAAGACTGAAGTTATGTTTTTTACACTTTTCAATCAAATACTACCAAATATTGTGTTCTACGGCACCTTGTTGAACTATTCAAACCCATAAACACTGAGGGCTTTGGTGGAACATGGCACGAGCATATAAGCCAACTTATTAAATCATTCATCATTTGTGGACGAAGTTAAGTCACGTTTAAAAGATACATACAAAGGCTCATTTGATCCGGGACAAACTTTCTAAAATCCACCGTACACGAATCAGAAATGCTTGCAATAACCTTAATGCACATCTACAATTATTTTTGTGATAATCCCATTTGTGACTGTGGACAAGGCACAGAAGATGCAGAAATTTATTTCATTAAATGTAGTAGATACGGCGAAGAACGCGTGCTATTGTTTCGAAATACTTGAATATTTCATCCTTTAAGTACATCAAAATTATTATTTGGGATAGAAAATAACACAGTCGATGAAAACAGTGTGATCTTAAGTATATAAAATTTAACCAAAAGTTTTTAAACACGGTATAAATGGTGTGGGATGTTATGACCTTGTATTATTTCTCTTTTTGTGGCAATAAACTCTCTTTTTTTCCTAAATTCAAACTTATCAATTCCTTTAAAACACACCTAACAAATCGTCCTGGCTTGCCATGACATCATATATAACGTAGACTTAAAGCTGCACTCTCACAGATTGAACGTTTTGACTTTTTTATTCTTTGGTCTTGGAACGAGCCATTTTTTTGCGAAAATCGATGGAAACCAGCTATATAAGACAGCTGACAAAAAAGTAGATTGCAGATTTTAATAATTACGTTCAAGAATTGATGTTAGTAACGGTTTAAGCTATAAAACATGAATTTTCGAACGGAAATATGAAAATCCGCTATCTGATCTTTTGTCAGCAATCTATATCATTGGTTTGAAGATATTTACGCAAAACATTTGCTCTTTCCAAATACCAAAAAAATAAAAGTTGTAAAAATGGTAAATATGTGAGAGTGCAGTTTAAGAAACGGGCGTGCATCTTGTTTTGTATCATTCGTTTTGACTTGTTGAACATTTAAGGTAAGGTAGAGAGACATAACAAGCATAATTAGATTATAAAATAGTTAAACAATGCTACACGTAGTTTCGGATGTTAGGTGACAATAATGTATGTATTTTTTGTATTGCACATTGCGTTTTTTCTATGACTCAGAAAACATATCGTTCCACATATTTGCAAACACAATCATTGTTCGAATAAATGTTTAATTGGTTACAAATCTGCAATTTATACGTTTATTACATGTCGTGCTTAAATGGTATACCTGGATTTGAATAAAATACAAATGCAGTTAGCTTTTTATTAAAATTCCTCTTGAATTGTTTCAAACATATTTGAACATGTTCAGCATGTTTTCAGTTTTCTTTTACTACGTCAATGAAATACCCATGTATGTATTTCACTTTTGAATGTCCAATGTCCAATATCGTGCCAGCACGACTTTCAGTTTTGAATGTCCAATGTCCAATGTCGTGCCAGCCCAACATTCGATTTTGAATGTCCAATGTCGTGCTAGCACGACTTTCATTTTTGAAATCCCAATGGCCAATGTCGTGCCAGCACAACATTCATTTTTGGAATGTCCAATGTCGTGCTAGCACGACTTTCACTTTTGAATGTCCAATGTCCAATGTCGTGCCAGCGCAACATTCGATTTTGAATGTCCAATGTCCAATGTCGTGCCAGCACAACATTCGATTTTGAATGTTCAATGTCCAATGTTGCTAGCACGACATTCATTTTTGAAATCCCAATGTCCAATGTCGTGCCAGCACAACATTCATTTTTAAATGTCCAATGTCCAATGTCGTGCTAGCACGACTTTCACTTTTGAATGTCCAATGTCTAGATACTAGATAGCGATCTTAAAAAGATTTTAAATTGGGCTAATCAATGGCTTATACAGTTCAATCCTCTCAAGACTGAAGTTATGTTTTTTACACTTTTCAATCAAATACTACCAAATATTGTGTTCTACGGCACCTTGTTGAACTATTCAAACCCATAAACACTGAGGGCTTTGGTGGAACATGGCACGAGCATATAAGCCAACTTATTAAATCATTCATCATTTGTGGACGAAGTTAAGTCACGTTTAAAAGATACATACAAAGGCTCATTTGATCCGGGACAAACTTTCTAAAATCCACCGTACACGAATCAGAAATGCTTGCAATAACCTTAATGCACATCTACAATTATTTTTGTGATAATCCCATTTGTGACTGTGGACAAGGCACAGAAGATGCAGAAATTTATTTCATTAAATGTAGTAGATACGGCGAAGAACGCGTGCTATTGTTTCGAAATACTTGAATATTTCATCCTTTAAGTACATCAAAATTATTATTTGGGATAGAAAATAACACAGTCGATGAAAACAGTGTGATCTTAAGTATATAAAATTTAACCAAAAGTTTTTAAACACGGTATAAATGGTGTGGGATGTTATGACCTTGTATTATTTCTCTTTTTGTGGCAATAAACTCTCTTTTTTTCCTAAATTCAAACTTATCAATTCCTTTAAAACACACCTAACAAATCGTCCTGGCTTGCCATGACATCATATATAACGTTGACTTAAAGCTGCACTCTCACAGATTGAACGTTTTGACTTTTTTATTCTTTGGTCTTGGAACGAGCCATTTTTTTGCGAAAATCGATGGAAACCAGCTATATAAGACAGCTGACAAAAAAGTAGATTGCAGATTTTAATAATTACGTTCAAGAATTGATGTTAGTAACGGTTTAAGCTATAAAACATGAATTTTCGAACGGAAATATGAAAATCCGCTATCTGATCTTTTGTCAGCAATCTATATCATTGGTTTGAAGATATTTACGCAAAACATTTGCTCTTTCCAAATACCAAAAAAATAAAAGTTGTAAAAATGGTAAATATGTGAGAGTGCAGTTTAAGAAACGGGCGTGCATCTTGTTTTGTATCATTCGTTTTGACTTGTTGAACATTTAAGGTAAGGTAGAGAGACATAACAAGCATAATTAGATTATAAAATAGTTAAACAATGCTACACGTAGTTTCGGATGTTAGGTGACAATAATGTATGTATTTTTTGTATTGCACATTGCGTTTTTTCTATGACTCAGAAAACATATCGTTCCACATATTTGCAAACACAATCATTGTTCGAATAAATGTTTAATTGGTTACAAATCTGCAATTTATACGTTTATTACATGTCGTGCTTAAATGGTATACCTGGATTTGAATAAAATACAAATGCAGTTAGCTTTTTATTAAAATTCCTCTTGAATTGTTTCAAACATATTTGAACATGTTCAGCATGTTTTCAGTTTTCTTTTACTACGTCAATGAAATACCCATGTATGTATTTCACTTTTGAATGTCCAATGTCCAATGTCGTGCCAGCACGACTTTCAGTTTTGAATGTCCAATGTCCAATGTCGTTCCAGCCCAACATTCGATTTTGAATGTCCAATGTCGTGCTAGCACGACTTTCATTTTTGAAATCCCAATGGCCAATGTCGTGCCAGCACAACATTCATTTTTGGAATGTCCAATGTCGTGCTAGCACGACTTTCACTTTTGAATGTCCAATGTCCAATGTCGTGCCAGCGCAACATTCGATTTTGAATGTCCAATGTCCAATGTCGTGCCAGCACAACATTCGATTTTGAATGTTCAATGTCCAATGTTGCTAGCACGACATTCATTTTTGAAATCCCAATGTCCAATGTCGTGCCAGCACAACATTCATTTTTAAATGTCCAATGTCCAATGTCGTGCTAGCACGACTTTCACTTTTGAATGTCCAATGTCCAATGTCGTGCCAGCACAACATTCGATTTTGAATGTCCAATGTCAAATGTCGTATGTTTAGCTAACTTCAAACAGCTAAAACAAACACAACTTTGTATGGGCTGCTTTCCACTTCATTGGACATGGTACAACTATTAATCATGATTTATAGACGGTGTTTTAGCATATTATCAAAGCTATAAATCCACTAGGGTTATAATAATTGTCAATGATTTAAACCTAGCATAATACTAACAAACGATTTGAACGATATATATTACAAGGGAGGCAATCACAAAATAAATGTATATGTTACTAACTAGTCTTATCCCCCCTCATAATTAAAACTGTTACGAAACGAGTTTATTGTATCTACTACTAAAAACTCGGCCGACTTTTTTGTAGACACTATCAAAATACGAAACAACTTATATATAATAACGATAATGATAATGATAAAAATAGTGATAAAAATAAGAATTTGCGACCGGCATTACATCATCAAATATGTTTTTGTTTTGTTTCGTATTTTACTTCAATGACAGGGTATTTGATCCCAAGCTGGGTTTAAGGATTGCAAAATACTCACTTGCAAGCCAAATACTTAAACTCAAACTCACATGTCAAATTGAGAACAAATTTAAGTGTTCTGACAGAATTTTATCTCTCAGTCGATTACTGATTTGATTATCTTCAAGTACACAGAACATCGACGTTCACATAATTGATCTGTTGGACAGGAATATTTCGTATATAAAACAAATGAATGGGACACTTTAGTTCACCTAACAAAGAAAAAAAAACGTTTGCAAAATTGGAACCTATAAAGATGTTGTTTTCATACATTGTAGCTGCAGGGATATTTTTACAATGTTTTGAAGCGATACCCAACAGCGCAAGAAGTTTAGATATGACTGAAGAGCTCTCAAACCTTGTAAATAAACTGATCACGGAGAAGATGAGCCTAGCAGAGCAAGAAATACAGGGTATGAAACAAAAGATTCAATCTCTGGAGGAACATGTTGCCCTGCTTGATGCCAGTTGTGGTGAACAGACTAGTACAAAGAACGCTGCGAACGCTTTTGATGACGCCAAAGGAAATAACCCACGTAATATGGTGGCAAACTACACAGAGAAACAGTCGCTAACCTCACCGCAGCAACGATCTCGCCGAGCGGTAGGCGCCAGTGCCCACATTTCGTTCACAGCCTATCAGGTCGGAACGATGTCCAACATGGTTCCGGGACAGGCCGTCCGTTTCAATCATGTCCTTCACAACGACGGAGACGGCTACAACACGTACACAGGTGCGTTCACAGCGCCGGTCAACGGCACGTACATGTTCACGTTCCACTTTGACTCCCGCGTCCACACGTTTGTCCGCCTGGTACTCGACGGACGGAACCTCGTGGACGCCGTCGCCAACCAGCATCCGGGAGCCGCTCAAATGGAGAGGGAAACGATGAGCGGCAATACCGCAATCGTGCACGTGAACCACGGACAAGCCGTTATCGTTGAAGTGTATGACGTCAACGGGGAGGTGGCGTCCAGTGATAAATACCGTCTGAGTACATTCTCAGGTGTTTTGCTGTACTGAATGGAATATCTTTATTAATTTTAATTGAAACAATACCATGAATGCATGAAGATAATTTTCTCCCACCTCAGATAAGTAGATCCAATAATTTAACTATGCTAGAAATTCTTATCTTGCCCACGGGCGAAGATAAAATGCCCGTATGGAACTCCTTTTTAATGGTCACCACATTGTAATAACCTCCCTTGTTCAAGACTGTCGTCTGTAGCACCATGGAAACCTTGTCTTGTGGCAATATTTCGAGCGCTAATTAAATATTTCTCGCTTCAAATGTCACCATAAAACAGTTTTCACGCACCTTTCAAGAAATAATGCTTCACTCTCCTTAGAACTATTTAAAGACCGATTTGACTATTAACATAATCTGAATCACTGTGCGCATATCCATGACAACCACGAATTTTCTTATATCCATACGCAATTATTTTCACTAAGCACAAAAGAGTTCCAGCAAAAAACATCTTTACTTAATCTTGTTTAACTGAGGTGGGAGAAAAAGCATCTACCATAGCCGCTCGTATAAGATAGGTTCATCCCGACCCTCGCGCAGGGTGTTTTGGGGAAACTCGGTAAACCTCGTTTCCGCTAAATGCCGTACGCTCTGGTCGGAATGAACCTATCTTACACTCTCGGCCATAGAAGATACTTATAATCATGTGATAAGGCACTTCCCCATGGTAATTGATGAATATATTTTGTTGTATTAAACGGTAAAAAATGCAATATAACTAGTGTGTTATTCTGTAATGTGTAATGTGTTATGCCCAATGGAAACCTCTGAATGTCGCTTGTTAAAGGGCCTATCAATGTACATTATAATACGAACGTCCCGCGAGATAGAGAAAACTAGTTTGAGATTTTATTTGATCTAAGTTATGTCCATACCCTTTGTAACCAAGTTTGGTAAATATCGGATCAGAGATGCTTAAAACGCTGTTTGAATTTCGACAATTTAAAGTCCCGCAATTTCGCTGGTAACCAAACTTGCTCAAGTTAATATGTTCACAAACATACTAGTACAACAGAAATTAAGGAAAAGTGCACCAGTGGCCAAGGTGCATTTAGTCATTTGTTGACAGTTCTAGAGCCATTACTTCTGAGTGAAATAAAGCGACCAAGTTATTGTTGCATCTGACAGAAACAGTGTTGTGTATATTGGCAGTCTCAGGTTGCGCTCCATAAATATAATAGTGGTGTGTAACCGTAAAAATATTGTTGAGTCGTAAATTCAGGTAATAAAAAACAACACGTGTATTTCTGAATTCTATTCTTTTTCCCCAAATAAATTAAGTAAAAGATTAACAACAGTAGCATTAACATTGTAACCAAGTTTGGTGAAGATAATATGAAGACGGTCAAGTAAGAAAGCAGACAAGGACGCGTGACGACAAGGACGACCACGCAGGACAACGCAATCCCTAAATATGGCTGCTATGCTACAAATGTTAACATTTTTTATTATGTGAGTGAATTTGTTCACATACATCTTAATCATAGAATGTTATTTACTTAGTATTGGAAACAATGAAATGATTTCAAAGCAATCCACTATATAAGACTATGAGTTTAGTAAAACATTGACATTGATGTCTACTGATTATATCCAATTCAAATCGATCCTGTGGCCGCTTTTAAAACGAAAGACATCGGCAATGTTCCCGGTGTTATATTTAAAATTTCATTGCAATCAGATCAACTTCAAATTTACTATGATAACACGATGGCCTTTGCCTTATCGGATTGCACTTGGACTCTGAGGTCAAAACATAAGCGATAAAGCAGTTGGACATTCGATTTCTGGTTTTCTTTTTTTCGAAGCAAGATGTTTTGTTCACAAGCATTTCTCATATTTCTTATTCTTCAAATAGTAAACAGCGAAATAAATGCTAAGGATGTAACGATAGACAAGACGAATGAGTTGATTCTAACCCTATACGATGTGATCTATGAACTCAAAGGACGCCTCGAGTCTTTGGAGACTAAAGTGACCAAACTACGTCACGAAAATAACGGGCAAGTGGAATTGATTGAAAAGCTTAGAACTGAAATAATTATAAAAGGAAATGTACTCAATCGAGAATTGGACCAAGAAACGAACAAACGCAGCCTCAACAACAACGATGACTTTAACAATAGCGGGACCAGAGTTATAAGCGAAGAAAATAATGGAATTGCAGGAGAACCGTCGATTTCGTTCCAGACATTACCACGTGCGAGGCGCGCGTTGGCCAATGTAGCGTTTTCCGCCTACCTGTCACACCCGCTATCTCACGTGACAAACAAGGCGCTCCTGAACGACGGGAATGGTTACAATGCGTCAACGGGGACGTTCACGGCGCCCCTTTCCGGTGTTTACATGTTCAACTTCCATTTCGACAGTCGCGCGCTTTCCTTCCTGAAGCTCGTCATCGACGGTGTGAACCAGGTGGACGCTGTCGCCAACCGACACGTGCTCAACGATTTCAACGACAGGAAGGCGCAGTCCATGGGAGGTAACACTTGCATCGTGCATGTGAACCACGGACAAGTGGTCCAGCTGCGAGTGTACGAAACTCCGAATTCTGATGTGGCGTCTGGTGACACTTTCAGACTTTCGACTTTCTCTGGAGTGCTTTTATATTAAAGAATTGCTAAAAACATCAGTGTGTATGTCTGCTTTAAAGTAATGCCATTATAGTGTCAGTTCTACCGCAAAGTTGTGGGGTGAAAATCGGAACTAAAGTTCGACCCGCTACTCGAAGCATTATTGCATTTCTCCCCAGCCATTTGGCGCATTGTCACCCATTATTCGGCGCATTTTCGCACCGCCACTTGATACATTGGGATCGCTACTTGACGCATTGTCACATTTCGCCTGGACTCTTTGCGCATTGTCACAAATAATTTGGCGAATTTACGCACCGTTCGTTTCAAACACTTCGAGCATTTTCGCCCCGTCACTTGGCGCATTATAGCACTTTCTAGTAAACTACTTGATTCATAGTCATTGTGGCCATATCGACTAGGTACTTGTCGGGGTGTCATAAACTTCCACGTTATAAGAAAATGTAGTTGAAACCATCGAAATGAAAAAGCAGCACGTTTCTTGATCACTAATTACTCTTTCAAATATCCATATATTTGATCCAATATCGTCTTTGAAGACCACAATTTCAAATCCTTGGCTCTTTTATATATACAGCTCCTAAATGAGCCGGAGCCACTGTTTCGATCCCGTGATATATGAATATATAATAAGCCTTACTTATGACACGATTTAGTATATACAAATTTATTTTAGCTCGATTGTGACGAAAGCTAAGCTTATAGAATCACTCTCGAGTCCGTTTCCTTGGCAGAAACCAGTACTGTGTCCTTTTTTGAGAAGTCATGAGAAAGTACCCCTGATGGGGATCGAGCCCACAACCTCTTGGGTGAGAGGAGGACACCTATACCACTCGACCACTCTCACCTCTTTAATGACATGCTTTGTTTGTGTCCGGTCCATAACTGTTCCATTCAGGGTTAGATTTGGAAATAATTTCGTACTTACCACTATAAGATGACGACATGTTGCGCCCAACATCCATGTGACTAGCCACAATGTCAAGGTCACTGTGCGCCTCTGCCGTTTCTGCTATATTAGCCTCGATATGTATATGATTAATCTACCTGAATTCGGAATCGTACTCGATATGCTTTGCGAACATAAAAAATCCATAAAAAATAAAGTAATTGGGTAATGCTTCTGATCCTCTTTGCAGGACGGTCCTGTTCATCGTATTTTGTCTAGCTACGCCCTTGAGAATATCACGTGGTTATAATTATGACCATCGCGCTGCCTACCTCATAGACATGACTTAAAGTTTCATATTGTAGTTTGCAGCTGTACACATTCAATAAATATCACATGGATGGATCCATTTAACAGTATATAAATAGCATATGGCAGCATGCAGGCGCGTACCCAGGCATACGCCAGTACGCCAATGCGTACACTTCGTCAGAAAAAAGCGAAAAAATAAAAGTTCCAAAAATGCAATAATAAGTAAAGGCTGGGGGGAGGGGGGGGGGGGCGTTTACGGTTGTTTTGTGTAGTACATCCTGTATATATTCCTGTTTAGGCTGTGTGCATGAATACAAGTTCGATGATATGCTGATTGTTATCATCATTTTAGTCCCGTGAAAGAACAGATATTTTCCCATACATTTTAAAAGTAAAATAATTAAGTATAGATCTATTTATGTTAAGTTACAATATTTTATTAACTTATCTAGATACTGTTAAGCATAGCATGGAGACAGTTTCAGTCTCCGCATGTGGTTAAATATACCGGTGAGGTGCGCAAGCCTTTCTGGTCAACGCAATATCTCAATTATTCAGCGGATTGGATGTTAAATAGAGACGCCACCCATCACCCCAGATCTTTTTGTTTATTTAAATCAAATACAAGTATTGATTTTTGGAAAAAAATAAAAAAAAAATATCGGGACTAACAATGTTAATTAAGGTAAATATTCATCAATTTGTATGCTTTTATACGTGCCATAAGGCCCCTAGATAGCAACAAATGCGCTGTTGGATTTCAAAATTTTCCCCCGGACCCCCCTAGACTGTGCGTATCCTAGTGTTTGACCTAGGTACACCCATGGCATGTGTAACACTGATATTGTCAACCCGAGAGCAGAACATTTGTTCATTTGAACATTCGACATTCTGTTTCGAGGGTTGACAATATCAATGTCACACATGCTGCCATATGATATTTATTGTATTATACCGAACAAAATTAAGTACTTAAAATGTTTTTTCAAATGTTTTTAATTTATTAAATTAAACAGGTTTAACCAGGTAAACAAAATATGACATAATAAAATAATTATATCTAATCGAAATTCCACCGTTAATTATGCTAAAATTCCTTCAAAAAAACTGAAAGGTCCTGTCGTCTGGTGTTTTTGTGTACACATTGATAAGTGACGTCACTGCTGTCTGGGTATAAGGGAGGCAATCACGTCATAATGTAGCTTAAATATTGAAGCAGTGATTTGCCCTTATATGACATTCAAAATATCAGTGCAGTCACATGACCTGACAGTGAATTTTCGCTTGGTCACGTGTTAAAAAGGTTGAAAATGTTTCTGATATTCATAATATCTCTTTTTCGGGTCATGGACTTCACCGTTGTAGAAGAAAATGAGGTATAACAAAATTACATACATATCTATTGCACCTTCGCAGCGCCTTGAAAGACAAACTCACAATCCCCAAGTTTCAAAACGAAAAAGGACGTGTTGTGGGTGATCCGTGTGAAAATGCATCAATTTTTAGTCTAAAATGGTGCAATATCGAGTATTTTAGTACTATTTTTTAACAATATTTTGGAAAAAACGGGTTGGGGTGCAGCCAAGTCTTGTATATAGTTCAAATGAAGTTCAAGAGTATTTCCTATGGAATTATATTTTTAATATGCGATCAACAGTTTATTAACATGTAGTTAATGAAGCTATTTTTCAGTGGTGGAACAACCAGGTGGCACATATGACCCCCTCCCCTCCCCCGGTTGGCCGGCAAGTCAAGCAAAGTTGTGTACGTTTTCCCCAAAATATTGTGAAAACAGATGCATTTTCAACTCCACCCCTACCCTCCCTGCTTTCATTTTATACCATATGAATATTGATACATTGGGAGGAACACGTGTTAAGATATTTAGTATTTTTTTAAGGTTTGCATAGGAATACGATGTACAGGACCGTCCTGCAAAGAGCCCCCCCCCCCCCTCCCAGTTATGAATTCCCGGAACCGCCACTGCCTTTGACATTTGGAATATAATACTACACATATGCAATAAACTAAAACAACACTATGAAATGTAGTCTCTAAGAACTATTGTTAAAAGATGTATCCTACATGCCAGCAAATACATTAGGTCACTGTTCTGTCAATTGTTAAATTATCCAGCAGGTACACAATTTTACAATATATTTAATAAAAAAAAAATCACCTGTGTTTACTTCACGCTGAATTCTGGAAACGCATCTGGAAATCTCGCATCCGGAGCTCATCGGCCATTTTTATCGAAAACAACCTCAAATGTATAAGGACGGTTTACGTACTCTGAAATCAGTATGTATAAGTCCGCTGCAAGTAGATCGCGTAGTAATTTAATATAGCAGTTAAACTTACTGACTTAACTCTTGGGAATATTAATTTTGTTTGCAATAAAACATTTCGCTGGCAATCAGTTTAAACTTACATCAGCAAATACAAGCTTAAACACTACATTTGATTAATGACATAAAATTACGCTTTGCGACACAGACGTTGACGCTTGACAACTTGATCCCTAAATATTTCTGACATGCTTTCCAGTCTACATAGAGTCAAGTTGTATTACAATAAATTCAAATTGCAAAAATTAAGTTTTCTCATTAAGTAAGAGAATTTCGCACATACGTTTTTATAATAAATATTATTTGAATATTGGAAACAATTAAGTTCATTTATTTCAAAACAACTTCTCTAATCACAATGCGCTACATCAGACCATGAGTTCAGTACTCCTTAAACATTTAGGTCAACTGATTATATCTAATCCAAATAAAAATGGATCCTGTGACCGCTTTTAAAACGAAAAAAATCGGCTATATTCCTGATGTTCTATTTAGATTTTATCGCAATCAGAACAACTTTAAATTTACTATGATAATTCGATGGCCTTAGCCTTATCGGATTGTATTTGAACTCTACCATCGAAATATAAGGAAGTAAACACTGGACTTAACGTTGTTCGGTTTCTGGTTTTCTTTTAAAAGTAGCAATATGTTTTGTTCACAAACATTTCTCCTATTGTTGATTCTTCAAATAGTTAACGGGAAAATAAATGCTAAGGATGTAACGATGGACAAGACGAATGAGTTGGTTCTTACCCTACATGATGTGATATATGAACTCAAAGGACGCGTCGAGTCATTGGAGACTGAAGTGACCAAACTACGCCACGAAAATATCGCGCAACAAGAATTAATTGAACAGCTTAGAACTGAAATAAGTATAAAAGGAAATGTACTCAATCGACAGATCAACCATGAAACGAACAAAAGCACAACCAACAACAACGATGGCTTTAACAACAGCGGCAACAGAGTTCTAAGCGACGTAAGTAGTGCAAATGCCGAAGAATCGTCGATTCCGTTTCAGCCATTACCACGTGCGAGGCGTGCGGTCGCCAATGTCGCATTTTCCGCCTACCTGTCGCGCACGCAATCCCACGTGACAAACACGGACATCAAGTTTGACAAGGTGCTCCTGAACGACGGCCACGGTTACAATGCGTTTACGGGAGCGTTCACGGCGCCCCTTTCCGGTGTGTACATGTTCACCTTCCATTTCGACAGCCGCACGCTCTCCTTCCTGCAGCTGGTCATCGACGGTGTGAACCAGGTGGACGCTGTCGCCAACCGCCACGTGCTCAACGATTTCAACGACCGGGAGGCGCAGTCCATGGGCGGGAACACTTGCATCGTGCACGTGGACCACGGACAGGCTGTGCAAGTGCGAGTGTACGAAATTCCGGATGCTGAAGTGGCCTCTAGTGACACTTTTAGACTTTCGACCTTCTCTGGAATGATGTTATATTAAACAATGGCTTAATCATCAGTGTTTGAATCTTGTTCAAAGGAATGCAATTCTTATGTCATTTCTATTCAACGCACAGAGGAATAGTTATTACGTATGGCGATTTATATTTTCTCATTTTCCCATAGCGAAAATGCGGGGCGAAAATATTCGCACAGCCACAAAGTACATTGGCACCACTAGTTGACGCATTGACGCATTTACGTCTCGAACACTACGAGCATATTCGCCCCATCATTTGGCGAATTTTCGCACCATCACTTAGAACATAGGCACCACTACTTTAAGCATTGACGAATTTAGCCTAGTCCTCGACTTTGATGCCATTTTTCAGAGTCCAGTTTATATGATTTAACCAACGACTTCAAATTATGTTTCTAGACGCTAAACTATGAACACTAGGAATCAAGTCTGTTCACGTTACACCACAGTATGTATTTATTATACAAACTTACACATCACAATATCTTAACGGTTAATTTATAAAAGGCTACACATGTTAATTGATTATGTCTATATATGAATATTATTAATCTTAAGGTTTGGCAGAAGAATGCACGGCTTTTTAAGGACAGCGGGAGACGGGGTCGTAACTTGACCATATATGTCATCCCTATCACGAATGTTCACAAAGTCACAACTGTTCACAATGTCACGAATGTTCACAAAGTACACAACCGATCACAAAGTCACAAACATATTTAAATTAGGAATCACCGTCCGCAGCGGACCCTGGTAATCAGCGGTACCGGACTGCGTAAGGCGGTTGTCTAATTATGTAAAATGTTTTGGCACATCGAAGCCGCCCTTCTTCAACCGACCCTAATGAGCAGCGGTACGGTAATAGGTGAAGTGGTTTTCAGAATTGGAGCCCCGTCCCCAACTTCCGCAGCGGTGCAAGTCTCCGTATGGCGGTTTGGCGCTGTCCTGAGCACTCGTTGACACGAGTAGACTAAAGCCGTACGACGCGAGTGGAAATGTGTCATGCCCCAGAAACACTGAAAATAAACGACAAAACAACCAGCGCAGATTTGGTCCAACAAATAATGAATCAATTACTATCATCTGATACCCCTAACCACCTGGTCTGTAGCTATATTGACTTTACTTTATGATATTGCTAATGATAACCCATAAGATCTTACAGGCTCGAGAGTAAAGGACTAGTCTATGGTATTAACTTTCTAGCTTTGGTATATAACCGCAGGGATATATAACTAACGCTAGGGGCTTTGGGCGGGTGGGTCGAAATTTGGAGGAGGAAAAAACGCGTTACCGTTTGAGAGAATTTCAGGAAGGAAAAGGAAGTTGCATCATCATTTCTTTCGGTACATTATGCGTAGGTCACACACAACTGATTGTTGACGTGTGGTTAGTAAATGATGCAGCGATAAAACAGGTTACTGAGAGCAGTAACCCTGATTGTGTGACGTCACGATCGACGTCATTGAAAATGTTTAACATTAAGCCTGATCAGGGGTGCGTTTCAGAGACGATCGTTAAGGCGATCGTTAGCTGATTTTGGTAGTACGACCAAAATTACCGATCGGCACCGTTTCAGAGACGCAACGTGCACCTGCTTTATCGTTAATTTTGCTCGTGCACCATGCTGCACGTTTGCATTTACTTTACAGAACATTCATTATACGCATACTATAATATTTCACTTATCAAAGACAATCACCAGCCTGAAAAAACAACGTATTTTGTTGTTGTCCAATTTTCATTATAATTACACATATTTTAAAGGGAGAGTCGGAACCCGCCACTGCCTCCATCACAAAAAATCCCGGATGATGATGTACTTAAGATACAATTGTAACATAAATAGCAGATGGTTAATCAGAATAGAGACCACGAGTTTGTATCAGTTGTATCAATCATTATAAAAAGGAGAGTTACATTAATTGATAATCAAGAGATTATCAGTATTATAAATATTATTATTTCATTGTTATTATTATTATTATTTATTATTATTATTATAATTATCATTCATAAAAACGACAGGTGCGGTCATCAGGTTAATATGGTGTAACGTCATTTCAATTCAGACTGGGTCACTCGCTTTAACGCTGTGCTTTATCGTTATTTTTTACGTACGACCGGAGAGTTTACGAGACGTTTCTGAAACGCCTTTATGATTATCGTGAAGTTGGTCGTTATTATGATCGTAAATTTACGATAATGGCAGATCGTAAAATCTATCTGAAACGCACCCCAGGGCCGCAACATAATTCGTCAGTTGCATTTTCTTTATAAACATGTTTGTGTTCTGGCAACTAATTTTAACCGGAAAAGAATGTTAAAATGTTCTGGATAAAATGAACAGCATCTTCAGCATCAGAGAAAATATATTTGAAAACTTTGTTCACTGCATGCGAAGTAATGGAATTGGAATTATGTCCATATAAGTCGTTTGTTCTGAATAAAATCGACATAAATAACTATAGTTGGGAGGAGTTAAACGTTTTAGACTTAATTTAGTGTTTCAAAATCAAACAAATAGTCAAAACAACTGCAGAAAGTACTATCAAGTAAACACACTTCAGCTTGCAAGGAAAAAACAAATTTTATAAGAACATATGAAAGTTATATGTGGTTTATTTCATATTTTGATATTTGTATGCAGCTATATATGCTGAAATATGTTTTTGTGCAAACGTTTGCATCGTTGACCCACTTTCGATCAAGAACCAGGTCGCTCAGCTTCCATTTTTATGATACGGGCCCTGATAGCGCTTATGTAAAACAAAAAGCCGGGCATAAAAGGCACGTGAATTTACTGAATAATGCACGTTTTTTACAATTAACACCCAGGTTTTTGCGTGTTAACACACCACGATAACGGACCGAAAACACATATTTTATGCAATAATAGTTAATAATTGAATGATTCAATGTCGAATGCCATTCGTTAACACAGCTCTACATTCATTTTCTGAACGTCCAATGGCGTTTATAGATACGACTCAATATAAATATTCTGATTGTCAATTTTGATTGTCGACCCCGCTCAAATATTATTTACTATATATGATTGGTCACAGTAAATAGCAATGGATTATTTCGATAAAATCAGCAAATTATTTTAGCTCGACGCTCCGATAAACTGCCAACTTCACGCTGCCAGACTTCCACGCTGTTTGTCTGCTGAGTTCACGCTGCAAGGCCACCAGACTGTCAAACAGCTTTTTCGCTTCCAGGCTGGTTACTCCACGCTGCCAGACTTCCACGCTGTTATTCTGCTAAGTTCACACAGCCTGGCTGCCAAGTTGCTAACTTCTCCAGCCAGACTTCCACGCTGTAAGTCATTTTGCTACCAGGCTGCCATACTACCAACGCCATGGACATTGCATCGTAATACATCATGAGCTCAGAACACTTTTTTTTAAATATGCCAAATGATTATATTCAATCCATATTAAAACAAATCGATCTTGTGACCGTCCTTTACACCGAAGAACCTAAAATATTTCTGATGTATATTTAAATAATATTTCACCACATTTAGAACACCTTGTCTTATCAGCTGCATGAACTCTGCCGTCGGAAGATAAGGCAATTACCATTTGGGCATGGCCTAGTTGAATTCTGGTTTTCTCTTCAAAGAAGCAAAATGTTTCGTTTTTTAACATTTATCATAGTGTTGTTTCTTCAAATAATAAACCATACAGTCTATGCTAAGGAGAAACAAATAGACGAGACAAAAGGGTTGATTTTAGAACTACAAAAGGTGATACATGACATCAAAGGACGTGTTAATACTTTAGAAACTGAAGTTGTTAACCTAAGACACGATCACAATGAGCAGCAAGAACTGATTGGACAGTTAAAAACTGAAATAGATATACAAGGAAAATCATTCAATCGAGAAAACAACGAAGCGACAAATCCTAGCACAACCAACTCTGGCTTTAACACCAGCGACACCAGTGTTGCAAGCGACGTAAATAAAGCAAATGCAGTTCCGCTCCATCCGTTACCACGTTCGAGACGCGCGGTCGCCAACGTCGCATTTTCCGCGTATCTGACGCACACTATATCCCACCTGACAAACACAGCCGTCAGGTTCGACAAGGTGCTCCTCAACGAAGGAAATGGTTATAATGAGTTCACAGGGGCGTTTACGGCGCCCCTTTCCGGTGTGTACATGTTCTCTTTCCATTTCGACAGTGACACTCTCTCCTTCCTGCAGCTGGCCATCAACGGTGTGAACCAGGTGGATGCTGTCGCCAACCGCCACGTTATCAGCGACCCAAACGTCCGAAAGGCACAGTCCATGGGAGGTAACGCTTGTATCGTGCACGTTGACCACGGACAAGCGGTTCAGGTGCGAGTATACGAAATTTCGGATGCTGAAGTGTCTTCCAGTGACACTTTCAGACTATCGACTTTCTCTGGAGTGCTATTGTATTGAAACTGTTGCTGTTTGCATATTTCGATGTTTATGATACAGCTTTTGTGTTTATTAGATAAACATTGTATTTTGTGTGTATGTGTGAATATACATGCTCAGTCGAACCCCGTTGGCTCGAACTCCCAGTAACCGGCGTGAATACCTCGAACCTGAGCCAATGAGAAATTTCAGCCAAGCAAGTTCGAGCCAAAGGGCTTCTACGGTATATACAGATATGGTAAATAAAGATGAAAGTCCTCCTACTGTTTATGTTGATTTTAAATACATTAACTGTAGTTTAAAGGCAAATCATAGTGGTAAGAGTCCGGATGATTTCCCAAGGATAACCGACATATATTAAACCAAGTTCTTGGAGAGATTGCGTTCGCGATCTGTATATGGTGTTTATACGTTTATGTCTCTATTTCAGTATCATTTTGGGCTCTAACCATGTGCCTCTAAACAGGTTGCTATGTGGCTCTAAACAGGTTGCCGTGTGCCTCTAAACAGGTTGCTATGTGCCTCTACACAGATAACCATGTGGTTCTAGACATGTTACCATGTGCCTCTAAACAGGTTGCTATGTGCCTCTAAACAGGTTGCTATGTGCCTCTACACAGGTAACCATGAGGCTCTAGACATGTTACCATGTGCCTCTAAACAGGTTGCTATGTGCCTCTAAACAGGTTGCTATGTGCTTCTAAACAGGTAACCATGTGGCTCTAGACATGTTACCATGTGCCTCTAAACAGGTTGCTATGTGCCTCTAAACAGGTAACCATGTGGCTCTAAACAGGTTGCATTGTGCCTTTAAACAGGTTGCTATGTGCCTCTAAACAGGTTGCTATGTGCCTCTAAACAGGTTAACATGTGGCTCTAGACATGTTACCATGTGCCTCTAAACAGGTAACCATGTGGCTCTAGATATGTCACCATGTGCCTCTAAACAGGTTGCTATGTGCCTCTAAACAGGTTGCTATGTGCCTCTACACAGGTAACCATGTGCCTCTTAACAGGTTGCTATGTGCCTCTAAACAGGTTGCTATGTGCCTCTAAACAGGTTGCTATGTGCCTCTACACAGGTAACCATGTGCCTCTAAACAGGTAACCATGTGGCTCTAGATATGTCACCATGTGCCTCTAAACAGGTTGCTATGTGCCTCTAAACAGGTTGCTATGTACCTCTACTCAGGTAACCATGTGCCTCTAGACATGTTACCATGTGCCTCTAAACAGGTTGCTATGTGCCTCTAAACAGGTTTCTATGTGCCTCTACACAGGTAAACATGTGCCTCTAGACATGTTTCCATGTGCCTTTAAACAGGTTAGAATATCTCTCTTAACAGGTTATCATTTGCCTCTTAACAGCTAACCAAGTGCCTCTAATGAGGTTACCATGTGCCTCTAAACATGTAAGCATGTGCCTCTAGACATGTTGCCATGTGCCTCCAAACAGGTTGCCATGTGCCTCTAGGCATGTTGCCATGTGCCTCTAAACATGTTGCCACGTGCCCTTAAACAGGTAACCATGTGCCTCTAGACAAGCTATCATGTGTCTCTAAAAAGGTTACCATGTGCCTCTTAACATTTCACCAATTGTTTATAAACAGGTAACCATATGCCTCTTAACAAGTTACCATGTGCCTTTAAACGGTTACCATGTGCCTCTTAACAGGTTACCATGTGTCTCTAAACGGTTACCATGTGCCTCTTAACATGTTACCATGTGCCTATAAACAGGTTACCAACTGCCTCTAAACGGTTATCATGTGCCTCTTAACATTTTACCTTGTGCCTCTTAACAGGTTACCATGTGCCTCTAAACAGGTTACCATGTGTCTCTTAAGAGGTTGCCACATGCCTCTAAACAGGTAACCATATGCCTCTTAACAGGTTGTCATATGCTTCTAAACATGTTACCATGTGCCTCTAAACATGTTACCATGTGCCTCTAGACATGTTACCATGTGCTTCTAAACAGATTTCCATGTGCCTCTAAACAGGAAACCATATGCCTCTAAACGGGTAACCATGTGCCTCTTAACAGGTTTCCTTGTGCCTACAAACAGGTTACCATGTGCCTCTAAACAGGTTACCATGTGACTCTTAACAGGTTGTCATATGCCTCTCAACAGGTTACCATGTGTCTCTCAACATGTTACCATATGCCTCTTTACATGTTTCCAAGTGCCTCTATACAGGTCACCATGTGCCTCTAAGCAAGTTACCATGTGTTTCTAAACTGTTACCATGTGCCTCTAAACATGTTACCATGTGCCTCTTAACATGTTACCATGTGCCACTAAACAGGTTACAATGTTACTCGTAACATATTACCGTGTGCCTTTAAAAAGGTTACCATGTGCCTCAAAAAAGGTTGCTATGTGCCTCTAAACAGGTTGCTATGTGCTTCTAAACAGGTAACCATGTGGCTCTAGACATGTTACCATGTGCCTCTAAACAGGTTGCTATGTGCCTCTAAACAGGTAACCATGTGGCTCTAAACAGGTTGCATTGTGCCTTTAAACAGGTTGTTATGTGCCTCTAAACAGGTTGCTATGTGCCTCTAAACAGGTTAACATGTGGCTCTAGACATGTTACCATGTGCCTCTAAACAGGTTGCTATGTGCCTCTAAACAGGTAACCATGTGGCTCTAAAAAGGTTGCATTGTGCCTCTAAACAGGTTGCTATGTGCCTCTACACAGGTAACCATGTGCCTCTTAACAGGTTGCTATGTGCCTCTAAACAGGTTGCTATGTGCCTCTAAACAGGTTGCTATGTGCCTCTACACAGGTAACCATGTGCCTCTAAACAGGTAACCATGTGGCTCTAGATATGTCACCATGTGCCTCTAAACAGGTTGCTATGTGCCTCTAAACAGGTTGCTATGTACCTCTACTCAGGTAACCATGTGCCTCTAGACATGTTACCATGTGCCTCTAAACAGGTTGCTATGTGCCTCTAAACAGGTTTCTATGTGCCTCTACACAGGTAACCATGTGCCTCTAGACATGTTTCCATGTGCCTTTAAACAGGTTAGAATGTCTCTCTTAACAGGTTATCATTTGCCTCTTAACAGCTAACCAAGTGCCTCTAATGAGGTTACCATGTGACTCTAAACATGTAAGCATGTGCCTCTAGACATGTTGCCATGTGCCTCCAAACAGGTTGCCATGTGCCTCTAGGCATGTTGCCATGTGCCTCTAAACATGTTGCCACGTGCCCTTAAACAGGTAACCATATGCCTCCAGACAAGCTATCATGTGTCTCTAAAAAGGTTACCATGTGCCTCTTAACATTTCACCAATTGTCTATAAACAGGTAACCATATGCCTCTTAACAAGTTACCATGTGCCTTTAAACGGTTACCATGTGCCTCTTAACAGGTTACCATGTGTCTCTAAACGGTTACCATGTGCCTCTTAACATGTTACCATGTGCCTATAAACAGGTTACCAACTGCCTCTAAACGGTTATCATGTGCCTCTTAACATTTTGCCATGTGCCTCTTAACAGGTTACCATGTGCCTCTAAACAGGTTACCATGTGTCTCTTAACAGGTTGCCACATGCCTCTAAACAGGTTACCATGTGCCTCTCAACATGTTACCATATGCCTCTTTACATATTTCCAAGTGCCTCTATACAGGTCACCATGTGCCTCTAAACAGGTTACCATGTGCCTCTTAACAGGTTGTCATATGCTTCTAAACATGTTACCATGTGCCTCTAAACATGTTACCATGTGCCTCTAGACATGTTACCATGTGCTTTTAAACAGATTTCCATGTGCCTCTAAACAGGAAACCATATGCTTCTAAACGGGTAACCATGTGCCTCTTAACAGGTTTCCTTGTGCCTACAAACAGGTTACCATGTGCCTCTAAACAGGTTACCATGTGACTCTTAACAGGTTGTCATATGCCTCTCAACAGGTTACCATGTGTCTCTCAACATGTTACCATATGCCTCTTTACATGTTTCCAAGTGCCTCTATACAGGTCACCATGTGCCTCTAAGCAAGTTACCATGTGTTTCTAAACTGTTACCATGTGCCTCTAAACATGTTACCATGTGCCTCTTAACATGTTACCATGTGCCACTAAACAGGTTACAATGTTACTCGTAACATATTACCGTGTGCCTTTAAAATGGTTACCATGTGCCTCAAAACAGGTTACCATTCGCCTCTAAACAGGTTACAATGTGCCCCTAAACAGGTTACCATGTGCCTCTAAACAGGTTACCATGTGCCTCTAAACAAGATGACAGATGCCTCTAAACAGGTAGCTATGTGCCTCTCAACACGTTTCCATGTTCTTCTAAACAAGTTGTCATGTGCCCCTAAACACGTTACCATGTGCCTCTAAACGCGTTACCATGTGCCTCTAAACATGTTACCATGTGCCTCTAAACAGGTTACCATGTGCCTCTAAAGAGGTTTCCATGTGCCTCTTAACACGTTACCAAGTGCCTCTACACACGTTACCAAGCGCCTCTAAACACGTTTTCACGTGCCTCTAAACATGTTACCATGTGCCTCTAGACATGTTACCATGTGCTTCTAAACAGATTTCCATGTGTCTCTAAACAGGTAACCGTATGCCTCTAAACAGGTAACCATGTACATCTTAACAGGTTTCCTTGTGCCTACAAACAGGTAACCATGTGCCTCTAAACAGGTTACCATGTGTCTCTAAACAGGTTACCATGTGCCTCTAAACAGGTTACCATGTTCCTCTAAACAGGTTTTTATGTTTCTCTAAACAAGTTGCCATGTGCCCCTATACAGGTTGACATGTGCCCCTAAACAGGTGACCATGGGTTTCTTAAGAGATTGCCATGTGCCTCTAAACAGTTTACCATGTGTCTGTTAACAGGTTACCATGTGCCTATAAACAGGTTACCATGTACCACTTAACAGGTTACCATGTGCTTCTAGACATATTGCCGTGTGCCTCTTAACAGGTTATCATGTGCCTCTAAACAGGTTACCATGTGCATCTTTACAGGTTACCATGTGTCCCTAGACATATTGCCATGTGCCTCTAAACATGTTGCATGTGCCTTTAAACTGGTTACCATATGTTTCTAAACAGGTTGCCATGTGCCTCTTTACAGGTTGTCATGTGTCTTTAGACATGTTGCCATGTCCCTCTAGACATGTTGCCATGTTCCTCTTATTAGGTTGTCATGGGCCTCTAAACAGATTACCATATGTCTCTAAACAGGTTACCATGTGCCTCTAAACAGGTTACCATATGCCTCTTAACAGGTTGTCATATGCTTCTAAACATGTTACCATGTGCCTCTAAACATGTTACCATGTGCCTCTAGACATGTTACCATGTGCTTCTAAACAGATTTCCATGTGCCTCTAAACAGGAAACCATATGCCTCTAAACGGGTAACCATGTGCCTCTTAACAGGTTTCCTTGTGCCTACAAACAGGTTACCATGTGCCTCTAAACAGGTTACCATGTGACTCTTAACAGGTTGTCATATGCCTCTCAACAGGTTACCATGTGTCTCTCAACATGTTACCATATGCCTCTTTACATGTTTCCAAGTGCCTCTATACAGGTCACCATGTGCCTCTAAGCAAGTTACCATGTGTTTCTAAACTGTTACCATGTGCCTCTAAACATGTTACCATGTGCCACTAAACAGGTTACAATGTTACTCGTAACATATTACCGTGTGCCTTTAAAAAGGCTACCATGTGCCTCAAAACAGGTTACCATTCGCCTCTAAACAGGTTACAATGTGCCCCTAAACAGGTTACCATGTGCCTCTAAACAGGTTACCATGTGCCTCTAAACAAGATGACAGATGCCTCTAAACAGGTAACTATGTGCCTCTCAACACGTTTCCATGTTCTTCTAAACAAGTTGTCATGTGCCCCTAAACACGTTACCATGTGCCTCTAAACGCGTTACCATGTGCCTCTAAACATGTTACCATGTGCCTCTAAACAGGTTACCATGTGCCTCTAAAGAGGTTTCCATGTGCCTCTTAACACGTTACCAAGTGCCTCTACACACGTTACCAAGCGCCTCTAAACACGTTTTCACGTGCCTCTAAACATGTTACCATGTGCCTCTAGACATGTTACCATGTGCTTCTAAACAGATTTCCATGTGTCTCTAAACAGGTAACCGTATGCCTCTAAACAGGTAACCATGTACCTCTTAACAGGTTTCCTTGTGCCTACAAACAGGTAACCATGTGCCTCTAAACAGGTTACCATGTGTCTCTAAACAGGTTACCATGTGCCTCTAAACAGGTTACCATGTTCCTCTAAACAGGTTTTTATGTTTCTCTAAACAAGTTGCCATGTGCCCCTATACAGGTTGACATGTGCCCATAAACAGGTGACCATGGGTTTCTTAAGAGATTGCCATGTGCCTCTAAACAGTTTACCATGTGTCTGTTAACAGGTTACCATGTGCCTATAAACAGGTTACCATGTACCACTTAACAGGTTACCATGTGCTTCTAGACATATTGCCGTGTGCCTCTTAACAGGTTATCATGTGCCTCTAAACAGGTTACCATGTGCATCTTTACAGGTTACCATGTGTCCCTAGACATATTGCCATGTGCCTCTAAACATGTTGCATGTGCCTTTCAACTGGTTACCATATGTTTCTAAACAGGTTGCCATGTGCCTCTTTACAGGTTGTCATGTGTCTTTAGACATGTTGCCATGTCCCTCTAGACATGTTGCCATGTTCCTCTTATTAGGTTGTCATGGGCCTCTAAACAGATTACCATATGTCTCTAAACAGGTTACCATGTGCCTCTAAACAGGTTACCATATGCCTCTTAACAGGTTGTCATATGCTTCTAAACATGTTACCATGTGCCTCTAAACATGTTACCATGTGCCTCTAGACATGTTACCATGTGCTTCTAAACAGATTTCCATGTGCCTCTAAACAGGAAACCATATGCCTCTAAACGGGTAACCATGTGCCTCTTAACAGGTTTCCTTGTGCCTACAAACAGGTTACCATGTGCCTCTAAACAGGTTACCATGTGACTCTTAACAGGTTGTCATATGCCTCTCAACAGGTTACCATGTGTCTCTCAACATGTTACCATATGCCTCTTTACATGTTTCCAAGTGCCTCTATACAGGTCACCATGTGCCTCTAAGCAAGTTACCATGTGTTTCTAAACTGTTACCATGTGCCTCTAAACATGTTACCATGTGCCTCTTAACATGTTACCATGTGCCTCTTAACATGTTACCATGTGCCACTAAACAGGTTACAATGTTACTCGTAACATATTACCGTGTGCCTTTAAAAAGGTTACCATGTGCCTCAAAACAGGTTACCATTCGCCTCTAAACAGGTTACAATGTGCCCCTAAACAAGTTACCATGTGCCTCTAAACAGGTTACCATGTGCCTCTAAACAAGATGACAGATGCCTCTAAACAGGTTACTATGTGCCTCTCAACACGTTTCCATGCTCTTTTAAACAAGTTGTCATGTGCCCCTAAACACGTTACCATGTGCCTCTAAACGCGTTACCATGTGCCTCTAAACATGTTACCATGTGCCTCTAAACAGGTTACCATGTGCCTCTAAAGAGGTTTCCATGTGCCTCTTAACACGTTACCAAGTGCCTCTACACACGTTACCAAGCGCCTCTAAACACGTTTTCACGTGCCTCTAAACATGTTACCATGTGCCTCTAGACATGTTACCATGTGCTTCTAAACAGATTTCCATGTGTCTCTAAACAGGTAACCGTATGCCTCTAAACAGGTAACCATGTGCCTCTAAACAGGTTACCATGTGTCTCTAAACAGGTTACCATGTGCCTCTAAACAGGTTACCATGTTCCTCTAAACAGGTTTTTATGTTTCTCTAAACAAGTTGCCATGTGCCCCTATACAGGTTGACATGTGCCCCTAAACAGGTGACCATGTGCCTCTAAACAGGTTACCATATGCCTCTAGACAGGTTACCATATGCCTCTAAACAGGTTACCATATGCCTCTAAACAGGTTACCATATGCCTCTAAACAGGTTACCATTTGCCTCTTTACAGGTTACCATATGCCTCTAAACAGGTTACCATATGCCTCTAAACATATTACCATATACCTCTCAACAGGTTACCATATGCCTCTTAGCAGGTTACCATGTGCCTCTAAACATATTAACATTTGCCTCTCAACAGGTTACCATATGCCTCTTAACAGGTTACCATATGCCTCTAAACAGATTACCATGTGCCTCTAAACAGGTTGTCATACAGGTAATTTACGCTGCCAGGCAGCCATACAAACAGACTGTCATACAGCTAATTTACGCTGCCAGTCTGACATACAAACATACTTTTATATAGCTAATTTACGCTGCCATGCTGCCATACAAACAGACTGTCATACAGCTAATTTACGCTGCCAGGCTGCAATACAAACAGATTGTCATACAGCTAATTTACACTGCCAGGCTGCAATACAAACAGATTGTCATACAGCTAATTTACACTGCCAGGCTGCCATACAAACAGACTGTCATATAGCTAATTTACACTGCCAGGCTGCCATACAAACAGACTGTCATACAGCAAATTTACACTGCCAGGCTGCCATACAAACAGACTGTCATGCAGCTAATTTACGCTGCCATACATGCCAGGCTGACTGCCTTACTACCAACGTCATGGAAATTCCAACGTATTACATCATTAGCTCAGAACACTTTTTTTTTAAATGAGGTCAAATGATTATATTTAATCGAAATTAAAACAAGTCGATCCTGTGACTGTCTATTAAACCGAAAAACATAAATTTTTCTAATGTTCTATTTAATATTTCCACACATTCAGAACACCATCAAATTTATTATGATGATTCGATGTCTTATCAGCTGCACGAACTCTGCCATCGGAATATAAGGCAGTAAAGATTTGGACATGACTTAGTTGACTTTCTGAATTTATCTTCAAAAGAAGAAGCAAAATGTTTCGTTTTCTAACATTTCTCATAGTGTTGTATCTTCAAATAATAAACCATACCGTCTATGCTAAGGAGATACAAATAGACGAGACAAACGGGTTGATTCTAGAACTACAAAAGGTGATATCTGACATCAAAGGACGTGTTAATTCTTTAGAAACTGAAGTTGTTAACCTACGACACGAAAACAATGAGCAGCAAGAACTGATTGGACTGTTAAGAACTGAAATAGACATACAAGGGAATTTACTCAATCGAGAAAACAACGAAGAGACAAATCCTAGCACAACCAATGTTGGCATAAACACCAGCTCTAGTGTTCCAAGCGACGTAAATGTAGCAAATGCAGTTCTGCTCCATCCGTTACCACGTTCGAGACGCGCGGTCGCCAACGTCGCATTTTCCGCCTACCTGACGCACACTCAATCCCACCAGACAAACACGGCCGTCAGGTTCGACAAGGTGCTCCTCAACGACGGAAATGGTTACAATGCGTTCACAGGGGCGTTTACGGCGCCCCTTTCCGGTGTATACATGTTCTCTTTCCATTTCGACAGTCACACTCTCTCCTTCCTGCAGCTGGCCATCAACGGTGTGAACCAGGTGGACGCTGTCGCCAACCGCCACGTGCTCAACGATTTCAACGACCGGAAGGCGCAGTCCATGGGAGGTAACACTTGCATCGTGCACGTGGATCACGGACAAGCGGTTCAGGTGCGAGTTTACGAAATTCCGGATGCTGAGGTCGCTTCAAGTAACACTTTCAGACTATCGACTTTCTCTGGAGTGCTGTTGTATTAAAACCTTTGCGGTTGCAAATTTCGATGTTTCTGATACAACTATTGTGTTAATTCAATAACGTTGTATTTTGTACAAAAACACTGTATATATAGATATGTTAATTTAAGATGAAAGTCCTCCTACTGTTTTTGTTTAATTTTAATACATTAAAATAGATCTTAGTGGTAAGAGTCCGAAAAATTCCGAATTATACCCGACATATATTAAATCAGATTCTTGGAGAGATTGCGTTCGCGGTCTGTCTTTGGTGTTTATATGTTTGTGTCTCTTGTTCAGTATCGTTTTGGGCCCTAACCATGTACGTCTTAACAGATTGCCATGTGCCTCTAAACAGGTAACCATGTGCCTCTCAACAGGTTACCATATGCTTCTAAACAGGTTACCATATGCTTCTAAACAGGTTACCATTTGCTTCTAAACAGGTTACCATATGCTTCTAAACAGGTTACCATGTACTTCTAAACAGGTTACCATATGTTTCTAAACAGGTTACCATGTGCCTCTAAACAGGTTACCATGTGCCTCTAAACAGGTAGCCATTTGCTTCTAAACAGGTTACCATATGCTTCTAAACAGGTTACCATATGCTTCTAAACAGGTTACCATGTGCCTCTAAACAGGTTATCATGTGCCTCTCAACAGGTTACCATATGCCTCTTAACATGTTATCATGTGCCTCTAAACAGGTTACCAAATGCCTCGAATCAGGTTACCATGTGCCCCTTAACAGGTTACCATGTGCCTCTTAACAGATTACCATGTGCCTCTTAACAGGTACCATTTGCCTCTAAACATTTTACCATGTGCCTCTAAACAGGTTATCATGAGCCTCTAAACAGGTTACCATATGCCTCTTAACATGTTACCATGTGCCTCTAAACAGGTTACCATGTGCCTCTTAACATGTTACCATGTGCCTCTAAACAGGTTACCATATGCCTCTCAACAGGTTACCATGTGCCTCTTAACATGTTACCATATGCTTCTAAACAGGTTACCCTTTGCCTCTAAACAGGTTTCCATGTGCCTCTAAACAGGTTGCCATATGTCTCTTAACAGGTTACCTTATGCCTGTTATTAGGTTACCATGTGCCTTCAGACAGGAAATTTGGCTCGTCTTATATATGTAGTTTTTATTGTATTAATGGAAGGCAACATTATATCGTTTGTTTCTACATATGTTTTCCATATGCCTCTGAAAATGTTTCCATGTGCCGAAACTCTGTTTTCTCGATGTTTTAGTTATATCGAACTTTTTTTTCGAATTTGTTGGGTTAAGTTATGCACAATGTATTTCGGTTATATCGAATGTTCGTTATCTCGAAGTATTTCCCGAGATTCCAACGACCTCGACATAGCGAGTTTTGACTGTAAAATATCAGTCCTACAATTGTTGCTAAATAACCTGCGACCTGTTAAAATAAGATAAATCAGACGTAAACCTTACGCTGCATAAGAATTCCCTGGTTCAACCGTAAAGTTCCGGGGAGAATCTATTCGATAATTTTTCTTACTATAGTTTTTGGACGATGCCCCTCAGGGCCCATCTTAAGTAGGCATATCAGCCGTCCAAACGACAGAACAAATTACATGTTTATTAATGAAACGCAGACCCTGGGCCCAGTTAAAATTAGATATCTTAGTCGTACATATCAAGCTGCTTAAGAGTGCTCGGGACACCCTTAAAATCACTCGCAGAATATATGCGATATCTTTATTGACACGCAGTTTCACTAAAACATGATTCGCGAAACTCATGGAAATTTACAATCTTATGCCTTACGATTGACACATGGCTCTTGTTTTACCAAGTTTTAAGCTAGAACATAAATACTGAGTTAAATGTTAAAACCAAATTTTGGAAATATGTATTAAAACCAAATTTGGAAAATATGTGTTAAAACCAATTTTGGGAAATATGTGTTAAAACCAAATTAGGGAAATATGTGTTTCATAAGTGAGAAAGGTCCCTGACAAACATGCCACTAGAAAGCACGATGGGTTAAACTGTGTTTTTGTTTTGTTTTGTTTTCACATTAGGCAAGTTTGTTTGACAGTTTGATAACTAGAACATTGATTAAAATACCAGGACATATTCACGTTGTTTTGTATGCTTACCCTGTGTCCTTTATTTGGTAAATGGGGTTTTCTTATTCATGTGATTGTACTTTTTAAAAGTAAGTGAAATAAATACGGACAGCAGACGAGACCGAACAATTGCAAACGTTAACATTCAATCGTAGAAATGGCATTGCAAAACATGTTATATTTGAATATTACATTAACAGTACTATTAGTATTATCGTGTGTATTTTGCTATGGGATGGAAGCAAGTGTCAACCGCGTAGATATGGAACTACTAGCTAGAATGGCATCTGGTATGCAAAGTAAACAATTTGAGAGCATCGTTAACAAAATAAGAGACGAAGTTTTGTCGCTAAAAAAGGATGTTAAAAGACTGCAGGAAAAGAAAGAACAGCAGGATAATATAATACACGATCTCCAAAGACAATTGAAAGTGTTGGACACAAACAGCGAAACCATTCCAAATGCAAGTACTGATGATACATCGAAGATAACAACGACACATAATACAACTTTACATAAAGGTTCGCCATTTCCATTGCATTCTCTGTTGTCACGTAAGCGCCGGGCAGTCAACAACATTGCATTTTCCACCTATCTCTCCCAATCAAACCAACACATGACGAATGAAGCGATCAAATTCGACCGGATTCTTCTCAATGAGGGGAATGGTTACAACGCTTACACCGGTGCTTTTACGGCGCCGGTTACCGGCATCTACCTGTTCTCTTACCATTTCGATTCTACGAAGACAACGTTTGTTCGTCTCGTCGTTAACGGCGTAAATGAAGTGGACGGTGTGGCTAATGCTCACGTGGTTTCCGGTGCACGCCAGGCACAGTCAATGGGTGGAAATACGTGTATCATTCAAGTTGTAAGGGGACAGGCAGTGCTCGTTGAAGTGTTCGAGGTTCCTGATGCAACTATTAACTCAAGTGATAACTTTCACTTTTCTACGTTTTCTGGGGTATTACTGTATGAATAAACATTATCAGTGAACTCTTTACAACACGAGCTATGAATGTCAATATTCTCTTGACATTTGTTTTGTTTGTTTGCAATTTGTTGACTGCTAATAAATCACTTATTTTGGCCTAACATCTTGATATTTATATTCTTTCATGCTTGACCTTTGCTTGCTTGCTTGTTTCTATTCTTGTTTTCTGAAAAGCAGCTATTAGATGGGCTCAATAAGACCAGAGCCCATATCTACTAATGACTTAAATTTGAGTGTTTGGGACTAAGATTCAGAATTATGAATTTTAAAAAGGCTTGGTTCACGAAAGGTAAAAAATTGCCCCATCGGTAATGTGCTTGATTCCCGTGAATTTTGGTGGATCAACCAGTGCATTTAAAAAATGAAATGTCATTTGGTGATTCTATTAACATTGTGGTTGACATGGCAACATATTATTCAAGGGGTATTTTTAGTTTTAATAAATAAATTCAAGGGGTATTTTTAGTTTTAATAAATAAATGGCAATACATAAATGATGATATATTTGGCTTCTAAAGCATTATTGCAGCAGCGCTAATACCATTCCTTTTCATAAAGTATTAAAACATAAAAGTACAACTAGTCACATGTAACATATACAGCAATTTTAATCACCAACACCTTGCTGACTTATTTTACAAAACCAAACACACAAGGTTAACAGTTTTGAGTCTAGAATTTGTTAACCCCAACACTTAAAACCAAATAAATTTTGGTTTGGATGGCCTACGCCTTAAAGTTACACCCTGTAACGTCAAATCCTGGATTCGCCCCTGGGCTTGTAGAAAAAGATAAGAAGTGTATTTTAGATGATCGAGCTACGATCTACGACACAGGTCAAGCAATAATCAGTGTATTTTAGATGATCGGGCTACGATCTACGACCCAGGTCAACCAATAATCAGTGTATTTTACATGGTCGAGCTACGATCTACGACCCAGGTCAACCAATTATCAGTGTATTTTACATGGTCGAGCTACAATCTACGACCCAGGTAGACACATTCCCAGTGTATTTTAGATGGTCGAGCTGCGATCTACGACCCAGGTAGACACATTCCCAGTGTATTTTAGATGGTCGAGCTACAATCTACGACCCAGGTAGACACATTCCCAGTGTATTTTACATGATCGAGCTACGATCTACGACCCAGGTCAACCAATTATCAGTGTATTTTACATGGTCGAGCTACAATCTACGACCCAGGTAGACACATTCCCAGTGTATTTTAGATGGTCGAGCTGCGATCTTTGACAGGTCAACCAATTCTAAGTGTATTTCTGGTTGTCAAACTATAATCTACGACATAGGCCAACCAATTTTAGTTTTGATGATCAAGCAACGACATAACCAGGTCGACCAATTCGTTACGTATCATCGATGGTATAGCTACGATCTATGATCAAGGTCAATCAATTCTTCATCTAAACCTGAATCTCACTTCGCAACAGATTTGTCACAAATCGATATTGGTCTTAATTGGATCTAAGACAGATGTAGCTAATCGGATTACTTGTTATTTATAACTGCCCAAAAGAGTGAAAGAATTCAATGATGCATAACCATTAGATTTACTTAAGTTGAATATTGAATATCATCCCAGGTCACAAGTGGGCTTTTGGTGGAATGTTTTATATATATATATATAAGTAAACCGTTTAGAAGCTGAGCATACTCGCTTTGTTCTTTACATATGCTGTCTTTGAATATCATTTAAAATATTCACGTTTATTGTTCTAAAAAGAAAATATTATATTCTAATTATCTTTTATGTTGTTTGCTCTTAGTAATATGAATGCTGAAACGAAACAGGCATCGTGGGCGGTATTCATAACACCTGTTAAGTCATTTCTTAACTTAAGACAATTTCCTATCGTTTTCATGGTCAAATTAAAATAACAGTATTTATGTTTTTAACGTAAACGTATGTATCGTTTTAATTATTAAATATTAAGTATTTCAAATATAGTTAAGTTATATTATATGATAAGAGATATACGTAAGCTAGGAAACTGACTTAAATTAGAAAATGACTTAAAAGGGACTAGATGGTCCCAAATTCGGCAAATAAAGTATTTCCAAAAAAAACGATCCTAAAACTGATAATGCGAGCAAGCATGAGGCTGATAATACATCCCCTTACATGATTAAAATAATAAACGCAACAATCATGTGACTGTCTAATCAGTGTTTCCCCGTTAAAAAAACGCATAATGGTTTCCAAGTTTATATCATATCTGTTTATGAGTACAGGTAAATATACCGAAACTATTTTTAAACTTAATGGGATTTATGTGGTAAACAACCCCAGTAAATTTCGAATTGGAAAAATGCGCAAAAACTACAAAAGATGCATGTGTCGTAAGCGATGTGATACATCAGTAAGTAAGATTAAAAGTGTTTGACATTTTTTCCTTCTTGCAATAGTATCATCCAGTGTGAAGACCCTTTAAGATGTTTTTATAAAAACCGACACTGACCTTATAAGGAGGATAAACAGAAAAGGTCGTTGTGGGACAAATAACAGTTTGGTATCGTATTATTTCAGCAGTGGCAGTACCACTACAGGTAGTGAAGTGTTTTGGTTTCCAAGTTCTAGATTTCGTTCGGTATGTATCAGGGCTGTTATCAATGTTCATGTGAGATGTAGGTTCTAATTGATTAAGAATAACTTTATGTAGTTTAAATACTAGCAAAGATAGATTCACGCTACTTTCAATAGTTAAAAAAACTCCAAAATGTTGAAAAATGTGTCTTTTGCTTTTGTGTGTTTAACTTTAATACCAAATCTTCTTTGTCTAGAATTGGAAAACAAGGAGAACAGCCTTATGGACATATTGCTTGAACTAAAGCGAGAAGTTTCAGCATTACATAAAGATATAGAAAACCTTACGATAGAAAATGTACTTCAAGAAACAACAATTAAGGATCTTAAACATAAAATAGAAGAATTAGAGCACAAACATGCAGCCCAAAACATGGAATCTCAAAAAGCTCCTTCACGTGAGGATAAGGACGATGACTCGATCCGTTCAGGAGAAAACATAAACCATGATGCTCCAACTACGCCGAGACTTCCGCCATGGCTGCTGTCGCGTCAACGCCGGGCTGTTGGCAACGCTGCATTTTCCGTTTACTTGTCTCAGTCGAAACAGCACATGACGAACGAAGCGATCAAGTTTGACAGAATTCTTCTCAATGACGGAAATGTCTACAACACTTTCACTGGCGCTTTTACGGCGCCGCTTTCTGGCGTTTACCTCTTCACATATCACTTTGATTCCACGACGTCGACGTTCGTTCGTCTCGTCGTTAACGGCGTAAATGAAGTCGACGCCGTAGCCAATCCGCACGTGGTTTCCGGTCCGCGGCAGGCACAGTCCATGGGCGGAAACACGTGTATCATTCACGTGAGTCACGGCCAGGCGGTCCAGGTACAAGTGTTTGAAATTCCGGACGCTACAATCGACTCGAGTGACAATTTTCACTTTTCTACGTTCTCTGGCGTCTTGTTGTATTAGTATATGTATAAAATATGACTAGTCTAAAATAATAAGTTCTGTATTGTTAACACTGCAACTATTTGTACGCAGAGGCACAAGTTTGTTTACTTAAAACATCAAAATAGCATAAAAAAAAATAATTTAAAAATATATATTTCCGTGTTATCGTTTTACTTGTGTTTTTATTACGTTCTTATCAAAATTTAACTTTTATACCACATTTTGGCGAAATGAAACTAATTGTGTACATCATCAATTGGAAATCGTTTTGCATCTTTTAGATAGCAATTATCATAAAAGAAAAAAAAATATGCTGTCTTTGTCCCCTACCCTAACCCCCACACATCCCCCCACCACACTTTAACCAAATTACGGTTCGTGAGGCAAAATCTTACGCCCCTAAATTACCCCCCCCCCCCCTCTAACGTCAAATGCTGGACCCGCCCCTGCTTGTTGCTACGTGATAATGTTTATATCAAGTAGCAATTTGATTAACTCAATAAACGATTTGTTTATATAAACAATGATGTTTGAATTACGACAAAAATAATATTGCTAGCATTAAGCGCCTTCCAATTTATAGGGTGGATCGAGAAGACCATAAAATGAAATCGTTTCAAATTTCCATTTGTTAATTAGTTTTAAAGTACAATATTTTGCATGAGTAAAACAGCGAAAGAGTAAAATATGTATTCTTTGTAACAAGGTTTGCTGGAATCAGGAGGTAAGCAAATTTTGGAAAGAGAACACGATTTGTTGAAATTTAGTTTGCAATTTTACGAAAACAATCCTTCGACAATATACATATGTTTTCCTGTCAAAATGTTTCAGGCTATCAAACAAATTTTTGGTGTAATCCGGAGGTAGGCAAATTTTGGGAAGAGATACAGGATTTGTTGAAATTCAGTTTGAAATTTTACGAAGGAAATCGTTCGACAATATGAAAATGTTCCAGACTATCAAATAAAAAAAAGGTAATTCAAAAGTGTGGATTTATAGACAACATTTGAGCATATATAAGCATTTGTTGAAGGGTTCCAGCCGTCAGTATCTAAGTTTTAACACTCCAGACCTAATTAATTGCCACACTTTATTTCGTAATAAAAAAACGTAAAAAGTGCATATTACAAACCATGAACGAGTCCCTTTAACAACTTCCAAATATGAAAAGTAAGCAATGTAAGAAGATATATATACTAACTGTCGATATGCGTTTTATTGCGAATCCTTGCAGATATGTTCCGTCTTTTTTAACCGTCTCCGTGGCCTAGTGGTTTAGGTGTTCGCCTACGGAGCGGGCGGTCGTGGGTTCGATCCCTGGCCGCGTCATACCGAAATACGTTTAAAGTTGGTACAAGTAACTCCCTTGCCTGGCGCTCGGCATTTAAAGAACAGGTCTAGGAAAATTGGTGTACTCAGTACTGGTTTAACCCAGGAAAGTTTTACCCCGTGTATCGGTGCTTTACGCCGAGCACGTAAAAGAACCAATGGGTCTCTTCGAAAAAGAGCTAGGGTATCGCACCCGGACCGCGTGTTGTCCCTTCTGCAAAAACAACGGACACCGTTGGAAATAAGTGCTTGCACTTTCACGAGTTATCCTTGACCACAAGGTTTAAATAAATACACGTACTCATGTCAAAGATAGCATTACTATATACTTATGAATGGTTTTAATTTAATCTTAATAAAAGTTGTACTCAATGCAGTTAATTAGTTTATTTATGTTGAAATCTGTTTGTATTTGTTTTGATACCCTCACGTGATTATTTACGTTGCAGGAATCAATTGCTTTTACGATATTTCAATTGTTTATGCAATAAATGTAGTTGTTGTTGTTGTTGCCAAGACGTGATTTGTTTGACTTTAAAGATGTAATGAAATGCCTGATTATTCAAAACAAAACGGGAAACAATACTGAAACAATTATTTTTTACAATCAATATGGATATTTGATGAAATATAATCAGCGAATTCCAGGCGCCGTACGCTATCCATAATGTATAACATGTTCGCTGTGACAGTGCTAGAACCACCTGCCATGCGATAATTGTTTTACAATGTTAACGGATATACGCCACGGTAAGTGATTTTACTGAAACATTTTAATTTCAGCTTCCAATTTCCAAGCAAGAATGACCGAGAAAGACCAATGTGCATTTTGTAGTACTTAGACATTCAAATGGCGTCAAAAGTATTATCAAAAATGCAATTCTAAATAGACAAGTTCAGCCAGTATTCATATAAGAGCCTTTAAAACTTATTTGATTATTTCTGACATACATTTTTGTTAGTCGCTTCATTTAAAATACTCACTTCAACGTTATAAAAACGTACACACCGTATTTAATATAAATTTCAAATTGCGATGTTTAATGAATACAGACCCAGCTGGAAAGCTAGTTCGCATTGATTGACAATCGAACCAAAAATATATATTAAAGGGACTAGACACCAGATGGTACCAAATTCGGCAAATACAGTATTTCCTCAAAACAAGCGTAGAAGTGTCAATACGGGCTGGTATGTGACCGATTAGAAATCATTTTACATGCTTTAAAGAATATACGCAACAATCAGGTCGTCTCATACGCTGTCTCAGCTGAGTTTTCCCCGTTCAAAAATAGCGCTGCATGGTGTCTTTCAAGGCACGTGATGGATTAACAACCTCCGCAGAATAACCTGTCAATAAACTGTTTAGCCAATGTGCTGTCATTTTTAGCCGTGGTTAAAAATTTCTTTCCGAGAGGTTTCCATCGATCAATTTCATCACTAGTGTTTACCTGTCGGGCTCTGTGTCTACGTTGTTTCGCATCAGTTTTTCCTATTCCTTGCCTATCCTTCCTTTTGGCAGGCCATGTTGTGTGTTATTTAACATGAGCAAGTCATGTGATGAGTGTCTATGAATAAAACAACTTATTTTTAAACTTACTGGTTAGATATACCCAGTACTTTTTCAATTTGATAAATACGTAAAAACTACGAAGGCTGAATTTGCAAAAAGTCATGTGGTATATCTGTAAGTAAGATTCCATGCATTGTACACAAAAATAAATATTTTATGTAAGTTTTTTTACATTTTTGTTTTTGCCTTGCAAATGAATCATCTGGGGTCTAGTCCCTTAAAGAAAAAAGAAGGACGATACGAACTTTTGACTGGTTATCTACGGTGTTTCTACATGACAAAGTTAAACGTATACAGTTCTATTTTATATTTTGCATGTTGATGTAATAAACTCGTCAATATTCTATAGCATTGGTTGTGAATATTAGTTTACATAAAAAGCTTAAGCTTTTTACAGTTCCAAATCTCAACGCTTCATTTGTACGTATAGTCGAAACTCTCTATTTCGAACTCTGTTTTCTCGATATTCGGTTATGTCGAACATGTTCGAATATTTTGGGTTAAGTAAGACATGTTCTGTTTTTCGGTGATTTCCAACGACTTCGACCTAGCGAGTGTTAAACGTATTTGAAAAGAATATTGAACAGAAGCAACCTCATCAAAGTGCCTTTTCTCGCGCATTACAAGCACTTGACAGTGATGAAGCTATTTTAAGCAGAAAATCTCAAAGCTGCAGCAGTGTTTCAATTGTCAGTATTTGAAAAGACGTCAAAACAGCTTTCGATTAAAGGAAGTCTTTTCAATCCTTACAGAATCCACCTTATAAAAGTGCTTTCTTTTCACACATTACAAGTAGTTTAAGCCCACAAATACAACGCGTCACTTCCGCCATCTTCATTGTTCCTAGTCGGACTTTTCCCTTGTCTGGCAGCGAACGTGGTGAAAGACACTAAATCAATCAATACCTGCACATCTTTGACTCTGGTTGAAATTCAATACAAATGTCAACCATGAACGATTCATAATATCTTTCCCTTATTGCCTGTTCGATTTTATTTATGAAACGCTGTTGTTGGATACATTGCTTTGTTGTTGGTTGTTGTGATGCATATATAATAGCGAGGTAAATGCATCATTTCACTTGAAATTCAATTATGTATTAGACGGAGAATAGCTTTCAGTTTTAAGGGATTTAAACAGGAGTTTGGAATACAAAACATTAGGTATTTATGACAAGAATAACTATATTTATATATACCTTTGCATTTTTCTAGGAAATAATGTGTATGGTGATATAGGATTCATTTGACAACAGAAACAAAAGTATTTATTTATTTTATATATTTGCAAATATTTTTTTGGTCATAAATACCTAAATACAGTCAAAACTCGTTGACTCGAATCCCCTGGGAACAGAGAAAATACCTCGAGTCTCGAAATATTCGAGCCAAGAGGGAATGCTTACCTTCAGTATATAGAAATCGGTCCTTTACATCCATTTCAATTCAACGAGGAATTCGAGCCAAGCAATTTCGAGCCAACGGGGTTCAACTGTATATAAATATTTTGTATATTTGATATAATGGAATTTGGAAATAATCTGTGTAGTGATATGTGATTTCCTTTTTATGGAGTTTAATTAATTATTACAAGCCATTTGATACTGTTATCACAAACCATAACCATACAAGAGTTTTATTTCTCATTCAAGCTATGATCATGGTTATTATTAATAATAACAAATTGATTAAATATTAAACTCACAGCAATATCTCGTGATTCATTAATAAATCATAAATCATTCATGACAATGTGAAATTGATATTTCCAGCGTGAAGCCGGGTTCCGGATGTATATGGTAACATAAAGCCATAAGCCTTTTGAGCCCATGGGACGAGCCTGCTAATGGAGGGTTTGAAGATGGGCACATCAAAGGTTGGAGACAATTGACTTGCTACGAAACACACTTTAAGCAATAGAAACATTTTTGAATATGGAAAATAATATGTTTTTACAAATCGGTGTGGAATTAGTACCAAAGCAAACTGAAATACCTCTATATACTATTTCATAACTGTGTTGGGAAAAATAACTGAAAATTTGGAAATGATATTTAAAGTTTAAAACGTGATATTGGGATTATATTCTGTTTTCATGAATTCGACAAGGCATGATGTTGACGGTGGAAATATCGTGTTGCTAATGTAACCAAACAATGGACATGCCTTACGATGAAGAGACGAGGACAGTTGCCGATGAACGTAAGGGATTGAGATCGTCTACATCACAGAATGAGATCAGTCATGTGACTGCAAACCAGTTTCGACTGAAGGTAGACAAACCGCCTACATCACAGAAGATGGATGGTCATGTGACTACTAATCAAGTTGGACAGAAGCTAGAAAGACAGTCCATATCAAATACAGAGTACGGTCACGTGACTGTTAACCAATTTGAACGGAGGACAGACACATTGTCCACATCACTGAAGATGAACGGTCATTTGACTATAAACCAATTTGGATTGAAAGTTGAGACACCGTCCACATCGAAGAAAGGATACGATCATCCAGGTGACAGTAAACTTGAACAGCGGTATGTAAATCCCTCTAAATCACGTGGTGATCTTGGTCACGTAACTGCAGGCCAAGAGGGACAGACGAAGCAAGCACCATCTACACCACAGGTTAGTTGAATGTATGAAATTAACATTTTGCATATTTAATGGAGGTTTACCTTTGGCGATTAATGTAGATCATGTACGATTAAGGTTGCCTTTAATCGATTAAATGATCCCTGAGACGATTATCAGTTTACATGTATATTTTGGTTCGTTTATAATAATGTACGCAACGGTGTTGCCTGTAGACACTAGACAGTGTTTAAAATCACACTTTTTTTCTTCTTATTTTGCTCAGCACAACAATTAACGGGGCAGTCAGAAATCCTCGGCCATTTCCATCGAAAACAACGTCAGATGTATGCCGGAACATTAGTAGAAGTATTCGTAAACTTTTAAATAATAGTATAAATTCATTGAAGTGTACTTTGTATATCTAAGTTGGAACTGATTGCCAGTGAAGTGACTTATTGAATAAATAATTTAAGATTCCCAAGAGTAAAGTCTTTATGTTTGACTGCTAAACTGAAACTTCTAGGCGGTCTTCTTTCAACGTAGCTTTCTGACATTGCAAACCGTTCATATACATTTGAGGGTGTTTCGATGGAAAATGGCTGAGGTCTATCCAATGCCAGATTTCCTTTGTTTACAGAATCTAACGATCGCGATCGGTTAACTCCGTAGCTATACGATAAATAAGCCAATAGCCGATTTAACCGATACTTGTACGCAGTAGTTCATTCGGAACTCCTCGGCCGTTTTCAATCAAAGACAACCCTGGTTATGCATGGACGGTTTACAATGTCAGAAATATTAGCATTTAACTACACTACATGTAGATCGCGTACTGAGTTCAATTAAACAGTTTAATTTAATTACGTTACTCTTGTGAGTCTTAATTATTAATGCATTTAAACACTTAAACTTAGATTTACGACATACACATTAAACACTTAACTTAATTAAAACATTATTGAATTGTTTACGAACTACGTCTGTACCGGCATACATCCGAGGTTGTTTTCGATGGAAAAATGGCCGAGATATTCCAAATGGCATTAGTTCTGAAATTGCGAGTATCCAAAGTGAAAGTAAAAGCAGGAAATGTCTACACCACTGCGTTGCCGCTCGTCATTGTTTATCGATATGTGTAAAAGCAGGAAATGTCTACACCACTGCGTTGCCGCTCGTCATTGTTTATCGATATGTGTATACATAGGTCTGTAAAAGTTTAATGGCTGTCCGAATTTGGTATTTTTTTCACTTTTTGTAAATACGTTTTCAACTTCATTACTACTTAAACAGTTTTCAGCCGATTTGAAATAAACGCGTAAGGCCGCTTTTCCACGCTCATGTTAACGCGTGTTCGTTGCATATAACAGCACGTATGAAGCGTAACGTAGAAAAATATGGACACAAATCAAATGAACGTAGTATTCGTATACGACAGCGTGCCCTCACTGTCAACATTTTTACCATGGTCAGTCCTTAATCCTACAAACTTGTGAAACGTAACTAATATCGGAGATATAATGTGGCGACATCTTATCTAATTTTGAAGTGAGGTACGTATTCGTATTAATCGGGAAGAACCACCAACGTTTTGAACTTTACGAAAAGTTCGTCACCTAGTCATGATGCGCCAATATAAGAAGCCCGCAAAGCACTAATTTAGCTCTCGACGCACAGAGCTCCTTGGCCGACGTATAAAGTCACAGAAAATCTTTGAGGCCTAGAGCTTACATAGGAATTTTATAAGCGTTGCGTCCCTTCGGAGTTCTATATAATCTACGTTACTCCTTGCCGAACCTATCACATCAACTTTAAAAAATTATTGTGTGTGTGTGTGTGTTTTTTCTTAACAAAAAGAGCATAGCACTTATGATAAAAACGGTTCAACTTACAGTCCGAGCTGCATTCCCACATAATTGAAGAAATTAGCTCATTCCATGACAAAAAAGTGGTCAAAACGGTGCAGCTTTAAAATAAACATTGGACCTTGTCACAACCTCAATATTGTTCAGTCTTGCAGAAAAATGGCCACAGAGCAGTACTTCAAGTCATATGTAGATATATAATCGTTAATAAATGACAGGTTCGATACAACGCGGCTATTCAATTTTCTATTAATATTAGATTTTTGTATTTTAATATAATTTGCCAATTAAAAATATGGCACATATTTTTTGAATGAAATGTCAGTTGTCAGATTTTGAGTGCAGAAATTGCACTTGCCAAGAGTCAAAAAATATATTATCAAATGAATCTTCGAGTCTTGTACAATGATCAAACAATTTTAACACATGCACTAAAGACATGCAACACACACGTTTAAAGCTTAAGCGCAAAAATGGGGATCATAAATAAACGCATAATCGTATATTCGAACCCTCAGATTGATATTAAGATTACATTGATATATAACATACGATGTCTAGATATCTAGTTAATATATCAAAATATTATTTTTGATTGTGAAGACAACTTAACTTTACTTTACTTAACCATTTCGGGCTATAAATTATAAATAATCTTAGGGTATTACCCCCAAACCCCACTGCAAACACTTTAAACCAATTAAATTTTGGTTCAGAGGAAGGGACGCAAGTCAAATGGTAACGCACCTAAGTTACGCCCCATCTAACGTCAAATTCTCGATCCGCCCCTGGCCCTACCCCTCCTTGGTGTTTGCCCTAAATTTTCAGCCAATCAGGGGTGCTAGATTTTTAAATTGATTAGTTTTATGATTTTTTAAAGTGCGATAACTCCGCTCCCATAGGCTACTTGTTCACGAAGGAATTATTTATTAAACTCTTACCTATATTTAGAACATAAGAACTCTTAGTTCTAAATATGTATGTACATTTTCATACACAAATCTATCTATATTGACATATAAAATGCAAGACAAGAAAAACAACATAACTGTTCACATTTTGGTGTTTTATATAAAAACTCATAAGAATCAGTTGAAATTCATTTTCGTAAACCAGAACGAGGATGCTTATCTATTTATCATTGTCGAACCCGCTCTGATGAACGAGAATGTCGAACTTGGGTGTACAAATAAATAGTCATCGTTCCCTATTGATAATTTATAGCAACAAACATATATGTCAGCCCGTCATACGTTGATACTTATTTGAAATACAACCCTATAGATCAAATAAAAGTCGGCTAGCAATTATTTGTTGAATCCAATAACGATATTGGAGAATTTGAACTAAGGATGTGAAACCTTGTTTGAACTATGTGTGGCTGAGTAAACCGACATTCAAGTATTAATATAGACCTTTAAAAGATTGATAATCAATACATAAATACCACATTTCGACTCCATTATTGCTCTGTATTTGAAGGATAAACGGTGCTCTATAAGATATTACTTTTGATATTTAAGAAAAGGCACATCACTGGTATGTTTAAAGTGTTTACATTGCGTCTTTTAATAAAACTTTTGAACGTTTCTTGTGGGTGTGTTTCTCTGGGATATTGAAGTAAAAAGGATGATATTTAACTAAGAATTTCAAGTTGGAAGCTGTTCCTATCCGTCTTGGAAGAGGCTTAAATAGTCTAATTGGTTTGTAAAATTTGTTGAATTTGAGTAACATTTATGAGCAAACACTGACAATTAATTGGCAGATTCTAATTGAAACATATGTTTGTAATCTGAGCCTAAAATGATCAAATATTAATATCGTTACTAACGATTTTTTGGCAAAATTGAGTAGTTTCTCTCAAATTTGAAAAAAAAGTTGTTTAAATGTTTGAATATGAATTTCAAAGTTTTTAGTTGTAATTTCATTTTTTTTATATTTACTAAGAAAATGTTAAATTGTGATGGCTTCCGGAATATCTGGCGTCAAATGTGGTTTTAAACTTGTATTAAATCCTTTTTCCTTCTCAATATTAATTAAGACGTGTACACTTGTATTGACAAGCGCGGGTTGCTAATAAATAATAAAGATCTTTTCTGCGACCCCCGGGGTATTCACTCGACTATTAATAAGACCGATCGGTTGTTAGAAGTTCTGAATTGTGTTTTAATGCCACCAAAGTATTGTACTTGTCACAGAAAGGCTGAATAATAGCCATTCGTTGTTGTATTGATATTTCAATATTTTTAAATGTCTCTTTTGTTGAAAACTTTGGACCAGAAAGTCTTTGCAATGTCGGTTTATTGATACATTTACTTCGATTGAATAATATTGCAATATCGTTTTGATTCACGTTTGATTAAAGATTTGTTACATTCTAGTTTGATTGTAAAAATATATTGAATTAACTTCGAAAACATTTTTTGCTCGCAATCTTTTAAGGCACTCAAGTTCGCCGAGGATCAAAAACGAATATGTTTTCAGCGTCGTGTAGTGTTTGAGTAAGGATTAAGTATGATTTAGTTAAATGCACCCGTTTTAAGCCAAGTGATTATGATTTCGCTTAAGTTAAGATGCATATATTTACTTTAAATTTAATGAAATACTCGTTCTGAACAAAAGGAGTTTATGTCTCTGTTAATCGATCTCTTATGAGAGTGATCATGAAATATAATATTATTTTACTGTCGTTAATAAAAAGGAAATACTTATTGATATTAAGTAAATGGTTGCTTAATGTATGAAACTTTCAAATATTTTGGTTAGATTCATTTTCAGACACGCACGGTTAAGTCTGTTGTGAAGCGTCATTTACATCGTGTCTTTTAATAAAACCTTAAGGCGTGGGACTAGTGGACATTTCTTGTGTGTGTGTGTGTTTCTTGGATATTAATACAAAAAAGAATGATATTTAACTAAGTATTTCAAGTTGAAAGTTGTTCCTGTCCGCCTTAGGAATGGCTTTAATGGATTCACTCAAAAATTGTATGTTGGCAACGATTCTTTGTACATTGTGTTTAGATTGAGCTATTTTTCTTAATTTATGAATAAACACCAACACTTTACTGACAGACTGTTAATTAAACATAAGTTTTTCAATCCGAGCCTTAGATGATCAAATTTTAATATCGTTACTAACGCTTTTCGACAAAACAGCGTAATTTTGCTCAAATTAAAACAAAACAAAACTGTAATTTGAAAAAAATGTGAACGATTCCCTTTAAAGCTCCACTCTCACTGATTGACCATTTTAACAATTGTTTTATTTTTTGTCTTGGAATGGTCCAATTTTCGGCGTAAATATCTGGAAACCAGTCTAAAACACAGGCCCCGATTTCTCGAAACTTCTTAAGTCCCTTATAACAGGATTAAGCTAAGCTCACTATTTTTGGTGTTCAATAAATAGCATGAAATTAGCTTCTTTAAGAGTTTTTATACTTTAGATAGGGATTATCATTATGATAATCACAATTAACCATTTTCCATTTATCAAAAATCAATTCAAGTATGTATTTTGGCTTATTGAAATAAGCTACTTAAGCCTGTTAAGCTTAAAAGTTTCGAGAAATTTTGGCCTGGTGACATAATATCAGATAGAAGTTCTTAACAATTACTTTAGAAAATTGAAGTTTAATGGCTAAAAGCGCTACTTACGTTTAAGAAAAATGTGTTTTTTGCGTATCAAATTTCGAACGTAAATATGAAAAGTTGCGATATGATATTTTGTAAGCAGTCTTTTATCACTGGTTGCAATAACATTACGAACATTTGGTTATTATATTAAAGACAAAATAAAACAGTTGACAAAAAGGTCAATCTATGAGAGTGCAGGTTTAAATGTGAACGGTTTAGTTTTAATTACAACTTTAATATTTACCAAGGAAATGTAAACTTGCGAAAGCTTCCAGAATATCTTGCGTCATAATGTGATTTTATATCAATTTTAAATTCTTTTTCCATCTCAATATTAATTAAGATGTGTTCACTTATATTGACAAGCACAGGTTGCTTATAAATAATAAAGATCTTTTCTGCGACCCCCGGGGTATTCACTCGACTTTATTAATAAGACCGGGCGGTTGTTACAAGTTCTGAATTGTGTTTTAATGCCACCAAAGTATTGTACTTGTCACCGAAAGGCTGAATAATAACCTTTCGTTGTTGTAGTTATATTTCAATTATTTTAAATGTCTCTTTTGTTGAAAACTTTGGACCAGAAAGTCTTTGCGAGGTCGGTTTATTGATACATTTACTTCGATTGAATAATATTGCAATATCGTTTTGATTCACGTTTGATTGAAGATTTGTTACATTCTAGTTTGGTTGTGGAAATACATTGAATTAACTTCCAAAATATTATTTACTCGCAATCTTTTAAGGCACTTAGGTTCGCACAAGGATCAAAAACAAATATTTTTTAAACGGAGTGCAATGTTTGAGTAAGGATTTAGTATGATTTAGTTAAATGCACCCGTTTAAAGCCAAGTTATTATGATTTCGCTTAAGTTAAGATGCCTATATTTAATTTAAATTTAATGAAATACTCGTTCTGAACAAACGGAATTGATGTCTCCACGTTATATCAGTTCGGATTATTTAGACAACCGATACAAATACCAAAAACATTATTTCTATTAATCGATCTCTTATTATTTTAGTATCATTAATAAAAAAAGGAAATAATTATTGATATTAAGTAAATGGTTGCTTAATTTACGAAACTTTGTTATGTTTTTTATTATTCATTTTTAGACACGCACGTTTAAGTCTGTTGTGAAGCGACATTTCTTAAAGGACAAACTATTCACACTTGTGTCCGATCTCCTTGGATCTATAGAGGAAGAAAAGCGTGCCCAGATTGACTTGCTAGAATCTTTTCACCGTGCCATAGAAACGACATCTACCGTCAAGGCTTATGCGAAGCATGGCTTCACCGACCCAATACCGAAAGATTCAGTGAAAAGGGTATCCTTTACACCAAGAAGAAGGCGGCGACAGTCAGATGCGTCCCTTGTTGATAGAATATTTGAATCAAGACGGAATTCAGTGTCCATAGCAGAGGGGACAATTGACAATTCAGTTCAAGCTGCAAAGTGTTCAAATGATGTTGTAGTTGGATACCTAGAGATAGACATTCGTGACATTCACTTTGGTGAACATGATAGAACTGAAAAGAGATTGAATGATTATTGCAAATGTGGTTTACCAAAATGCACGCCATCGCCACACGAAATCATTAACATAAATAAAAATTACCATCGCGCAAACATGAGACCAACATCTGACAGTCACGAAAGCGACAAAGATCCTGGTTTTAAGAAATGCCATCGTTCAAAAAGTCTACCGGCACGTAGCAATGACAAACTTATTGTGTTGTTGCAAAACAGTTTTGATGAAGATAAAACAGAGATGGATCATCTTGTGCTTGATTCAATTCTAAAAGCAGCTGATGCGGAGGATAGTGATACATATTCGAATACGCAAAGTATCGAAGATGAGGAAAACGAATGTGAAACTACAAAAGAAGGTGATGATATAGAGAATAGAGGCAATGATGACCCTAGAACGGTGAATGGTGAGCATGAACGAACGGAATTCGTTGACGACGAGTTTTACGACAATAGTGAAGTTGTTGTCGAAACACATAGGAAAGATTCCAGTGATATCTCTGTAAAATGTACAATTCATAATGAGAATCCTGAATTTGAAAATAATGAGGATAAATCTTATGGCAGAGCTCATGTTGTGGGTAAAATTCCGACCAGTAATTCCTATTCCAGTCTTAACGATTCTCATGAGCATGGGGATAATTATCATGTAGATATGAACGGTGAAAGTAAACCAAATAATGACTTGGAACGAGACCAGAAACATGAGCCAGAATGGTATGCCTTTTCCGAAAAACTGGAAAATGTTGGCCAAACTCAGAATAGAAGTGCAAATACCGATATAAATGATACTAGTGACACATATAGGCGTAGTTCAAAGAATGACGTTACCTACGACGGCTTTGGCAATAACAGAGAACATGGGCACTCTACAATTAGTGGAAGTAGAATAGAAAATACCATCGCGATACCAGTTGAATCAACAACGGAAGAAAGCGAGGAAGAAGAAATCGAAAGTCAAATTAAAGTTGTAGGTTCTAGTGCTGATTCACACGCCGAACTTGACATTGATTCAAGCGACAACGATGTCAGTTACGACAAAGGTGGTTTTGAGAAAGATTACACTGATGGAGAGTTAGAATTTAAACAGTTAAATGACCCCGGTGGACATGTTTCAACTGCTGAGTACACAACTGTTAAGAGGTCAGCTGCTAGTCTAAAGCCCGGCCTTGACTCTATTGCGGAAGCTTCACATGAGTCATTCAGAACGATGTCTAGAACACCTGGTCGTGACACTAAAAGTGTAATTGAAATAGAAAGTAAAGACAGCCAAAAAGCAAGTAGAAGCAAAGTACCAACCACAACTCGCCAAAGAAAAGCAAAATCACCGAAGTCCCGAGATAAAGATTGTAATGCTAACAGGGTTAAGAGTTCGAGAAAAGGTTCTAGTTATGCAGGTTTTAATGAACACTCTGGTAAAACTAACTCTGGGGCAAATTACACTGGTGGAAAATCTGGAAAGGACATAAACATGAAGTGTAGTAAAAGTACTGAAAATTCCAGAAAACTGATATCAATAGATTTGTTGAACTTTTACGAGACAAACAAAGACTTACAGACTATTGACAAGAAGAAACAGACAAAACCACAAAAGAAAGCTTTTCAAAGAAAACCTGAGGAAACAACATCAAGTGATAGTGAACGAAGACACCATACACGGTCGCCGAGTAAACGCAGAAAGATGATAAGAAGGAAATATGACATGGCCCCCTTACCGCCTAAAACAAAGCCGGCCCCTTTGCCAGTATTGGAGACAACCTTCCTTTTACCAAGAGCCAAAACAGATCTCTCTTCCCGAAGCAGCCGGTCTACATCTTCTGAGGATACGGTGGAATCATTTAAAAACTTTCAAGTTAAAACCATAGAAAACAGATATCGAAAACCTGACAATATTATTTGGAATAAACTAGAAATTCGAAGGGATTCTAACTTCGCCATCAACAATTATGCGGACAGGTATGGTGATGGGCATGAAGTGGTTGTGAACGGTGGGAATGGGAAAACGTTGTATGAGAATGGCTTTCGAGTTCCTTTACGAGATGCAATCAAGAGGGTTAAGAGTGCAAAAACGGTACCGGAGTACAGAGACGTTCCGGATGTACGTATTTCTTCTAGTACATTATCTATTTTTGCTGGAATGCCGTATTCTAATAGGTTGACACACTACTATCTATTTCAAATGTATTAGCATTAATTCGAGAATAGTTATAAGTTGAATAGCTGAACAATGATATAATAAGCTTCGAAATTAATCGTTGAACGACTTTTGCCTACACCAAACACGTGTAAAAATCTTTTCGAAACGGTACATATTTTACATTTTATTTTTATTAGAAAAACCACATGTACATGTGTAATAAAAAACACCATAGCATCTTTAAAATGGTTATTTATTATTTCTAGCGCACCCCGCGACCGGATCGAGTGTGTAGGATATACATAGACCTGCAGCAGGACAGGCGCCTGGCCGGCCCTATGGAATACCGGAAGTTGGATGTCACTCCCCGGAATGAGCAAGAACACGGCTGGTGAACATTCTACATACTATCAACATGTTATTTTTCTGAAATTTTGAAATTGTGTGGCGTATAATGTGCAAATATCATCAATCGAAATTTCTTTATTAAGTGTTTGTAATGTCTTTCGAATTGTTTGTGTTTTATTACTTTGATTTGTTAGTTACATCATGTGATTGTGTCGATAAAGAATGAAGGCTAGGACAATTGCAGAAGTAGAAGGTATTCGATGCATTTACGCAAATATTGTGTTGAACACCCACAAGACTATATATTAATCATATCTCACAAAAAGGCTGACCGTATGCAGTTTGAAAACAATCCAACCGATAAAAATTAATATGCCAGTATCTAGCATATAACACTTCTTTTAATGTCCGTTAATTGAGTTTAAAGGGATTCGCTCATGTTTTTTTAAAAATAATATGACGAAATAAAGTGTGGCAAATCATTAGGAGTGTTAAATCTAAGATAAGAACGGCTAGAATCCTTTAACAAATGTTCATATTCGCTAAGACATTGTCTTTAAGTACACCATTTTTCAATAGTGTTCGTAACGTGAATTAATAAAAAGCTTAGTAGTTAAATTATCCGATGTTTGTGTAATATTCATTGTAGGGGTGACGTTTCTGTTGTCAGTACAATATTGTTTTCCTTTACTGTACCGGCGTGGGTTCGCACCCCACTAAAACAATTTTTAATTTTATTTTTCTGCAAGTTCGGTATCAAAAAGTAAATCAGTAATACTGTAAGTGTTTTCAGTGCCTTTAACGGGGGAGGAGGTTTTCTTACACATGAGCTAGTCCCTTTAATTCGTGGTTTTGTATCAAAATTGAATACCATTTTTGTATGTTTACCTTATTGAGAAAAAGAATATTATTGTTATGGGAAAATTGACATAGAAAATGCGTTTTTGTACATTTCATCAAAAAGCGCGTGCGACGTTGTTTATTGACGTCATGTGGTGTAGTTATTTTAGCTCCCAATGACGACAAAAAGTTCCTCTAGAATTTGCGTTTTTAATAAAAAAATTTTAGATAAAAACTCTTGCATACCTATATATTTGGTTGCGCTCAATTGAAATTGCGTAATGTATTTTCATAAATCATACAATAAAAGAAATAAGAAGTGGCGCGTTGTTGCGCGTGACTCATCTTGAATAGGGAGGGGGTAGTAAGACGGGGTTTTCTTGCACTGGTCACATGACCGGAAACACACGTCGGTAATGCAAGGTTCTACTAGTTAGTATACTGTTTCGGTTTGAAAACCGGACCAGGTACATTTGAAGAATGTATAATATATATTATGTGCATCGAATAATTTACATGTTATACATTTTATGAACATATCATATTATTGTTATCATAATTAATATATGTTATTTATTTCTAAAGTGTTGTTATAATAATTCATGAAAATAAATCAATATCAAATTGAAGTGTGATTTTGAATTTTGTTTTATCAGAACCCTTCTATACACCAAAGAACACATTGATGACTGATACGTGTTGTCCGGCCCGTCTGTAGCAGTTCCGGGAGAAGATCCAATTTGCCGGCCGAGGATTCTATAAAGCATCTATATCCGTCAGCAAAAACAGACGTATACAAACAGCGATTCATGCATTACCATCAACAATAATATTCACATAAGTCTATCCGTTTAACAATCAAAACGTCATGACTAAGAATTATCATAGTCTTTGCAATAAAAAACGAAAACAATATGTACATATACTCTAGTACTGGTAATGCCAATGTGTACTTTTCTTTTTTCTTTCATTTCTGGCGATGCCACCATCAATCAGTGATGCCGCATTTTATGAATGTATAGCATTTGTATATCTCCGGCGATGCTGCTAAGAATCAGCAATCATTTTAAAGTTATGCCCCTTTTGATAAATAGTCGTATATTTCTGGCGATGCTGGTATAAACGTGAGTTATTAAAATTAATACTAATTTGCTTTTAAAATTACAAATTATTCCTTGAAATGGTACTTGCATGAGTTCTTATTATCAAGGGAGACAACAACATACAGACTCATAACATGATCTTCAGATTATCTTCCATAAACAAGTTAGCAGCAATGCAGACATTTTAAAATGGCAAATATACAGCTGCTGTTGTTGCAATGAACATAGTAACCTTATATATTCTTGCCATTTAGCTAATTGATAATGAATTATAAGTTTGATACAAAGCTTTTCATCTAGACAACATGGGGCCACTAAATCAAACTTACACCTGAAGGTCGGCGAAAATCGTGGATCAAAGCAACTGGTCGCCAGTGTCATGGCAGAAACAAGTTCATAGTGACTCTTTATACAAGAGAATGCGGAGCACATTTTGTAAATGGTGTTAAAAGCGATAATCTTCACAGTGTCGACTACATACCTACTCAGAAACTGCCTGCCACTATTACAACACCTGGTCAGCCAATCCAACCTAGGTAACCAATTTCACACAGTATTGTCCATGATTAAAGATATACACTATACCTTTTTTAGTGTTTGTGTGCTAAACCTCTATTCCTGCCCCCTTCTGCTTATTATCTATAATAGACAGTGCATATCTTTAATTGGTACGAACTGGAATCTAAAGTCATTCGGGTAGAACATAAAATATTGATTTCTAAGGTAATGACATACTAAACAAACTTTCTTTTATGATTTAAAGTTGACTGCAACAAGCACGAAGGCTCGAGTATACCGTGAAGCTGTGGAAACTGGTATAAAAGCAAAGCCTATTCGATACAGCGCGCGAAAGAAGCTTGTGATCAACGAGGTGGACATAAACGATGTTCAGTATGAAGTGCAGATCATGACAGAAAACATGTTGCAGTCTGAACCTAAATTTCCTGATATTTCCTCCGCAAATATCACTCAGGTATAGTTAAACACCACAACTAAAAAGTATCTGAGGGCTTGAAGCAGAAATTCTAGATATTGAATTTGCAGTCAAAAACATTTGGTGTCTAACATTGAGGTTGACAGCAATTAATCATTTAAGCTATGATTCTTTCCTGAAAAAAACTTCAATATTTTCAAATTATTGATATAACTCATATTGCAAGGCACATATGATAGGTAGCAAATGGCTTAAAAGTATTAACCATCGGTGTTCTGTTTCTGGCAGTCATTAGTAAATTTTATATGTTACATATTATCCACAAATCTGTGAATGTTTATGTGAATGTGCTGACTTTGAATGTTCTTTTCATTCCCATCATTTCTGTATTTGCAGTTTCCAATTCATCAGGAGGACCACTTGTACGCTAAAGCGGGTTTTCCAAATGTGTCTACAAATCCTCCGATGCAGTCAGTATCCATACAAACAAACAAAGACGAACTAAGTTGTTGGTTGTTAACTGCAATTCCAGTTCAAGACAACTCCACACAAATGCCAGAAAGCAGACCAAGTCATAAGTGTGTTCAAATTGACTCTTTTAAAACTGAAGTTGGACATAATTTGACAAAGATCAAAATAAAAAAAAAAATCAACAAAAAATGATAAACACATTGAAAGAAAAAGTATCAACTTTACAAAATGAGTGTTATGAAGTTTTAAAAAGTTGTTCAGTGCAAAAAATATTCTTTTGTCATCCAAGAAAGTTCAATTCTACACTGGCTTTCCATGCCTTGTTCGAGTATGTTAAACCAAAAGCACAAAGATTAGTGTACTGGAAAGGGAAACAAACAAAGACAGGGAAAAGAAAGGGTGAAAAAATGTCTTTATTAGACCAGTTCTTTGCGACATTAGTGAGGTTAAGACTTGGACTTGCAATCAAGGACATAGCAGATACACGTGAGGCTCTAAGCCATGTTTCACTCTGGGGAAGACAATTTCTAGGACGATAATATTTCCATAGAATGTAACAAACTTTCTTTTACAATCTTCCCAGAATATGGAGTCAAATGTTACTTCATGAATAAGATTATCCTCCTTTGTGCAGATGACAAAGTCACATTTAGGGATTCCAAGAATACCCATCTGGCCCCGGATCTGAGTGTAATATTCATGACTTGGGTTCAGAACTATGTCATCATTCTCATTGTGCTTGAGACACTTCAGTTTCTTTGCAGCCTCGGCCAATGTCATTCCCCAAGTTGATGAAGGGTTCTTTATTTCTACAATTTTGTTTTCTGAAACATTAACCCTGTCCACAGAGGCCCCCAGATAAGGGTACACCCTGTCTACCACGAGGCCCTTCTTAACAACCTTGGCAGTTTTCTTACAATACCGCTTTGCAACCAAATCCTCTCATCTATCATTTCATCTAGACAACATATAACCACTAAATCAAACTTCAGGTGCAAGTATCTCTCGATATATCTATGAAACTGGCGTAACAAATAGTCATATATCAAAATATGTGAGTACAGTCTACAGTGACCCTTATATTTCTTAACGATTGATAAAAAGTCATTAAAATAATTAACCGACAACACATAAAGGATGAAAATGCAGCTTGTGGTTTTTTCGCTTATTTCAACTGTAATTTGACGCGAATAGACATATTTTGCAATCATGCAAGTTAAAAATTTAACATTGGTTATAGTACAATTTTCACATATTCTTGCTTTACAAAAATACTCTTTAAAGTAGCACTTTATAAATTTTGGGTAAAAATACAACCAAAAGGCACATTTTTGTGCATCCTGAACTCCAAGTCCACGCATACACAGCAAACAGGACTATCAGACTAAAAACTAACTTAGAGACCAAACTTACTGCAGCTGGGAACAAACAATAGCAACAACATGAACTATATTTTCATTTAAACAATCAAGATTAAAGCATAACGATATGAGACAACGCGTAACATGCTGAATGATATGCCACCTAGTCAACATAAAAAAGAAAACTAGAAGTACATTAAAATAGACCGATAAACCTTGCATTCAATTTTGGTGGATGCCTTGGAAACCGTTCATTTTCTTCAAGTGTTTTGCGTTAAAATGAAACAGTGGTTTAAACGATCAATACGGAGAAGCACTTTCAACATGTCAATCACCAAACATATCGTCGCTATCCAGAGAGGACAGATTTTCAGATAAACCTGACTGTATAAACGAATGGTACACATCTAAATGTTCTACTCTTGTACTTCCATCATTCCATAACCTTCTTGAGAATCTGGCGATATTTCTCTTGTTTGATATGGTGTATTGCCAGCACTGTCACGGCCCTCTGGCGGAATTCGGGCTTTCATTCCAGTGTCAGACATGCATAGTTTTGAGGAATCGAATGTGCCATACGTTTCTATGGCGTGTGGATCTTCACCATGTAAGTGATTTTGTGTAGTGACCGTATGTCCAGAGGAAACCAAACATTTAGGTTTCGTAAAAGAATCCGCATCGCTATTGCCGGCTGGTGTGCGGCCACTTAATGGTAATCGAACTGACAACTTCGATTCATTACCTTGCTTTATTGTGTCTGGCTTCTGGATCTCTTGGTAGATTCTATAAGCATTCTCAAAATTTAAAAAGTGAACATCACCATTTGCTCTTTCAGATTGTTCAGTTTTTACGCCAGCCTTTCTTTGTGAAAATTGACTTGCGCTTTCACTTTTAAAGCTGGTGTTCATTTGTTGCTTATAGCATATTTCCTTTGGCTCTGTATGACTTTTCAGTTTAGTTCTTATACTTTCCATGCAAAACCTACCAGATATGCCTGGTGTAGATATTGTCATGCTCGTATCTGTGAATGAACTATTGCTTTTATCGGAAAACATAAGAATATTGGGTTTCATTAAAACTATGTCGTTCTCTCGCTCGAAGTCGACTGACTGACTGTTTTGATCTTGAAAGCTATAATTATGTTTTTCACGTTCTAACCGAAATTCAACCGATGGGTTTCTGTCTTCATCTGAACAAAGTCGATGAAGGGCCACATTTGATGCTGAGTTCCAAGCTACTGGAGAGTTAAGCCTGCGTTTTGGAACGGTATCGTCATCTTCAAATGCACGGATGCTGATATTATTGAGACGTTGGTGCAATGGCGAGCTATAAATGAAAGCAAAGTTTGTTTCTTTATCTAATGTCATATCAACATGTACTTTCGTCACCGGTTTTTCCCTTCTATGATGTCGTTGTGTTGACATTTCCGATGCATCAGAGTGTTCACCTTATCAAAGTAAGTTGAAATTAATCCAAATTCATTAAAATGGCCTTCAAGAGCAAGGTTTAAAGGTAATCGTAAATTGTCCAGACAGTCTTGGTACTGTTTTTTTCAACTCCGCTATTCTAGCTCTAGCAACATAGTAAAACATTGTTCGTCTTGTTTCTATAGAAGTCCAGTTTCTATCTTTATCGGCAAGAAGTTCCTTTGCTTCTACAATTCATGCGTCGTCAACAGGACAATTTTTAATTACGTTTGCCAGGTTCCCGAGACCAAGCAAACAAAGGTTCTTCTCCACCCCTTTTTACAGGCCATATTCTCCTTAACACATTCTAGTCCACGTTTACCCCACATTAACAAGGTCTGCCTTTCTTTAGCTGTTGGCGTCTTTTCAAAGCTATACAGCCTTACTTGAACTTCGTTATAAAACATGACCAAAAGTTCACGGCAAAGACCAATATGGACTGCCTTACAACGAGCAGCTCTGAGCATATCTTCGCTTTCTTTGAAACGTCCTGCAATAGCATTTGCATTTGCTAACCGGCCAAAATAAACAACATCTGTAAGCAGCGTATTACTTGTCTCGCTTGTGAGACTTTTCATTTTTATGAATACGTTTCCTTCACCCAGACCTTTATCAAATGTTATAGCTATCGCATCGATTTCTGCGCCAATAACTGCTACACATTTGTCAGCAAGAATTTGTCTCCGATATTCATTACTTTCATTTTGCATTTGTTTTATAAACTTGTCACTTAATTTGCCTAATGCAAGCCGAGGATTAGTGAACCGTGCATCATCCACCATCGTTTTAAGATTATCAACCATTTTGCTTAGAAATGGCCTTTGACCTGATGTCGATTTGTGTACATGCGCCATGGTTTTAGCCGTAACAAGTTTAAAAGGTGAAAAATTAAGTTTTGCTGCTAGTCTTTTATAGCCACATCCTTCAAGAACCAATAAAAAGTCCTGTAAGCAAATAGTTCGTAGCAGGTTGGTTATTAACAGTTCTGATACATATTCTTTGTTATTTGTTAGTGCTAAATGGTAGATAATCTGGTGAACACGTTCGAATCGAGGGTATTTTCTACGAAGCGTTGAGGACACAACCAAAGGGTTGATTTGTAGAATTACCTCCTCCTTGCACAAATACAGTGACTGGACTTCAGCTTCAGTCATTGATTGGCTTCCAGATACAAACATACTGCAGTGGGTTGTAGTTACTGGAGGGTCTGGAAAATAACACGTTCAATTTATTGTCTAAGCAAAGCACAGTGGTATCTTAGCTATAAAGACATCTAAATTGCACGTGTTTATATCATTTTATTTTTAAATAACATTATATTATATCATAACATAATGACGTAAGTATTATGTTCAGGTATATAAGTGTTTGTAAAGATGTGACATTAAAGTGATAATGAGAAAACTTTTTGAGGATAGGTCTTACATTTTGGAGCATCAAATCATATCTGACATTTGGCAGTACATAAAACGAGTGTGGTAATTTTAAGTATGGCCCCGATATCACTACAATAATACTAGATATAATTTTACAAATATTGCAAAGTTTAGTTTTTGTACCAAAGATTCATTAACTTATTTGAATGATGATATTTTCAAATAAACATTAAGGTATATTTTTTTATTATTTAAACATTGATCTTTATCGTGCAATATTTCCTTAACGTAAATAATAAAAATGGCCGCAAAGAAATATACATTACATTAAATTACTGTGAATTTATTTTTAGTTTATCAACTATTTTCAGTTAGTTGTAATGACTGCCCCCACCACTGAGTTTAAATATACGTATTTAAATCAGTACCTGTATTCGTAAATGTATCCAATTAGAACATCACTGTTCTTAAAATTTTCTGTCAGAGATTCATGTCAAAAGCGTTCATATCATTCACTTGTAATGAAAATCCCAAAACGAAACTGGTTTTATGACGCAGTAGTGTCCGTTTCTATTATTTATCACATAGCCATGCAGGTAAATTTGCCTAACCAATAAGACAGACAAAATCTAGAACCCAAGATTTTGTTTCGTCAAATATTTTACTTTTCTTCCGCCGAATGGAAACTTAAAACAATACCACCGGAAAGCAAATGGCACTATTTACCATCAAGTGAAAGCATTGCCAAGTGTCTAAGGAACTTAATAAGTATCCAAGTGCTTTTTAAGAAATATAATCACAGAGAGAGAAAAGTGATTGAGACAGAGAGGGTGAGAGAGAAAACAAGAGCGAGTGAGAGCGAAATAAAGAGAGAGAGAGAGAGAGAGAGAGAGAGAGAGAGAGAGAGGGGGGGGGGGGAGTTTTGTCTTGGAAAATTTGCAAAATCGCAGCGAATCGTTATACTTTATGAACGCATGAAAAATAAGAATCACGCCTTATATCTACATTTCCCCTGTTCGTTACTTTATTTGTTATGTTTATGATTATTTTGATTGTATTCATTTCGCTCTTATCAAGAAAATTATCTAGAATTTCAATCTCGTTTTTTAATACGCATGACCCAGGTCTTTCTTTAGAAACCACGCTTGCAGAGGTCACAAAGAATCGGCTTGTTAATGCAAAATGATGGCAAACTTTATCGTTCAGAAAATCAAGAGAGTATGTAAATAAGTTAAAATGATTTGAAGGTTTATTCGGAACTGCGACAGACTTGGAAAATCAAAACACTATAGGAGAAATCTAAATACGATAAAAAAAGATTCTATATTTCAATAACTTAAAACACAAAACAAAAACCTCAAGTATATGAACTTATTTATGTAATTTCAAACATGTTTTCCCTAAAACTAATTTATGTTCGAAATTATACCTTGTCCCATGGCATAGTGTACTTCGTATATTAAACATTATCAGTTTATGTATTTAAATGAAACTAGGAGTCTTAAATAGTGATAAACATTTAGTTTCTGAAAAGCAATACAAAAGTACGAAATGATAATTGAATATTGAACACCACCCAGGTTACAAAAGCGCTTTTGGTTGGATTGTTTTATAGATAAATGTTAAACCGCTTAGAAGCTGAACATACTCGCTTTGTGTTTTTTACATACGCTCACTTTGAATATCATTTAAAACATTAATGTTTATTGATTTGAAAAGAAAATTTTATATTCTTAACATATATTTTGTTGTATGCCCTTAGAAATATGAATGCGGAAACGAAACACATGCATCAGTGGCGGTATTCTTCAGTCATTTCGTAGTTTAAGTAAATTTCCTATCGTTTTCATAGTCAAATTACAATAAAAGTATTAGTGTTTTAACGTAAGGGTATGTTTAGTTTTAATTATTAAAAATTGATTATTTCAGATATAGTCAAGTTATGCTATATGATAAGAGAGATACATAAGTTAGAAAAATGATTTAAAGCTGCACTCTCACAAATGAACAGTTTTGACATTTTTTTCTCAGAATCAGCTCATTTTGGCAACAATGCCTTCAATTCAGTCATATAAGATAACTCACAATATAACAAATCTCAATTGTTTGCTAATCTGTCGAAAAAATTTTTTTTATTGTTTAAGCGTTAGTACCGCTTTTAGCCATAATAATTTTTGAACGAACGTATGAAAAACTGCGATCTGATATTTTGTCAGCAGTCTTATATCACTGGAAATAAAATATGAAGGCAAAATTTGTCTCATTCCAACACAAAAAATAAATATGTTGTCAAATCATTTCTTTAACTTATAAAAATTTCCAAACTTTTTCATAGTCAAATTATAATAAAAGTAATAGTGTTTTTACGTAAAGCTATGTATTTTGTTTAATTATTGAAGTTACTGATTATTTCAGACATAGTTAAGGTATTTTATTATATGATCAAGAAAGATACGTAAGTTAGAAAAATGACTTAAATTAGAAAATGACTTAAAGGGGCTAGACACTAACTGGTCCCAAAATCGGCAAATATTGTATTTCCTCAAAACTATCCTTGAGTGGCCAATGCGAGAAAGTAGGAGTTATACATTATTTTACATGTTTATAATAATAAACGCAACAATCATATTACTGTTTCATCTGTGTTTCCTCGTTTAAAAAAGCGCATAATGGTTTTCCAGTTTAATTATATCTGTTTATGAGTACAGATAAATATACCGGCGCTATTTTTAAACTTACTAAGATTTTGACAATTTTCGTTTTTTCATGCAATTCTATAATCTGGTGTCTAGCCCCTTTCAGATGCTTTATGAATCCCGGCATATCAATGTTCATGTAAGATGTAGATTCTGATTAAGTATAGTTGTATGTAGTATAAATATCAGCAAAGATAGATTCACGCTACTTTAACTAGTTAAAAACATCCAAAATAATGAAAAAAGTGTCTTTTGCTTTTGTGTGTTTAACTCTTATACCAAGTATTCTTTGACTTGGATTGTAAAACAAAGAGAACAACCTTATGGACATAGTGTTCTAACTAAAGCAAGAAGTTGCAGCAGCACATAAGAAATAGAAACCCTTACGATAGAAAATGTACGCCAAGAGATTTCAATTCAGGATCTTCAACATAAAATAGGAATATTAGAGCACAAACATGCAGCCGACAAGATGGAACTTCAAAAGCTCATTCACGTGATGATAAGGACGATGACTCAAACCCTTCAGGGGATAACATCAACCATGATGCTCCAACTACGCTGAAACTTCCGCCATGGCTGCTGTCACGTCAACGCCTGGCTGTTGGCAACGCTGCAATTTCCGTGTACTTGTCTCAGTCGAAACAGCACATGACGAACGAAGCAATCAAGTTTGACAGAATTCTACTCAATGACGGAAATGTCTACAACACTTTCACTGGCGCGTTTACGGCGCCGCTTTCTGGCATTTACCTCTTCACTTATCACTTTGATTCCACGACATCGACGTTCGTTCGTCTCGTTCGTCTCGTCGTTAACGGCGTAAATGAAGTCGACGCCGTAGCCAATCCGCACGTGGTTTCCGGTCCGCGACAGGCACAGTCCATGGGCGGAAACACGTGCATCATTCACGTGAGTCACGGCCAGGCGGTCCAGATACAAGTGTATGAGATTCCGGACACCACAATCGACTCGAGTGACAATTTTCACTTTCTACGTTTTCTGGCGTCTTGCTGTATTAATATATGTCAATAACATTATGGCTCATGTAAATTAGTATGTTCTGATTTGTAAACAAAAGGTTAATAAATACATTTTCGTGTTTTCGTTTTACTTGGGGTTTTATTACGTTCTTATCATGACAAAATTAAACTTTTATCCAACATTTTGGTGAAATAAAACTAGTGTTTTACATCAATTTTGCATATTTTTGTTGCAATAACCATAATAATAGAAAACATACTGTGTTTGTTCCCTACACCGAAGGGCACCGATCTACAACCCCCCCCCCCCCACCCGACCGCACCAACACTTTTACCAAATTTCGGTTCGCGTGTCAAAAGCTTAATGCCCCTAAGTTACCCCCTCCCCTCTCTAACGTCAAATACTGTCCCCGCCGCTGCTTGTTGCTACGTGATACTGTTAATATGAAGTAGCGATTTGATTAACTCAATAAACGATTTGTTTATATAACCATTGATGTTTGAATGACGACAAAACAAATAATGCCAGCATTAAGAGCCTTCCAATTTATAGAGAAGATCATATAAATGAAATCGTTTCAAATTTCCATTTGTTAATTAGTTTTAAGGTAAATTATTTCGTATGAGCAAAACAGCGAAACAGTAAAACATGTATTCTTTGTAGCAAGTTTTGGCGTAATCAGGAATAAAGCAAATTTTAAGAAGGGATTAAAGAATTTTTGAAACTTTGTTTGCAAATTACGAAATAAATATTTCGACAATATGAATATGTTTTCATGTCAAAATGTTCCAGACTATCATAAAAAAAGGTAAATCAAAAGGTCGGACTAAAGAGACAACATTTGAGCATATATCAACACCTTTTAAAGGGTTCCAGCCGTCAGTATCTTAGTTTTAACATTCCTTTTGAATTGCCACACTTTATTTCGTAATAAAAAAAATCCGTAAAAAATCCTTTTTACAAACCATGAACGAGTCCCCACGAACAGCTACTAAACATAACAAAGTCATTCGCGAAGATTCTTGCAGATATATAAGCAATTAGGGTTGTATGAATTAATTGCTAGATTTTCATCCATTTTTTAAATGGGGAGCGGGGAAGACATTTTATTTTATTTTTATTTTTCTTAGATGACTGTTTCACCGTTGAATATGTGTTCATGCTCTTTCTTATTGAAAAAGGGACACAAAATCACCATCGTAACAATTTCCCTATTTAACCGGTGCATGTTATACAAGTGTATTTGTGTATAACATAATTAACATGTTAAAGTATTCATTAATGCTTTATATGACTTGTTGTTTATTGTTTTTGATGATATTTGAATAATAGTATGTACACATGTGTAAATTGTGTAAAGCTGTATGTCATTATGGTTTGTTTTAGAAGGCCATATTGAAAATATTATGTTTTATAGTTGACACTGTAATTATGTCATAATGTGTAACCTTCTTAAAATAAAGATGTTGTTGTAATTATTATTATTATTATTATTATTATTATTATTATTATTATTATTATTTGTATTTTTGTTATTATTATTATTATTATTATTATTATTATTATTATTATTATTATTATTATTATTATTATTATTATTATTATTATTATTATTATTATCATCATCATCATCATCATTATCAGCATCATCATCATTATTATTATTGTTATTTTTTTATGATTATTATATTATTATTATTATTATTATTATTATTATTATTATTAGTAGTAGTAGTAGTAGTAGTAGTAGTAGTAGTAGTAGTAGTAGTAGTAGTAGTATTGTAATTATTTTGATCATTATTATTATTATTATTATTATTATTATCATTATTATTATTATTATTATTATTATTATTATTATTATTATTATTTGTATTTTTATTATTATTATTATTATTATTATTATTATTATTATTATTATTATTATTATTATCAGCATCATCAGCATCATCATCATTATTATTAAATAATTATTATTATTATTAAAATATTTTATGATGATTATTATTATTATTATTATTATTATTATTATTATTATTATTATTATTATTATTATTATTATTATCATCATTATTATTATACTTCGACAACAAACGCCGTTCCTGGAAAGTATAACAGCGATACGCAAATACAGACCCTACGTCAAAGAAAAGAGAATATGCGGGGGTGACGGGTGGGGGGGGGGGTGAAAATCTACCAATTGATTTATAATCGCCTTACTAGATGAGATTTTTTATGATTTTAAGACTGATTCTACATGTAGTCAAAACAAAACGGGAAACAATACAGAAACAATTGTTGTTTTTTTACAATCAATATGGATAGTTGATGAAATATAATCAGCGAATTCCAGGCGCCGTACGCTATCCATAATGTATAACATGTTCGCTGTGACAGTGCTAGAACCACTTGCCATGCGATAATTGTTTTACTATGTAAACGGATATACGCCGCGGTAAGTGATTTTACTGAAACATTTTTATTTCAGCTTCCTATTTCCAAGCAAGAATGACCGAGAAAGACCAATGTGCATTTTGTAGTACTTAAAAATACAAATGGCGTCAAGAGTATTATCTTATTGTAAATTTCAATAGAGAAGATGGCCGATATTTGTAAAACAGCTTTTGATAGTTATTTGATTATTTCTGACATACTTTTTTGTCATTCATTTTATTTAAAATACACACTTCGACGTAATAAAAACGTATACACCGTATTAAATTGACAATAGAATTTTCAGAGTTAGTAAACAACTTGCGGTGTTTAATGAATACCGACCCAGCTGGAAAGCTAGTTCGCATTGATTGACAATTGAACCAAAAAGTATATTAAAGGGACTAGACACCAGATGGTACCAAATTCGGCAAATACAGTATTTTATCAAAACAAGCTTAGAAGTGTCAATACTGGATAGTATGTGACCGATTAAACCTGATTTTACATGATTTAAAGAATGTTGTCTCATACGCTGTCTAAGCTGAGTTTCCACTTTTAAAAATAGCACGGAACGGTGTTTTCTCCAGCACCTTGCATGGCACGTGACGGTTTCAAAACCTCCGCAAACTAACCTGTCAAGCGTTTAGACAATGAACTATCATTTTCAGCAGTTGTTAAAAATCCCTTTCAAAGGTTTTCATCGACCAATACCATCACTTGTATTTACCTGTCGGGCTCTGTGTCCACGTTAATTCGCAGCAGTTTTTTCTTATTCCTTGCATATACGTCCTTTTTGGGAGGCCATGTTGGGTGTATATTTAGCATGAGCAAGTCATATGATGAGTGTCTATAAATAAAACGAAGTTATTTTAAAACTAACTGGTTAGATATACCCAGTAATTTTTGAATTGGAAAAATACGCAAAAAACTACGAAAAGTGAATTTGCCATAAGTGATGTGCACGTGGTACATGTATATCAGTAAGTAACATTCAATACGTTGCACTCAACAATAACAATTATATGTAAGCGTTTGCCTTTTTGTTTTTGACTTGCAAATGTATCATCTGGTGTCTAGTCCCTTAAAGAAATAAGAAGGGCGATAAGCACTTTTGGCTGATTAACTACGGTGTTTCTACTTTGATAAGTACACGTGTAAAGTTCTATTTTATATTTTGCGTGTTGACGTAATAAACTCGTCAATTTTCTATAGCTTTAATTGGGAATGTCAATTTACATAAAATTCTAAACCTATTTACAGTTCCAAATCTCAACGCTGCAGCATCTCCTTTGTATGGACTGTCGAAACTCGCTATTTCGAACTCTGTTTTCTCGATATTTCGGTTATGTCGAACATTTTCGAATATTTTGGGTTCAGTTAGACATGTTCTGGTTTTCGGTAATTTCCAACGATTTCGATTTGCGAGTTTTGACCGTATTTGAAAAGATTATTGAACAGAACACACTTGATCAAAGTGCCTTTTTTCGCGCATTTCAAGCACTTGATAATGCTGGAGCTATTTAAAGCTGAAAATCTCAAAGCTGCAGCAGCGTTTCTATTGTCCGTATTTGAAAAGACTTCAAAACAGCTTTCGATTAAAGGAAGACTATTCAATGTTTACAGAATCCACCTTATAAAAGTGCTTTCTTTTCGCACATTACAAGTACTTAAAGCCCACAAATGCGACGCGTCACATCCGCCATCAACATTGTTCCTGGTCGGACTTTTTCCTTGTCTGGCAGCGAACGTGGTGAAAGACACTAAATCAATCAATTCCTGCACATCTTTGACTCTGGTTGAAATTCAATACAAATGTCAATCGTGAACGATTCATATTACCTTTCCCTTATTGCCTGTTCCATTTAATTTATGAAACGTTGTTGTGGGATACATTGCTTTGTTGTTGGTTGTTGTGATGCATATTTAATAGCGAGGTAAATGCATCATGTCACTTAAAATTCAATAATGTATTAGTTTTCATTTCTAAGGGATTTACACTGGTGTTCGAGATATAAAATATAAGGTATTTATGACAAGAATAACTATATTTATATATATCTTTGTGTTTTTCTAGGAATTAATGTGTATGGTGATATAGGATTCATTTGGCAATAGTATCTTTAAATATATGCATATATATTTCTTTTTGTTTTGGCCATAAATACCTAAATACAGTCGAACTTCGATGACTCGAATTACCGGCGAAGATACCTCGAGCCTCCAAATATTCGAGCCAAGCGGGAATGCTTACCTTCAGTATATAGAAATCGGTCCTTAACATCCACTTCAAGCCAACGAGGAATTCGAGCCAAGCAATTTCGAGCCAAAGGGGTTCAACAGTATATTAATAGTTTGTATATTTGAAAATAAAATTAAGAAATTATGTGTGTAGTGAAATATGATTTCTGTTTTATGGAGTTTTATTAATTATTACAAGCCATTTGATACTGTTATCACAAACCATAACCACACAAGAGTTTTATTTCTCAGTCCAGCTATGATCATGGATATTATTAATAATAACAAAATTGATTAAATATTAAACTCACAGCGATATCTCGAGATTCATTAATAAATCATAAATCATTCATGACAATATGAAATTGATATTTCCAGCGTGAACCCGGGTTCCGGCTATATATGATGACAGAAAGCAATAAGCCTTTTGAGCCCGTGGGACTAGCCTGCTAATGGATGGTTTGAAGAAGGGCAAATCAAAGGTTTAAAATCAATTTGCTTGCTACGAACACACTTTAAGCAATGAAAATAAAAACAAAACATTTTTGAATATGAAAAATAATATGTTTTTACAAATCGGTGTAGAATTAATACCAAAGCAAATTGAAATTCCTCTCATTTCATAAATGTGTTGAAAAAAATAACTGAACATTTGAAAATGACTTGGATATTTATTGTTTAAAACAAAAAGTGGCGTCATATTCAGTTTTCATTAATTCTACAAGGCATTATGTCAGCTGTGGAAATATCGTGTTAATAATGTTACTAATCAATGAACATGCCTTACGATGAAGAGACGAGTACAGTTGCCGATGGAAGGAAGGGGATTATTTCGTCTACATCACAGAATGAGAACAGTCATGTGACTGCAAATAAGTTTCGACTGAAGGTAGATAAACCGTCCACATCACAGGAGATGAACGGTCACGTGACTGTAAGCCAAGATGGACAGAAGGTAGAGACACCGTCCACATCACAGATAGGGGACGGTCACGTGTCTGCAAACCAATATGAACAGAAAACAGACACATTGTCCACATCACAGAAGATGAACGGTCATGTGGCTACAAACCAAGATGGGCAGAAGGTAGAGACACCGACCACATCACAAACAGGGGACGGTCACGTGACTGCATACCAATATGAACAGAAAACAGGCACATTGTCCACATCACAGAAGATGAACGGTCATGTGACTATAAACCAATTTGGATTGAAAGTTGCGACACCGTCCACATCGAAGATAGGGTACGATCATCCGGGTAACAGTAAACTTGATCAGCGGTATGTAAATCCCTCTACGTCACGTGGGGAACTTGATCACGATTCTTCAGGCAAAGAGGGGCAAACGAAGCAAGCACCATCTACACCACAGGTTAGTTGAATGTATGAAATGAACATTTTGCATATTTAATGATGGTACAGTCGAGCCCCGTTGGCTCGAACTCGCTAGGCTCGAATTACTCGATGGCTCGAGGTATTCTTGCTGGTCCCTGGGAGTTCGAGCCAACGGGGTTCGACTGTATTCCTTATGCGATTATTGTAGATCATGTACGATTAAGGTTGCCTATAATCGATTGAATGATCCCTGAGACGATTATCAGTCTACATGTATGTTTTGGTTTGTATATTAATGTACGCAACGGTGTTGCCTGTAAACAGTGATTGAAATCACACAAATCACACTTTTCTTCTTTTTTTGCTCAGCATAACGATTAACGGGGCAGTCAGAACTCCTCGGCAATTTTCGATCGAAAACAACCTCGGATGTATGCCGGAACATCAGTAGTATTTTAAACTTGTAAATAATAGTATTTAAATTCATTAAAGTGTATTTTGTATATCTTAGTTCAAACTGATTGCCAGTGAAGTGAATTATTGAATAAATAATTAAGATTCCCAAGAGTAAAGTCATTATGTTTAACTGCTAAACTGAAACTACTAGGCGGTTTTCTTTCAGCGCAACTTTCTGACATTGCAAACCGTTCATATACATCCGAGGTTGATTTCGATGGAAAATGGCCGAGGTGTACCAAATGCCAGATTTCTACTGTTTACAGACTCTAACGATTGCGATCGGTAAACTCCGTAGCTATACGATAAATAAGCCAATATCCGATTAAACCGATATCGAGTTGTACGCAGTAGTTCATTCGGAACTCCTCGGCCATTTTCAATCAAAAACAACCTCGGCTGTGCAGGGACGGTTTACAATGTCAGAAATATAAACATTTAACTACACTACATGTAGATCGCGTACTGAGTTCAATTAAACAGATTAATTTAATTACGTTACTCTTAGGAATCTTAATTATTCATGCATTTAAACACTTAAACTTAGATTTACAACATACACATTAAAACACTACACTTAATTAATACTATTATTGAATTGTTTACAAACTACTTCTACTGATGTACCAGCATACATCCGAGGTTGTTTTCGATCGAACAATGGCCGAGGTGTTCCAGATGGCATTAGTTCTGAAATTGCGAGTATCCAAAGTGAAATTAAAAGCAAGAAATGACAAGTTGCAGTTCGTCATTGTTCATCGTTAATTGTATACATAGGTCTGTAAAAGTTTAATTTCTGTCCGAATTTGTATATTTAAAATTGTTTTAATTTGTTTCACTTTTTGTAAGTACGTTTTTAATTCGAAACTCCATTAATACTTAAACAGATTTCAGCCGATTTGCAATAAACTCGTAAGGCCGCTTTTCCACGCTCGTGTAAACGCGTGATCGTCGCAGTACGTATGAAGCGTAATGTAGAAAAATATGGCACGCAAATAAACGTAGTATTCGAAATAGACCCACACTGTCACCATTTTTACCATAGTCAGTGCTTAATCATACGATCTTGGTGAAACGTAACTTAGTGCAGGAACATAATAATTATGCAACGGCATTTAAACTCATCTTGAAGAAAGGTACGTAGTCGGGAAGAACCACCAACGTTTTGAACTTCGAAAAGTTCGCCACCTAGTCATGATGAGCCGGTATAGGCAGCCCGCAGAGCACTCATTTAGCTCTCGGCCGATGCATAAAGTCACAGAAAAGCTTTGAGGCCTGGAGCTGGAGGAATTCTATAAGCGTTGCGTCCCTTGAAGTTATATATATCTACGTTACTCCTTGCCAAACTTTACACATCAATTTTAAAATTATTTTGTGTTTTTCTTAACAAAATGAGCACCACACTTCTGATAGAAACGGTTCAACTTAGAATAATTGCATTCGCACATAATTGAAGAAATTAGCTCATTTCAAGACAAAAAAGTGGTCAAAACGGTGCAGCTTTAAAATAAACATTGGAACTTGTCACAACCTCAATATTGTTCAGTCTTGCAGAAAAATGGCCAAAAGCAATACTTCAAGTCATATGTAGATATATAATCGTTAATAAATGACAGGTTCGATACAACGCGGTTATTCAATTTTCTAATAATATTAGACTTTTTGATTTTAATATAATTTGCCAATTAAAAATATTGCACATATTTTTGGAATGAAATGTCAGTTGTCAGATTTTGAGTGTAGAAATTGCACTTGCCAAGAGTCAAAATATATTATGAAATGAATCTTCGAGTCTTGTACAATGATCAAACAATACTAATCACATGCACTAAAGACATGCAGCACACACGCTTAAAACTTTAAGAGAAAAAATGGGGATCATAAATAAACGCATAATCGTATATTCGAACCCTCAGATTGATATTAAGATAACATTGATATATAATATACGATGTCTAGATATCTAGTTAATATATCAAAATATTTATTTCGATTGTGAAGACAACTTAACTTTAGCTCGGATGAAAGGCGGAAACTTTTTCAATAAACCACTCTCACATGTGGCCTGCCCCCCCCCCCCCCCCCCCCCCCCTTCAAATCGTCCAAGTTTACTTTTTATTTCAATATAAGAGAAGAAAAAAACATTCGCATAGAAGTGCACCATTTCGGGCTATGAATGGTAAATAATCATGGGGAAGTACCTGCTCACCCCTACCAACACTTTAAACCAAATAAATTTCGGTTCTGCAGATCGGGCGTTAGTCTAAAGGTAATGCACCTAAGTTATGTATGCCCCCTCTTTCGTCAAATTTTGGATCCGATTAGGGCGCTGGATTTGTTTAACTGATTACTTATATTTTTATATAAAGTGCGATAACTCCGCCCCCTTAGATTATTTATTCACGAAGAAATTATTTATTAAACTCTTACCTTAAACCATACGAACAAGCAGTTCTAAAAAATTATGTACATGAACATTCGCACATCTATCTACATTGACATATTAATGCACCAATCAATCGTTACCAGGGAATAGCGGGGAATTTGAATTTCGGCCCAGCCAAGCCCGGATAAAATCCCCGCCCTGTGGAGACGAACTGTTGATAAAATCTCCCCCACCCCAGGGATCCTAGGTAAGGCCCGTGTCCCCGCTATATTTGGCGCCAAGACAAAACCACCGCATTCACCCGGCATTGCAGGGCCACCTGGAAGGTGAAAACACAGCCCATTTTCCCGGCTATCCCGGTATACCCCCGGACCTCGGGGGGCGTGGTTACAATTGACTGGTGCACAAATGCAAGACAAAACATTACTGTTTAGTTCACATTCTGATGTTGTTAAAAAAACTAAAAAATAACAATCAGTTGGAATTCTTTCTCGTAAACCAGAGCGATGATGCTGATTTATTTACCTTTGTCAAACCCGCTCTGATGAACGAGAATGTTGAACTTGGGTGTACAAATAAATAATCATCGATCCCAATATTGATAATTTATAGCAACAAACATGTATGTCAGCCCGTCATAAGTTGATACTTATTTGAAATATAACCCTATGGATCAAATAAAAGTCGGCTAGCAAATATTTGCTAAATCCAATAACGATATTGGAGAATTTGAACTAAGGATGTGAAACCATGTTTGAACAATGTGTGGCTGAGTAAACTGACATTCAAGTATTAATATAGACCTTTAAAAGTTTGATTAATTAATCCATACATTAATACGACATTTCGACTCCATTATTGCTCTGCATTTGAAGGATATACGGTGCTCTATAAGATATTACTTTTGATATTTAAGAAAAGGCACATCAGTGGTATGTTTTAAGTGTTTAAACTTCGAATTTTGATATTCATGAAAAGGCACTGGTATGTTTAAAAGTGTTTAAACTTCCAATAAAATTATGTTTATTCATATAAATCATGATTCTTTACTTTAAAGCTTAGTAAGAGTTTAAATAGTTATCATAGGTTGTATGCGGTAAATCATTTTTTTTAATTGATACTGGATAAGAGTTTACAATTTAATTTCAAGTATTTCAAATTGCAATCTTTTCATAAAACATTTAAGCGTAGGACAATAGTGACTAGTGAACGTTTCTTGTGTGTGTGTTTTTCTGGATATTAATACAAAAAGGATAATATTTGATATTTAGTAATTTAAGATGGAAGTTGTTCCGGTCAGCCTTTGGAATGGCTTAAATGGTTTGACTCACAAATTGTATGTTGGCAACGACTTTTTATAAATTTTGTTAAATTTGAGTTACAGTCGAACCCCGTTGGGTCCAAATCGCTTGGCTTGAATTCTTCGTTGACTCGAAATGGATGTTAAGGACCGATTTTTATATGCTGAAGGTGAGCATTCCCGCTGGCTCGAATTTTCCGAGGCTCGATGTATTTTCACCGGTCCCTGAGAGTTCGAGCCAACGGGTTTCGACTGTAACTCAATTTCAACAAAATTGCAAACCATACATTACTTAAATTTATTAACAAACACCAACACTTTACTGACTTTTTTAAAATAATTTTGTAAATCCGAGCCTAAAATGTTGAAATATGAATATCGTTACTTACGCTTTTCGGCAAAATAAAGCATTTTTGCTCAATTTACAAAAGCTTTAATTTGAAAAAAGAGTGAACGATTGCTTTTAATTGCGAAATTGTTTAGTTTTAATTATACCTTTTATATTAACCAAGAAAATGTAAAATTGCGATAGCTTCGAGAATATCGGATGTCAAATGTGGCTTTAAATCAATATTTAATCCTTTTTCCTTCTCAATATTAATTAAGATGTGTACACTTGTATTGACAAGAGCGGGTTGCTAGTAAATAATAAAGATCTTTTCTGCGACCCCCGGGGTATTCACTCGACTTTATTAATAAGACCGAGCTGTTGTTACAAGTTCTGAATTGTGTTTTAATGCCACCAAAGTATTGTACTTGTCAAAGAAAGGCTGAATAAAAGCCTTTCGTTGTTGTATTGATATTTCAATATTTTTAAATGTCTCTTTTCTGAAAACTTTGGACCAAAAAGTCTTTGCAATGTCAGTTTATTGATACATTTACTTCGATTGAATAATATTGCAATATCGTTTTGATTCGCGTTTGATTGAAGATTTGTTACATTCAAGTTTGATTGTGGAAATATACTGAATTAACTTTGAAAACATTATTTACTCGCAATCTTTTAAGGCACTCGGGTTCGCACAAGGATCAAAAACGAATATGTTTTCAGCGTCGTGTAGTGTTTGAGTAAGGATTAAGTATGATTTAGTTAAATGCACCCGTTTAAAGCCAAGTGATTATGATTTCGCTTAACATAAGATGCATATATTTACTTGAAATTTAATGAAATACTCGTTCTGAACAAACGGAATTTATGTCTCCACGTTATTTCAGTTCGGATTATTTAGATTACCGAAACAAATACTTAAAACATTGTTTCTGTTAATCGATCTCTTATGAAAGAAATCATAAGATATTGTATTATTTTACTATCGTTAATAAAAAGGAAATACTTATTGATATTAAGTAAATGGTTGCTTAATGTATGAATCTTTGAAATATTTTGGTTCGATTCATTTTCAGACACGCACGGTTAAGTCTGTTGTGAAGCGTCATTTACATCGCGTCTTTTAATAAACTCTTAAGGCGTGGGTCGAGCGGACATTTCTTGTGTGTGTGTGTGTTTCTTGGATATTAATACAAAAAATAATGATATTTAACTAAGTATTTCAAGTTGAAAGTTCTTCCTGTCCGCCTTAGGAATGGCTTAAATGGATTCACTCACAAATTGTATGTTGGCAACGATTCTTTGTACATTGTGTTTAGATTGAGCTATTTTTCTTAATTTATGAATAAACACCAACACTTTACTGACAGTTTGTTTATTAAACATAGGTTTTTTAATCCGAGCCTTAGATAATCAAATTTTAATATCGTTACTAACGCTTTTCGACAAAACAGCGTATTTTCGCTCAAATTAAAACATAACAAAACTGTAATTTGAAAAAAATGTGAACGATTCCCTTTAAAGCTCCACTCTCACTGATTGACCATTTTGACCATTTTGACCATTTTTTTGTCTGGGAATGGTCCAATATTTGGCGTAAATATCTGGAAACCAGTCTAAAACACAGGCCCCGATTTCTCGAAACTTCTTAAGTCCCTTATAACAGGATTAAGCTAAGCTCACTATTTTTGGTGTTCAATAAATAGCATGAAATTAGCTTTTTTAAGAGTTTTTATACTTTAGATAGGAATTATCATTATGATAATCACAATTAACCATTTTCCATTTATCAAAAATCAATTTAAGTATATATTTTGGCTTATTGAAATAAGCTACTTAAGCCTATTAAGCTTAAAAGTTTCGAGAAATTCTGGCCTGGTAACATAATATCAGATAGAAGTTCTTAACAATTACATTAGAAAATTAAAGTTTAATGGCTAAAAGCGCTACTTACGTTTAAGAAAAATGTGTTTTTGGCATATCAAATTTCGAACGTAAATATGAAAAACTGCGATATGATATTTTGTAAGCAGTCTTTTATTACTGGTTGCAATAACATTACGCAACATTTGGTTCATTATAAGAGAAAATAAAACAGTTGAAAAAAAGGTCAATCTATTAGAGTGCAGTTTTAAATGTGAAAGTGTTTAGTTTTAATTACACCTTTTTTATTTACCAAGAAAATGTAAAATTGCGAAAGCTTCCAGAATATCTGGGGTCAAATGTGGTTTTAAATCAATATTAAATCCTTTTTCCATCTCAATATTAATTAAGATATGTTCACTTGTATTGACAAGCGCGGGTTGCTAATAAATAATAAAGGTCTTTTCTGCGACCCCCGGGGTATTCACTCGACTTTATTAATAAGACCGAGCTGTTGTTACAAGTTCTGAATTGTGTTTTAATGCCACCAAAGTATTGTACTTGTTACAGAAAGGCTGAATAATAGCCATTCGTTGTTGTATTGATATTTCAATATTTTTAAAAAAAAAATGTTGAAAACTTTGGACCAGAAAGTCTTTGCAATGCCAGTTTATTGATACATTTACTTCGATTGAAATACTATTGCAATATCGTTTTGATTCACTTTTGATTGAAGTTCTGTTACATTCTAGTTTGATTGTGGAAATATATTGAATTAACTTCAAAAACATTATTTACTCGCAATCTTTTAAGGCACTCAGGTTCGCACAAGGATCAAAAACAAATATGTTTTAAACGGAGTGCAATGATTGAGTAAGGATTAAGTATGATTTAGTTAAATGCACCCGTTTTAAGCCAAGTGATTATGATTTCGCTTAAGTTAAGATGCATATATTAACTTTAAATTTAATGAAATACTCGTTCTGAACAAACGAAATTGATATCTCCACGATTGATGTTATTTTTCGATTCTTTTTCAGACACGCACGTTTAAGTCTGTTGTGAAGCGACATTTCTTAAAGGACAAACTATTCACACTTGTGTCCGATCTCCTTGGATCTATAGAGGAAGAAAAGCGTGCCCAGATTGACTTGCTAGAATCTTTTCACAGTGCCATAGAAACGACATCTACCGTCAAGGCTTATGCGAAGAATGGCTTCACCGACCCAATACCGAAAGATTCAGTGAAAAGGGTATCCTTTACACCAAGAAGAAGGCGGCGGCAGTCAGATGCGTCCCTTGTTGACAGAATATTTGAATCAAGACGGAATTCAGTTTCCATAGCAGAGGGGACAATTGACAATTCAGTTCAAGCTGCAAAGTGTTCAAATGATGTTGTAGTTGGATACCAAGAGATAGACATTCGTGACATTCGCTTTGGTGAACATGATAGAACTGAAAAGAGATTGAATGATTATTGCAAATCTGGTTTACCAAAATGCACGCCATCGCCACACGAAATCAGTAACAGAAATAAAAATTACCATCGCGCAAAAATGAGACCAACATCCGACAGTCACGAAAGCGACAAAGATCCTGGTTTTGAGAAACGCCATCGTTCACAAAGTCTACCGGCATGTAGAAATGACAAACTTATTGTGTTGTTGCAAAACAGTTTTGATGAAGATAAAACCGAGATGGATCATCTTGTGCTTGATTCAATTCTAAAAGCAGCTGATGCGGTGGATAGGGATACATATCCGAATACGCAAAGTGTCGAAGATGAGGAAAACGAATGTGAAACTACGAAAGAAGGTGATGATATAGAGTATAGACCCAATGATAACCCTAGAACGGTGAATGGTGAGCATGAACGAACGGAATCCGTTGACGACGAGTTTTACGACAATAATGAAGTTGTTGTCGAAACATATAGGAAAGATTCTAGTGATATCTCAGTAAAATGTACAATTCATAATGAGAATCCTGAATTTGAAAATAATGAGGATAAATCTTATGGCAGAGCTCATGTTGTGGGTAAAATTCTGACTAGTAATCCCTATTCCAGTCTTAATGATTCTCATGAGCATGGGGATAATTCTCATGAAGATATGAACGGTGAAAGTAAACCAAATAATGACTTGGAAGACTTGGAACGAGACCAGAACCATGAGCCAGAATGGTATGCCTTTTCCGAAAAACTGGAAAATGTTTGCCAAACTCAGAATAGAAGTGCAAATACCGAAATAAATGATACTAGTAACACCTATAGGCGTAGTTCAAAGGATGACGTTACTTACAATAACAGAGAACATGGGCACTCTACAATTAGTGGAAGAAGAATAGAACATACCATCGCGATACCAGTTGAATCAACAACGGAAGAAAGCGAGGAAGAAGAAATCGAAAGTCAAATTAAAGTTGTAGGTTCTAGTGCTGATTCACACGCCGAATTTGACATTGATTCAAGCGACAACGATGTCAGATACGACAAAGGTGATTTTGAGAAAGATTATGACACTGGCGACGGAGAGTTAGAATTTAAGCAGTTAAATGACCCTGGTGGACATGTTTCAACTGCTGAGTACACAACTGTTAAGAGGTCAGCTGCTAGTCTTAAACCCGGCCTTGACTCTATTGCGGAAGCTTCACATGAGTCATTCAGAACGATGTCTGGAACACCTGGTCGTGACACTAAAAGTGTAATTGAAATAGAATGCAAAGACAGCCAAAAAGCAAGTAGAAGCAAAGAACCATCCACAACTCGCCAAAGAAAAACGAAATCACCGAAATCCCGAGATAAAGATTGTAATGCTAACAGGGTTAAGAGTTCGAGAAAAGGTTCTAGTTATGTAGGTTTTAATGAACACTCTGGTAAAACTAACTCTGGGGGAAATTGCACTAGTGGAAAATCTGGGAGGGACCAAAACGTGAAGCGTAGTAAAAGTCCTGATAAATCCAGAAAACTGATATCAATAGATTTGTTAAACTTTTACGAGACCAACAAAGACTTACAGACTATTGACAAGAAAAGACAGACAAAACCACAGAAGAAAGCTTTTCAAAGAAAACCCGAGGAAACAACATCAAGTGATAGTGAACGAAGACACCATACACGGTCACCAAGTAAACGAAGAAAGATGATAAGAAGGAAATATGACATGGCCCCCTTACCGCCCAAAACAAAGCCGGCTCCCATGCCAGTACTGGAGACAACCTTTCTATTACCAAGAGCCAAAACAGATCTCGCTTCCCGAAGCAGCCGGTCTACATCTTCTGAGGATACTGTGGAATCATTCAAAAACTTTCAAGTTAAAACCATCGAGAACAGATATCGAAAACCGGACAGTGTTATTTGGAATAAACTAGAAATTCGAAGGGATTCTAATTTCGCCATCAACAATTATACGGACAGATATGGTGATGGGCATGAAGTGGTTGTGAACGGTGGGAATGGGAAAACATATGAGAATGGCTATAGAGTTCCTTTACGGGATGCAATCAAAAGGGTTAAGAGTGCAAAAACGGTACCGGAGTACAGAGACGTTCCGGATGTACGTACTTCTATTTTTCTATTTCTAATACATAATTCATTGTTTGCTGGAATTCCGTGTTTTAATAGGGTGACACATGAATATATATTATTAATAAAAAATTGAGAATAGGTATAAGTTGAACAGCTGAACAATGATATAATAAGCTTCGAAATTAATCGTTTAACGACCTTTGCCAAACACGCGTAAACATGTTTTCGAAACGGTGCACATTTTACATTTTATTCTTATAAGAAAGCGCAAACTATATGTGTAATAAAAAAAAGCCATAGCATCATAAGAAATGAATGTTGTTTTTTATTATTTCTAGCGCACCCCGCGACCAGATCGAGTGTGTAGGATATACATAGACCTGCAGCAGGACAGGCGCCTGGCCGGCCCAATGGAATACCGGAAGTTGGATGTCACTCCTCGGAATGAGCCAGAGTACGGCTGGTGAACATTCTACATAACTGTTAACATGTTACTTTTTTGAAATTTTGAAATTATGTGCAAATATCATCAATCGAAAGTTCTTCATTTAGTGTTTGTAATGTGTTTCGAATTGTTTGTGTGTGGGGTTTTTTTGCTTTGATTTGTAAGTTACATCATGTGATTGTGTCGACCAAGAACAAAGGTCTTCGAGGCATTTACACAAATATCATTGTATTGAACAACGACACAGACTATATATTGTTATTATCTCACAAAAAGGCTGACCATGCGCAGTTTGAAAACAATCCTACTGATAAAAAATATCCGAGTAATTAGCATAATACACTGCTTGTTATGTCCGTGAATTGAATTTAAAGGGATTCGCTCATGTTTTTGTAAATTCCTTTTTTAATATGACGAAATAAAGTGTGACAAATAATTAGGAGTGATAAAACTAAGATACTGACGGCTGAAATATATCAACACTCAAATATTAACTTTGAAGTACACTATTTTTTTAATAGTGTTCGTAACGCGAATAAACAAAAAGCTTAGTAGTTAAGTTATCCGATGTTTGTGTAATATTCATTGTAGGGATTCGCACCCACTAAAACTAGAATATATTTTTTTTTTACTTTTAGTGTTTTTTTTTGCAAGTTCGGTATCAAAGAGTAAATCAGTAATACCGTAAATATTTTCAGTGGCATTGCCGGGCGGAAAAGGTTCCGACACATGAGCTAGTCCCTTTAATTCGTGGTTTTGTATCATAATTGAATATCATTCTTGTATGTTAACCTGATTGAGAAAAAAAAAATATTTTTATAAGTGGCTATCATGTGTTTTTGGTCCGGATGGAAAATTCCGACCCTGGGGCACGCGCGTAAGTCGGTATCGCGGCTTTTCATGCATACCTAAAACTATCAATTTATGGGAAAATTGACCTAGAAAATGCGTGTATGTACATTTTACCAAAAGGCGCGTGGGACTTTGTTTATTGACGTCATGAGGCGTAGTTATTTTAGCCCCTAATGACGACAAAAAGTTCCTCTAGAATTCGCGTTTTTTGATTAAAAAAATCAATTTTAATTAAATTTCTTGCATATCTGAATATTTTGTTGCGCTTTATTGAAATGGCGTAATGTATTTTTTGTATAAATCATCCAATAAAAGAAGCAATAAGTGGTGCGTTGTTGCGCTTGAATCATCTCAAATAGGGAGGGGTAGTGACACGGGGTTTTCTAGCACTGGTCACATGACCGGAAACACACGTCGGTAATGCAAGGAACTATTAGTTAGTATACTGTTTCGGTTTGAAAACCGTACCACGAACACTTAAAGTATGTTTAATATATATTATGTGCATCGAATAATTTACATGTTATACGTTTTATGAACTGACCATATTATTGTTATCATTATTTACTTTATGTTATTTATTTCTAAAGTGTTGTTATAATAATTCATGAAAATAAATCAATATCAAATTGAAGTGTGATTTTGAAATTTGTTTTATCACAACCCTTCCATACACCAAAGTTCACATTGATGACTGATACGTGTTGTCCGGCACGTCTGTAGCAGTTCCGGCAGAAGATCCAATTTGCCGGCCGAGCATCCTATAAAGCATATATGCCAATCGTGTCCGTCAGCAAAGCAGACTTCTACAAACAACGATTCCTGCATTATCATCAACAATAATATTCATATAAGTCTATCCGTTTAACAATAAAAACTTCATGACTTAGTATTATCATTGCAATAAGAAACGAAAACAAAATGTACATATACTCTAGTACTGGTAATGTACTTGTCTTATTTCTTTCATTTCTGGCGATGCCGCTTTTTATGATTGTATAGCATTTGTATATCTCTTGCGATGCTGCTAAAAATCAGCAATCATTTTAAAGTTATCCCCCTTTTGATAAATAGTCGTATATCTCTGGCGATGCTGGTATAAACGTGAGTTATTCAAATTAATACTAATTTGCTTTTTAGATTACAAATTATTCTTTGAAATGGTACTTGCATGTGTTCTGATTATCAAGGGAGGCAACAACATACAGACTCATAATATGACCTTCAGATTATTCTTCATAAACAAGTTATCGGCAATGCAGGCACTTTAAAATGGCAAATATACATCTGCTGTTGTTGCAATTAACATAGTAATCTTATGTATTCTTGATATTTAGCTAATTAATAATGAATTATAAGTTTGATACAAACATTTCATCTACACAACATGGAACCACTAAATTAAACTCTAGGTGCACGTATCACTCAATATATCAATGAAACTGGCGTTACAAATCGTCACATATCAAAATTTGTGAGTACAGTCTACAGTGACCCTTATATTTCTTAATGATTGATAAAAAGTCATTAAAATAATTAACTGACAACACATAAAGGATGAAAATGCAGCTTGTGTTTTTTTCGCTTATTTCAACTGTAATTTAACGCGAAGAGACATATTTTCAATCATGCAAGTTAAAACAACATTGGTTATAGTACAATTTTCACATATTCTTGCTTTACAAAAAAACTCTTTAAAGTTGCACTTTATAAATATTGGGTAAACATGCAACCAAAAGGCACATTTTTGTGCATCCTGAACTCCAAGTCCACTCATAAACAGCAAACAGGACTATCAGACTAAAAACTAACTTAGAGACCAAACTTACTGCAGCTGGGAACAAACAATAGCAACAACATGAACTATATTTTCATTTAAACAATCAAGATTAAAGCATAACGATATGAGACAACGCGTAACATGCGGAATGATATGCCACCTAGTCAACATAAAAAAGAAAACTAGAAGTACATTAAAATAGACTGATAAACCTTGCATTCAATTTTGGTGGATACCTTGGAAACCGTTCATTTTCTTCAAGTGTTTTGCGTTAAAATGAAACAGTGGTTTAGACGATCAATACGGAGAAGCACTTTCAACATGTCAATCACCAAACATATCGTCGCTATCCAGAGAGGACAGATTTTCAGATAAACCTGACTGTATAAACAACGGTACACATCTAAATGTTCTACTCTTGTACTTCCATCTTTCTGATAACCTTCTTGAGAATCTGGCGATATTTCTCTTGTTTGATATGTTGTATTGCCAGCACTGTCACGGCCCTGTGGCGGAATTCGGGCTTTCATTCCAGTGTCAGACATGCATAGTTTTGAGGAATCGAATGTGCCATACGTTTCTATGGCGTGTGGATCTTCACCATATAAGTGGTTTTGTGTTGGGTACAGATCTCCAGAGGAAACTTAACATTTTGGTTTCGTAAAAGAATCCGCATCGCTATTGCCGGGTGATGTGCGGCCACTTAATGGTAATCGAACTGACAACTTCGATTCATCACCTTGCTTGATGGTGTCTGGATTCTGGATCTCTTTGTAGATTCTATATGCATTCTCAAAATTTAAAAGTGAACATCACCATTTGCTCTTTCATATTGTTCTGTTTTTACGCCAGCCTTTTCTTTTTGAAAATTGACTTGCGCTTTTGCTTTTAAAGCTGGTGTTCATTTGTTGCTTATAGCATATTTCCTTTGGCTCTGTAGGGCTTTCCAGTTTAGTTCTTATACTTTCCATGCAAAACCTACCAGGTATGCCTGGTTTAGATATTGTCATGCTCGTATCTGTGAATGAACTATTGCTTTTATCGGAAAACATAATAATATTGGGTTTCATTAAAACTATGTCGTTCTCTCGCTCGAAGTCGACTGACTGACTGTTTTGATCTTGAAAGCTATAATTATGTTTTTTTCACGTTCTAACCGAAATTCAACCGATGGGTTTCTGTCTTCATCTGAACAAAGTCGATGAAGGGCCACATTTGATGTTGAGTTCCAAGCTACTGGAGAGTTAAGCCTGCGTTTTGGAATGGTATCGTCATCTTCAAATGCACGGATGCTGATATTATTGAGACGTTGGTGCAATGGCGAGCTATTAATGAAAGCAAAGTTTCTTTCTTCATCTAATATCATATTAACAAGTACTTTCGTCTCCGGTTTTTCCCTTCTATGATGTCGTTGTGTTGACATTTCCGATGCATCAGAGTGTTCACCTTATCAAAGTAAGTTGAAATGAATCCAAATTCATCAAAATGGCCTTCAAGAGCAAGGTTCAAAGATAATCGTAAATTGTCCAGACAGTCTTGGTACTGTTTTGTCAACTCCGCTATTCTAGCTCTAGCAACATAGTAAAACATTGTTCGTCTTGTTTCTATAGCAGTCCAGTTTATATCTTTATCGGCAAGAAGTTCCTTTGCTTCTACAATGCATGCGTCGTCAACAGGACAATTTTTAATTACGTTTGCCCGGTTCCCGAGACCAAGCAAACAAAGGTTCTTCTCCACCCCTTTTTACAGGCCATATTCTCCTTAGCACATTCTAGTCCATGTCTACCCCACATTAACAAGGCCTGCCTTTCTTTAGCTGTTGGCGTCTTTTCAAAGCTATACAGCCTTACTTGAACTTCGTTATAAAACATGACCAAAAGTTCACGGCAAAGACCAATATGGACTGCCTTACAACGAGCAGCTCTGAGCATATCTTCGCTTTCTTTGAAACGTCATGCAATAGCATTTGCATTTGCTAACCGGCCAAAATAAACAACATCTGTAAGCAGCGTATTACTTGTCTCGCTTGTGAGACTTTTCATTTTTGTGAATACGTTTCCTTCACGCAGACCTTTATCAAATGTTATAGCTATCGCATCGATTTCTGCGCCAATAACTGCTACACATTTGTCAGCAAGAATTTGTCTCCGATATTCATTACTTTCATTTTGCATTTGTTTTATAAACTTGTTTGCCTAATGCAAGCCGAGGATTAGTGAACCATGCATCATCCACCATCGTTTTAAGATTATCAACCATTTTGCTTAGCAATGGCCTTTGACCTGATGTCGATTTGTGTACATGCACCACGTTTTTAGCCGTAACCAGTTTAAAAGGTGAAAAATAAAGTTTTGCTGCTAGTCTTTTATAGCCACATCTTTCAAGAACCAAAATAAAGTCCTGTAAGCAAATGTTTTGTTGCAGGTTGCTTATTAACAGTTCTGATACATATTCTTTGTCATTTGTTAGTGCTAAATGGTAGATAATCTGGTGAACACGTTCGAATCGAGGGTATTTTCTACGAAGCGTTGAGGACACAACCAAAGGGTTGATTTGTAGAATAACCTCCTCTTTGCACAAATACAGTGATTGGACTTCAGCTTCAGTCATTGATTGGCTTCCAGATACAAACATACTGCAGTGGGTTGTAGTTACTGGAGGGTCTGTAAAATAACACGTTCAATTTATTGTCTAAGCAAAGCATCTAAATTGCACGTGTTTATATCATTTTATTTTTAAATAACATTATATTATATCATAACATAATGACGTAAGTACATGTATATAAGTGTTTGTAAAGATGTGACATTAAAGTGATAAGGATAAAACTTTTTGAGGAGGATAGGTTATACATTTTGGAGCATCAAATCATATCTGACTTTTGGCAGTACATAAAACGAGGGTGGTAATCTTAAGTATGGCCCCGATATCACTACGATAATACTAGATATAATTTTAAATATTGCAAAGTTTAGTTTTTGTACCAAAGTTTCATTTACTTATTTGAATGATTATATTTTCAAATATACATTAAGGTATATTTTTTATTATTTAAACATTGATCTTTATCGTGCAATATTTCCTTAACGTAAATAATAGAACTGATGGCAACGAAATATACATTACATTAAATTACTGTGAATTTATTTAGTTTATCAACTATTTCAGTTAGTTGTAATGACTGCCCCCACCATTGAGTTTAAATATACGTGTTTAAATCAGTACCTGTATTCGTAAATGTATCCAATTTGAACATCGCTGTTCTTAAAATTTTCTGTCAGAGATTCATGTCAAAAGCGTTCATATCTTTTACTTGTAATGAGAACCCCATAAAAACGAAACTGCTTTATGACGCAGTAGTGTCTGTTTCTATAATTTATCAAATGGCCATGCAGGTAAATATGCATAACCAATAAGACAGACAGAATCTAGAACCAATGATTTCGCTTCCGTCAAATATTTTACTTGTCTTCCGCCGAATGGAAACGTAAAACAATACCACCGGAAAATAATTGGCACTTTTTACCATCAAGTGAAAGCATTGCCAAAATGTAAATAATATTAAGGGTATGAGGAACTTAAAAAGCATCCAAGTGCTTTTTAAAAAAACATATTCACAGTAACCTATAGAAAATTGATATAAAAGCTCCCTTTTATGTATGCCACCATAACTTATTGTTTGGCATTTAGGTTTTGTTTATTTTGAGATGTCTATAAAATCGAGATCGAGAGAGAGAGAGAGAGAGAGAGAGAGAGAGAGAGAAAGAGATAACGAGCAGACGAGAGAGAGAGTCAAAGACAAAGAGAAAGAGAGACAGAGAGAAGTAGAGCGACAAGAGCAGGAGAGAGAGAGAGAGAGAGAGAGAGAAAGATAGAGGACGTTTTGTAAAATTTGCAAATGCGCATTCATGAAATCAGAAAAAATAAGAATCACTCCTTATATCTACTTTTGCCCTTTTCGTTCCTTGATTTGTTATGTTAATGATGATTTTAGTTGTACTCATTTCGCTCTTATCAAGAAAATTATCTAGAAATTTTATCTCGTTTGGCTGTAGGCCGCTAGGCCTGCAGACTTTTATAACCGTATCTCGGAAATCGAATCGGCAGATCGACATAACATTTTAAACTTTGGGCGAATTAATGCGCGATCAGGCGTATTAACCCCAGCGCAGCTAGAACTAATTTACATTAACATTTACATCGAAAATACCTAGTAAGCAATCTGCTTCAATAGCTACGGACTGCGTTCTGCATATTAATTTTATAACTTAAAGTAGTGCTGTTAGGAGTTTTAAATCTATATTATGCGGTTAATATAGTTCGTATAAGCTGCGTTTTGAGTATTACAACGCACTCAAAATTGTGCAAAAGGCAAATAGTTCAATATAGGCGAGATACAGAACACAATAATAAAAGCAGAATCTGCAAATCGTTTCAAATTGAAAGCGTACTGAATCAAATAAATACATGCATTATATACCTGTGTTCAGATTTTGCTGCGGCCGTGGACCGATATAAATATTTACATGTACATTGTAGTTAAGAACAGAATCTGGATCATCGCATTTGGACAGGTTTATTGCCCGGAAATAAACTCTGAGAATTCGTTTAAACCCGGAAAAAATATGGATCTTATCATGTTGCAATTACATGCTAATTAGGCGTAAGATATCAAACCATAATGTTTTAACTGAATTTATAATACTTCATTTTTATCCTACAATCAGTTTATTTTTGGTGACTGAAGTTCATTCATAAGAATATTTTCTCTGTTTTAATTGATTAAATTGGCTCTTACTTGACATTTTTATTGAGTTTGTCAGTTTGTACTTGTGTTCTTTAATTTTGTGTCGAATAAGACTATTTTTTGTGTAAGTATATAGTGACAACGTTTAACCAGTACTAAATGCATAATATACACTTTTACCATTCAAATCAACTCGCGTAAAGCGTTAACAGGCTATCGACTAATTTGTGTCGTAGTCATTTAATGCCGAATGAAACGGAAAGTGTATGAATATTTCTCAGTTTGTCTCAGTAATTTTAGACCAACGTCTCGAGCATTTAGCATAATGTATATGCATATTTGAAAACCACTGATATAAATGAGTAATCTGTTCATTTTGTGACATAGATTAAGGCATTATTAGAGGCATGTACATCAAACAAATAGGGAACAAATAGCATTCGGGTGATTCGATCCAGAGGTATTTGTCGTTGAAGAAGGAAACCTTAAACATAAACCTAGTTAATATATGCAACGTATTAAATTCCTAAATGCTTCATTCGTGGCAGTGCAATGTTTATGAAACCAAAGCTCCAGATAAGGTTTTAATATGATATTGAGAATTACTCCATACCTAATAAGTGACTATTTGGCGTATTCCAAATTTCAAGTGACTTATACTACATGATCTTTGCAGGTCGAAAGCCATTCAACGCTTTAAGCGCTTTGATTTTTACATACGCATGACCCAGGTCTTTCTTTAGAAGCCACGCTTACAGGGGTCACCAAGGATCGGCCTGTAAATACAAAATGAGGGCAAATTTGATCGTACAGAAAATCAAAAGCGTATATAAACAAGTCAAAATGGTTAAAAATGATGGTTTATGTTTAAGCAGGAATTTTTGCCTTGCACCGAACTTATCTTGAGGTCAACGATGTGTAATGTAGTTGGAAAGAAGTTATTGTAAAGCGGAAACATCTACTATTGGGATCTTTCTATCGTCTTTCAAATGTGTTGTTTAGTATCAATGACTCAATAGGTCACGCACTAGAAACAGGTTTAACAGAATGTAGAACAGATTCGATACTGGTGATCTTAATTTCCATTGTTTCAAGCAACTCTCATAATACAAGATTGAAAATATGTATACCCAATATGGTTTGTCACAAGTGATTGAAGTTAGTTCTCACTTCACAGATCATTACCAATAACATTTTTATATATTTTGGTATCTTTATCTGACAAAATGTCCTTTTCTGGAGTAGGCGAAGCATTGTTAGATCAATTGTGTCGCTACGATTGTTCTATTTCTGTTTTATGAAACACAATAAGGTGACCAATCCTCTTTTATGGGGTATACTGGGATTTACTCCGAAGGTTATTATGATCGACTGCATGCTCTTATTGCAGATTTTGACTGGGATTCTTGTATTGATCCTAATATAGATGTGTACCCGTCTTATTTAACAGACAAGTTTGTATTGGTGTTTCTTGAATGTATACGCTAGAACATCAGATATTTGGTTCAACGATAAAATCCGTGAATCAATGCTAAAGAGAGCTAACAAACTAGCAAAAGCCACAGACACCCTTCCAGACATGTCAACCTACGAACGCATACGAAATCAAACGAAGACAGTTATATGCTCAGAAAAACGAATTCATTTGAACAAACTTGCAGAAGCATTGCGTGAATCATCAAACCATAACTCAGATTTTTGGAAATCAACACTGCACCAAACCCAGCACGCAGCATTCCACCACTCAGAAACAACAATCATCTTTATGAAGATACATGCTTTATGGACAAAGCAAACATTCTTAACACTTTTGTCGAATCACAGAGCAAAAATCACCAAGTGCCTTCCATCACAGCAAAATCCAAATCACTAACTTTATCTTATTTGAATGTGACTCCACTTGCAGGTGAAGATTGTCTTCTTATTCTCGAAAGGGGTAAAGCTTCAGGTCCTTACACTATTAATGTTTTTTTAAAGGAAGTTTCAAATGAAAAGACTCGACTTCGGTTGCAAATCTATTGAATTACTCGATAGGGAACGTTCCTCGCCAGTGGAAACTTGCTTATATCAGTAAACATTTTAAAATGAAAGACGCCAGGACGTCAGCAACTACAGACCCATTTAAATTAAGAGCATTCTTAGGCTTTTTCTGAGGTATTCTAACCTATTATGTATAAAAATGTTTTTTTATTCATAACAATGTTTAAACGTGTCTCAAATCTGGATTTGTCCCCAATGATTCGATTGCCAATCAACTGGTGCCAGTGTATCATTTTTTCTCTCCAACCCTCGTTGAACAAAAAGAAGTCAGGGCAGTACTCTGTAACATCTCCAAAGGCTTTGAAAGAACCTTGCATCGTGGTCTTTTATTTAAACTACCAAGAAGTGCTATATAATGGCGTCTTCTCTCATCGTTTGAGAACTATTAATCAGATCAAAATCAAGGCGCTGTCCTTCCATAAAGCTTTCCCGATAGCTTCTCAAACATTAATTTAAGGTTCTTTGCTATTCCTCATGTATATAAACGATATCGTCGACGAAATACAATAAAAGATGCTGAAGACTAGACATTATAATTTTTGTCGATACTCTTATTCAAGCTGATAATACATTGAAGCTGGTCTTGAACAAATCAACCTATGAGGTAACTGATGGTTTGTTACCTTTAATCCTCCAATGACAGAATATTAATACACGATATAAACTGCAGAGAAATTCAAGAAGTTAAAGCACCTGACCCTAAAATTCGATGATTTTTAATGCATGGTCCCCTTTTTGGTATTTCAATTTTTAAACTTGTGTTGTGCTGTTTTAAACGACATGGATGTAATTATTCTTTTACATTAAAGGTACAACATAACAGCTCATTTTCTTGGATCATTTTTTTAAGTGTTTTTGGTGTTCATGTCTTGGACAAAAGCTCGATGAATAAATGATTTGGTATTGCCTTACTAGTGATTGCGCTTTTTATTTTTGATTTGTTACGTAGCGGAAAAATATGACGTATAACTGTATTAAGATATCCAATCGAATAGCATTTGAATCTTTTTGGAAATGCCTTTATGCAAAATGAAATGTGTTTCTGTCAGAATAAGTTTTTCATCCCATATGACCCATACTCAAACTCGTCCAGGTAATTACAAGGACAAACATCCTGACCAACGACGGACGACGGACATTCACCAATAGCTAAAACAAACAATCAAGGTATGAGACAACACATGTTGCATATGTAATAGATATGTCAACAAACCAAACATGAACAAGAAAATTAGAAGTACATGAATACTTATGTGAAAAACTACTGAAACAAGCTCAGTGGCAAAAAGTTTAAACATACACCTGGTTTAATGGCACTGAGTAAACGCCAAAGACATAGAACACAAAAAAAAAAATCACAAACAATAAACATGGAAATACAGCACAAAAACCCACAAACAGCACAGTGCATACATGCTATGTATAAGAAAAACTAAGTATGTTTATCAAGAAGTGTTAGGTACCGCCATGGAAAGGTCCGTAAAATGTAAATTTACTGGGGTTTAAACCAGTTTACGTGCACAAATCTCACTCTTATCCCAACAAATCCTAACTAAAGAAAAAAGGTAAATCTTATCAACGTATGCAGTAACTTGAGGAAACTTAATAATAAAAAAAATGTACTTCAATGATTATAGATTCCAACTCTATTTGCAAACGGAGGAATTCAATTCAGAGCACCTAATGCAAAAACTTTTCAAAGATACGATGCATTCATTGTTTGAAACTATGAGCATCACACACAGTCTGCCTTACAAAATAAAAGGTTTAAAAATGTGTGATCAAAGAGTTTCATAATATAAACCATCATTAAATTTAAACTGGGAATAAATAAAAGAACACTTTATATAAAAAATAAAAGCGCCATATATGAGGTAATCTATTCTTCCAAATGTTTACCTATGTAAAATATTTGAATGCAAAAACACTCCGAGACAGCCAAAGTTGGTTTAAAGATAACATGAATCTGCAAAATATTCTTAAAATAGAAAGACTGAAAGCCTAGTTATGTAAGGATGCTATATTCAACCCTATATTTTGTTTCAGGAATTCATTTTCAAAAACAGATGGCAAAAACTTTTCAAAATATTGCCTTTATATAAAATCCAAGTCATTCATTGAGTCTATCTGCCCAACTACCTGCTGGAAACATTAAAATTTAATAATTTTCTTTAAAACATCACCATAAACATCAGGATGAGCAATGCTATCAGCAATCAGCGATTTAAGGCTACTATTGTACTTTGAAATAATGATTATAATGATCATTTAGAAATTTTGAGAAAGTTTTCCTTAATTTATAAAATCTGAAGCTGAATTCTGTTCATATTCTAGCATTTGTGTAACTGTGCAATACAAACACCATATGCTGGTGAACTAGGAGCATCTCCATCAAAAAGGGGTAATGAATTATTTAAATATTAAAATAATCACGTTCATCATAAAGTTTGATACTCCATATATCGTCCTTTACGTCGAGTTGCAGATCTAAATAGGATGCTTCTAAATCGGATGTATTAGATTTATTAAGTTGCATTTGTGAAGGGTATATCGATTGAATATATTCTGTAATCACAGGATTATCCAAACTCAGAATATTATCAATATATCTTAAAGTGCCGTTGAATTTATCAACAAGAGCGAGATCTTCAGACTCCAGATAATTTCAACATATATTCACTTTCATAGCAATATAAAAAGAGGTCTGCAAGTAAAAGTGCATAATTCGCACCAATTGGAATGCCAATTGATTGATTATAGAAACATTTACCGAATTTTAGAAAAGAATTATACAAAAGTACAAAATTTAAAACTTCAATGACATCTATGCTTGTCCAAAAGATATATTTATCTGAGCGATCATTGGTAAAAAAGCTTTTTATCAGTTACTGCCATAGTAGTTTTTACCCTCGCAAAGGTTTTTTCGATAAGAGGAGTCAATTTGTTTGTGACTAAAGATTGTGGAATAGATGTATAGAGTGTTGAAAACACGGAATGAACCCTTGCATTAAAAGTAAAGTTGGTGCACTGGCTTAGACTGTTCACTTTCTTCAAATTCGAATTTCTTCTCAAAATGGCACCGTATTAAACCTACTCAGTATGGCGCAGCGCATGTGACATATCAATCACAAATCACATCATCGCTATCCAGAGATGACATATTTTCAAATTCATCTGAATCTTTAAACGACTGGTACACATTTAAATGTTCTACACTTGTGTCTCCCTCTTTTTGATAACCTTCATGAGAACTTGATAACCTTTCACCTGTTTGACACGATGTATTGCTAGCACTTTCACGACCGTCACCTGGAATTCGGGTTTCATATGAGCCATGTAATTGTTCTTGGATAGGGTACGGATGTTCAGTGGAAAACACACATTTAGGTTTCGTGAAAGAGTCTGCATCGCTATTGCCAGCCAAGGTTGATGTTGAACTCAATGCTACTTGAGAGTTTAACCTGTGTTTTGGAATGGTTTCAGCATCATCAAATGTACGGATACTGATAGTCTCAAGACTTTGGCTTCCAAGAAAAGAATAGTTTTTTGTTTCATCTAAGTTCAAATTACCAAGTTCTTCCCTCTCCCGTTCTTCCCATTTTATGATATCTGGGCGTTGAATTTGCGTGTTCACCTTATCAAGATAATCTGAAATGAATCTTAATTCGCCAAAATGGCCTTCAATGGCAAGGTTCTGAGATATTCGTAAATTATCCAGACAGTCCTGGTGCTGCTGTGTTAACTCAGCTAATCTAGCTTTAGCAACATAGTACAACATTTCTCTTCTTGTTTCTATTCCAGTCAAGTTTTTTTCAATATCGGCAAGAAGTGTCTTTGCTTCTACAATGCATGTTGCGTCAACAGGACAATTTTTAATTACGCTTGCTTTGTTCCCGAGACCAAGCAAGCAGAATACCATTCTCAAAACGTAAGATCGTCTCCACATCATTTTGCTCTCCGAAATCTCCTGTTCAGCATATTGAAGACCAATGTTGCCGAACAATAACAGAGCCCGCCTGTTTTCAGCTGTTGGTGAGTTTTCAAAGCTATACAGCATAACTTGCACTGCGTTATAAATCATAAACACAAGTTCAAAGCAAGGACCAATAGAGAATGCATTACAAAGGGCAGCTTTGATCATGTGAGTGCTTTCATTGAAACGTCCTGCGATAGCATTTGCATTTGCTAACCGGCCTAAATACACACCATCTGTTAGCAGTGTATTACTAGTCGCGTGTGTGAGACTTTTCATTTCGGTGAAGACAGCTCCTTCACACAGACCTTTATCAAATGTTATAGCTATCGCATCGATTTCTGCGCCAATAACTGCTACACATTTGTCAGCAAGAAATTGTCTCCGATCTTCATCACTTTCATTTTGCATTTTTAGGATAAACCTGTCTCTGATTTGGCGTAAAGCAAGCCGAGGATTAGTGAACATTGCATCATCCACCTTGTTTTTCAGAACGAAATTCATTTTACTTATCCATGGCCTTTGTCCTGATGTCGATCTATGTATATGTTTTAAGGTTTTTACCGCGTCCAGTTTTAAACGGGAACGTAACAGTTCTGCAGCCAATGCTGTATAGCCACATTCTTTAAGAATAAACACGAAGTCCTTTAAGCAAATATGTTGTGGCAGGTGGCTTATTAAAACTTCTGAGACGTCTTTCCTGTCGTTTGTCAGTTCCAACTCGTGGATAACCTGGTGAACAGGTTCAAATTGAGGGTATTCTCTACAAAGTGTTGCAGACACAAAGTAAGGGTCGATTAGTAGAATAATTTCTTCTTTGCACATATCTAATGATTGAACTTCAACTTCCGTCATAGCGTGGTTTTGAGAGACAATCATACTGCCGTGTTCTGTAACATATTACATACAAGTTACTTTATTTATATCTGGTATCCTTGCAATAAAGACATCAAAAGACTAGAATAAAAGTGATTAGGAGAAATCTTGTTGAGGAGATACATTTTGAAGCATATAATCAAATCATTCTTTTGGCATTATTTTAAACGAGGCAATGTTAATAGTGGTCCGGATTTTATTACAATAAGCATAAACATACAATTACAATAAATACAATATTCTTATGTCCCAAACTTTCATTAAATTAAATTGAATGATAAACATATCCAAATATACATGCACCTATAATATATTCTTAAAAACCGGTTGATCTATATCTAGTGCGATCTATTGTTAACGTAATCAATATATTTGGCCGCATAGGTTTAAAGAATTATACATTATCGATTTATCTCATTTCAACTATTATCAATAAATTGCAATGACTGCATCAACCATTGTGTTTAAATGTTAAGGTATTCAAAACTGAACCTGTAATCGTAAATCTATGACATTTATAACAATAACTGATTCTTAAAATTGACTGTCAGAGATTCATGCCAAAATCTTTTTTAGGGCTTAATTTAACTCCCATTAAAACGTAACTAATTGTATTACGCAGTAGTGTCCTTTTACAGAATTCTATCAAATAGCGATACATGTATAAATGTGTTAAACCCGAAAGCCAAACTCTTCCCTAACTGTAATCAATAAGACAGACAGACTTGAGAAGCCATAAATGTAAAAGTAACATTCATCGTGCAGTCCCTTTCTTAAAAAGTAGCATGTTCGCATATTAAGGACAAAACGCCGTGATGATGCCGTGATAACGCCATGATAATGCCGTGATAACGCCTTGATAACGCCGTGATAATGCCATGATAACGCCGTGATAACGCCGATAATCTATGCTTCAGAAGTGTCGTTAAGTTGATGTAAATGGTAATAATTGTCTATGATAACATGTTTGTTAAATTTCTTTCTCTTCTCAACTATTGTCAAAAAGTTGTAATAATTTCAACAACTATTGGCTTTAAACGTAAAACCGTAATTAAAACAGTACCTGTTTTCGTATATCTATCCATTTTTTAACATAACAATTCTTAAAATTGACTGTCAGAGATTCATGTCAAAATCGTTCAGAGCGCTTGCTTAAAAACTGCAAACTTCAAAACGAAACTAATATTATTACGCAGTAGTGTCCGTTTATATTATCTCAAAATCGATAAAACAATTGAGAACCCAAAAGTTTGATTCCACGAAATGTTTTTTGTTCAATCCGCCGAATGAAATGGTAAAAAAATAGCACCGGAGAATAATATGCAGCGCTCTTTACGTTTAATTGAACGAATGGCCAAATTAAAAAAATACTAAGTAAGGAACCGCTGAATTCGAGTAGCCAAGGTAATTATATAACTTAAATATATAATAAGTACATTAATAATGTAATGTTGCGTTTAGGTTCTTTTTTATCAGACCCTGGTGTGAAAAACTACTTTCAAGATTAAATTTCATATATCGTGAGCAAGAAATGCTTTGTTTGATAATTATATATACTTTTTACCGTTGATAAAAACTAACATATTTTTGCAACTACAACCCAACCCCAACAGGTAAATCCTGCCATGTGATCGGTCAGTGAATGCCATATTGTTAAATACTTGATCCTTCATTCAATATATTGTATGAAGAAATGTTTTTACTGCTATTAACAGGTGTTGATAAGTTTTTTTGTCATACATAATGACCTTTAAGCTTGGATTGAGGTCATTAAAGTTACTTAGTTATGTTTATGTCAATAATATACAAATAGTTCTATGTAATAAGTGAAATCTTGAGTTTTTAAATTAGCCTTTCTGTTTATGTTCCTTTTTGTTGTATATTTTAACATGAAGAATAAAGTTTATTCAAAAACAATACACAACACACTACATATTTGAAATAGGCCAATATGACCCTTGATCAAATTAACATAATACGATAGCTTATATATACATGTATGGCGGAGCATGTTAATAAATAGGTTTATCTATATCACAATGTTAAAAACTGTATCTGTATGATTCAATATAATTTTCTAAGTACATGAACTATAAAAAAATCTCTTTTGTATACCTATTATAGGGAATACTTCCGCTTGTAAATATATATTCAATTAAGAGCAACTGGCCCATGATCGAAATTCAGAAAGAACTGTTCGCAAATAAAATCAATTAAATTATTAAACAAATGGACAAATCAGAGACAACAACTGTATCTTAATTCAGTATACCAATCTGATAATAATATAATGTTTGAAACCTTAATAATGAATAAAGATTTCAATAAAACTGGTTAAATATCTTGGTCGACCAGCATTAAAGTAATTTAGGTCTCCCTTAATTGGCCTGGATTAGGGTATGTGTCGTTCTTATTTCAGAAGCATTAAATAGATAAATACAGGTAATTTCCTCACAACATTTGCGTTGTTGGATTTTAACAACTGAATAGTTTTGAACATACTTGGTCTTTTTCTATAGTAACGCTTGATATATTTACATCGTATATCATTATACAATATGCATTCAAATAAGTCGTCTACTAACTTATTACATGTAGCGCATGACCGTTCTTCTCCTGGCACGTTTCTCCATCGACCAGTCTCAATACCGAGCCGGTGTGAAGACGAGCGTAATTTTGTAAATGCTATTCTATACTTATGAATCTTGACTTGGTTAAGATATGATTGCATTTCACAATTAGCAAATATAAAAAGTTGCTCTAGTTAAGTTTTCTAATCTGCTATACCAAGTTTGAATAAAAGTATCCTTAACTCGACGCTTTAATAAGCTAAGGCATATATTATTGTTACCAACACCCTGTGCTATCCAAACGTCTTGCAAACCGAAAGTGCATAACATGTTTTCACCATAACCGCCCAGTTGTTTTTCCAAGGTTATTTTCAATTTCAATTAACATTGTTTTATATATAATACGAGTACTTATGTATTTCGTTCACTACAGTGTAATATCTTAAAACAATATTTCAATATAAATGTTAATCTCACCGAATAAAAGTCAATCCTGCCCAGGTCTCCATATATAAAATTGTTTTGTGTAGAAGTTTTAACAACATGTAAATGCTTGCAAAACATAGTGTGTATTCTTTCTACGTTGTTTGCACGGAAAACCCCCCAAACTCCACATCCATAGAATAAAATAGGCTTCACTAGTTTATCAAATAAATCAAAAACATGTTCAGTTGATATGTTACAAAGCTTTGAATGTATTTCTTCATTTTAAAAATTGCCTTATTTGCTTGTCCTGACAATCTTTTCAGACATTCAATAAAGGAGCCTCCAGACCTAAACACAATTCCCAAATAACAATATTTTGGTACAATTTTAATTTCTGAATCACCATAACGAAAATAAATATTTTGTGCTAATCTACCGCCTTTTCTGAAAACAACAATTTTAGCCTTATTATTATTTACAGAAAGCTTCCATCTTCTACAGTAATTTTCTAAAATGTTTAGATTAGTTTGCATTTTAACACTGGTCTTTGCAAAAATTACGATGTCATCTGCATACATCAATAAAAAGAGTTTAACCATGTTAAGATCAATACCTTTGACTCCATTCAGAAATAACTCGTCTTCTAAGTCATTAAAATACATAGCAAATATAAAAGGGCTTAAACACTCCCCTTGCCGGACACCGAGAAAACATTCAAATATTTCACCATTTTCACCATGAAGTTTAACTTGTGTTTTAACACTGTTATATATGCCTTTTTTAACACTAGACAAGTATCCTCTTAGGCCTAATATATATCATTTAAACCATATATTTGGCCTTACCAAAAAGTCAAAGGCTTTAGAATAATCCACAAATAAACAATACAGCTGTTCATTCATATTTAAAACCTGATTTATCAAATTATGTAAGACAAATATATTGTCAGTTGTTCCCATTTTGGAGCGAAAACCGGCCTGAGCTTAAACATATGTTATTAGTTTCGGCCCACATTGCCAAACGTTCATTTATACATCGTTTAAACAATTTCTCTAATACACTCAACAATGTAATTCCTCTAAAGAATTTAACATCCGATAGGCTACCCTTTTTAATGAATAGGAACTAAATACCCATCGCTCCATAACTCAGGAAAATGACCTAATTTTAAAAGTTTGTTGAACAAAAATGATATAATCGGTGAAAATGTGTCTTTTACAAAATACAAGAACTCATTTATTACTTTATTCGGGCCTGCACTACGACCAAGACTTAAATCTTTGATATTTCTGCTGACATCTACGACAGTGAAAGGTCATCTTATTCATTAAACATAATCTTCATTTCGCTATCTTAAATTGCTACATTAAAGTAAAGCAATGTATGAATGTTTTTTTACAGAGAAAAGGTTGGTGGTGTTTATTGTCATAAAATGAAGTTACACTTATTATAGATGTCTGAATGGGTAAGCAGACACAACATTTACTGATGTCTAATTTAATAGTGTATTCTAATAATTGCCGCGGGCTTAACAATATCAAATCAAAGCGCAAGGCGCTGAAAGACTCTCTGCGGGCAAATATGTGAGAGTTTCAAATTTTATTTGAACTATGGGAAAGGTGAAGGGCACATAGATAAAAGTGAAAATGTGCCGAGGGCCAAGAGCGCTTGTGCCCACACTGGGCGAGGGAGCAAACATATCTGTATTTATTTTATGGCGTCTTGTGCCATTTTGTTTATGTAAATGTCACTTCAATCGTCGTAATCCCCCATCCCCATGTATTTAATTGTTACAATGTATGCCCCTTTCAATCGTTTCAAAGGTTTTACTTTGCTTTGATTAGATATCATTCGATATGAAAATACAATTCATCATATATATCTTTTCCTTTTATGAACATACACGTTTTGTTTAAGGATTTTTTTTTCAAACAACTTCAGCAATAATTCAATTCAAAATGCACAGCTTATTACTTCACTTCAAACGACGTATCCCCATGTATATAAAGTAACAATGCATGCCCCTTTCAATCGCTTCTAAAGGGTTTTCGGTGCTTTGATTAGATATCATACGTTAGGCAAGTTTAATGAAAATACACGTTTTAATTGATTAAGGAAAATGATTTTATTTTTACGAGCAACTTTAGCAATAATTCCTATCAAAATGCAGAGCTTATCAGATGGTCGTGATCCCGCGGTGAGGACAAACATGTGGCCAGTTAATATATATGTAGAAACTATTTTTAGAAAATCGGTCAGTTAATGTAGTTGAAACTATTTTTACATTATCGGAAATTGTCTGTTCTAAGAATGGAAATATGATTGTGTGTTTTTCAAGTTATATTGATAAATAAATGTCATTTATGTGTTATGTAAGTATCTGTGTAGAAATAATACTAGTGCTGTTATGAATGCTTCGCACTCTTTGGATGTTTTACAAGTTAAATCCGAACTACTTTGCTTCACCAAACGTATGCATTACACATTGTCGTATCAGGGCATGTGTGTTAGAATAAATTGAAAGCTGATGTCCAAAACTATGCCAAGAATACATCTGAACAAAGCTTTTAAACGCAATAAATGTAAACATCTTAGAAGAAAAGTATACGCCCAAAAATCATAGAATGAATAGTATTTTTGTTATTGTATAGCAGGAAAATCATAGTATTTGAAGCATTAGCAACGCGAAACCTAGGATACAACAACTATTTTGACTTTCAGACAATCATTTTTGTTTCTTATCTCATACAAGTAATATAAAAAATACACCATTATAAATAAGCGTGCTTCAGGGTCACACCAGGCTATAATTACAATCCCTACAGACGATGGGACACTTGCGGTCGGTAATAATTTCTAGAACATCTAGGGCTAGACTCAGAGTGAAAATCAGTATTTTTCCTTCCTACCAGAGCCTCCATTATTTTGACCCACATTAATCTGATAATTATATCGATCTAAAAATAGTTATATTCTGCTAAAAATAAAACGCCGGGATACAGAAATACAGCGCGGAAATAGCCGAACAAGCAAGAACTAATACTCGTACTGCAATACAACTAATCTATTGTTATCGTTTCGACGCCATTCTGCTAAACATAGAGCGCATTGAGACAAACAATGGGTTAAAACGACATGAATAGAAGTAGTTCTTTTAAGTTCGCGGTCTTAAGACTCCTTGCGCGCATTCGCAGATAGTCTAAACACGCCTTGATATACTTAATTTACTCAAAGTAATAAAAGTTGTTATAGCCTGTATTCAGGAAACACATTTTACAAATGAGCAGGAGACAACAATATATTCAGAATGGAATGGAGAATGTTTTTTTAGTAATGTAAAATCTAATGCTAAAGGAGCCGCTTTTTTCATTAGGAAAAATTAGGATGTGAAAATTTGTAATGTAGTAAAAGATAATAGTGGAAATTTTGTTATGATTGAATTTTTGCACAATGATATGGTTTTCTTGTTAGTTAATATATATATATGCACCAAACAATGACTGTCCTGATTTCTTTAATATGATTTGTGATAAAATAGATACATTTAATAATGTAGATAAGTATATAGTTTGTGGATATTATAATTTAGTGTTAAAACAAGAGTTGGACTACAAGAATTATAAATATATTAATAACAATGTTAAAGCTAGAAAGAGATTGTTAAACATCATGCGAGATAGAGGCTTGTTAGATCCATATAGAGAATTATATGATGATACTAGAAATTATACATGAAGGAGATTGAACACATATCAGCAAGGTAGACTGGATTTTTTTTATCGCAGATAATATGGTGAATAATGTTAGAAAGTGTGATACAGACATTTGCTACAAATCTGATCATTCAATTATTGTTTTAGAATTTTGTTTTTCAAAAGCTTAGCATGGCAAGGGCCTTTAATAAATTATTGAATACCTCACTTTTATCTTAAATGGATTATTTAAACATTGTAAAAAGAAAAATTAATGAGATTATTTTACAATATATTGTTCCAGTTGATGATTGTAATGCTGAATTAAAAATGGACAGATCAGTAATGCAATTTGTAATAAATGATGAATTATTTCTAAAAACTATTTTAATTGAAATTAGAGGTAAAACTATATCATATGCTAGTTATAAATCAAAGGAGAGAAACAGACATAGGAAAAGTTGTTAGATGATATTTTAGAACTACAAAAAATCTTTTAGATACTAATAAATATCAACTACTTATTTTAGAGACAGAGCTATGTGCATTAAGAAACAATAAACTAAAAGGATTTGTAATAAGGTCTAGGGCAAATTGGATAGAATATGGATAAAAGGCTACTACTTTTTTTAAATTTAGTAAAAATAGAACTATTGCTGATAAGCATATATCATTTATTTGAAAAGAAGATGGTTCTTTTATTTTGGAACAAGTGGAAAGTTTGAAAGAAGCCTATATTTTTTTAAATTATCTCCATAAGGATAATTTACCATGTGACTTTGATGTACAAACTGTACTTAACAATTGCATCTATAATGTACTTAAAAATCAGCAGTCACACTCTTTAGAGGGACTTTTAACATATGAAGAGGTTTCAGATACTGCCAAACAAATGAAAAATGAAAAAGTCCTGGTCGTGATGGTTTTACATTAAAATTTAATTAAATGTTTTGGAAAGATATTGGAAATGTAATTTTAAGAGCAATTAATCATGCTTTTTTGTCTAATTCATTTTCTAGAAATATCAAATTGGGAACAATTGAATGTATACCGAAAGACGGTAAGCCTAAACAGTTTTTGGAGAATAGAAAGCCTATTACTCTTTTAAATGTTATTTACAAGATATTTTCAGGAAGTTTAGCCAACAGATTGAAAATGTTTTAGATACCTAAGTTTAAAAGATCAAACAGGATTCATTAAAGGTCGAAATATAAGTGAAAACACAAGATTTTTGTATGATATTATGAAAACATGCGATGATAAAAAAAATCCTGGCCTAGTGATGTTGATTTTGAAAAGGCGTTTGACTCCATATCTTTTAATTCTATTGATTTTTTTGTGATATGTTTAAAAAATGGATAAGATATTTTATGTATAATACTGAAGTTGCGATGCAATCAAATGGACACCTGTCTGAGTTGTTTAAGATAGGAGAGGATGTAGACAAGGGGACCCTATTTCTCCATATTTGTTTATTTTATGCTCAGAAATTCTGGCAATTATGATAAGAAACAATGAAACTGTAAAATGTATTGTTATTGATGGTGCGGAATATAAGATCTCACATATTGCTTATGCTTATGCTATACGGCGGTAGGTTTGTTGTATCATTTTTCACAATTATCAGAGATTAAAGTTAATTATGATAATACCAAATTAGATTGGATAGGACCACTAAAATACTCATCACGATCCATAAAAACAAAATTTAAACTATCATGGGGCGATACTAGATTCAAATTACTTGGGTAACATTTTGATGTGGATTTAAATCAAATTGGTAAGATAAACTTTGATGAAAAATTGTTAAAAGTTAAAAACAGCATTATGTAATGGAAAAAAGGAAACTCACACCAATTGGCAGGCTAACGGTAGGTAAGTCAATTTTACTTCCATTATTTACACCCCTTTTCATTAGTTTACCAAATCGAACAAATGATTTTCTTAAAGAGTTAAATGATTTAGTCCTTCAGTTTGTGTAGAATGGAAAAGCAAAAATTAAAAGTACCATTTTAAAAAAGATTTTCCAGAAGGTGGTATATGTTACAAGTCATATGTATAGCTTAAAGATAAAATGGATTAGAAATTGTATATTGAATGGAAATAGTAAATGTTTCTAATTAATCTGTATTATTTGATGTAAAAAATGTTAAATTGTGGAAAAAAGATTTGTGAAATTATTTGTCAAAAGATGTCATACACATTCTGGAAAGTTGTTATTAATGCATAAATGTTATACATAGATAAGTTTTGTATAGACAATGTGAATCAATTTATTCATATGCCATTATTTTATAACCACAAGTTTGGTAGTGGAAATTATGTATTTATTCATACCCTATACGATAAGGGATTACGTTGTGTGAAAGATGTTTAATGCCAATGTAAACTGTATTTCCATTTAAAACATATTTAAGAAAGCTTCGAAAATATAATATAAACACGCAGAGTGATATATCACCAACCCTACTATGAACACGAAAACAAGACGCACATGAAACCAAAACATACGATTTGAAACATTGCAATCAAACATTGTGGATGTTCTTGTTCACTTTCTTCTGCTCATGAGATGCAGCGCTTGTAACGTGTCAATCACCAAACATTGTGGATGTCCTTGTAAAGCTTTGGCTCAGTAAGATTCAGCGCATGCATCATGTCAATCACCAAACATATCATCGCTATCTAGAGAAGCGTATTGTCAGATAATTCTGATTCTTTGAACGACTGGTACACATTAAAATGTTCTGCGCTTGAGTGTCCCTCTTTCTGATAACCTTCTTGAGAACCTGAAGGCCTTTATCTTGTTTAATATGGTGTATTTCCAGCTCTGTCACGGCCGGCAGGTGGAGTTCGGGCTTCCATTTCAGTACATGTATATACTTGCATAGTTCTGAAGTTTCAAAAGTGCCATACGTTTCTATGACATGTGGATCTCCACCGTGTAAGTGGTTTTGTGTAGTTACCGTATGTTCAGAGGACACCAAACATTTAGGTTTCGTTAAAGAATTCGCATCGCTATTGACTCGCGGCCACTTAGTGGTAATCGAACAGACAATTTCGATTCATTACTTTGATTGATGGTGTCTTGCTTCTGGAAGTTTTGTTTTTGTTTTTGCTTATTTGTTGCAGATAGTATATTTTCTTTGGGTCTGTATGGCTTTCCAGTTAAGTTCTAATACTTTCCATGCAAACACTATCAGATATGCCCGGTTTGAATACTGTCACCCTCGTAATTGTGACTGAACTATTGCTTTCATCGGAAAACGAAATTCTTCTGGGTTTCATTAAAACTATGTTGTTCTCTCGCTCGAAGTCTACTGACTGATTTCTTGTTTCTTGAAAGGTTCTATGATTTATACGTTTTAACAGAAATTCAACCGATGAGTGTGTGTCTTCATCTGAACAAAGTCGATGAAGGGCCACATTTGATGCTGAGTTCCATGCTACTGGAGAGTTTAACCTGAAATTTGGAATGGTTTCGTCGTCATCAAATGCACGGATGCTGATGTTATTGACATGTTGGTGCAAGGCGATCTTTTACTTAAAGCACACTTTCTTTCTTCATATAATGTCATATCAATTAGCACTTTCGTTTTCGGTGCTTTCCCTTCTATGATGTCTTTGAGTTGATATTTCCGATGCATCAGAGTGTTCAACTTATCAATTAAGTTGAAATGAAACCAAATTCATGCGAATGGCCTACAAAAGCAAGGTTTAAAGATAATCGTAAATTGTCCAGACAGTTTTGGTACTGTTTTGTCAACTGCGCTATTCTAGTTCTAGCAGCATAGTAAAACATTGTTCGTCTTGTTTCTACAGCAGTCAAGTTTATATCTATATCGGCAAGAAGTTCCTTTGCTTCTACAATACATGCTTCGTCAAGAGGACAAATTTCAATAACGTTCGCCCGGTTCCCGAAACCAAGTAAGCAGAAAAACATTCTAAATACAAAGGTTTTTCTCCATCCCATTTTACAGGCCAAATTTTCCTTAGCACATTCAAGTCAACGTCTACCCCACATTAACAAGGCCGGCCCTTTTACAGCTGTTGGCGTCTTTACAAAGCTATACAGCCTTACTTGAACTTCGTTAAAAAACATGACCAAAGGTTCACGACAAAGACCTTAACGCGGGCAGCTCTGAGCATATCTTCGCTTTCTTCGAAACGTCCTGCAATAGCATCTGCATTTGCTTACCGACCATAATAAACAACATCTGTTAGCAGCGTATTACTTGTCTCGTGAGACCTTTCATTTTTGTGAATATGTCTCCATCACGCAGAAATTTTTTATCAAATGTTATAGCTATCGCATCGATTTCTGTGCCAATATTGCATATTTTCATACTGAAATGTTGTTTTCCTCATTAATATTCATTTTTCCATGATATGCACCAATCACTTGAGAGCATTGCAAAAAAATTACGCCCATTCAGGAATCATTGCACGTAACGGTCGTTACTTATTAGCTCGTTAACGTCCATTGTTTGGTGAAAACACACTAATTGGTAAACAATACAATTCTTTAGGAGATGTACCGCTATCAATACTTCACTAATTGACATCAGTGTTATTTGCAAATTAGGGTCCTTTGGTAACAGTTTGCAACTATCACAACAACTGTTAAATAATTTATTAGGGTCAATTGTGTACACAGCGGGGATTAGAGGGGCCGTAAATTGTCGGCATGGACACACGAAAGATCTGACACTAAGTTATTGTAACGCAGAACCATCAACTACTGGGGTCTTCCTATCGTCTTGCAAATGCTAGAAAGCGGTGTTTTTTAGTATTAATGATTCAATAGATCTCGCAGTAGACACAGGTATAACAGATCGTAGAACAGATTCGATACTGGTGATCTTAATTTCCATTGTTTCAATCAACTTTCAAAATACAAGATTGAAAATATGTATACCCGATATGGATTGTCACAACTGATTGAAGTTGGTACTCACTTCCCAGAATATTACCAATAACATTTTTTATAGTTTTGGTATCATTTCCTTTTCTGGCATAGGTGAAGCATCGTCAGAACAATTATGTCGCTACTATTGTCCCATTTACTGTTTTTAAGTACAATAACGTAACAAATCCTGCTTTTAACAGATTCATTTTGAAATACTCAAAAGGTTATTATGATCGCCTGTGTGCTCTTATTGCCAATTTTGACTGGGATTCATATATTGATCCTAATACAGATGTGTACACGTCAAATTTTACAGACCATTTTATATTGGTGTTTTATGAATGCATACCTTACAAAAATGTAACATTTCGAACATCAGCTTCTCCTTGGTTCCATAATAAAACCCGTAAGTCGATTCGAAAGAGTGATTTCAAACTAGCAAACACCACAAACACCCTTTCAGACTACTCCACCTACAAGCGCAAACAAAGTCAAACTAACACATGTATATGGTCAGCAAATCAAAATCATTTAAACAAATTTGCAGAAGCACTACGTGATCCATCAAACCACTCCTCAGATTTTTTATCAACACTGCACCAAAGTCAGCACGCAGCAGTTCGCCACTCACACACAACAATCAGTTATATTACCTTAGACAAAGCCAACATTTTAAACACTTCTTCTAATCACAAAGCAGGCTCGATTGTACAGATCACCTTCCTTCCAGCACAGCAAACTGCAGTTCGTTCACTAATAACATATATATTCTCTTGAAGTGACTCGACTTTGAACGTATTATTCATAAACATGTTTTCGTTCAAAAAAATGTTTTAACTTGTCTCCAATCTGGGTTTGTCCCCAAAGATTCGACTGTCAATAACTGGTGCCCGTGTATCATTTTTTTTCTGCCCAGCCCTCGTTGAACAAAAAGAAGTCAGTGCTGTACTCTGTGACACCTCCAAAGCATTTGAAAGAGCCTTACATCGTGGTCTTTTATTTCAACTACTAAGAAGTGGTATAAAAGGGCGTCTTCTCTCATCGTTTTAAAACAATTGATATAATCGAAATCAATGCGTTGTCCTTCTCGGAAGCTTTCCCGTTAGTTCGAGGGGTTCTCAAAAATTAATTTAAGGTCCTTTGCTATTTCTCGTATATATAAACGATATCGTCGACGAAATACAATAAAAGATGCTGAAGACTAGACATTATAAATTGTTGTCGATAATCTTATTCAAGCTGATAATACATTGAAGATGGTCTTGAACAAATCAACCTATGGGGCAACTAGTGGCTAGTTACCTTAAATCCTCCAAAGACAGAATATCAATAGTACGTTAGAAACTGCAGAGAAAATCAACAATTAAAGCACCCGACCCTAAAATTTTATATTTGTTTAATGCCTGATCCCCTTTTTTATTTTTTCAAGTTTTAAATTTGTGTTGTGCTGTTTGAAACAACAAGGCTATTTTTTTTATTTTAGATTAAAGGTTCAACATAAGGGCTCATATTTTTGGATCATTTCATTTTTTAAGAGTTTTGGTGTTCATGTCTTAGACAAAAGCTCAACGAAAATAAATTTGGTATTGACTTACAAGTAAATGCGCTTTTAACTTTGATTTGTTACGTTGCGGAAAAAATGACGTATTTTCTGAGTGATTAACTTGTCGTTTCCATTAATATATACGCCATTGGAGCAGTTATCAGGTCTAGTGTCACCTTCCCGAGGTTACTTAAGAAAGTCTAAAATGATAATAGCCCAATGCACAGGTCAGTGTATTTCCAAAATACGGGGACAGAGGTGTGGCTGCAGGTTTCTCAGAGCTTATGACACCGCCATCCTTGGAGCTTCTAATTTATCGATGTGAACGTATTGTCATTTTGATAACAAAGGAAGACATTTTGTTTTTATTTAATTTACTCAAACGTAAATATCATATTTCTGACAGATAACTTAAAATGCAAACAGGCAAAACCCGTCGAAGTCGTTGGAACCTCGGGAAATACTTCCGAGATAACGAGCATTCGATATAACTGAAGTACACAAAGTACCAAACACATTCGACAAAAGTTCGACATAGCCAGAACATCGATAAAACAGAGTTCGAAATAACGAAGTTTGACTATATGTAAAATAAATAACCGGAAAAACATAATATAAGCTTGTTTTTTTTTCCTTTTCAACTGGAATCAAACTTAAAATACCTATTTGTAATATGTTAGGTGATTAAATGTCCTTATTTGTAAATGCATGTTCATTACAGTCTTCACATAATCTTGCATTCCACATAAAATGCTATAAAATAACACCACAACAATGTGGTTTAACCATGCATCTCAAATTCACATAATGTTCATTATAGTCTTTACATAATCTTGCATTCCACATAAAACGCTATAAAAAGACACATGCATCCCAAGTTCACATTATGTATGCAACGGATATCTTTAATCGGTTGATAAACAGAATACACGAATACCAGGATCTAAACTAATTAAGAATCAATGCTGACTTTTTCTGAGAACACACGAAACCTACAACAAAAAACCAAGTTGGCCCTATATCGCTCACTTGAGTAAAACTGTGTGTTATAGACTTGTTGATAATTAAAGAGCAATAACAGGGATTTGGTTTCTCTGATGTAATATGCACATTCACATTCTCACCAAATTTTGTGATGATTGGACAAATGCTTAAAAAGTGATTGATAGTACAAGAGCAAGTTTAGGTAATTTATATAATTAAAGCATTTAAAGAACTCTCGGGTAGCTACAGCAATTTTGCTAATTACGTTATACACATTCTGACCAAATTTGGTCATAATTGGACAAAGGGTCCAAATGTGATTGATCGGACCACATACTGGATGGTGCCTGTCTGCCCTTCCATACACCATAGGTGGAACTATCATATGTCTTGTTTTTTTTAAACAGGCGTGTAAAAACATAACAAATATGTATTTGTTTAAAAAAAATACAAAGGGTAATAACTCTTGAAATATTTAGGTTGGATTTATATAACTCGTCACAAAATATCATAATTTACTGTGAATAAGTTCATAAAGTTTGAAGTTGGTTCCTTCAATGATTTTAAACAATAAAATAACAATAAAAAACAGATGACCCATATTTGAACTTGGCTTAAAAATTATCAAAACAACATTTCTGACAAGCGTCCAAGATATTTGGGCTGAAAATGTTTCCTCTAGAGTGTTAACAAGGTTTTTCTATATTTGGGCTCTGTGACCTAGTTTTATTACCCTAGATGACCCATTTTCGAATTTGAGCTAGAAATGATCGAAACAACATTTCTGACAAATTTCCAGGTTATTTGGACTGAAAATGTTATCTCTAGAGTGTTAACAGTTTTTTTATATTTGGGCTCTCTGACCAAGTTTTTACCCTAGTTAACCCATATTTTAACTTGAGCTAGAAATCATCGAAACGACCTTTCTGACAAATATACAGGATATTTGGGCTGAGAATGTTTCCTCTAGAGTGTTAAACAAGGCTTTTCCATATTTGGGCTCTGTGACCTAGATTTTGACCCCAGATGACCCATATTCAAACTTGAGCTAGAAATCAACAAAACAACCTTTCTGACAAAATCCCATGATATTTGGGCTTAAAATGTTACCTTAAGAGAGTTTACAAGGTTTTTCCATATTTGGGCTATGTGACCTAGTTTTTTAGCCAAGATGACCCATATTCGAAAATGAGCTAGAAAGCAACAAAACAACATTTCTGACAAATTTCCAGGATATCTGGACAGAAAATGTTACCTCTACAGTGTTAACAAGGTTTTTCCATATTTGGGCTCTGTGACCTAGTTTTTGATCCCAGATGACCTATATTCGAACTTGAGCTAGAAATCATCGAAACAACCTTTCCGACATATTTCCAGGATATTTGGGCTGAAAATGTTAACCTCTAGAGTGTTAACAAGGTTTTTCCATATTTGGGCTCTGTGCTCTAGTTTTAGATCCCAGATGACCCATATTCGAACACGAGCTGGAAATCAACAAAACAACGTTTCTGACAAATTTCCCGGATATTTTGACGATTTTTTTTTATCTCTTAAGTGTTAGCAACGTTTTTCCATAGTTTTTTTACCCCAGATAACCCATATTCGATCTTGAGCTAGAAATAATCGAAACGTCCTTTCTGACAAATATACAGGATATTTGGGCTGAAAATGTTTCTTCTAGAGTGTTAAACAATGCTTTTCCATATTTTGGCTCTGTGACCTAGTTTTTAACCCAGATGATCAATATTCGAATATGAGCTATAAATCATCGAAACAACTTTTCCGACAAATTTCCAGGATATTTGGACTTAAAAAGTATCTTCTGGAGTGTTAAAAAGATTTTTCTATTTTTGGGTCATGTGACTTAGTCTTTCATTTCATATGACTCATATTCGAACTCGTCCAAGAAATTACTGGGACATACATTAAGACCAAGTTTCGTGACAATTTAGTAAAAAATGTGACCACTATAGTGTTTACAAACTTATGGTGGACGGACGACGGACATTTATCGATCCCGATAGCTTACCTTCAGCCTACGGCTAAGGTGAGCTAAAAGACAATCAAGGTATGAGACAACACATGTTGCATGCAGAGTAATAGATATGCAAACACGCCAAACATGAACAAAAAAATAGAAATACATGAATACTTATGTGAAAAACTACTGAAAAAGCACAGTAGAAAAAAGGTTAAACATAAACCCGGTTAAATGGCACTGGGTAAACGCCAAAGACATTTAACACAAAAACAAAAAATCACAAACAATAAACATGGAAAGACAGCACACATCTCAACAAACAACAAAAAAAATACTTAAAAATAAAACAAATAATAATAAACTAATAGATAAACACCAAGTTCTTCAATGATTATAGATCCCAACTCTATCTGCAGACGGAGGAATTCAATTCAGAGCACGTCATGCCAAAACTTTTCAAAGATACGATGCAGTCATTGTTTGGAACTATGAGCATCACACACAGTCTGCCTTACAAAATAAAAGGTTTAAAACTGTGTGGTCAAAGAGTTTCATAATAAAAAGCATCATAGCACTTAAACTGGAAACATTATAAAAAATATAAGCGCCATTTATTAGCTAATATTTTATTCCAAATGATTACCTAATATGTAAAATATTTGAATGCCAAAACACTCCGAGCCAGCCAGATGTGGTTTAAAGATAACATGAATCTGCAAAATTTTCTTAAAATCGAAGGACTGAAAGCTTTCTTATATGTAAGGATGCTATATTCAACCCTATATTTTGTTTCAGGAATTCATTTTCAAAATCTAGATGGCAAGAACTTTTCAAAGTATTGCCTTTATATCAACGGTTTAAACAAATTCCAAGTAATTCATTGAGTCTATCTGCCCAACTACCTGCTGGAAACATTTTAATTTTACGATTTTTTTTAAAAACATCACCATAAAAATCAGGATGAGCAATACTTTCAGCAATCAGCGATTTAAGACTACTATTATACTTGGATATCAGATTATAATGATCATTAACAAATTTTGGGGAAGTTTTCCTTAATTTATAATATCTGAAACCCTGTTTCAGAAGTTTTTCCGTCGTAAGTTTACTGCGAAGCTGAATTTTTTTACATCTGTACATATTCTAGCAAATCTTATCAACTGTGCAATAAAAACATCATATGATGGTGAACTCTCCCACTAAAGAAGGGTAATTAAATATTTTAAAATTAAAATCATCACGTTTATCATAAAGTTTGATACTCCATATATCTTCCTTTACTTCGTGTTGCAGATTTAAATAGGATGATTTTAAATCGGATGGATTCGATTAATAAAGTTGCAAATTTGAAGGGTATATCGATTGAATATATTCTGTAAACACATGATTATCAAAACTTAGAATGTCATCAATATATCTTAAAGTGCTGTTGAATTTTTCAACAAGAGCGAGATCTCCAGATAATTTCAACATATATTCTCTTTCATAGCAGTATAAAAAGAGGTCTACAAGTAAAAGTGCATACTTGGCACCCATTGTTAATGCCAATTGTTTGATTATATCAACATTTAATGAATTTTAGAAAAGAATTATACAAAAGTACAAAATTTAAAACTTCAATTGCGTCTGTGGTCATTGGAAAAAAAGGCTTTTTTATCAGTAACTGCCATATAAGTAGTTTTTTCCCTCGCAAAGTTTTTTCGATAAGAGGAGTCAATTTGTTTGTAACTAAAGATTGTGGGATAGATGTATAGAGTGTTGAAAACACGGAATGAAAACTTGCATTAAAAGTATAGTTAATGCCCTGGCTTAGACTGGTTCACTTTCTTCAAAAATGTTTTTCTTCTCAAAGTGGAACCGTATTAAACCTACTCAGTATGGAGCAGCGCATGTAACTTAATCACCAAACATATCATCGCTATCCAGGGAGGACTAATTTTCAAATTCATCTGAATCTTTAAACGACTGGTACACATTCAAATGTTCTACACTTGTGTCTCCCTCTTTTTGATAACCTTCATGAGAATCTGATAACCTTTCACCTGTTTGACACGGTGTATTGCTAGCACTTTCACGACCGTCACCTGGAATTCGGGTTTCATATGAGCCATGTAATTGTTCTTGGGTAGGGAACGGATGTTCAGAGGAAAACACACTCCTGAATTTTGGAATGGTTTCGTCATCATCAATTGTACGGATACTAATAGTCTTAAAATCTTGGCTTCCAAGTAAAGCATAGTTTCTTGTTTCATCTAATTTCAAATTATCAGGCACTTCCCTCTCCCGTTCTTCCCCTTTTATGATATCTGGGCGTTGAATTTGCGTGTTCACCTTATCAAGATAATCTGAAATGAATCTTAATTCGTCAAAATGGCCTTCATGGGCAAGATTCCGAGATGCTCGTAAATTATCCAGACAGTCCTGTTGCTGCTTTGTTAACTCAGCTAATCTAGCTTTAGCAACATAGTACAACATTTCTCTTCTTGTTTCTATTCCAGTCAAGTTTTTTTCAATATCGGCAAGAAGTTTCTTTGCTTCTACAATGCATGTTTCGTCAACAGGACAATTTTCAATTACGTTTGCTTTGTACCCGAGACCAAGCAAGCAGAATACCATTCTCAAAACGTAAGATCGTCTCCACATCATTTTGCTCCTCGAAATCTCCTGTTCAGCATATTGAAGACCAATGTTACCGAACATTAACAGAGCCCGCCTGTTTTCAGCTGTTGGTGAGTTTTCAAAGCTAAACAACATTACTTGCACTGCGTTATAAATCATAAACACAAGTTCAAAGCAAGGACCAATAGAAAATGCATTACAAAGGGCAGCTTTGATCATGTGATTGCTTTCATTAAAACGTCCTGCAATAGCATTTGCATTTGCTAACCGGCCAAAATACACACCATCTGTTAGCAGTGTATTACTTGTCGCGTTTGTGAGACTTTTCATTTCGGTGAAGACAGCTCCTTCACATAGACTTTCGTCAAAAGTTATAGCTATTGCATCGATTTCTGCGCCAATAAATGCTATGCATTTGTCATTAAAAATTTGTCTCCGATATTCATCACTTTCATTTTGCATTTTTAGGATAAACCTGTCTCTGGTTTGGCGTAAAAAAAGCCGAGGATTATTGAACTGTGCATCATCCACAATCTTTTTCAGATTAAAATTCATTTTACTTATCGATGGCCTTTGTCCTGATGTCGATCTATGTACATGTTTTAAGGTTGTTGGCGCGTCCAGTTTTAAACGGGCACGTAACAGTTCTGCTCCTAATGCTATATAGCCACATTCTTTAAGAACAAACACGAAGTCATGTAAGCAAATATTTTCTGGCAGGTGGCTTATTAAAACTTCTGAGACGTCTTTCCTGTCGTTTGTCAGTTCCAACTCGTGGATAACCTGGTGAACAGGTTCAAATTGAGGGTATTCTCTACAAAGTGTTGCAGACACAAAGAAAGGATCGATTAGTAGAATTATCTCCTCTTTGCACATGTCTAATAATTGAACTTCAACTTCCGTCATAGCTTGGTTTCGAGAGACAATCATACTGCCGTGTTCTGTAACATATCACATACAATTTACTGTATTTACATAGTGGTATTCTTGAAATAAAGACATCTATGTACTAGAATCAAAGTGATAAGAAGAAGTCGTTTTGAGGAGATACCTCTTATATATTGAAGCATAATATAAAATCATACCTTTGGCATTATAATAAACAAGGCAATGTTAATTACGGTCCTGATTTTATTACAATATTAATAAACATCAGTTAACAGTATATCCAATATTTATTTTTGGAACCAAAGGTTCAAAAATTTTAACGGAATGATAAAAATATCCAAATATTGGATAATAATGCAGGTATTATTTTTTCTTAAAGAATTATTGATCTAAATCTAGCGCAATATATTGTTAACGTAATCAATATATATTTGGCGGCATAGGTTTTAAGAATTATACACTATCGATTTATCGTATCAACTATTGTCAATAACTTGTAATAACTGCATCAACCATGGAGTTTAAATGTTAACAGGTATTCAAAAAAGAACCTGTAATCGTAAATATATGACTTACAACACTAACTGATTCTTAAAATTGACTTTCAGAGATTCATGCCAAAATTGTTCATAGGGCTTGTTTTGAAACTCCCATTAAAACGAAACTAACTGTATTACGCAGTAGTGTCCTTTTACAGAATTATATCAAATAGCGATACGGGGGTATATATATATTACACCCGAAAGCCAAACTCTTCCCTAACTATAATCAATAAGACAGACATACTTGAGAACCCAGTATTTCGTTTCCGTGTAATGATTTTCTTTACCTTCCACCAAATGGAAATGTTCAACAATACCACCGGAAATTATATAAACACAAAATATACACAGCACTATTTCCCTTTTGTTGTAAGAATGGCCAAAACAACATAATTTTTAGTTTGTAAGTAACCGCCGAATTGGTTTATAAATGAAGCCAAGTTCAATTGAAAAAACAGTTACCCATAAAAGTAAAAGTAACATTCATCTGCAGTTCCTTTATAAAAAGTAGCATGTTTGCATATTAAGGACAAACGCTAAGATAACAATGATATTCCTTGCTTAAGAATTGTCGTTTGGTTGATGTAAAAAGTAGAAAATGTCTATGATAACTTGTTTGTTAAATTCTCTTCTCTTATCAACTATTGTCAATAACTTGTAATGATTGCAACAATAATTGAGTATAAATGTACACACGTAATTAAAACAGTACCTGTATTCGTATTTCTATCCATTTTTGACAAAACTTTTCCAATAATTTACTATCAGAGATTCATGTTAAAATTGTTGATAGCACTTGTTTAAAACTCCCATCAAAACGCAACTGATATTATTACGCAGTAGTGTCAGTTTTATACCATCTCATCAAAAAACAACGTCACTAACATATAATGTAACAATATTAAAACGGACTTCTGTGATAAAAACAATTTAACGCTTAAACATTTAGCAATATTTGCGTTCACTAATGAAAAAACGGAAGTATATCCCTCTTATAGAAAAACAGTGAGGTCTTGAAAAATACAAAACTTCTTTAAACAGGTTCCTGAATTTATTTATTATTTCTACATATTCCCATTTTAAATTGCGTACTTTGCGTTGTACTTGAAAAATCGCATATTTATTATTTCCAGTAAATACACTAAACATATTTTAGTACGATTTACAATGTGCACGAGGAGTTTAGTCAGTTTTTTCAGTCAACACTGACTTCTGCTTAACTGCCTGGTATGACCTCGAAATGAACAAAGTATTAAATCGATTTGAACGTATCGGTTTCCACAAGCTGAATGCCGGTTCAAGAGAAAGTAGTTTCCTTTTTTTTAACTGATAATTAATACTTTTAAACATTCCAGGTTCCAATAAACCCTACTTGTAAAGTTATGTCATGTATATTCTCAGATATTCTTGATATATCACTAAGCCAATATTAACAAGATAACAAGCAGTTGAAATAGATATAAGTTTATCAACTATGTCAATAAACTGTAATGAGGGGTTCGACCATTTAGTTTAAATGTAAACTCTTTGTTTAAAAAAAACAGTACCTGTATTTGAAAGTTGATCCATTTTTAAACATAACTATTCTTAATATTTACTGTGAAACTGACAGAACTCCATGTCAAACTCGATTAAATTGGTTTTTATTACGCAGTAAAATCACAGTTCATGTGTCCTATTAAAGGTCCTTATGAGATTACCCTACCTGCAAACACAAACTCTGCACAGAGAGGGAGAATCGTCCAAGATTAATAAAATGGTATTCATTAAACAAGGAAGAAAATAGGTCATGAATTATACATTTTACCATATACACTATCAATGAAGTTGTTTTGCTTTATAATACTATTTTTCATACAAAGGCATGCATTGTTCGCCTGAGATTGAGATTCTTGTTTTTTACGATGTTTATATCAATTTTAATTCCGGCTCCATTCTTTATCATCCATCTCCTATGTGCAGCTCGCAAAACCGAGAAATAAAAAATGTCAACAACTTATTTTCTAATAATTTGTAAACAATGTCCACTGTGGTAGAAACATTTTAACGTTTATCCATTTATAACTATTAAGATATTAAAAGAAACGAAAACAGTGGAAATAATATCCCCTGAGGAATGTTGTGCGTTTGCTATGAGATAATCGCAAGAATTACACAAAACATTTGGCATCTACAACATTACATGTATCGTACAAATGTCTATTGAAAATCAAACCATTGTCGTACGATATTGTCCACAGGAAGTTCCTCAAACAAATTATGGGTGTTGAGATGTCAACAGTGAACGCAGCGGTCTATGGAGCGACAGGACGCTACCCGCTAATTATTTTTAGGCAATGCAAAACCATTAAGTATTGGTTTAAGCTTGTTACAAATTATTACGGGAATTTGTATAAAGAAAGCCCGTGGGCAGTTGAACATGGCGTTAAAAAATGAGTTTTTAAAGTGACACATTTACTGTGTTATAACGGCCTTAATGATGTTTTTATTCGCAATCTGTGAATGTAAAAGTATTTATGGTTTTGATAAGGCAAAGACTGTCGGATCAATACATTACTTCTTGGAGATTTGCTGTAAATAACTCACAATCTCTCGTATTATATAAAGGTAGTTAAACCCGTATTTGAGTTCTCTCCACATCGGTCAATTATAGAAGACAAGAAGCATAGACATGCAGTAACAAAATTAAGACTATCATCCCACTGTTTAGAAATTGAACATGGGCGCCATAGAGGAATTGAGAGAAGAAATAGACTGTGTACTTTGTGTGACAAAGGTGTGATCGATGATAAATACCATTTTGTTATCGAGTGTGAAGCATACAATGAACTTAGACTAAGGTTTATTCGCCCAATATAAAGAATTCGACCAAGCATATTTAAATTTGTGGAGTTACTGTCAACTAAAAATAAGACAATTCTATTAAACGACTTGATTTGTTAAATAGTATAACTTTAACAAATCACCTTCCTGTCAATTGTATTTGTTAACATATCGCTGTCAGCTTATATTATATATGTTTACTAGCATGCACTGATTTGAATGTTGTCGTTAACTTTGTACATGCATTCATTATCGCGTTTATTTATTTGTACATTTCTTGACGTAATGCTAAAATTTTCTATTGATACATTGATATGCTGTATATGCATAAGATAATAAACATTCTGTTCTGTTCTGTTCTTTTATTTACACGACACCAGTTAGACAATATGTCTTCGAGTAATCTGTCGTGGCAAAAAAAATAGAATAGTCCGAATTTCAAGTCAGGACAGATTTTTAATCGCAAGACACTTATTTTTATGAACGACATCGCAAGACAAGCCACGAAATCACCCAAATTTTCGGCGTTAACCTGAATATTCCTGTCGTGGACACATTGTGACCTTGACTGATTACTAAAAAGTAATATATTTAATATATTACGGAAAACACTAAAAGATAAACTTATTTATTCTCTTTTTTAATTTCAACTGGAATCGAACGTGAAATTACTTATTTGAAACTTTTTGGGTAATAAAAAAATCTTATCTGTAAAATGATATTTAGAATAACTTTCTTTCTTTCAACGCATTAAAACACACAAAAAGAATATCAGGTTACCAGAAATCCCAAATTCATATCTGTGTCCTCGACTACCATTAATCGGGACATACACAGCAAACAAAACTATCAGGACCGAAACTTAGAGTCCATACTGACTTTTTTTGAGAACAAAAAACACTTAATAACATAAACTCTATTAACACTTGAAAGCATTCAAGAAAGCTACGAAGATATGAAACAACACGCAAAATGCGGAGTGATATGTCACCAACCCTACCATGAACACGAAAAAAGAAGCACATGCAACCAAAACCTACGAATTGAAACCTTGCAACCAAATATTGTGCATGTCCTTGTTAAAAGCTCGTTTACTTTCTTCTGCTTAGTAAGATGCAGCACATGTAACGTGTCAATCACCTAACAGTGTGGATGTCCTTCGTAAAGCTTTGGCTCAGTAAGATTCAGCGCATGCATCATGTCAGTCACCAAACATATCATCGCTATCTAGAGAAGACAGATTGTCGGATAAATCTGACTCTTTGAACGACTGATACACATTTAAATGTTCTACGCTTGAGTGTCCCTCTTTCTGATAACCTTCTTGAGAACCTAAAGACCTTTCTCTTGTTTGATATGGTGTGTTGCCAGCACTGTCACGCCCGGCAGGTGAAATTCGGACTTCCATACCAGTATTAGACATGCATAGTTCTGAAGTTTTAAAAATGCCAAACGTTTCTATGACATTCGGATCTCCACCACGTAAGTGGTTTTGTGTAGTGAACGTTTGTCCAGCGGAAACCAAACATTTAGGCTTCGTTAAAGAATCTGCATCGCTGTTGCCGGCTGATGTGCGGCCACTTAATGGTAATCGAACTGACAACTTCGATTCATTACTTTGATTGACGAAGTCTGGCTTCTGGAACTCTTGGTAGATTCTATAGTCATGTTCATGCCAATTGTTTAGAAAGTCCTCTTCAACATTTGGTCTTTCACATATTTCTGTTTTTACGACATCCTTTCTTTTCGGAAATTGAGTTGTACTATCACCTTCGAAACTAGCGCTTATTTGTTGCATACAGCATATTTCCTTTGGCTCTGTATGGCTTTCCAGTTTAGTTCTAATGCTTTCCATACAAACACTACCAGATATGCCTGGTTTGAAAACTGGCAACCTCGTATTTGTAAATGAACTATTGCTTTTATCGGAAAACGAAAGACTTCTGTGTTTCATTAAAACTATGTCGTTCTCTCGCTCGAAGTTTACTGACTGACTTCTTGTTTCTTGAAAGGTATTATCTTCTTCACATCTTAACCGATATTCAACCGATGGATGTGTGTCTTCATCTGAACGAAGATGAAGAAGGGCCACTTTTGATTTTAAATTCCATGCTACTGGAGAGTAAAGCCTGAGTTTTGGAATGGTTTCGTCATCATCAACTGTACGGATGCTGATAGTGTCGAGACTCTGGTTAAATGACGGTTTTTTAATTAAAGCATAGTTTCTTGTTTCATCTAATATCATTTCACCAAGCACTTCCGTCTTAGGTTCTCCCCCTTCTATGGTGCCTTTATATTGACTTCTCAGATGCGTGAGAGAGTTTACCTGATCAAAGTAAGTTGAAATAAATTCTAACTCGTCAAAGTTGGCTTTATCTGCAAGGTACTTAGACTTTTGTAAATTGTCCAGGCAGTCTTGGTTTTGTTTGGTCAACTCCGCTATTCTAGCTCTAGCAACATAGTAAAACATTTTTCGTCTTATTTCTATACCAGTCCAGTTTCTATCCATATCGGCAAGAAGTTCCTTTGCTTCTTCAATGCATGTTGCGTCAACAGGACAGTTTTTAATAACGTTTGCCCGGTTCCCGAGACCAAGCAAGCAGAATACCATTCTCAAAACAAACGATCTTCTCCACATATTTTTAGTGTCCAAATTTTCCTCTTCAGCACATTCAAGACCCATTCTACCCCACATTAACAGTGCCCGCCTTTCTTCTGGTGTTGGCGTGTTTTCAAAGCTATAGAGTCCAACTTGCACTTCGATAACAATCATAAACAAAAGTTCAAAGCAGGGACCAATATGGAATGCTTTACAACGAGCAGCTCTGAGCAAATCTTCACTTTCTTCAAAACGCCCTGCAATAGCATTTGCATTTGCTAAACGGCCAAAATACACACCATCTGTAAGTAATGTATTACTTGTTTCGCTTGTGAGACTTTTCATTTTGGTGAAGACATCTCTTTCGCGAAGTCCTTTGTCAAATGTGATTGCTATCGCATCGATTTCTGCACCAATAACTGCTACACATTTGTCAGCAAGATTTTGTCTCCGATAATCATTACTTTCGTTTTGCATTTTTAGGAAACACCTGTCACTTAATTGGCTTAATGCAAGCCGAGGATCAGTGAACCGTGCATTATCCACCATCTTTTTCAAATTAACCACCATTTTGCTTAAGAATGGCCTTTGACCTGATGTCGATTTGTGAACATGATTTACACTTGTAACGGCGTCCAATTTGAAAAGGGAAAGGTACAATTTTGCTGCTAATCTTTTATAACCACATTCTTCAAGAACAAGTACTAAGTCCTGTAAGGAAATGTTTTGCGGCAGGTGGCTGATCAAAACTTCGGAGACGTATCTTCTGTCAGTTGTTAGTGCTAATGTGTTGATTTTCTTGTGAACAGATTCAAATCGTCGAGGGTATTTTCTACGAAGTGTTGCAGACACAACGAAAGGGTCGATTTGTAGAATAACCTCCTCCTTGCACAAAAACAGTGATTGGACTTCAGCTTCGGTCATAGATTGGTTTCCAGAGACAAGCATACTGCCCTGGCCTGAAGTGCTCGGAGGGTCTGTAAAATATCGCATACTGCATTTATAACTCGTTATAAAACTCGTTATAAAAACATATTATATACTCGTTTCAGAAAAAAATCACACTAAATTATAACATAATAATGTTAACAGGGTAGTGTATACGTTTATAAATACTTTAGATAAGTGTTTATAAAACTGTAGCATTTTGCAGCTGAGATATGAAACTTATCTAGATAATGTTAATAATATCAGTTTACAATCAATGCAAAGTTTATTTTTGCTTTTATTTTAAACTTCCATTAGCTTCATTCAATAATAAATATATCAAAATACGTGAAGGTATTATGGTTGTGTGTGTGGGTGGGGGGATATAACGTTTTTCAATGGACTGGAATGTCTATTTTTGAACACAAATGTTTATGTAAAAGTACATGATATTATGTTATTGCGAAATAACCTTGGGTTTATCAACTGATATCAATAACCTGCAATGAGTACATCGATCAAAGTTTAAATGTAAAAACCTAGATAAAACAATACCTGTATTTGTGCATGTATCCATTTTTAAACAAAACTGGGTAAGAAATTGACTGTAATTAAACAGACATTATACTGAGATCCACGTCAAAATTTTGTCATGAAAATCTCATCAAAACGAAACTGATTTCATGACGCAGCAAAATCACGGTTCAAGTGTCCGTTTATAGTAGTTTATCAAAATACCATACATGACAACATATAAATATATACAAGTCAATAAAGTCTAAATACAGACAGACTCGGGAACCCAGGATTTCGAATCCATGAAATGCCATACTTTTTCTTTCGGCGAATGGAAAAGTAAAACAATACGACATATACTATCTTATCGAAAAATAATATAAATCATTCATGTGAATCGCCGATCAATATGATTTGATAAATACCGACATCTAGTGGGTCCAAGATAATCAATCATTATTGGAAATGAAGATTGGATAATCTAGTTTAAATGAATACGGAATTATTTTATTGTCAATTTAAGATTATTCTCTTTTTTAAAAATATTTTAAGGTATTTAAAAATACAAGTTAATTTTGAAATGCGAAGTAGTTAGTAAGATTTAAGGAAATATCATGTCAACGTAGAATGTTGGGAATTGCAAAAAACATGGAACAAAGAAAACACCAGGGGCGCATCTAGGATTCGACTTTTGAGGGGGCGTTTCTTAGGGGCTTACCCTTTTGATTTGCGCCCCTCCCTCAGAAACGAAATTTATTTGGTTTAAGGTGTTGGCAGAGGGGTTTGGGGGTCCTCGCCCTAGAATATATTTTTTAATTTACATTAAAAAATGGTGCATTTTGGTCGTATTCTATTACTTTTCTTCTCCTATATTAAAACAAGTAAACCTGGACGATTTTTAGGGGGGGGGGGAGGGGGAGGGCGCGCCGGGTGCGCCCCCCACTCCTCTGAATCCGTAAATGAACACATCAGCGGAAACCTAATTACAATAAAAAAATAAGAAATTAAAGCACTAAATTAGTATTCAATAACTATGTAAAACTGTTTGTGTACTTGCTGACATGTTTACCTAAACAATAGTTGGTTCTCAAAATTATATTTTGTCCAATTGGATGGAAGTCATTTTCAAATAACCCGTACATTTAATTTAGTAAATCTATAGTCATCTGGGGTCATATAAAAGTAGCTTCTTGAATTTAAATTGTTCCTTTTCCTTAAATTCAACAATTTCCTTAACTGTTTTTATTAACAGGTAGAAAGTGTTATGAGCAAGTGAAATATATGGGACACATAAGTTGTTAAAAATGAAAGATTCATTTTAAAGAATTAGTTTTTTGAAAAAATACAACAATTCTAATTTTATCCTTACAATGCTTCTATAATACGGACCCAGTGAATGATTTGAATCAGGTGAATCGGTAGCTTTATTAAGAGTCTGAACCACTAGGCAAAATTCAAACTTTAACACTAGCCTAAGCTGGTTAAAAAGTTATTAGAATACATTTACCAAAAACAAATAGATATACGACTGCGTCGCTTTTAATCATTGTTATGTTTATGGTAAATAATAATATTTTACCATCATCTTATTTAACATAATACAAGTAAATATTTAACTTGTGTAGCATTATAAAACTCAAGAAATGAAACTTTGACAATCATGCTTTGCAATATTATATTCAGGCAAAAAAAGTATTTCATCCAACAGAAATATGAGTCGGTTTAATTTGAAAAGATTTTTAAAATCCTCATAACACGGATGATATTTCAATTGTTAAATAAGTCCAACGTGTATGTTGATCATTGTTTTCAAACTCAATAAGCCAATGTTATTGATACGTAAACGCTTTTTATGACGATAAAAGTAACAATCAAAAACACATATTTCAGTCCGTCTTTCGGCAGAACCTTGCAGTGGCGCGCCTCACGGAATTGTTGAAGGCGTCAGATAAAAACAAATGTCTTGGTAATCACATCTCCAGTTTCTGGTTCCTTTATTCTTAGCATAACGGCATCCGTCTCAACACGAGAGAAACTTCACATGCAGAGCATTTCCAATTTTCCTACGTTCTTGCAAGTGGGATCAATAACGAGTTTTGGTGTTTTACTCGTCGACATGAAGAGTTCAAATGTCGCATATTCGCCTTTCTTATCCAACAACGGCCAATCATTGACAGTGACTACATGTCCATTTGTATACTCTTCTTCCTTTTCAATAAAGATATGAAATGTGAAGAGAGAGAGGGAGGGAGGGAGGGAGGGAGAGAGAGAGAGAGAGAGGGGAGATTGAGAGAGAGGAGGTCTTGGAAAATTTGCAAAGTCGCAGCAAAGCGTTCATACTTCATAAACGCATGAAAAATAAGCATCACTCCTAATATCTACATTCCCCTTTTCGTTACTTTATTTGTAATGTAAATGATGATTTTGATTGTACTCATTTCGCTCTTATCAAGAAAATTATCTAGAAATTCAATCTCGTTTTTACATACGCATGACCAAGGTCTTTCTTTAGGAAACACGCTTACAGAGGTCACAAAGGATCGGCCTGTTATGCAAAATGAGGGCAAATCGTTCAGAAAATCAAGAGCATATGTAATTAAGAAAAATTGATCTTAAGGTATATTCGGAACTGCGACAGACTTAGAAAAACAAAACACTACAGGTGAAATCTAAATACGATAAAAATGATACTGTGTTTTAATAACATAAAAAAATATGTGAAATTATTGATGTAATTAATGTTTTCCCTAACAATACTTAGTGTTCAAAGTTATACCCAATCCCATGGAATGGCAGTTCTTTTCAAGCGTGCCAAAGTTATGGTTTATGTTTAAGCAGGGATTTATGCCTTGCGCCGAACTGATCTTGAGGTCAACGATATGGAATGTATTCAAAGCAGGGATGACAACGAGTAGTAAAATTGGTACTCAATCTTCCGATCGAGTACGCGGTTACTCAGATAACTTGAATTGGTTTTCGGGAAAGACAAGTTCGTGTATACTTGGATCGGTCATGTTCATTGTGCGTTGGTAGTAATATTGGCCATTTCATCTTATGTACCTAAACAGAGAAATCAATGAAAAGAAAACAAATATTGTTTCATGCCTTTAAATTGTCGTTTTCATTTAATTTTAAACGAACATAAGTACTATATTATAAATGGAAAGTAGAACTCGGATCATATTCGAGCGTCGAGATGATCGAGACTACACTCAATAATGAACAACATTCAGATTTACAATAAACGAAACTTATTTAGAAATTGTTTAGTTGTTACTCTACGAAATACTAATAAAATGACTGTTTTTCATACTGAAATGTTGTTTTCCTCATTAATATTCATTATTCCATGATAAAGATATGCACCAAACACTTGTGAACATTGCAAAAAAATACGCCCATTCAGGAATCATTGCACGTAACTGTCGTTACTTATTCGCTCGTCAGCGTCCATTGTTTGATGAAAACACACTAATTGGTAAACAATATAATTATGTAGACGATGTACCGCTATCAAAACTTGACTAATTGACATCAGTGTTATATGCAAATTAGGGTCCTTTGTTGACAGTTTGCAACTATCACAACATCTGTTAAATAATTTATTAGGGTCAATTCTGTACACAGCGGGGATTAGAGGGGCCGTAAAATGTCGGCTTGGAAACACGAAAGATTTGATTCTTACGTCTGTTAATTGTGAATTTGGTGAAATTTATCAAAAGAAAACTCGGGTACTCCTTGCCATCCCTAATTTATAAGTTATTGTAAATCAGAAACATCTACTATTTGGGTCTTTCTATCGTCTTGCAAATGCAAGACAGCAGTGTTGTTTAGTTTCAATGATTCAATAGATCTTGCAGTAGATACAGGTATTACAGATCGTAGAACAGATTCGATACTGGTGATCTTACTTACCATTGGTTCAATCAACTCTCAAAATACAAGATTGAAAATATGTATACCCGATATGGATTGTCACAACTGATTGAAGTTGGTACTTACTTAACAGAACATTACCAATAACATGTTTTATAGTTTAGACGGTATAAAAGCTTTTATTACTAATGATCGCTCAGATAAATATATCAATTGGACATGCACAGATGTCATTGAAGATTTAATTTTGTACTCAATAATTCTTTTCTAAAATGGGTAAATGTTTATATAAGCAAATAATTGGAATTCCAATGGGTGCCAATTATGCACTTTTACTTACAGACCTCTTTTTATACTGCTATGAAAGTGAATATATGTTAAAATTATCTAAGTCTGGAGATCTAGCTCTTGTTGATAAATTCAATAGCACTTTTAGATATTTTGATTATATTTTAAGTTTAGATAATCCTGATTCTCAGATAACATTAATTCGATATACCCTTCACAATTGCAACTTAAAAAATCTAATACATCCGTTTTAAAAGCATCATATTTAGATCTGCAAATCGAAGTAAAGGAAGATATATTGAGTATCAATCTTTATGATGAACGTGATGATTTTAATTTTAAAATAATTAATTACCCTTCTCTAGATGATGATGTTCCTAGTTCACCATCATATGGTATTTTTATTGCACAGTTGATAAGATTTGCTAGAATATGTACAGATGTAAAAAAAAATCAGCTCTCGCAGTTAACTTATGACGCAAAAACTTCTAAAACAGGGTTTCAAATATTATAAATTAAGGAAAATTTTCTCAAAATATGTTAATGGTCATTACATCTCATATCAAAGTACAATAGTAGTCTTAAATCGCTGATTGCTGATAGTATTGCACATCCTGATTTTTATGGTGATGTTTTAAAGAAAATTCGTAAAATTAAAATATAGACTTTATGAATTACTTGGATTTTATTTCAACCGTGGATATAAATGCAATATTTTGAAGAGCACTTGCCTTCTAGTTTTTGAAGATGAATACCTGAAACAAAATATAGGGTTGACTTTAGCATCCTTTTATAACTAAGCTTTCAGTCCTTTGATATTTTATGAAGATTTTGCTAAATAATGTTATCTTTAAAACCGTTTTTGGCGAACACGTTTTTGGCTGACTCCGAGTGTTTTAGCATGTGACTTCATTTTCTTCAAATATTTTACATTTTCAAATTATTTGGAAGGAAAGATTAGCAAATACAAGTCGCTTTTATTTTTAATAATGGTTTCCTCATTTGTTCCCAGTTGAAGTACAATGATGCTTTTTATTATGAAACTCTATGTAAACACAGTTTTAAACCTTTTATTTTATAAGGCAGACTGTGTGGGATGTTTATAGTTTCTAACGATGACTGCATCGTAACTTTGAAAAGTGTTTGCAGTAGGTGCTCTGAATTATTTCCCTCCGTCTGCAGATAGAGTTGGGATCTCTAATCATAGAAGTACTTGGGGTTTACGTTTATTATTATTTGTTTTATTGATAAGTTTCTTCAAGTTTATGCATACTTTGATAAGATTTACCTTTTGCGTTTAATCTTTATTAAGGATTGTTGGGATAAGAGTGAGGTTTGTGCACATAAACTAGTTAAAACACCCAGTAAATTTACATTTTACTGACCGTTCCAAGGCGGTACCTAACAATTCTTGATAAACATACCTATATTTTTTATATAAAGTATGTATGCACTGTGCTGTTTGTGGAGTTTTGTGCTGTTCTTCTATGTTTCTTGTTTGTGATTTTAGTGTTCTATGTCTTTTGTTTATGTTTAAACTTTTTGCTACTGAGCTTGTTTCTCTAGCTTTTTGCATAAATATTGGTATCATTGTCTGACATCATTTCCTTTTCTGGAAAAGGCGAAGCATCGTCAGATCAATTATGTCGCAACTATTGTCCCATTTACTGTTTTTAAGTACAATAACGTAGCAAATCCTGCTTTTAACAGATTAATTTTGAAATACTTAGAAGGTTATTATTGTTGCCTGCGTGCTCTTATTGCAAATTTTGACTGGGTTTCATATATTGATCCTAATACAGATGTGTACAGTCAAATTTGCAGACCAGTTTATATTGGTGTTTGTGAATGCATACCTTACAAAAATGTAAAATTTCGAACATGCGCTTCTCCTTGGTTCCATAATAATGATGCACCCCAGCTTTTCCTTGTGTATTATTGTGACTTTAAAATAGGTACTTACCGTATCCGTTGTGATTTTTTCGTAAACTTGTGTGTTTCAAAGTGGTGAGGGCAATAGCAATTTATACAAATCTATTCTTTTAATAATGACAAGCAGACTGTAAAATTTAACTTATAACCCGTTTTTCCTAGTCTTTTAACTGCAAACTTCATTTGCTGGACATTCCGGTATTCATTTATTCATTCTATTTCATTGTTACTTATATGCATGCTAGAATTCTGTGAAGAAACATAGCAGTTGTTATTTTACCTGAACTCCTGTTCTGAGTGTAGTCATAGTTTATCCATGAATTATGTATTTTTTTGTCAGAAAGCAACTACGGTACCAAGTTACATTGTCTCTCGGGCACGCAACAACAAAACCCGTCGATTCGAATGAGGGATTTCAAACTAGCAAAAACCACAAACACCCTTTCAAACAACTCCACCTATAAAATCAAACTAACAGTTGTATATGGTCAGCAAATCAAAATCATTTAAACAAATTTCCAGAAGCACTACGTGATCCATCAACCCATTCTTCAGATTTTTGGAAACTCGTAAAAATCAACACTGCACCAAACTCAGCACGCAGCAGTTCGCCTGACTCAGAAACAACAATCAAATGAAGATACCTTAGACAAAGCTAACATTATGCACACTTCTTTCAATCACAACGCTTGCTCGATTGTACAGATCACCTTCCTTCTAGCACAGCAAACTGCAGCTCACTAATAACATCTTCTGTTAAAGTGAATCGACCTTGAACGTACTATTCATAGACATGTTTTCCTTAAAAACAATGTTTTAACGTGTCCCCTTTCTTAGTTTGTCCCCAGAGATTCGACTGTCAATCAACTAGTGCCCGTGTATCATTCTTTCGGTCCAGCCCTCGTTGAACAAAAAGAAGTCGGGGCAGTACTCTGTGACATATCCGATGCCTTTAATAGAGCCTTGCATAGTGGTCTTTTATTTCAACTACCAAGAAGTGGTATAAAAGGACGTCTTCTCTCATCGTTTAAGAACTATTTTCAGGATCGAGATCAATGAATTGTCATTCTCAGAAGCTTTTCTGATAGTTTTCATTTCGGCGGGGTTCCCAAAAGTTAATTTAAGTTCCTATGCTACTCTTCGTATATATAAACGATATCGTCGACGAAATACAATAAAAGATGCTGACGACTAGACATTATAAATTGTTGTCGATACTCTTTTTCAAGCTGATAATACATTGAAGCTGGTCTTGAACAAATCATCCTATGAGGTAACTAATGGTTAGTTACCTTTAATCCTCCAAAGATATAATATTAACAGTACGATAAAAACTAAAGACCCAATCAACAATTTAAAGCACCCTACCCTAAAATTTGATAATTCGTTTAATGTCTGATCCCCTTTTTATTATTTCAAGTTTTAAATTTGTGTTGGGCTGATTGAAACGACAAGGCTGTAATTTTTCTGTTCTATTATAGGGCTCATTTTCTTGAATCATTTCATTTTTGGTGTTAATGTTTTGGACAAAAGCTCAACAAAAAAATGATTTCGTATTGCCTCACAAGTGAATGCGCTTTTAATTTTGGTTTGTTACGTTGCAGAAAACTATTACGTATTTTTCTGTGTGATTAACTTGTGGTTTGCCTTTATATCTACGCCATTAGACCAGTTACCAGGTCTCGTATCACCTTCTCGAGTTTACTCAAGAAAGTCTAAAATGATAATAGCCTGCAGGTAAATGCACAGATCAAGTGTGTTTCTAAAATCCGTGGACAGATGTGTGCGGGTGGGTATCTCAGACCTGATGAGACCGCCATGCTTGGAGCTTTTAATGCCTAGATGTTTTAACGAAATTCCGTTGTCGCAATATCTCTTGCGTGCGTGCTAGCCAAACACACCTAGGTCGAACCCTTACAAAATGAGTATGTATTTGTGTCATAATCGTCAGTATTAACCAAACATGAATGTTTTGTGGTTTTGTGGTAATTGCAACTATTTTTAGAAAGATATTTGCATGTTTGAAACCAGGAAAGGAACTTAACCCACTAGTTTGTATTCTATTAGATATTCTTATCAGAAAATAAAAGTGAACGTGCACATGAGAAAAAGATCGATTAACTAGTGGATGACAATTGGCTGGATAAGAGTGAGCGTTTTTTAATGAATCGATGTGAACGTATTGGTTCTGCGAACCTGCATGCCTTTTTGATATCATGCGCAGGAATTATTCATGCTTATAAATGCTACCTGGCGAATGTCATTTTAAGTGCAAGGTAGGAAATTTTGTTTTTATTTGATTTACTCGAGCGTACAATATCCTATTTCTTACAGATAACTTAAAATGCATACAGTCAAAACCTGTCGAAGTCGTTGGAACCTCGGGAAAGACTTCGAGATAACAAACATTTGATATAACCGAAATACAAAAAAAGTGTTTAACTTAACCAAACACATTCGACAAAAGTTCGACATAGCTGGAACATTGAGAAAACAGAGTTCGAAATAACGAATTTCGACTATATGTTAAAACATAATACAAGACTACCAGGATCAAAACTAACTCAGAATCAATACAGGCCTTTTCTAAGATGACACAAAACCTACAACACAAACAGTAATTACATATCAAAACATTTTTAAAAAACAATCAGGATATAAGACAACACATATTCAGTAAAAGATATGTCAACAAGCCAAACATAAACAAGAAAAATTGAAGTACATGTACATGAAACCGAAAAACACGGAATGAAACCTTGCATTAAAAGTATAGTTGATGCCTTGGCTTAGACTCGTTCAAAACTAATGTTCTTCTCAATGTCTCAATTCAGTATGGCTCAGCGCATGTAACATGTCAATCACCAAATAAATTGTCGCTATCCAGAGAGGACAAATTTTCAAATAAGTCTGAATTTTTAAGCGACTGGTACACATTTAAATGTTCTACACTTGTGTTTCCCTCTTTCTGATAATCAACATGAGAATCTGATAACCTTTCACCTGTTTGACACGGTGTATTGCTAGCACTTCCAAGACCAGTAGATGGAATTCGGGTTTCATATGAGCCATGTAATTGTTCTTGGGTAGGGTACGGATGTTCAGAGGGAAACACACATTTAGGTTTCGTGAAAGAGTCTGCATCGCTATTGCCGGCCGATGTTGATGTTGAACTCAATGCTACTGGAGAGTTTAGCCTGAGTTTTGGAATGGTTTCGTCATCATCAAATGTACGGAAACTGATTGTTTTAAGACTTTGGCATCCAATTAAATCATAGTTTTTTGTTTCATCTAATATCAAATTATCAAGCACTTTCGTCTCCCGTTCTTCCCCTTTTCTTGTGTCTGTGTGTTGACTTTGCGTCAGAGTGTTCATCTTGTCAAGATAATCTGAAATGAATCTTAATTCTTTAAAATGGCCTTCAATGGCAAGGTTCTGAGATGCTCGTAAATTATCCAGACAGTCCTGGTGCTGCTTTGTTAACTCAGCTAATCTAGCTTTAGCAACAAAGTACAACATTTCTCTTCTTGCTTCTATTCCAGGCAAGTTTCTTTCAATATCGGCAAGAAGTTTCTTTGCTTCTACAATGCATGTTTCGTCAACAGGACAATTTTCAATAACGTTTGCTTTGTTCCCGAGACCAAGCAAGCAGAATACCATTTTCAAAATGTAAGATCGTCTCCACATAATTTTGCCGTCTGAAATCTCATGTTCAGCATATTGAAGACCAATATTACCGAACATTAACAGAGCCCGCCTGTGTTCAGCTGATGGTGAGTTTTCAAATCTATACAGCATTACTTGTACTGCGTTATAAAACATAAACACAAGTTCATAGCAAGGACCAATGTGGAATGCCTTACAAAGGGCGGCTGTGATCATATGATCGCTTTCTTCGAAACGTCCTGCAATAGCATTTGCATTTGCTAACCGGCCAAAATACACACCATCTGTTAGCAGTGTATTACTTGTCGCGCTTGTGAGACTTTTCATTTCGGTGAAGACAGCTCCTTCACATAGACCTTCGTCAAATGTAATAGCTATCGCATCGATTTCTGCGCCAATAAATACTATGCATTTGTCATTAAGAATTTGTATCCGATCTTTATCACTTTCATTTTGCATTTTTAGTCTCAATCCTTTTCTGATATGGCGTAAATTAATCCGAGGATTATTGAACTGTGCATCATCCACCATCTTTTTCAGAATAAAATTCATTTTGCTTACAGATGGCCTTTGTCCTGATGTCGATCTATGTACATGTTTTAAAGTTGTAGCCGCGTCCAGGGAACGTAACAGTTCTGCTGCCAACTCTGTATAGCCACATTCTTTAAGAACGAACACGAAGTCCTGTAAGCAAATATTTTGTGGCAAGTGGCTTATTAAAACTTCTGAGACTAATCCTTCCCTGTCATTTGTCAGTTCTAAGTGGTGGATATACTGGTGAACAGCTTCAAATCGAGGGTATTCTCTACGAACTTCAACTTCCGTCATAGCTTGGTTTCGAGAGACAATCATACTGCCGTGTTCTGTAACATATCACATACGATTAACTGTATTTATACCGTTGTATCCTTGTAATAAAGACATCTAAAGACTAGACTTAAAGTGATTTTTTTAAGGAGATACCTCTTCCATATTGATGCATAAAATAAAATTATACCTTTGGCATTATAATGAACAAGGCAATGTTAATTATGGTCATTACAATAAAAATAGTCATAAGTTTACAATAAATGCAATATTTGTTTTTTGTACCAAACGTTCAAAAAATTTAATTGAATGATAAAAATATCCAAATATACATGCAGGTATTATATATTCTTTAAAAAACCGGTTGATCTTAAATCGAGCGCAATCTATTGTTAACGTTATCGATATACTTGGCCGCATAGGTTTAAAGAATTATACATTAGGCCACAACAAATTGATCATTTGTTCGTCGGATTTGCCGTACCTAAACTTCGAAAAACGCCGCGCGGTTTATTTTTTGTTTAGTTCTGAATTTGCACTATTTTATGAATTTCTTTTGCTTAGAATTTAAACCGACTTAACCTTTTTTTTGAAGGTATTTCCATGCTTTACACTTTCTTCGCGAGCAAACTTTCCTCATGTCAGGACAAAATCAGGTCCGGGTACATTGTTTGGTACTCAAAATTTAGTGCTAAATAATAACTAAATCAGATTTTGAGTGCAAAACTTATATTCAAATACACGGACACACGACTAACAATCATTGAACATGTTTTCGTGAGTTATTTTTCAGATTCTAGAATGCATTTCTCAGTATTCATATTGTTTTATACTCATACCTGTTATAAACAGATAAAAAGTAGGACTTGTAAATGTGTTAGAAACAGTCTGTTTTTACACATACAGTTTTATAATAACATCAGTAAAACATCAGTAAAATCAGAAAATAAAACCTTTTATAAGTAAAATGGCTCTGTTTTAATTTTCTCAATTTTTGTTCTTATCGCACTTATTTTCTTTGATCGATTAGTAATAAAGTGGCCTGTTATTAAAGTGGCCTTTTTCTTACGGGCATTGGAGCTATGGGGGCTGTCATTTTATTCTTTTTCAAGGCCTATAAACCAGGTTCGTGGTCAAGGCGAGGTCTTAAAACGGAAACATCTTTAATCCACCACCTGCACTTAATATAATGACCAGTGTCACAATTGCAGATTTGTTTGATACTGCTGGAGTTATTTTGTCCCACAAACCAATCCACAGTATCATTTTTTAGAAATGTTCTCTGTGTTAATTACATTTTTCATCTTCTGCCATGTCAAAGTCACTACAATTTTATCACGTGCTTCAAGAGATTCAAATTTAGACCTGAGCCAATATTTGGAAATGCTCAGATGATATATTGCTCTTATGTCTAAAATGTGATAGTAAGATTATTACGGAATGAATACAACAGTTCTTCTTTTTGGTCTTTGAATAATTGCACGTTACTGTGAGGAATGTTGTCTTTACAATATATCCACGTTTAAATTGCTGATGCAATGAAAGTTAATTGTAAAACACTGGATCTTATTGCCATTTGTTAAAAATTGAGACAGATTTTCATGTAATACAATCAAAACCTTTTTCATTTATAGCTGAGAACCATTTTTTTGTTTTGTTGTGGCCTTATCGATTTATCTTATCAACTATTGCCAATAACTTGTAATGACTGGTAATGACTGCATCAACCATTGACAAATGTTAACAGATATTCAAAAAAGAACCTGTATTCGTATATCTATGCATTTTTAACATAACTATTCTTTAGATTGACTGTCAGAGATTCATGTCAAAATCATTCAAAGGGCTTGAAACTCCTATTAAACGAAGCTCAGTCTAATTGTATTACGCAGTAGTGTCCTTTTATAGAATTATATCAAATAGCGATACATGAATATATACGTTACACCCGAAAGCCAAACTCAAACAATTGCCTATAATCAATAAGACAGACAGACTTGAAAACCCATAAAAGTAAAAGTAACATTCATCATGCAGTCCCTTTTAAAAAGTAGCATGTTCGCATATTAAGGACAAAACGCCGTGATAACGCCGTGATAACGCCGATATTCCATGCTTGAGAAGTGTCATTATGTTGATGTAAAAAGTAAGAAATGTCTATGATAACCTGTTTGTTAAATTTCCTTCTCTTATCAATTTTTGTCAATAAGGTGTAATAATTGCATCAACAATTGAGTTTAAATGTAAACACGTATTTAAAACATTACCTTTATTTGTATATCTATCCATTTTTACAAATCTATTCTTAAAAGTGACTGTTAGAGAAACGTGTCAAAACCGTTCATAACGTTTGTTTTGACTCCAATCAAAACGAAACTGATATTATTACGCAGTAATGTTAGTTTATATGATCTCAGCAAAATCGATAAGACAGATAATTGAGAACCCAGGAGTTCGATTCCATAATATGATTCAATGTTCAATCCGCCAAATGAAAAGATAAACAAATAACACCGGAGAATAATATACGGCACTCTTTACCTTTAATTGAACGTATGGCCAAATTAAGGAACCGCCGAAATCGTTTTTAAAAGTAGCCAAGTTTAATATATATATATATATATATATATATATATATATATATATATATATATATATATATATATATATATATATATATATATATATATATATATATATATATATATATATATAATAAATATATAATAAATAATTGAATATATATATATATCAAAACAGACACTTATAAAAGTAATGTAAAAGCTCTGTGTTTTATTATGCTTGAGAAACTAAACATCTTTTAATATAGTTTGTTGTTTATTTTGACGTCTCCATGGACATCATTCGTTTAATCAAACAAGGTCCTGGTCAAACATCAGAGAGAGAGAGAGAGAGAGAGAGAGAGAGAGAGAGAGAGAGAGAGAGAGAGGGAGAGAGAGAGAGAGAGAGAGAACAAAAAGAGAGAGAGAGAGAGAGAAGAAGAAGAAGAAGAGAGAGAGAGAGAGAGAGAGAGAGAGAGAGAGAGAGATCGTCCAAGAATAATTACTTGGTATCCAATAAACAAGGAAGATAATAGTTCATGAATTATAGATTTTAACATATACACTATCAATATCAATGAAGTTGTATTGCTTTATAACACTATTTGTCATACAAATGCATGAATTACACCAAACATTTGGCATCTACAACATTACATGTATCGTACAAATGTCTATTGAAAATCAAACCATTGTCGTACGATATTGTCCACAGGAAGTTCCTCAAACGAATTATGGGTGTTGAGATGTCAACAGTGAACGCAGCGGTCTATGGAGAGACCGGACGCTACCCGCTAATTATTTTTAGGCAATGCAAAATCATTAAGTACTGGTTTAAGCTCGTTACAAATTATTACGGGAATTGGATTCTTAGCTCTTTGTATAAAGAAAGCCCGTGGGCAGTTGAACATGGCGTTAAAAATTGAGTTTTTAAAGTGACACATTTACTGTGTTATTACGGACTTAATGATGTTTTTTTTCGCAATCTGTGAATGCAAAAGTATTTATGGTTTTGTTAAGGCAAAGACTGTCGGATCATTACATTACTTCTTGGAGATTTGCTGTAAAAATAACTCACAATCTCTCGTATTATATAAAGGTAGTTAAACCCGTATTTGAGTTCTCTCCACATCTGTCAATTATAGAAGACAAGAAGCATAGACATGCAGTAACAAAATTAAGACTATCATCCCACTGTTTAGAAATTGAACATGGGCGACATAGAGGAATTGAGAGAAGAAATAGACTGTGTACTTTGTGTGATCGATGATTAATACCATTTTGTTATCGAGTGTGAAGCATACAATGAACTTAGACTAAGGTTTATTCGCCCAATGTAAAGAATTCGACCAAGCATGTTTAAATTTGTGGAGTTACTGTCAACTAAAAATAAGACAATTCTATTAAACGACTTGATTTGATAAATAGTATAACTTTAACAAATCACCGTCCTGTCAATTGTATTTGTTAACATATCGCTGTCAGCTTATATTATATATGTTTACTATCATGCACTGATTTGAATGTTTTCGTTAACTTTGTACATGCATTCATTATCGCGTTTATTTATTTGTACATTTCTTGACGTAATGCTAAAATTTTCTATTGATAAATTGATATGCTGTATATGCATAAGATAATAAACATTCTGTTATGTTCTGTTCTGTTCTTTTATTTACACGACACCATTTAGACAATATGTCTTCGAGTAATCTGTCGTGGCAAAAAAAATAGAATAGTCCGAATTTCAAGTCAGGACAGATTTTTAATCGCAAGAAACTTATTTTTATGAACGACATAGCAAGACAAGCCACGAAATCACCCAAATTTTCGGCGTTAACCTGTATATTCCTGTCGTGGACACATTGTGACCGTGACTGATTACTAAAAAGTAATATATTTAATATATTACCGAAAACACTAAAAGATAAACTTGTTTATTCTCTTTTTAATTTCAACTGGAATCGAACGTGAATTGAAACCTTTCGGGTAATAAAACAATCTTATCTGTAAAATGATATTTAGAATAACTTTCTTTCTTTCAACGCAATAAAACACAAAAAAAGAATATCAGGTTACCAGAAATCCCAAATTCATAGCTGGACATACACAGCAAACAAAACTATCAGGACCGAAACTTAGAGTCCATACTGACTTTTTTTGGGAAAAAATAACACTTAACAACATAAACTCTTTTAACACTTGAAAGCATTCAAGAAAGCTACGAAGATATGAAACAACACGCAAAATGCGGAGTGATATGTCACCAACCCTACCATGAACACGAAAAAAGATGCACATGCAACCAAAACATACGAATTGAAACCTTGCAACCAAATATTGTACATGTCCTTGTTAAAAGCTCGTTCACTTTCTTCTGCTCAGTAAGATGCAGCACATGTAACGTGTCAATCACCTAACAGTGTGGATGTCCTTCGTAAAGCTTTGGCTCAGTAAGATTCAGCGCATGCATCATGTCAATCACCAAACATATCATCGCTATCTAGAGAAGACAGATTGTCGGATAAATCTGACTCTTTGAACGACTGGTACACATTTAAATGTTCTACGCTTGAGTGTCCTTCTTTCTGATTACCTTCTTGAGAACCTAAAGACCTTTCTCTTGTTTGATATGGTGTGTTGCCAGCACTGTCACGGCCGGCAGGTGAAATTCGGACTTCCATGCCAGTATTAGACATGCATAGTTCTGAAGTTTTAAAAGTACCAAACGTTTCTATGACATTCGGATCTCCACCACGTAAGTGGTTTTGTGTAGTGAACGTTTGTCCAGCGGAAACCAAACATTTAGGTTTCGTTAAAGAATCTGCATCGCTGTTGCCGGCTGATGTGCGGCCACTTAATGGTAATCGAACTGACAACTTCGATTCATTACTTTTATTGACGAAGTCTGGCTTCTGGAACTCTTGGTAGATTCTATAGTCATGTTCATGCCCATAGTTTAGAAAGTCCTCTTCAACATTTGGTCTTTCACATATTTCTGTTTTTACGACATCCTTTCTTTTCGGAAATTGAGTTGTACTTTCACCTTCGAAACTAGCGCTCATTTGTTGCATACAGTATATTTCCTTTGGCTCTGTATGGCTTTCCAGTTTAGTTCTAATGCTTTCCATGCAAACACTACCAGATATGCCTGGTTTGAATACTGTCACCCTCGTATCTGTGATTGAACTATTGCTTTCATCGATAAACGAAAGACTTCTGGGTTTCATTAAAATTGTCGTTCTCTCGCTCGAAGTCTACTGACTGACTGCTTGTGTCTTGAGAGGTATTATCTTCTTCACATCTTAACCGATATTCAACCGATGGATGTGTGTCTTCATCTGAACGAAGATGAAGAAGGGCCATTTTTTATTTTAAATTCCATGCTACTGGAGAGTAAAGCCTGAGTTTTGGAATGGTTTCGTCATCATCAAATGTACGGATGCTGATAGTGTCGAGACTCTGGTTAAATGACGGGTTTTTGATTAAAGCATAGTTTCTTGTTTCATCTAATATCATTTCATCAAGCACTTCCGTCTCAGGTTCTCCCCCTTCTATGGTGCCTTTATATTGACTTCTCAGATGCGTGAGAGAGTTTACCTGATCAAAGTAAGTTGAAATGAATTCTAACTCGTCAAAGTTGCCTTCATCGGCAAGGTTCTTAGACTTTTGTAAATTGTCAAGGCAGTCTTGGTTTGGTTTTGTTAACTCCGCTATTCTAGCTCTAGCAACATAGTCAAACATGTTTCGTCTTGTTTCTATACCAGTCCAGTTTCTATCTATATCGGCAAGAAGTTCCTTTGCTTCTTCAATGCATGTTGCGTCAACAGGACAGTTTTTAATAACGTTTGCCCGGTTCCAGAGACCAAGCAAGCAGAATATCATTCTCAAAACAAACGATCTTCTCCACATATTTTTAGTGTCCAAAGTTTCCTCTTCAGCACATTCAAGACCCATCCTACCCCACATTAACAGTTCCCGCCTTTCTTCTGGTGTTGGCGTCTTTTCAAAGCTATAGAGTCTAACTTGCACTTCGATAACAATCATAAACAAAAGTTCAAAGCAGGGACCAATATGGAATGCTTTATAACGAGCAGCTCTGAGCATATCTTAATTTTCTTCAAAACGCCCTGCAATAGCATTTGCATTTGCTAAACGGCCAAAATACACTCCATCTGTAAGTAGTGTATTACTTGTTTCGCTTGTGAGACTTTTCATTTTGGTGAAGACATCTCTTTCGCGTAGTCCTTTGTCAAATGTGATTGCTATCGCATCGATTTCTGCACCAATAACTGCTACACATTTGTCAGCAAGATTTTGTCTCCGATAATCATTACTTTCGTTTTGCATTTTTAGGAAACATCTATCACTTGATTGGCTTAATGCAAGCCGAGGATCAGTGAACCGTGCATTATCCACCATCTTTTTCAAATTAACCACCATTTTGCTTAAGAATGGCCTTTGACCTGATGTCGATTTGTGAACATGATTTACACTTGTAGCGGCGTCCAATTTGAAAAGGGAAAGGTACAATTTTACTGCGAATCTTTTATAACCACATTCTTCAAGAACAAGTTCTAAGTCCTGTAAGAAAATGTTTTGTGGCAGGTGGCTGATCAAAACTTCGGAGACGTATCTTCTGTCAGTTGTTAGTGTTAATGTGTTGATTTTCTTGTGAACAGATTCAAATCGTCGAGGGTATTTTCTACGAAGTGTTGCAGACACAACGAAAGGGTCGATTTGTAGAATAACCTCCTCCTTGCACAAAAACAGTGATTGGACTTCAGCTTCGGTCATAGATTGGTTTCCAGAGACAAGCATACTGCTCTGGCCTGAAGTGCTCGGAGGGTCTGTAAAATATCGCATACTTCATTTATAACTCGTTATAAAACTCGTTATAAAAACATATTATATACTCGTTTCAGAAAAAACACACTAAACAGGGTAGTGTATACGTTTATAAATACTTTAGATAAGTGTTTATAAAACTGTAGCATTCTGCAGCTGAGATTTGAAACTTATCTCGATAATGTTAATAATATCAGTTTACAATCAATGCAAAGTTTATTTTTGCTTTTATTTTAAACTTCCATTAGCTTCATTCAATAATAAATATATCAAAATACGTGAAGGTCTTATGGTTGTGTGTGTGGTTGGGGGGATATAACGTTATTCAATGGACTGGAATGTCTATTTTTGAACACAAATGTTTATGTAAAAGTACATGATATTATGTTATTGCGAAATAACCTTGGGTTTATCAACTAATATCAATAACCTGCAATGAGTACATCGATCAAAGTTTAAATGTAAAAACCTAGATAAAACAATACCTGTATTTGTGCATGTATCCATTTTTAAACAAAACTGGGTAAGAAATTGACTGTAATTAAACAGACATTATACTGAGATCCACGTCAAAATTTTGTCATGAAAATCTCATCAAAACGAAACTGATTTTATGACGCAGCAAAATCACGATTCAAGTGTCCGTTTATAGTAGTTAATCAAAATACCATACATGCCAACATATAAATATATACAAGTCAATAAAGTCTAAATACAGACAGACTCGGGAACCCAGGATTTCGAATCCATGAAATGCCATACTTTTTCTTTCGGCGAATGGAAAAGTAAAACAATACGACATATACTATCTTTTTGAAAATTAATATAAATCATTCATGTGAATCGCCGATCAATATGATTTGATAAATACCGCCATCTAGTGGGTCCAAGATAATCAATCATTATTGGAAATGAAGATTGGATAATCTAGTTTAAATGAATACGGAATTATTTTATTATTTATTATTTAAGATTATTCTTCTTTTTTTTTAAATATTTTAAGGTATTAAAAAATACAAGTACATTTTGAAATGTGAAGTAGTTAGTAAGATTTAAGGAAATATCATGTCAACGTAGAATGTTGGGAATTGCAAAAAACTTGGAACAAAGAAAACACCAGGGGCGCATCCAGGATTCGACTTTTGAGGGGGCGTTTCTTAGGGGCGTACCCTTTTGATTTGCGCCCCTCCCTCAGAAACGAAATTTATTTGGTTTATTTGGTTTAAGGTGTTGGCAGAGGGGTTTGGGGGTCCTGGCCCTAGAATTTATTTTTAATTAACAGTACAAAATGGTGCATTTTGGGCGTATTCTATTACTTTTCTTATCCTATATTAAAACAAGTAAACCTGGACGATTTTTTTCCTCTGAATCCGTAAGTGAACACATCAGCGGAAACCTAATTACAATTAAAAAAAATATATACAGTTCAAGAAATTAAAGCACTAAATTAGTATTCAATAACTATGTAAAACTGTTTGTGTACTTGCTGACATGTTTACCTAAACAATAGTTGGTGCTCAATTATATTTTGTCCAATTGGATGGAAGTCATTTTCAAATAACCCGTACATTTAATTTAGTTAATCTATAGTCAGCTGGGGTCATATAACAGTAGCTTCTTGAATTTAAATTGTTCCTTTTCCTTAAATTCAATAATTTCCTTAACTGTTTTAATTAACAGGTAGAAAGTGTTATGAGCAAGTGAAATATATGGGACACTTAAGTTGTTAAAAATGAAAGATTCATTTTAAAGAATTAGTTTTTTGAAGAAATACAACAATTCGAATTTTACACTAACAATGCTTCTATAATACGGACCCAGTTAATGATTTGAATCAGGTGAACCGGTAGCTTTATTTAGAGTTTGAACCACTGGGCAAAATTTAAACTTGAACACTAAGCTGGTTCAAAAGTTATTAGAATGCATTTACCAAAAACAAATAGATATACGACTGCGTCGCATTTAACCATTGTTATGTTTATAGTAAATAATAATATTTTGCCATCATCTTATGTAACATAATACAAGTAAATATTGAACTTGTGTAGCGTTATAAAACTCAACAAATGAAACTTTGACAATCATTCTTTGCAATATTATATTCAGGCAAAAAAAGAGTTTCATCCAACAGAAATTTTGAGTCAGTTTAATTTGAAAAGATTTTTAAAATCCTCATAACACGGATACTATTTGAATTGTTAAATAAATCCAACGTGTATGTTGATCATTGTTTTCAAACTCAATAAGCCATTGTTATTGATACGTAAAGTTTTTTATGACGATAAAAGTAACAATCAAAAACACATATTTCAGTCCGTCTTTCGGCAGAACCTTGCAGTGGCGCGCCTCACGGAAGTGTTGAAGGCGTCAGATAAAATCAAACGTCTTGGTAATCACATCTCCTGTTTCCGGTTCCTATATTCTTAGCATAATGGCATCCGTCTCAAACACGAGAGAAACTTCACATGCAGAGCAGGTACTGTGAACTTTTATTTCCAAGATGGGAGATTGAGAGAGAGGAGGTCTTGGAAAATTTGCAAAATCGCAGCAAAGCGTTCATACTTCATAAACGCATGAAAAATAAGCATTACTCCTAATATCTATATTCCCCTTTTCGTTACTTTATTTGTAATGTAAATGATGATTTTGATTGTACTCATTTCGCTCTTATCAAGAAAATTATCTAGAAATTCAATCTCGTTTTTACATACACATGACCAAGGTTTTTCTTTAGGAACCACGCTTACAAAGGTCACAAATGATCGGCCTGTTATGCAAAATGAGGGCAAACTTTATCGTTCAGAATATCAAGAGCATAATTATGTAAATAGGTTAAACTGATTTTAAGGTATATTCGGAACTGCGACAGACTTAGAAAAACAAAACACTACAATCTAAATACGATAAAAAAGATACTGTGTTTTAATAACATAAAAAAATATATGAAATTATTGATGTAATTAATGTTTTCCCAACAATACTTAGTGTTCAAAGTTATACCCAATCCCATGGAAGGAAAGTTCTTTTCAAGCCTGCCGAAGTTATGGTTTATGTTTAAGCAGGGATTTATGCCTTGCGCCGAACTGATCTTGAGGTCAACGATATGGAATGTATTCAAAGCAGGGATGACAACGAGTAGTAAAATTGGTACTCAATCTTCCGATCGAGTACTCGGTTACTCAGATAACTTGAATTGGTTTTCGGGAAAGACAAGTTCGTGTATACTTGTATCGGTCATGTTCATTGTGCGTTGGTAGTAATATTGGCCATTTCATCTTATGTACCTAAACAGAGAAATCAATGAAAAGAAAACAAATATTGTTTCATGCCTTTAAATTGTCGTTTGCTGAAAACACACTAATTGGTAAACAATATAATTCTGTAGGCGATGTACCGCTATCAAAACTTGACTAATTGACATCAGTGTTATATGCAAATTAGGGTCCTTTGTTGACAGTTTGCAACTATCACAACATCTGTTAAATAATTTATTAGGGTCAATTCTGTACACAACGGGGATTAGAGGGGCCGCAAATTGTCGGCTTTGAAACACGAAAGATTTGATTCTTACGTCTGTTAATTGTGAATTTGGTGAAATTTATAAAAAGAAAAACTCGGGTACTCGGATCCCTAATTTAAAAGTTATTGTAAATCAGAAACATCTACTATTTGGGTCTTTCTATCGTCTTGCAAATGCAAGACAGCAGTGTTGTTTAGTATTAATGATTCAATAGATCTTGCAGTAGATACAGGTATTACAGATCGTAGAACAGATTCGATACTGGTGATCTTACTTCCCATTGTTTCAATCATCTCTCAAAATACAAGATTGAAAATATGTATACCCGATACGGATTGTCACAACTGATTGAAGTTGGTACTTACTTAACAGAACATTACCAATAACATGTTTTATAGTTTAGACGGTATAAAAGCTTTTATTACTAATGATCGCTCGGATAAATATAGCAATTGGACATGCACAGATGTCATTGAAGTTTTAAATTTTGTACTCAATAATTCTTTTCTAAAATGGGTAAATGTTTATATCAAATAATTGGAATTCCAATGGGTGCCATTTCTGCACCTTTACTTTCAGACCTCTTTTTATACTGCTATGAAAGTGAATATCTATCTAAGTCTGGAGATCTAGCTCTTGTTGATAAATTCAATAGCACTTTTAGATATTTTGATTATTATTTTAAGTTTAGATAATCCTGTGTTCTCAGATAACATGAATTCGATATACCCTTCACAATTGCAACTTAAAAAATCTAATACATCCGTTTTAAAAGCATCATATTTAGATCTGCAAATCGAAGTAAAGGAAGATATATTGAGTATCAATCTTTATGATGAACGTGATGATTTTAATTTTAAAACAATTAATTACCCTTCTCTAGATGGTGATGTTCCTAGTTCACCATCATATGGTGTTTTTATTGCACAGTTGATAGGATTTGCTAGAATATGTACAGATGTAAAAAAAATCAGCTCTCGCAGTTAACTTATGACGCAAACACTTCTAAAACAGGGTTTCAGATATTATAAATTAAGGAAAATTTTCTCAAAATATGTTAATGGTCATTATCATCTCATATCAAAGTACAAAAGTAGTCTTAAATCGCTGATTGCTGATAGTATTGCTCATCCTGATTTTTATGGTGATGTTTTAAAGAAAATTCGTAAAATTAAAATGTTTCCAGAAGTTAGTTGGGCAGATAGATTTAATGAATTACTTGGATTTTATTTCAACCGTGGATATAAAGGCAGTATTTTGAAGAGCACTTGCCTTCTAGATTTTGAAGATGAATACCTGAAACAAAATATAGGATTGACTGTAGCATCCTTTTATAACTAAGCTTTCAGTCCTTTGATATTTTATGAAGATTTTGCTAATTAGTGTTATCTTTAAAACCGTTTTTGGCAAACACGTTTTTGGCTGACTCCGAGTGTTTTAGCATGTGACTTCATTTTCTTCAAATATTTACATTTTCAAATTGTTTGGAAGGAAAGAATAGCATATACAAGTCGCTTTTATTTTTAATAATGGTTTCCTCATTTGTTCCCAGTTTAATTACAATGATGCTTTTTATTATGAAATTCTATGAAAACACAGTTTTAAACCTTTTATTTTATAAGGCAGACTGTGTGGGATGTTTATAGTTTCTAACGATGACTGCATCGTAACTTTGAAAAGTGTTTGCATTAGGTGCTCTGAATTATTTCCCTCCGTCTGCAGATAGAGTTGGGATCTCTAATCATAGAAGTACATGGGGTTTACCTATACGTTTATTATTATTTGTTTTATTGGTAAGTTTCTTCAAGTTTATGCATACTTTGATAAGATTTACCTTTTGCGTTTAATCTTTATTAAGGAATGTTGGGATAAGAGTGAGGTTTGTGCACATAAACTGGTTAAAACCCCCAGTAAATTTACATTTTACTGACCGTTCCAAGGCGGTACCTAACAATTCTTGATAAACATACCTATATTTTTTATATATAGTATGTATGCACTGTGCTGTTTGTGGAGTTTTGTGCTGTTCTTCTATGTTTCTTGTTTGTGATTTTAGTGTTCGATGTCTTTTGTTTATGTTTAAACTTTTTGTTACTGAGCTGTTTCTGTAGCTTTTTGCATAAATATTGGTATCATTGTCTGACATCATTTCCTTTTCTTGAAAAGGCGAAGCATCGTCAGATCAATTATGTCGCAACTATTGTCCCATTTACTGTTTTGAAGTACAATAACGTAGCAAATCCTGCTTTTAACAGATTAATTTTGAAATACTCAGAAGGTTATTATTATTGCCTGCGTGCTCTTAATGCAAATTTTGACTGGGGTTCATATATTGATCCTAATACAGATGTGTACAGTCAAATTTGCAGACCAGTTTATATTGGTGTTTTGTGAATGCATACCTTACAAAAATGTAAAATTTCAAACATGCGATTCTCCTTGGTTCCATAATAATGATGCGCCCCAGCTTTTCCTTGTGTATTATTGTGACTTTAAAATAGGTACTTACCGTATCCGTTGTGATTTTTTGTAATCTTGTGCGTTTCAAACTGGTGAGGGCAATAGCAATTTATACAAATCTGTTTTTTTTAATATGACAAGCAGACTGTAAAATTTAACTTAAAACCCTTTTTTTCCTAGTCTTTTAGCTGCAAAGTTCATATGCTGGACATTCCGGTATTTATTTATTCATTCTATTTCATTGTTTCTTATATGCATGCTAGAATTCGGTAAAGAAACATAGCACTTGTTATTTTACCTGAAGTCCTGTTCTGAGTGTAGTAATAGTTCATCCAGGAATTATTGATTTTTGTCAGATGATCACCACCATTTTCATATTTTGATTAACATCAACATTTAATGTCAGTTTGTATATTTAATTGTTTTATACCAGTAACCCATTAGGCTAAATTCCAACTATTTGGTTGTTTACATTTCCTATGGCCGCCATCTTGGTTTTCTTAGAAAGGTCATTTGGGTCGACCGAGGTCACAGAGTTCTAAGGTCATTCGTCTGAAATCTTGGTCGACCTTTGGCAAATCGAACTTGGTTTGGTCGACCTCAGCGTCTGTTGGCGGGTCGAAGATTCTTTTTAGATTCATTCCAGCTCCATCGCCCTTACAGTAAAGTCCAGGGTAATTTTTGCGGACTTTTTTACTTTTTTCTAATGAAAAACATCTAAATTTACACTTAAGCCATTCAATACAAACTTCTATAAATGGTTTACTGTATACTGTAATGCTGAGAATTGTTTCCAGTAAATCCGAGAGTATTTTGACCTTATACAGCACTGATTTTAGCAACTTTTTTGGAAAAGAAACTTAAACTTTCATCTTCGTTGAGTAAACAGAATAATGTCGGTGGTGACTCATCGTTTAATCTCGAACCATTGTGCTCCGTTTTTGCGGAAGGCAAGCGAATAAGTACGATTTCTTTTGAAACTGCTAAGTTTCTAGAGTTTCATTTGATTTTGTTGTTATTTAACACTTTCAACCGGTATTATATTAACCATTTGCAGTAATACACTGTAAAGTGTTTTTGGTTTCGGGTTTTCTTTTAAAAACCAGTTTAAACGGCACAAAGCAAACGGTCCTACATTTAGAAAGCAACTACCAAGTTACATTGTCGCTCGGGCACGCAACAATAAAACCCGTAAGTCGATTCGAATGAGGGATTTTAAACTAGCAAAAACCACAAAGACCCTTCAAACATAAAATCAAACTAATAGATGTATATGGTCAGCAAATCAAAATCATTTAAACAAATTTGCAGAAGCACTACGTGATCCATCAAACCATTCTTCAGATTTTTGGAAACTCGTAAAAATCAAAACTGCACCAAACTCAGCACGCAGCAGTTCGCCAGACTCAGACACAATCATATGAAGATACCTTAGACAAAGCTAACATTCTGCAAACTTCCTTCAAGCACAAAGCTTGCTCGAGTGTACAGATCACCTTTTTTCCAGCACAGCAAACTGCAGCTCACTAATAACATTTTCTGTTGAAGTGAATCGACCTTGAACGTATTATTCATAAACATGTTTTTGTTAAAAACAATGTTTTAACGTGTCTCCTTTCTTAGCTTGTCCCTAAAGATTCGACTGTCAATCAACTAGTGCCCGTGTATCATTCTTTCGGTCCAGCCCTCGTTGAACAAAATGAAGTAGGGGCAGTACTCTGTGACATATCCGAAGCCTATGATAAAGCCTTGCATAGTGTTCTTTTATTTCAACTACCAAGAAGTGGTATAAAAGGACTTCTTCTCTCATCGTTTGAGAACTATTTACAGGATCGAGATCAATGAATTGTCCTTCTCAGAAGCTTTTCTAAAAGTTTTCATTTCGACGGGGTTCCAAAAAGGCAATTTAAGTTCCTATGCTATTATTCGTATATATAAACGATATCGTCGACGAAATACAATAAAAGATGCTGACGACAAGACATTATAAATTGTTGTCGATACTCTTATCCAAGCTGATAATTCATTGAAGCTCGTCTTGAACAAATCAATCTATGGGGTAACTAATGGCTAGTTACCTTTAATCCTCCAAATATAGAATATTAATAGTTCGATAGAAACTGCAGACACAATCAACAATGTAAAGCAACCGACCTTAAAATTTGATAATTTGTTTAACGCCTGATCCCCTTTTTATTATTTAAAGATTTAAATTTGTGTTGGGCTGTTTGAAACGTCAAGGCTGAAATTTTTCTTTTAGATTAAAGGGCTCATTTTCATGGATCATTTCATTTTTTAAGAGTTTTGGTGTTTATGTCTTGGACAAAAGCTCAACGATAAAAATGATTTGGTATTGCCTTACAAGTGAATGCGCTTTTAATTTTGATTTGTTACGTTGCAGAAAAATATGACGTACTTTTCTGAGTGACTAACTTGTAGTTTGCATTTATATCTACGCCATAAGAGCAGTTACCAGGTCTCGTGTCACCTTCTCGAGTTTACTCTAGAAAGTCTAAAATGAAAATAGCCTGCAGGTAAATGCACAGGTCAGTGTGTTTCAAACATCCATGGACAGATGTGTGCGGGTGGGTATCTCAGACCTGATAAGACCGCCATGCTTGGAGCTTTTAATGCCGAGATGTTTTAACGAAATTCCGTTGTCGCAATATCTATTGCGTGCGTGCTAGCCAAACACACCTTGCTCGGACCCTTACACTTGTACATGAGGAATAGGGTAATGAACTAGCGAATGACAATTGGTTGTATAAGAGTGAACGTTTTAAAATCAATTGATGTGCACCTATTGGTTCTGCAAACCTGCATGCCTTTTTTATTTCATGCGCAGGAATCATTCGTGGATATAAATGCTGCCTGGCGAATGTCATTTTAAAAACAAAGGAAGACATTTTGTTTTTATTTGATTTACTCAAACGTAAAATATCATATTTCTGACATATAACTCAAAATGCATACAGTCAAAACCCGTTGAAGCCGGAGAAACACTCCGAGCCAGCCAAAGTTGGTTTAAAGATAACATGAATCTGCAAAACTTTCTTGAAATCGAAGGACTCTAGGCTTAGTAGAGTCACCAAAAAAGGTTTTAAAGATAACATGAATTTGCAAAATTTTCATTAAATGAAAGGACTCAAAGTATGTAGTTATTGTAAGGATGCTATATTCAACCCTGTATTTTGTTAAAAAAAGTATTGCCTTTATATCAACGGTTTAAATAAAATCCAAGTAATTCATTGAGTCTATATGCCCAACTACCTGGTGGAAACATTTTGATTTTACGAATTTTCTTTAAAACATCACCATAAAAATCGGGATGAGCAATACTATCAGCAATCAGCAATTTAAGACTACTATTGTTCTTCGATATAAGACTATAATGCCCATTAACAAATTTTGAGGAAGTTTTCCTTAATTTATAATATCAGAAACCCTGTTTGAGAAGTTTCTCCGTCATAAGTTTACTGCGAGAGCTGATTTATTTTTTCCTCTGTACATGTTCTGGCAAATCTTATCAACTGTGCAATAAAAACACCATATGATGGTGAACTAAGGTCTAAAGAAGGGTAATTAAATATTTTAAAATTAAAATCATCATACAGATTGATTCTCCATATATCTTCCTTTACTTCGAGTTGCAGATCTGAAATGGATGCTTTTTAATCGGATGTATTAGATTTATTACGTTGCCATTGTGAAGGGTATATCGATTGAATATTATCTGTAAACACAGGCTTGTCAAAACTTAGAATATAATCAATAATATTTAAGTGCTGATGAATTTATCAACAAGAGCGAGATCTCCAGACGTAGATTATTTCAACATATATTCACTTTCATAGCAGTATAAAAAGAGTTCTGCTTGTAAAAGTGCATAATTGGCACCCATTGGAATGCCTATTGTTTGTTAATACAACATTTAAAACTTCAATGACATCTGTGCATGTCTAATAAATATATTTATCTGAGCGATCATTGGTAAAAAAAAGCCTTTTTATAATTTACTGCCATATAAGTAGTTTTGTCTATCGCAAATTTTTTTTTCGATAAGAGGAGTCGATTTATTTGTTACTAAAGATTGTGGAATATATGTATAGAGCGTTGAATACACGGAACGAAACCTTGCATTAAAAGTGTTATTGATGCCCTGGCTTAGACTCGTCCACTTTCTTCAAAAATGATTTTCTTCTCAAAGTGAAATCGTATTAAATCTACTCAGTATGGCGCAGCGCATGTGACATGTCAATCACCAAACATATCGTCGCTATCCAGAGAGGACAAATTTTCAAAAAATATCTGAATCTTTAAACGACTGGTACACATTTAAATGTTCTACACTTGTGTCTCCCTCTTTTTGATAACCTTCATGAGAATCTGATAACCTTTCACCTGTTTGGCACGGTGTATTGCTAGCACTTCCACGACCGTCACCTGGAATTCGGGTTTCATATGAGCCATGTAATTGTTCTTGGATAGGGTACGGATGTTCAGTGGAAAACACACATTTAGGTTTCGTGAATGAGTCTGCATCGCTATTGTCGGCCAAGGTTGATGTTGAACTCAATGCTACTTGAGAGTTTAACCTGTGTTTTGGAATGGTTTCATCATCATCAAATGTACGGATACTGATAGTCTCAAGACTTTGGCTTCCAAGTAAAGCATAGTTTTTTGTTTCATCTAAGTTCAAATTACCAAGCTCTTCCCTCTCCCATTCTTCCTCTTTTATGATATCTGGGCGTTGAATTTGCGTGTTCACCTTATCAAGATAATCTGAAATGAACCTTAATTCGTCAAAATGGCCTTCAAGGGCAAGGTTCCGAGATGCTCGTAAATTATCCAGACAGTCCTGGTGCTGCTGTGTTAACTCAGCTAATCTAGCTTTAGCAACATAGTACAACATTTCTCTTCTTGTTTCTATTCCAGTCAAGTTTTTTTCAATATCGGCAAGAAGTGTCTTTGCTTCTACAATGCATGTTGCGTCAACAGGACAATTTTCAATTACGCTTGCTTTGTTCCCGAGACCAAGTAAGCAGAATACCATTCTCAAAACGTAAGATCGTCTCCACATCATTTTGCTCTCCGAAATCTCCTGTTCAGCATATTGAAGACCAATGTTACCGAACAATAACAGAGCCCGCCTGTTTTCAGCTGTTGGTGAGTTTTCAAAGCTATACAGCATAACTTGCACTGCGTTATAAATCATAAACACAAGTTCAAAGCAAGGACCAATAGAAAATACATTACAAAGGGCAGCTTTGATCATGTGAGTGCTTTCATTAAAACGTCCTGCAATAGCATTTGCATTTGCTAACCGGCCAAAATACACACCATCTGTTAGCAATGTATTACTTGTCGCGTGTGTGCGACTTTTCATTTCGTTGAAGACAGCTCCTTGATATAGACCTTCGTCAAAAGTAATAGCTGTTGCATCGATTTCTGCGCCAATTAATGCTATGCATATGTCATTAAGAATTTGTCTCCGATCTTCATCACTTTCATTTTGTATTTTTAGGCTCAACCTGTCTCTGATTTGGCGTAAAGCAAGCCGAGGATTAGTGAACATTGCATCATCCACCATCTTTTTCAGATTAAAATTAATTTTACTTATCGATGGCCTTTGTTTTGATGTCGATCTATGTACATGTTTTAAGGTTGTAGCCGCGTCCAGTTTTAAACGGGAACGTAACAGTTCTGCTGCCAATGCTGTATAGCCACATTCTTTAAGAACAAGCACGAAGTCCTTTAAGCAAATGTGTTGTGGCAGGTGGCTTATTAAAACTTCTGAGACGTGTTTCCTGTCATTTCTCAGTTCTAACTGGTGGATAGACTTGTGAAGAGGTTCAAATCGAGGGTATTCTCTACAAAGTGTTGCCGACACAAAGAAAGGGTCGATTAGTAGAATAATCTCCTCTTTGCACATGTCTAATGATTGAACTTCAACTTCCGTCATAGCTTGGTTTCGAGAGACAACCATACTGCCGTGTTCTGTAATATATCACATATAATTTACTGTGTTTACATAGTGGTATTCTTGTAATAAAGACATCTTAATACTAGAATCAAAGTGATAAGGAAAAATCGTTTTGAGGAGATACCTCTTTCATATTGAAGGATAAAATCAAATCAAATTTTGGCATAATATTGAACGAGGCAATGTAAATTATAGTCCTGATTTTATTACAATAGAAATGAACAGAAGTTTACAATAAATGCAATAGTTATTATTTGCACTTTCATTAAATTAAATTGAATGATAAAATATCCAAAAATATATGAAGGTATTATATATTCTTTAAAAAACCGGTTGATCTTAATCGAGCGCAATCTATTGTTAACGTAATCAATATATTTTGTCGCGTAGGTTCAAAGACTTATACATTATCGATTTATCTTATCAGCTATTGTCAATAACTTGCGATTTCTGTTTGCTTCAACCATTGAGTTAAATGTAAACAGGTATTCAAAAATGAACCTGTAATCATATATCTATGGCTTTTTTTTAACATAAATATTCTTAAAATTGACTGTCAGAAATTCATGTCAAAATCGTTCATAGGGCTTGTTTTGAAACTCCCATTAAAACGAAACTAATTGTATTACGCAGTAGAATTATATCAAATAGCGATACAGGAATATACATGTTACACCCGAAAGCTAAACTCTTACATAACTATAATTAATAAGACAGACATACTTGGGAACCCAGTATTTCGTTTCCATGTAATAATTTACTTTACCTTCCAACAAATGGAAATGTTCAACAATACCACCGGAAATTATATAAACACAAAAAAGTACACAAAATTATTTACCTTTTATTGTAAGTAGGGCCAAAACAACATAAGTTTTAGTTTGTAAGTAACCGCCGAATTGGTTATAAATGCAGTCATGTTCATTTAAAGTGACACTCTTATTCAAAATTAATACATAAACATGTTTAACAAACATAAATTTTGACTGATAAACCTTAAACTACTTACTAAATAATGCATTTATGGAAAATAATAACTACTGATAACGAGATTGTAACCGTGTATTTAATAGCAGAAAGCGCAAAAATATTAAATGATTGGTGAATGCTAAAAGATTAACTGTGGTCTACTATAGATTCATAAGGCAGAAATACTGTGGTTTATGCTCATTTCTTTCAAATTTAACTCTATATCCTTCATAAGAACCATTGTTTTTGACATTTATTCATCCTTTTTGGAATATTAAAACAATATTATTATTTATTATTAATTGTGGTTAATCTTCTTTGGGAGTAAGAGTGCATCTTTAAAAAAACAGTTACCCATAAACGTAAAAGTAACATTCATCTGCAGTTCCTTTATTAAAAGTAGCATGTTTGCATATTAAGGACAAAACGCTAAGATAACAATGATATTCCATGCTTAAGAATTGTCGTTTGGTTGATGTAAAAAGTAGAAAATGTCTATGATAACTTGTTTGTTAAATTCTCTTCTCTTATCAACTATTGTCAATAACTTGTAATGATTGCAACAATAATTGGGTTTAAATGTAAACATGTAATTAAAACAGTACCTGTATTCGTATATCTATCCATTTTTAACATAATTATTCTAATTATTTACTGTCGGAGATTCATGTCAAAATTGTTCATAGCACTTGTTTTGAAACTCCCATCAATGCGAAAGTGATATTATTACGCAGTAGTATCAGTTTATTATATTATCTCATCAAAAAGCAATGTCACTAACATATAATGTAACAATATGTAAACGGACTCATATGTGTTTAAAACAGTTAAACGCTTAATCATTTAGCAATATTTGCATTCACTAATAAAATAGCGGAAATAAATCCCTCTTATAGAAAAACATTGATGTCTTGAAAAATACAAAACAATTTAAAACAGGGACCTGAATTTATTTTTTATTTCTACATATTCCCAATTTAAATTGGGTACTTTGCGTTGTACTTGAAAATTCGCATGTTTATTATATCCAGTAAATTCACTGAACATATTTTTAGTACGATTTACAATGTGCACGAGGATTTAAGTCAGTTTTTTTTCCGGCCGCTTCAGTCAACACTGACTTCGGCCTAACTGCCTAGTATGATCTCGGATTAAACAATGTATTAAATCGATTTGAACGTATCGGTTTCCAAAAGCTGAAAACCGGTTCTATAGAAAGTACTTTTCTATTTTTTCTAACTGATAACTAATATTTTGCAACAGAGATCCATGTCAAACTCGTTTGAACTTGATTTTATGCACAGTAAAATCACAGTTCATGTGATTAAAGTTACTTAAATGATAACCATTCGTGCAAATATATAATCAACAAGTTCAAAAGTTGCTGCACGATACAGCAATTTAATGATAGCGCGGGACAACTGTTGGTTATGCATGTATTTATGTCGAGTCCATACTTATATTTAGAAACAAACAACAGCACCAACATATCTGTTCCTCGTTTTAAGCAATACAAACAAATATACTCAATGAAATAGGTACAAAATGCCCCTTTTATCATTTGTAAACGTATTTTTTGCATAAATACATAGCGATCGGTTACAAATTATTGTGTATAAGGTAGCAGACATAATGTAAGAAAATATATTAAAATGTTACCGTAATCAAACAATTCATTTCAAATGTCTTGATAAATATCAAATTAATTAAGTATAGCTAGTAAAAAATTGTATAATTGTATCTTTTCTTCAATCGATAGAAGGTAAACAACGTTACAAAAAGGTTTGTAGAAATCTACCTTTATACAAGAAGCGTATGTGAAATTATCATTAGTTTATCAACAATGTCAATAAACTGTAACGAAGGCTTCATCCATTTATTATGCCACCCTTCGATGAAGAGGGGGTATATTGCTATGCCCATGTCGAATGGTCGGTCGGCCGGTCGGTCAGTCCGTCGGTAAACCAAAGCTTGTCCGAGTGATAACTCGACAATTCCTAGACATATGGTCATCAAACTCCGCATCAAGCTCGGTCCCGACCAGTCGATGACCCCTTTGATTTAAGTGGTCATCAGGTCAAAATTACAGTGCCTTTTAATGGTAAAAGGTTGTCAAAGCTTGTCCGAGTGATAACTCAACAATGCCTAGACCTATGGTCATCAAACGTGACATTGAGGCTGGGGCTGACCAGTAGGTGAATCCCATTGATTTAAGGGTCATAAGGTCAAAGGTCAAGGACACAGTGACCTTGAATGCTAAAAGATTGTCCGAGTGATAACTCAACAATGCCTACAGCAATGGGCCTCAAACTTGACATGGAGGCTTGGGCTGAGGTTGGGCCTGACCAATAGATGACCCCTATTGCTATTGATCGCAAACTCGCCAAGAGATAGGCCAATGGTTATCAAACCTGAAAAGAAGGTGGGTCTGACCATGTTTAAATATATAAACACATTTTTTTTAAAACAGTACATGTATTTGTACGTGTATCCATTTTTTAACAATACTTTCCTTAATATTTTCTGTGAAACTGACAGAGATCCATGTCAAACTCGTTTGAAATTGGATGTTATGACGCAGTAAAATCGCAGTGCAAGTGCTCGATTAATGTTATTTATCAGATAACCATACGTGCATATATATATATATATATATATAATCAACAATCAATAAGACAGACAGAGTTTTGTTTCCATTTAAGGCTTTAACCTTCCTTCGGTAAACTGATAAATAAACCGTACACAAACTTTATCAGAAAACAATATGAATACGGATAGTGTACCAGGCTCAATACCTTTGATTGTAGGTTTATTGCCAAATAAAAAAAATACAATGTAAGTTTCTTTGGTAAACCAAATTAATTCTTTAAAGCAAAACTATATATATCAAGATAAAATCCATGCTTTTGTTTCTCTCCTCAGAGAGCGAGAGCGAGAGAGAGAGAGAGAGAGAGAGAGAGAGAGAGAGAGAGAGAAAGAGAGAGTGAGAGAGTGAGGGAGAGGGAGAGAGAAGACTTATTGGTAAATTTGCAAATTCGCATCTTAGTTTTCATACTTAGGAAACAATCCTTTTATCTACATTTTCCCTTTTTGTTACTTTATTTTTTGTATTAATGATGATTTGATTGTACCCATTTCGCTCTTATCAAGAAGGTTATCTAGAAATTTTATCTCGTTTGAAGGCTTGAGTGTAAGCTCAAGATTTTTGTAATAGAACACATAAATTCAACTGAGTCCATGTGGAGTTGAAAATCATATTAGAAAGTACAAGATTTAAATGTAAAATCTGTGAAACATACCTGCAATAATGTTTGATTTACAGAAACAGTTCATATTTAGTTAAAATTAATATTTTGCGTATATTAACAGTTAACATAAATGAGGTCACGAAATATCGACCTGTTAATGCAAATTGATAGCAAATGTTATCGTATCGTATAGAAATGAGATAAATGTAAATTAGGAAATACGATAGACTTGGAAATACAAAAATCAACAGAATAAATATAAATACGATAAAAAGATACTATATACGATATATCGTATTTCAGTAACTTGAAACACAAGTAAAATATGTGAAATTATTTATGTAATTTCAAACATGTTTTCCTAAACAATACTTAGTGTTCGAAATTATACCTTGTACCATGGGATGGCAGTACTTTTTAAATCTCCCTTTTGAAGTTATGGTTTATGTTTGAGCAGGTATTTCTACCTTGTGCCGATCTGACCTTGAGATCAACGATATAGAATGCATTTGGTAAGATGTTATTGTAAAGCAGAAACATCCACTATTTGGGTATGTCTATCGTCTTGCAAATGCTAGACAGCGGTGTTGTTTAGTATTAATGAATCAATAGGTCTCGCAGTAGATACAGGTATAACAGATCGTAGAACAAACTCAAAACTTGTGATTTTATTTTCGATTGTTTCAAGCAAATCTAAAAAAAAAACAAGATTGAAAAAATGTATTTACCCAATATGGTTCGTCACAACTGATTGAAGTTGCCACTCACTTCACAGAACATTACCAATAAAATTTTTTATATAGTTTTAGTATCATTGTCTGATGTCATTTCCTTTTCTGGGATAGCGAAGCATCGTCAGATCAATAATGTCGCAACTAACGTCCCGTTTATTCTTTTTAAGTACAATAAGGCTACCAAACCTGCCTTTAAGAGGTTAATTTTAAAATAATTGAAGGTTATTATGATCGCATGCGATTATTGCAGATTTTGACTAGGATGTTTTTCCTTTGTTCGTTTTGTTGATGTAGGAAATATAATGATAACTTGCAAACACCATTGAGTTTAAATGTAAAAAACGTATTTAAAACAGTACCTGTATTCGTAAATCTATCCATTTTTAACATAACTATTCTTAAAATTGACTCTCATTCATTCATGTCAGAATCGTTATTAGCGTTTGTTTTGAAACTCCCGTTAAAACGAAACTGATATTATTACGCAGTTATGTATGTCAGTTTATATTATCTCATCAAAATCGATAAGACGGACAATTGAAAACATAGGATTTCGATTGCATGAAATGTTATACCATCCGCCGAATGCAAAGGTAAAACAATACCGGAGAATAATATACAGCACTCTTTACCTTTAGTTGAACGTATGGCCAAATTTGAAAAAAAAACTTACTTAGTAAGAAACGGCCGAATTCGTTTCAAAAGTAGCTAAGTTTAATATATTTGTTTATTTTGACGTCTTCAAGGACATCAATCGTTTAATCAAATAAGATCTTCTTCAACATCCGAGAAAGAGAGAAAGAGAGAGACAGAGGGAGACACACACACACACACACACACACACACACACATTTCGAGTGCTAACTCGACAATGCCTGCACCCCTGGCCCTCAATCTTGACTTGGAGGTTATACCTGACCAGTAAATGACCCCTTTTGATTTTAGGGCGCAAAAAGAGCCCAAGAGCCTAAGATTTCTGTAAGATATGAACTAGTGACTTAGTTTTTGACCCCATGTGACCAATTTTAAAACTATTGTAAGATTTCATTAAGGCAAACACTCTGACCAAATTTGAACATAACTGACTATTCAATACCAATGTTTGTTTCGGGACCCATTTTTTCAAAGATTTCACATACTGACATGTGACACAGTTTCGAACTTTTCAACAAAAATCATGGAAATCATTCTGATTAGGTTTATGAATATTTTACCATTTATAATGCCTCTAGTATGTTCCAAAGATTTTTCTAATATTTGACCTAGTGACCTAGTTTTTGACCCCATGTAACTCACTTTTACAAGTGGTCGAGATTTGATCAATGGGGTCATTCTGACCAAGTTTGAACATTTTCTGATCAATGCCTACCAAGATATGTTACCGGACGGATGGATGGACGGAAGGACGGACGGACGGACAAGGTCAAAACAATATTCCCCTCCCGAAACTTTCGATTCGGCGGGGGATTATAAGACAGACCAACTCGGGAACCCAGGGTTTCGTTTCCGTTAAAGGCTTTAACCATTTTTCGGTAAATGGAAAAATAAACCGTACCACACATTAACTTAAAATAACATAAATATGGGAATTGTACCAGGCTCAATGCCATTCATTGTAGGTATTGCCAAATTAAAAGGTGAGAGATCGTCCGAGATGAATAACTTGGATGAACAAGAAAAATGATAGTTCTTGAAATATGCATTCGAACAGATAAGATGTTAAGCAAATATATAAATACAAGGTATAAAAGGCATTGACTTATGATAAATAATAATTCTTAATTTAGTAACATAACTTAATGTATACAAAAATCAATATCAATGAAGTTATATTGCTTTATAACACTATTTGTCATACAAAGACATGCTTTGTTCGCCTGAGATTGAGATTCTTGTTATTTACGTTGGTTATAACAATTTTAATCCCGGCTTCATTGTTTATTTTTCACCTATGTGTAGCTCCTAAAACTGATAGTTAAAATAAAATCAACAACATATTATGTCATAATATGTAAACGATCTCCTCTGTGCTAGAAACATTTAAACGTTTAACCATTTAGAACTATTTGCATTTACTATGTAAAACAAACAACAACTATTAAAAGAAACGAGAACAGTGGAATTAATTTCCTCTAAAGAATGTAGAGCGGTTGTCATGAGATTATCGCAAGAAATATATCGTCATATATCGTACGAAAGTCGATTGAAAATAGAACCATTGTCGTACGATATTAACACGACACCAGTAAGACAAAACGTTTACGAATCTGTTGTGGCATAAAATCGAATAGTCAGAATTTCAAGTCACGACAGATTTTTAATCGCAGGACAAGCCACGCAACCCCCCAAAATTTAGGCGTTAACCTGTACATTCCTGTCGTGGACCCATTGTTAACTTGGCTGATTACTAAAAAACGCATTATATTTAATATATCACCAAAAACAATTAAAAGATAAAGTTACTGCAGCTGTTTTTTATTTTTTTTATTTCACCTGGAATCGAACGTGAAATTTGAAACCTTTCAGGTAATAAAACAATCTTATTTGTAAAATGGTATTTAGAATAACTTTTTTACTTTCAATGCATTAAAATAAACAAAAATAATATCTGGTTACCAGAAATCAAATATTCATATCTATGATCTCGACTACCATTAATCGGTAAATACACAGCAAACAAAACTATCAGGACCGAAACAAACTCAGAGTCCTTACTGACCTTTTTGAGGAAAAATAACACTTAAAAACATAAACTCTATTTGAAAAGATTCAAGAAAGCTATGAAGATATGAAACAACACGCAAAATGCGGAGTGATATGTCACCAACTCTACCATAAACACGAAAAAAGATGCACATGAAACCAAAACATACGAATTGAAACCTTGCAATCAAATATTGTGGATGTCCTTGTTAAAAGCTCGTTCACTTTCTTCTGCTCAGTAAGATGCAGCGCATGTAACGTGTTAATCACCAAACGTTGTGGATGTCCTTGTAAAAGCTTTGGCTCAGTAAGATTCAGCGCATGTACCATGTCAATCACCAAACATTTCATCGCTATCTAGAGAAGACAGATTGTCAGATAAATCTGACTCTTTGAACGACTGGTACACATTTAAATGTTCTACGTTTGAGTGTCCGTCTTTCTGATTACCTTCTTGAGAACCTAAAGACCTTTCTTTTGTTTGATATGGTGTGTTGCCAGCACTGTCACGGCCGGCAGGTGAAATTCGGACTTCCATTTCAGTATTAGACATGCATAGTTCTGAAGTTTTAAAAGTGTCATACGTTTCTATGACATGTGGATCTTCACCACGTAAGTGGTTTTGTGTAGAGAACGTGTGTCCAGCGGAAACCAAACATTTAGGTTTCGTTAAAGAATCCGCATCACTGTTGCCGGCTGATGTGCGGCCACTTAATGGTAATCGAACTGACAACTTCGATTCATTACTTTGATTGATGGCGTCTGGCTTCTGGAACTCTTGCTGGTAGATGCTATAGTCATGTTCATGCCCATAGTTTAGAATGTCCTCATCAACATTTAGTCTTTCACATTTTTCTGTTTTTACGCCATCCTTTCTTTTTGGAAATTTAGATGTACTTTCACCTTCAAAACTAGCGCTCATTTGTTGCATATAGTATATTTCCTTTGGGTCTGTATAGCTTTCCAGTTTAGTTGTAATACTTTCCATACAAAACCTACCAGATATGCCTGGTTTGAATACTGTCAACCTCGTATTTGTGAATGAACTATTGCTTTTATCGGAAAACGAAAGACTTCTGTGTTTCATTAAAACTATTTCGTTCTCTCGCTCGAAGTTTACTGACTGACTCCTTGTTTCTTGAAAGGTATTATCTCCTTCACATCTTAACTGATATTCAACCGATGGATGTGTGTCCTGATCTGAACGAAATTGAAGAAGGGCCACTCTTGATGTTGAATTCCATGCTACTGGGGAGTAAAGCCTGTGTTTTGGAATGGTTTCATCATCATCAAATGTACAGATGCTGATAGTGTCGAGACTCTGGTTAAATGACGGGTTTTTAATTAAAGCATAGTTTCTTGTTTCATCTAATATAATTTCATCAAGCACTTCCGTCTCCGGTTCTCCCCCTACTATGGTGCCTGTATGTTTACTTCTCAGATGCGTCAGAGAGTTTACCTTATCAAAGTAAGTTGAAATGAATCCAAATTCGTCAAAGTGGCCTTCAAGGGCAAGGTTCATGGAGAATCGTAAATTGTCCAGGCAGTCTTGGTACTGTTTTGTCAACTCCGCTATTCTAGCTCTAGCAACATAGTAAAACATTTTTCTTCTTGTCTCGATACCGGTCCAGTTTCTGTCAATATCGGCAAGAAGTTCCTTTGCTTCTACAATGCATGTATCGTCAACAGGACAATTTTCAATAACGTTTGCACGGTTCCCGAGACCAAGCAAGCAGAATACCATTCTCAAAATAAACGATCTTCTCCACATAGTTTTACCATCCAAATTTTCCTCTTTAGCACATTCAAGACCCATCCTACCCCACATTAACAGTGCCCGCCTTTTTTCTGGTGTTGGCATCTTTTCAAAGCTATACAGTCTAACTTGCACTTCGATTACAATCATAAACAAAAGTTCAAAGCAGGGACCAATATGGAATGCTTTACAACGAGCAGCTCTGAGCATATCTTCGCTTTCTTCGAAACGTCCTGCAATAGCATTTGCATTTGCTAAACGGCCAAAATACACACCATCTGTAAGTAGTGTATTACTTGTTTCGCTTGTGAGACTTTTCATTTTGGTGAAGACATCTCTTTCGCGAAGACCTTTGTCAAATGTAATAGCTATCGCATCGATTTCTGCACCAATAACTGCTACACATTTGTCAGCAAGAATTTGTCTCCGATAATCATTACTTTCGTTTCGCATTTTTAGGATAAACCTGTCACTTAATTGGCTTAATGCAAGCCGAGGATCAGTGAACTGTGCATCATCCACCATCTTTTTCAAGTTAACAACCATTTTGCTTAACAATGGCCTTTGACCTGATGTCGTTTTATGTACATGGTTAACACTTGTAGCCGCGTCCAATTTGAAAAGGGAAAGGTACAGTTTTGCTGCTAATCTTTTATAACCACATTCTTCAAGAACAAACACGAAGTCCTGTAAGCAATGTTTTGTGGCAGGTGGCTGATCAAAACTTCGGAGACGTATCTTCTGTCAGTTGTTAGTGCTAATGTGTTGATTTTCTTGTGAACGGATTCAAATCGTCGCGGGTATTTTCTACGAAGTGTTGCAGACACAACGAAAGGGTCGATTTGTAGAATAACATCCTCCTTGCACAAAAACAGTGATTGGACTTCAGCATCGGTCATTGATTGGCTTCCAGAGACAAGCAAACTGCCCTGGCCTGAAGTGCTCGGAGAGTCTGTAAAATATCGCATACGCTTTACTTCTTTAATAAATCGTTATAAAGACATATTATATACTCGTTTAAGAAAAAACGCTGACTTATAACATAACAATGTTAACAGGGTAGCACGTTTATAAGTACTTCAGATAAGTGTTTGTAAAACTGTAGTATTAAACAGATTTAGAGAACCTTTTTGAGGAGATATCCCTTACATTTTGCAGCTGAGATATGAAACTTTTCTGGACGATTGAGATGATTCTAATTATTTAAGTTAACAATCAATGCAAAGTTTAGTTTTGCTTTTATTTTAAAGTTCCATTAGATTCATTCAATAATAAAAATATCAAAATACGTGAAGGTATAAAATATATAAATATTCATGAAATTAGGTTATTGCGATTAAATAACCTTTCGTTTATCAACTATTAAAAGCTGCAATGAGTGCATCGACCAAAGTTTAAATGTAAAAACGTAGATAAAACAATACCTGTATTCGTACATGTATCCATTTTGAACAAAACTAGGCTAGAAATTGACTGTGATCGAAACTGACATTATACTAAGATCCACGTCAAAATCTAGTTATGGAAATCTCATCAAAACGAAACTGATTTTATGACGCAGTAAAATCACGGTTCAAGGGTCCGTTTATGGTAGTTTATCAAAATACCATACATGACAACATATACATATATACATGTCAATAAGTCGTACAGACAGACTCGGGAACCCAGGATTTCGAATCCATGAAATGCCGTACTTTTTCTTTCGGCGAATGGAAAAGTAAAACAATACGACATATATATACTATCTTATCGAAAAATAATATAAATCATTCATGTGAATCGCCGATCAATATGATTTGATAAATACCGCCATTCAATTGGTCCAAGATAATCAATCATTATTGGAAATGAAGATTGGATAATCTAGTTGAAATGAATACGGAATTATTTGATTGTCAATTTAAGATTATTCTCTTTTTTAAAAATATTTTAAGGTATTTAAAAATACAAGTAAATTTTAAAATGTGAAGTAGAAAGTAAGATTTAAGGAAATTTCATGTCAACGTAGAATGTTGGTAATTACAAAAAACTTGGAACAAAGAAAACACCAGGGGCGCATCTAGGATTCGACTAGAGAGGGGGCGTTTCTTAGGGGCGTACCCTTTTGATTTGCGCCCCTCCCTCAGAAACGAAATTTATTCGATTTAAAGTGTTGGCAGAGGGGTTTGGAGGTCCTCCCCCTAGATTTTTTTAAAATTTACAGTCCAAAATGGTGCATTTTGGGCGTATTCTATTACTTTTCTTCTCCTATATTAAAACAAGTAAACCTGGACGATTTTTTTCATGGGGGGGGGGGCGACGGGTGCGCCCCCCCCCCCCCCCCCTCTGTATCTGTTAGTGAACACAACAGCGGAAACCTAATTACAATAAAAAAATATGTACTGAAATTTAAGCACTAAATTAGTATTCAATAACTATGTAAAACTGTTTGTGTACTTGCTGACATGTTTACCTTAACAATAGTTGGTGCTCAAAATTATATTTTGTCCAACTGGATGGAAGTCATTTGCAAATAACCCGTACATTTAATTTAGTAAATCTAAAGTCATCCAGGGTCACATTACAGTAGCTTCTTGAATTTAAATTGTTCCTTTTCCTTAAATTCAACAATTTCCTTAACTGTTTTTATTAACAGGTAGAAAGCGTTATGAGCAAGTGAAATATATGGGACACTTAAGATGTTAAAAATGAAACATTCAATTTAAATAATTAGTTTTTTGAAGGAATACAACAATTCGAATTTTACACTTACAATGCTTCTATAATATGGACCCAGTTAATGATTTGAATCAGGTGAATCGGTAGCATTATTCAGAGTCTGAACCACTAGGCAAAATTTAAACTTGAACACTAAGCTGGTTAAAGTTATAAGAATGCATTTACCAAAAACAAATAGATATACGACTGCGTCGCATTTTACCATTGTTATGTTTATGGTAAATAATAATATTTTACCATCATCTTATGTAACATAATACAAGTAAAAATTGAACTTGTGTAGCGTTATAAAACACAACAAATGAAACTTGGACAATCATTCTTTGCAATATTATATTCAGGCAAATAAAGTGTTTCAGCCAACAGAAAAATTTTGAGTCAGTTTAATTTAAAAATATTTTTAAAATCCTCATAACACGGATAATATTTGAATTGTTAAATAAATCCAACGCGTATATTGATCATTGTTTTCAAACTCAATAAGCCATTGTTATTGATACGTGAACGCTTTTTGTGACGATAAAAGTAACAATCAAAACCACATATTTCAGATTTTCAGTCCGTCTTTCGACAGAACCGTGCAGTGGCGCGCCTCACGGAATTGTTGAAGGCGTCAGATAAAATCAAATGTCTTGGTAATCACATCTCCTGTTTCCGGTTCCTTTATTCTTAGCATAACGGCATCTGTGTCAAACACGAGGGAAACTTCACATGCAGTGCAGCTATTGTGAACTTTCATTTCCAGTTTTCCTACGTTCTTGCAAGTGGGATCAGTAACGAACTTTGGTGTTTTACTCGTCGACATGAAGAGTTCAAATGTCGCATATCCGCCTTTCTTATCCAACAACGGCCAATCATTGACAGTGACTACATGTCCATTTGAATACTCTTCTTCCTTTTCAATAAAGATATGAATTGTGTTTTTCCCGTCCGTTTTCTTCTTCAAGCCGTATGTAAATTTCGTCTTCCTGCTTGCAATTATTGTTGGTTCGTGGCCAAACAAAACGGCGCCATTGAGAACAGCAAGTCCAGCTTCTGGGGGAAACACGAGCTTCTTCTTCACTTTAAGAAGGCGTTCCTTCATTTCAGCTTGAACTATCGCACATTCAGCAAAGCCGCCAACGACCAGCACATTTTTAACATCTGAAATCCTCGGATCTCCTTTAAATTTATCTTTGATTGCATCAATTGTCTTTGAAATGCAGTCAACAAACATCCGTTTGATAATCTCGGCGTCGATTTTGAGTTTATCCTTCGCAATAGAAACCTTGTCACCATAGTCAGATGCAATTAGACTTTTCAGGAACAATTCTCGTCCCTTACTCTTTGATAATTTCTTCTGAGTTATTTCAGTCAGCGAGACTGGCAAACTTTTCCATTTTCGGTAGGAGCAACCGAACGTTTTGTCATTTCGAATTCTCTCAGCAGATCGAATACGTCATGTAGGCATTCGTCATAAAACGTATTCATCGCCTCCCGTCCGAGACATCTAGTAAGTAGTTGGATGAAGTTGTTGTCCACTTCCTGTCCTCCCCATTTGCCCCCAAAATCCGCGCAAAGCTGTTTCAGCTGTCCGGTCCGCAACTTCTGATGGACTGTGATATCAGCCGTACCACCTAATTAAGGCAATTTTGATAAAATCTTCAATTATTCGCCTAAGTATCAGCGTGTCTTCACATAGATTAACACATCGAAAGGTATCATTTAATTTGTATGAATAGCTCGATGGAAACTACAGGTAAAAGCCCATCAACCAATTGTTTAAAGCTGCACTCAAACATATTGACCATTTTGACAACTGTTTTATTTTTTTATTTTTTTGGAATGAACCAATCTTTGCGTAAATATGTGAAAACCATTGATATAAGACTGGTGACAAAATATCTGATCGAAGTTTTTAACATTTACGTTCGAAAATTGAAGTTGTATGGCTAAAAGCCCTACTAACGCTTTAAGTAAAATAATGAGATGTTCGGCATTAAATGTCAATTTTGAACGTAAATATGTAAAACTGCAATCTGATATTTTGTTAGCAGTCTTATATTACTGGTTTCCAGACCTTAATGCAAAAATTGGCTCATTGTAAGACAAAAAATAAAAAGTTGTCAAAAAGGTCCAATTTTTGGAGTGCAGCTTTAAGGTAAATGACCCATAAATATATGAATTTAGAATGACCCCATACTGTTTTGGTACCATTTTAAACGATTCTGTGTGTAGAAATTGAAAATTAAAAACATTTACCGAAAATAATTTGACAAGTAAAATAAAATATTCTTCAAAGATAGCAAAGTTGAATTTGTTATGTCTTTACGAAGGATTTGCATTCAGTCATTTATTTTACATATAAGTAATCAGGAAACAAATATCTTTCAAATGACACCAAAATTGTATTGAGTCACCAGGCGACATTGTGATTAATGGAGCTATCCGAGAACTAGCCTGGAGTCGGATACCTTAAACATTGGTTTGTTTAAATAAACTTTATGTTAACAGACACTCGTGCATGAAATTGCATATTAACACAGTCTTTTTCAAGATAGTTGAACATAACATTGGACCCCGGACGTATTCCATTACATTTGAATTAATGCAATTTTGCTTAAGATTTTTCAACAAAACTTTGGGCCCCGGGCGTATTCCATTACATTTTAATTAATGCAGTCTTGCTCAAGATTTTTCAACAAAACATTGGACCTCGGACGTATTCCATTAGCTTTTAATTAATGCAGTCTTGCTCAAGATTTTTCAACAAAACATTGGACCTCGGACGTATTCCATTAGCTTTTAATTAATGCAGTCTTGCTCAAGATTTTTCAACAAAACATTGGACCTCGGACGTATTCCATTACCTTTTTAATTAATGCAGTCTTGCTCAAGATTTTTCAACAAAACATTGGACCCCGGACGTATTCCATTACCTTTTTAATTAATGCAGTCTTGCTCAAGATTTTTCAACACAACATTAGACCTCGGACGTATTCCATTAGATTTTAATTAATGCAATCTTGCTCAAGATATTTCAACAAAACATTGGACCCCGGACGTATTCCATTACATTTTAATTAATGCAGTCTTGCTCAAGATTTTTCAACAAAACATTGGACCTCGGACTTATTCCATTAGCTTTTAATTAATGCAGTCTTGCTCAAGATTTTTAAACAAAACATTGGACCTCGGACGTATTCCATTAGCTTTTAATTAATGCAGTCTTGCTCAAGATTTTTCAACAAAACATTGGACCCCGGACGTGTTCCATTAGCTTTTAATTAATGCAGTCTTGCTCAAGATATTTCAACAAAACATTGGACCCCGGACGTGTTCCATTACCTTTTTAATTAATGCAGTCTTGCTCAAGATTTTTCAACAAAACATTGGACCCCGGACGTATTCCATTACCTTTTTAATTGATGCAGTCTTACTCAAGATTTTTAAACAAAACATACGACCCGGACATATTCCATTACATTTTGAATTAATGCAGTGTTGCAAAAGATATTTCAACAAAACATTGGGCCCCGAAAATATTCCATTTACTTTGATATTTACACAGTGTTGCTCAAGATATTTCAACAAACCATTGGACCCCGAACATACTCTATTTGCTTTGATATTTACACAGTGTTGCAAAATATATTTCAACAAACCATTGGCTCCGGACATATTCCATTTACTTTTCATATTAAGATAGTGTTTCTTAAGATATTTCAACAGAACATCAGACCTGGCCATAGTGGTTATATCGTATTACCTCCCAAGTCCACGACCATGTATCGCGAGTTGTCCTGCGTAAAGGCGGATTTGTCCATGGCCACAGGGACCCTTTGGCACCAGACAGAAGCCGCCTCAGACTCCAGGGCCATAACCAACTGGTTTCTTGGTATGCCTGCCTGTAAATAAAGAAATTTATTTGTAGTTGTTGTTGTTGCTGTCATCGTTGTCGTTGCTGTTGCTGCTGTTGTAACATACTTTCGAGTATTGGACTTGTTTAAGCACATATAATCCTTTGCATTTATTTTTCGGTGTTACTAATTTATAAATGCTTATATTACGAATGTAATATTGCCTTTAAAGCCAATAACAGTGGAACGGTCCACTATAGGCGGATGTGCGTTCATAGTATAACATTCCGTTATAGACGGAAGTACGTTTATAGTACGTTAATGTACTTATTTGGTAATATGCGAATTGGCAAAGCCCGGGCTCGTGTGGATTGCGAATTTTCTGTATATACAAACCTGTGAACCCCTTTAGGGTTGAGCATGCTTTTCTCTGAAAGGATATGTTGCGTCTTTGACGTCGCACGCCCCAACACAGGAGCATGACCATGTTCTCAATGATAACCCCAACACTGGAGCATGGCAATGTCCTCAATGATAACCCCAACACTGGAGCATGGCAATGTCCTCAATGATAACCCCAACACTTGAGCATGGCAATGTCCTCAATGATAACCCCAACACTGGAGCATGGCGATGTTTTCAATGATAACCCCAACTATAGGACATGGCGATGTCCTCAATGATAACCCCAATACTGTAGCATGACCATGTTCTCAATGATAACCCCAACACTGGAGTATGGCAATGTCCTCAATGGTAACCCCAATACTGTAGCATGACCATGTTCTCAATGATAACCCCAACTCTTGAGCATGGCAATGTTCTCAATGATAACCCCAACATTGGAGCATGGCAATGTCCTCAATGATAACCCCAACATTGGAACATGGCGATGTTCTCAATGATAACCCCAACACTGTAGCATGACCATGTTCTAAATTCATATAGTTGTGTAGTTGCAAATATAACTTCAAGAGATTAGTTCCAAAATCGTCCGTGTCGCTCAAATTTAAACTGAAAGTTAAGCTTCCAATATTCGTTTGTAAAGTGTTAATATACTAAAATAAACAAATGATCTTTTATCAATGATCTTTTCCTCACCTCGACAGCCGCTTCCCTCATGAACATACGAGCTCGGTCGTCCCAGATAGCCGGAACAGTAACGACAAACGTGATGTCTTGTTCAGTGATACAAAGCCGCTCCAAGTTCAAGTTGTCCAATGCGTGGTCTTTTAGGTATTTCAAGGAAAGTGAAAATATCTTTAACGCAGGCATTTCCTTTTTCTTCGTTAAATCTTGGACAGTGGTCTTTTCGTCAAGTTTCTTGAAAGGAAAAACAAATAATTTGGTTGTCCGGTTAATGCAATGGTTAGCGCACTCACTTCTCACTTTGGCGACATTGGTTCGATTCCCGGCCTGGGCGCATATGACAAGTTGGTTTCATCCGGGTACTCTCAATTTCCCCAACAACAATACCACACTCTAACGTAAAATCGTGCCAACGAGAGTGATTAATATAATGTTGTTATAACTTGTTTCACAATCGTTGTAAAATATATAAGTTTAAACTAAGGCACAAATAAGACTATGGGGCTATTGTAAACCTGTATATATCTTCAGAGCCATAACCTGTATAATTTTATATTTGAAATATCTGTGGTATATTAATCGTACTGTGTTTTGGTAAAGGATCATTTTAAACTTCCGGAAGAGCATCCAGCCTTCGTCGCTTTCGTCCAATAACAGATCAGCGTAGCGTTCCTCCGCTTCGTAGCCGAAACTGTCAAATTCTTTGCTTTGGTTTAACAGCAGAACGGTGGGAGTTTTCAGGGAAGTCAAATGTTTGGCCCATCTCTATTTAAAGAGAAAAATGTTATTACAATGAACATGATATGATTACTGTGGCATAGAGATGAAAGTGTGAATTGTCTTTATCTCGTGATTACGAGTCGTTGTCACGAGATAATGAGTCGTGGGGACGAGATATGAAGTCGTGGTAACGACATACTAAAATAAAAGAGTTCGAACGAGTTAGTAAGTCTCTATTACTCCGTATACTATTAAAACCTATTTTCAATGTTTAGTAAGCCAATTTAAGTAATAAAATTAAAATAAACTATACGCTTTTCATACAATCGGTACACCTCGGCCATTTTAAATAGAAAAGAACGTAACTACGCAGGTTTCAATATAGCAGTGAAACCTATGTGGCCCTTAAAGCTGCACTCTCACAGATATACCATTTTCACAACTTTTTTTATTGTTTGTCTTGGAAAGAGCAATTTTTTGCGTAAACATCTTCAAACCAATGATAAGAGATTACTGACAAAAAATCAGATCGTAGTTTTTCATATTTCCGTTCGAAAATTAATGTTTTATGGCTTAAACCGTTAGTAACGGTTTAAGAAAAATGCATAAAACATCAATTTTGAACTTATATATAAAAATCTGCGGTCTAATTTTTTGTCGGCAGTCTTATATAACTAGTTTCCATGGATTTTCGCAAAGATTGGCTCGTTCCAAGACAAAAAACAAAACAAAAAATTGTCAAAACGTTCAATCCGTGAGAGTGCAGCTTTAAATTTGGGAATCTTTATTATGTATGCAATAATACACTACACTGGCAACCATTTTTAACATAATGATATAAAATGCACATTAAAACACCTAAATTAATAAATAGTGTTATTTAAAACTCTACGAACTACTTCTACTGGTGCACCGGCATACATTTGAGGTTGTTTTCGATGTAAAATGGCCGAGTTGTTCCGAATGAATCCTATATTGTCACAGTTCATGGTAACATGATCATGCATGTTTTTCGTTAAAGTTGACGTATATTGGTACTTTTAAACAGCTTAACCCAAAATATGACAACATCTTGTCTGGTTTATCTTTGAATAAGTCATGAAGTTTTACTACGCGATCTAATTGCTTTTTGAGTATGTAAACTGTCCAATTACATCCCAGGTTGTTTTCGATAAAACTTGCTGAAGAGTTCCGAATAATTGTCACAGTTCTGTTTTTCGTTAAAGTTGACGTATATTGGAACATTTAAATCGAACAGCTCACTCCAAAATTTGACAAAATCATAATAAGAACAGACCTGATTTGTTGATATCTTGTCTGGTTTATCTTTGAACGAATACGCATAGCCACTGTAAGTCGTCCCGAAGTCGATGGCTAAAGACAGTATTGACATCGTCTTGGAGTCTATGAAAACTCTGGCGAAATTTGAAAATGTAGCAAAACACAAAGAAATACAATCTACATATAATAACGCAGCAGCGAAACCGTATTTTGTTAGTTTTATGGTCGCGATCTGTGCATGGATTTTTTTCCTTTTAAGATCCTGGATCGTACTTGAATCATAACATGTCCTGTTTTCCCCGAAAGATTCAGGAAAGTTCGACAGTAACAAGGATAACAAATATATAAGAACAGTATAAGGTCATTGTGAAAAATCATTTCAATTTATCGATTATTTTACTAATAACTTTACCTCTTGTCATGTTTTCCACCTCAAAAAAAAGCGTTATTCCACCACTTACCTACGTCCTTATATCACTTCAGCTTGTAACGTTTGGATACGGTGAAATCGAGAAAAACTCAACCTTCAACAGTGTAATATATGGAAATAAAGAATTAAACACACATATCTTCAATGAAAAATGAACAACATAATTTACTTCCCTGTTTGAAGAGAATACAACTGAGGCATGTGATTGACGCTTATTGATCTAAGATTATTAAAGTGGTACTCATATTCAAAATCAATACATACACATGTATAACGAACATCAATTTGGAGCGATCAACCTTTAACTACTTACTAAATAATGCATTTATGGAAATTATCAATTACTGAAAACATAATTGTAACCGTGTATTTAATAGCTGAAAACGCATTCTTTTTAAATGATTGGTGAGTGCTAAATTATTTTAAAGTGATCTACTATCATCACATAAGGTAGAAATTCCGTTTTTTCTGCACTTTTCTTTCACATTGAACACGGTATGGTATCCTTCATAAAAACAATTGTATTTGATATTTATTCATCCTTCTTGGTATATTTAAACAATTGTATTAATTGTGGTAAATCTTACTTGGGAGTAAGAGTGCATCTTTAAATGGGCAATATTACCACTACCTGTGGCGTAGCAACTGGCTCAAAAGTCGCGACTAGACAATAGTGACCCAATAGTGATTAAATATAGCTACAGCTGTATATTTATGGTTATACCGGTAATTTTAAGCTTTTGTTGTATTCCAAAGTTAAGCAACAACTATAAAATACAGCTGTAGCTATACGTTTGGCGCCAAATAAAGCTGTATTGTTGTTAACTATTGTTGCACTTTTGAACCTTTTGGTACGCCATATATGACTTGCCTTCGTACAATTGTTTGGATCAATATTAAAACGTATTTTCAGAAATCGCGTGGCAGTTCAAACGAACTTAATGCGTCGATCACACATAGTCGATTATGGCTCCTGTTGGAGATCTAGGGTGGTATTTAGGTTGCTGTGTAATCTTATTTATACTCGCACTCAGTCAAGTTATGCGGTGATTTTTAACGCATAAACAGGACTTTCTTATCTAGCAAAAAGGCAAACTTTCACCGCATAAAAACCCCAATTAAACACATAATAGTACAATAGTGGTTGATAAAGTTTCATCAAGATCGGACTTAGTATTTTGTGTCCACTTAACCAAGCTTTGGACTAGACTTTTAGAGACGTAAATACTGACAAAGATCTAGAAAGATCGGTTTTAATGTGAACCAAACCAATTGATCTTTCTGCGAAAACGTTTGAAATGACGTTCGGCCCAACTAAAATATCCATCACCATCAACGTTTTTGTTGAAATATAAGAACTCTATTTTTTAGCTTTATTATAAATGGTTAGGTTAATCCTTTTTATGTGGCAAAAATGCACAGTTGCGCTCCATATAAGCAATTTCTGCTTTATGCGTTGAGCGTCGCCGCATAAACGTGGACGCCCTGTTTATGTGTTAAAAATCACCGCATAAACGAAAAAACGCGTTTATGCGGCGATACTGTTATGCGGCGTTACAAGGCGCAGTGCGTCGACTTCAACTTTCAACAGAGCCCACAGTGCTAACAAGCAGAAAGAAAAATGAGACTTTTTCACGTCGCAACAATGAGCAGGTAATGTAACACCTTAAGTTTGGAATGATATGCAAACACAGTTGCGACTATTATAAATAAAATAAATTATTAATATCAGATACTATTGCTACTTAAAAATACGATTTTTCTGTAATATATTTGCTGACACAGATAATATGGTTTCCGCTTGATATTGTGGATGCGGACGTCCGATTCGGAGAGCGGACGCAAACAATGTGTATGTGGTATACCGGCCTTATTTTCAATGTTTTAGCAGATGCCGTCCCGTATGTCCGCCGCACCTCTGAATAAGATGGAGGTTCACCTGTATAGTTAGAGATGTACCTCTATTTAGATTCTCCCGTTGACTTTTAGCGACATTTGACCAAAAAGGTACATTATAGTGTGTGGAAAGTTTTGCAAAACTGTTTTGTGCACTCCAACAGGTCAAAAAAAGTCAAAGTCGCAAAGAATCGAATGCAGTTACTATGCAACTAAAAACCCCAACGGTGGTATGAACAAACTTATTACCAATATCAAACTAGAGATTGTTTTATAAAGCACTTATCAACCACGTTTTGTTGTCGTATCTGAGAAATAATATATAATTGACATGAATTTTGTCATTTTAACTGGAGACGAACCAACAGTGACCTTGAAGTTTGTCCTTGTCACCGCAATATTGAACAAAACTGAGCTACTGCTTAATATCAGTGATTTCAAAATCAATAGAGGTCATATACTCATCATGGCCAACTCGCATACGAATTATAAAATTCTTGGCCCCAAGCGTTCTTTTGTTGAAATATTGAGTGAAACTGTTGTTTTTTCTTCACCCCACCTTGACCTTTAACCTACTGATCTCCAAATCAATCGGGGTCATCTACTAATCATGACCAACTGGCATGACCATGTATAAAGTTCCTGGGTGAAGCGTTCACCGCTAACGTATTGTTTTTCACCTGATGTTCACCGTGACCTTGACCTCAATATGCTGGTTTCAAAATCAATATGTTAATCATGACCAAATTGTATATCAAGTATATCAAGTATGAAGTACCTTAACCCAGAGAATTTTCAGTTATTGAGCGGAAATCTTCTTTTTTTCACCTCAAGGTCACCGCGACCTATACCTTTGACCTACTGATCTAAAAACCAATAAAGGGCTTTTTACTTGTTATACCAAGTATGAGGTTTCTGGGAGCAAACGTTCTATAGTTATTGGCGGTAATGAAGCGTGACAAACGGGCGGAACGGACATGGCAAAAACAATAGTCTCTTCATAAATGGAGAAGACATAATAACAAACGTAACAATGATGTTAATTCAATTATTTTATTAAATAAATGTAAATCTTTGATTGTCTTCTTCAATCAGTATGAATTAATTCACAGAATTTAACAACACAATAAAATTGATTCTGACTGTACTGGTTCAGGTAAGAATAATATATAACATTTTACGGGTTAAGATGTAGTCTTATTTGAAATATTACAAGTTTCACAGCTGTGAACGGTAGAAGGTTTAGATAGATAAAAAATATTAGTAATACTTTGGCGTTTTTTTACTGGGGAATTTGTGACCAGGTAGCTATAAACCAAAAACCCCATTTATAAAAGCTAATATTTCTAGTCTGTTCACGAATCATGTGTGTGTTTTTTTGTTCTGATTATTGAAGCCAAAGGAGTTTGACAGATTAATAATACATTAATGTTAATGCATTTCTTTTGTGCATACAGTCCAACCTCGTTGACTCGAACTCCCAGGGACCGGCGAAAATACCTCGAGCCTCGAAATATTCGAGCCAAACGGGAATCCTTACCTTCAGTATATATCGGTTCTTAACATCCACTTCGAGCCAACGAGGAATTCGAGCCAAGCGATTTCGAGCCGACGGGGTTCAACTGTATATCTAGACTATCTACCTTCAAACTTGATTAAATGTGAACATGCAGGCTCAAGAACACACACAATAAAAGAAAGGTTTGTCGTTTTAAAAAAAAATATGCACAATTTTGAGTGTTCACATATCAATTACTATAAATGACAATTATCAACTGTCCATGTTTAATAATAGAAAACCTCAATCCTGAAACGTTGGTTTGGGTTTTAAAGAATCATGTCCAAGGATTAGAATGTTTAAACTATTTTTATATCCAGTAACAAATGTATATCCATTTTGAGGTACATTTTTGCTAGCTTAAATGCAAATGCCAGGCACAATTAAAAAATTTTTTTTATAACTTTACAATAGTTTAAAATTGATAGATCTCAATCTTGATTTCCATATCAATCCGAGACGTCCGTATTCGCTAACGTATTCAGTCTGATTTTCAGACTCAGGCTCAGAAGACTGAATGTTTCAAAATATCTATAACATAAATAATTTTGACCAAATATGTGAGCCTTTTTTAGAACAGATAACTTTTAACACAGACACCATTTTGTACAACTTTGTTCTTAAAATATTTTTTGACAACAAAATTAAAATGCTGTTTTTCGGAGTCTGAAATTCATACTCTGGATGTTAGAACAGAACAGAAAATTTATTGTTAACTTGAACATATAAAGCTCATCGTTATTATGATAACATAAATACATGGCATGGCAGTACGAAGAAGAATAATGAGAATAAGGTCCCTGAACTTTAGCATAAATGAAAATAACAAAGTCGAACACCGTTGGCTCGAACTCACAGGGACCAACGAAAATACCTCGAGCCTCAAAAACCTCGAGCTAAGCAGAAATGCTTAACTTCAGTATATTAAAATCGGTACTTTAAATCTAGTTCGAGCAAATGAAGATTTCGAGCCAAACGAGTTCGATCCAACGGGCTTCGACTGTAAAACAGTTTTGCTCGGATTTTACATAAAACTAAAGAACTTTGCAAATGATTTCCCTGTGTGCAAATGTTTCACTTTCAGCATAATTTCGGTGTCCCCAAATATGAGGGAAGTTTCGTAGGCAGTGTTTGCATCCTCGGGCATTCTCACCTCCAGTTTCCCGAGCGCGTAGCACGAGGGGTCCGTCACATACGTCGCCGAGTCTGTAGTAGAGAGGTACATTTCAAATGTAACATATCCACCCGGGTTTTGATTGTCTTTGGGTTTGTGTTTTTTTGTGATTACTTGTCCCGTTTCGACCTCGTCCCCCTTGAACACGTAGATTTGAAACAGGTTAGAACAAAATGCCACTCCGTTTTTCACAACCTTGTACTTGTGTTTGTGTTTTGTTTCGTCGAATTCTTCGGTCGTTTTAAGGCCGTAGGTAAACCTAGCGACACGGCTTGCAATAATCTGCGGGTTGTGGCCGTATAACACTGCTCCCTTGAGCACGGCCAGACCAGCTTCCGGTGGAAATATGATCTTTTTCCCGCGGAGTCGTTGCCTCATGGAATGCTGCACAAGCGCGCATTCTGAGAAACCGCCTACGACTAGAATATTTTCGAGTCTACCTACTTCCGGTTTTTCAAGAATCTCGCCGATTTTACTGATCAATGAGTCAATGGAATGGTCGAACATGTGTCTCATGAATCCAGCGTCCACCCGTAACTTATCACCCTTGACTGAAAAATTATCCCCGTACTGTGAATTCCTAATCGTGGTTAAAAATTGGTTCCGCAATTGGGTTTTCGGCATTTCTTCGTCAAAGCTCTTCCGCAGTTCATGCAAAGACGCGGGAAGCCGAACTCGCACCATTCCCGTTGTTTCTGGTGTTAAAGTTCGCTTCGTTGTTTCAAACTCTCTTATTAAATCGAAAACGTCTTGCAAGCATTCCCTGTGAAACTTTTTCATGGTTTCCTCGCCCAAGCACTGCGCCAGCATGGCGATAAAGCGTTTGTCGACCTGCGTCCCTCCCCATGAGCCACCGCTTGCAGAATCAAGCTCCCGGAGCTTCCCGTTGGCAAGCTTTTGGTGGACAGTGATGTCCGCTGTTCCTCCTGGAAACAATTTAAAGTGTTTTTTTTGAAAAAGTATAGTATGGACAGACGTTATCAATAAACACATCGCGACAACCACTTGATTTATACCTTGGGCTTCTAACTGTTGGTTTCAAACAGTTCCAGAATAAATAAAATGCTGTTCAGTTAGCGCTTTCCGTGTTCGAGTCCCAGCCTGGGCGCGTATGATCTTGTTTTGTGGTCACCAAGCCAGTGAGTTTCCTCCCGATACTCTGGTTTTCCCCACAATACAATACCACACACTCGCGTAAAATATTACCAGCAAGAATGATAAATATGTTTGTGTTATAACTTGTTTCACAATTGTTGTAAAACAAATTAGTTTCAAAAAAAAATACTTTATAATGTTATCGTTCAGGGATGTTTCAATTCCACGCTTGAAATGGTCCGGTTCTTGATAAAGAACCTTATAATAACAGCAAAAACTCGCTATATCGAATTAGTTTGGACACCGGGAAATACTTCGAGATAACCAAAATATTTTTTTAAAAACTCGATAATTTCCTGGCTACAGAGTTCGACATACCAAGATTCGACTTTATTAATAAGGGAGGGCAATAGCACAGTCATTGGTATATTAAAGTGTAAGAGTTTATGAAACTAACCTCCCAGATCGACGACCATGTACTTGGAGTCTACATTTGTGAGGGCGTATCTGTCGTCCTCGGCGGGTATGACGAGGGGGACAGTCTGGCACCACACCGAGGCCGCCTCCGACTCTAGGGCCATACCCAGCTGCGCACGCGGAATCCCCGCCTGAAAACAGCGAAACAGAGATTTGTTGGTACTACCATTTTTTACTGGCACGGTAAAGCGAAAAAAGAGCGCCGCGAAGTGTAGCATAATTCGCACAAGGAAATACCTATGAGTAGCAGGGGCGGTTCCAGGATTCGACATTAGAGGAAGCATAACTTAGGGGTGTAACCTTTTGACTTGCACCCCTCCCTCAGAACCAAAATTTATTTAAAATTGATGGTGTGTATGTGTGTGTGGGGGGGGGGGTGCTTTAGTATAAAATGGTGCATTTTGGGCGTAATTTATTACTTTTTTTCTCCTATATCGAAATAAAAAGTAAACTTGGAAGATTTTAAGGGTGGGGGGTGCCGGGTGCGCCCCCTCCCCTTACCATGGATCCGCTAGTGAGTAGATATTGGGTCACTAAAGCGATATTGCCCGAGATTTAATGAATTATAGCATTGCAAAAAAATTTGGTTAAGAACAGATGAGCATTTGTCAAGTTAGAGTGTAAACATAAATGAAATATTTTTCAAAAACTGTTACAATTCAACCTAAACGGCTAACAAACGAACCTCCACAGCAGCCTCCCTCATAAACAGGCGGGCCTTGTCGTCCCAGATAGCGGGAACCGTGAGCACGAACTTGACGTCACTCTCCTTCACGCGCGTTTCCGGGCATCTGTTCAGTGACTTTAGGGCGTGGTCTTTGAGGTACTTGATTGACATGGCAAATACAGTAATGGCGGGCAGTTTGACCACGCCCGCGAGGTCGGTGACCTCTGTAGCCAGAGACAAATCCTGGAGAAAGAAAAAAATAATCATGAAAGTTTCATACGAATCGTGAAACGAGATGCTTGTTTAAAGCTGCACTCTCACTGATTTACTGTTTGAAAACTTTTCTAATTCTTTTTGTCTTGGAGTGTGCAATTTTGTTCGTGAAAGCCTGGAAACCAGTGATATAAGAATGCTGACAAAAAATCAGATCGCAGTTTTTTTTATATTTACGTACGAAAATTGATGTTTTATGCCGATATACTCATTTTTCTTTAAGTTTTAGATACGCTTTGAGCCATAAATATCAATTTTCAAACGTAAATATTAAAAATTGCGATCTGATATTTTGTCAATATTCTTACATCACTGGTGTCCAGATATTTACGCAAAAAATGGTTCATTCCAAGACAAAATAGATTGTGTGTTTTTTTTTCAAAACGGTCAACCTGTGAGAGTGCAGCTTTAAGTATTTCATTTCCACTTCACATATCAAGTGTACAACAGCCATCCTTGTATTTTACGGTGTCATGCAGGTATGGGCATTCAAGCAGTTAATCATCCCCACCTTGAATACAATTTATGAGTGTACTTTGTTTGAAACGAAAACAAAATAACGCGAAATAGATATCCCGAAATTGCGTTACTGTTAATAACACAAGATGTGCGCATATCATTTTTCAGAAGCAAGCGCATTAACATTCAAGTGCAGACCTCTGTGTGGTAGAGAGACATCTTGAAGCGGCGGAAGAGCGCCCATCCGTCCGCCTCACAGTCTTCCAAGAGTTCCGCGTACTTCTCCTCCGCCTCGTAACCAAACGCTTGGAACTTCCGGTCCTCGTCCACGAGTAGTACCGTCGGCGTCTTCAGTGACACGAGCTTCTGTGACCAGCTCTGTATTGGGAACATTCATAAAATTATGATGTGTTTTCTATCATAACAATTATATAATGGTTGCTATTGTGGGTTACCCCCGCTCCTTGGTTTTACGGTGTGTTCCTTATAATGGGTCGATTGTTCAGAACATTGTTAAAGTTAACAACGTTGTTAACTTCATCGTTGTTAACTTTCAAATCGTTCCAGCTCTGGACGTTCACAAAGGATACACTTATGATCTCCTGTCTTTCTAACATAGTTTATTTCCGCGACACTTGTGTATATGCAAATAAGTGAGCATATCATTAAGTATCTTACATTTAAAAGTTAACTAATGTCGTTAATCTGTTAACTTTAACAAAGTTCTGAACAATCTGCCTGATGAATGTCTTTAGTATATTCATCTTCCTTCTTGGCGACCACAATTATGCAAACAAATAGACTGGTACCCTACGTAACTTTTCCTACAAAAATCTACCAGTCTAGTAAACAAGCATAATTAGATGACCGATAAACAGGATCAATGCACGTTTATACCCGTACTGTTTATGAAAAGTAAATATTTGTCATGCATGTAAGTTATTGTCGGACCTAAGCATTATGTTAGTGATAAATTAGATACAACAAACAAAGCTATGGAAGCGTATATCGTATATACTTATGATGTGATCATGTAGTTTTGTCGACTCGTTTTATATCGACGAGTTATAAAATCACAAATTGCCAAAGTTATGACGACTGGCCCACTTCTTTATTTAGTGGATGACACTATCTATAAATTATTGACAAATAGCTGAACATGCTTTGTGACTCCATTATTGAAGTCGACATATCAGGGTGTTTACCCTGATTTGTTGACACAACTTCTGTCAACATGTCCAGTGTGAACAGGTCGACATAATGCTGTTAGCATGTGGTGTTATAACTCATCCAGTCGACACAGAGGTCGACAAGACTATCATCAGTATATACGATAAACGCTTTCATACTACATGATCATGCTATACGCTTCCATACAACATGATCACATCATCATTATATACGATATACGCTTCCATACTATGTGATCGCATTACCGGTAAATACGATATACGCTTCCATACAACATAATCACATCATCAGTGTACATATAAAACAAAAACAAGGTCATAAAAGATAAAGCCAAATGTTTGTTCTTCATTGTAAACCTAAATATAAATTAGAAAGAAAGGCGAACAAGTATACAAAACACTTTCAAATATCTATGACTCAACTACATTAATTAAGAAAACCATCATGCAGAACCCTGACCACAATCGATGGGATGGACCTTAAATATGACTCCTAAAATACTTTCTAGTGAGGCCAGACCATTGATATTGACATCCATAAACAGGATTTTAGCTTATTTTGTGAGTAGTTAACTCCATATTATGTTTGTATTCGTTGAAATGGTTTTATGTGTGGAAAAAATAATAAACGCATTTTCATTCGGAACTCCTCGGCCATTTTCTATCAAAAACAACCTCTAACGTTTATCTTTATACCTTAGTTACTACTAATTGAATGCTAGTGAAGTGTATTGTTGCAAACATCATCAAGATTCCCAAGAGTTAAGACATTAAGATTAACTGCTAAATTGAAATTACTACGCGATCTACTTGCAGCGTAGTTAAACTGTACAGATTTCTGACATTGTAAACCGTCCATATACATCCGATCATTGTTTTCGATGAAAAATGGCCCACGAGTTCCAAATGACGCATTTTATGGCTTTGAAAAATGGCAATAAAGGTGACTTCACGTCATTTTTCAATTTATTATAAACAACAAAATTTAATATACAAACTAGAATATCTGTATTTATAATAATAACAATCAGCAATCAATTAGTAATCTTGCAACTCCAGACAAACTCATCCTGCTTTGTATTAGTATTATTAAGCTCTTATTGACACTGTTCTCCAATGTTATATGTCCTTATATTGTCATGTATGTATGACCCGAGTGTACTAAAGATGCTTGTATTGTTTTGTATTGCGTCGCATTGTATTGTATTGTGTTGTGTTGCGTTGCGTTGGGTTGTTTTGTGTTGCGTTGCGTTGGGTTGTTTTGTATTGCGTCGCATTGTATTGTATTGTGTTGTGTTGCGTTGCGTTGCGTTGCGTTGGGTTGTTTTGTGTTGCGTTGCGTTGGGTTGTTTTGTATTGCGTCGCATTGTATTGTATTGTGTTGTGTTGCGTTGCGTTGGGTTGTTTTGTGTTGCGTTGCGTTGGGTTGTTTTGTGTTGCGTTGCGTTGGGTTGTTTTGTGTTGCGTTTCAACTTAATTTTTTTTTCGATTTTTTTAACAACATTCTTTTTTAATTCGCTCCATTTTTAATGAAATATATTCATATAATTTTATGATTTTAACCTTTTCCTTGATGTGTTCATGCTTTTTTTGCACGTATTTTTTGGTTTCTTTGAATTAAACGAATTAAACTTAGAATAAACATTTCAACAACAGATGTATCAAGTTGATTTTTTTTTCAAAGATGCTTAATGAATACGACCCCAGAAGATAAAACCTTTCCTCAAGATCGTAGTGTTGGTGTTTACAAGTCTTTGTCAGTAGTAAGTAGTATACCTGGTTTGTCTGAATTCTGAGGGGGTCAGACCGGAAGGAGAAGGCATAGCCGCTGTATGTCGTCCCGAAGTCGATGGCCAACACAAGCAGGCTCTCGTCCATTATGTTCTTGTAGTGTCTTAATATACAAGAACATGTTATTATATACGTATTGCATTGAAGTGTTTATGATCTCCATACAATATAAGTATTAGTGCCTTAATCTACGATTAAAATTTTGATCGACCATATTCGAAACACAAATGCATTTAATACTGCAACTCTCATTTGAAGTAAACGTCTGTTCTGTTCTGTTGTGTTCTGTTCTGTTCATTATGAATGTGCTTAAAGGGACATAAAAGGTAGATGCAATTGTTTTTTATGATTTCTGTACGGATCAAGACAAATAAGCAATACTTGGCGTGTTATTTAAACTGGTGGACACGAAGCTATAAAATAGTATAAAAAACACTTTCAACAGGGGCGGTTCCAGGTGTTGACGTTAGATGGGGCGTAATTAAGGGAGCGTATCCTTTTGACTAGCGCCTCTCCCGCAGAACCGACATTTATTTGGTTTAGAATATTTTTAGGGGAGTTGGGGGAATTTCCCCAATGACTTTTAACAATTTATAATCCGAAATGGTGCACTTTTAGCGTATCTTATTATTGTTTTCTTCTTTATTAAAATTAAAGTAAACTTGGACAATTTTAGGGGGTTCGCGTGCCGTTGTGCCTCCGCATGGATCCGATAGTAATTAAGTATTATATCTTTTTATATGTGATAAGGCATTGTAATTAAACATAATACCTTTGCATCGACCTACATAATGCCCCTTTAAGCCTGGCGACCTGCATATTGCCTCTTTAAGCCTGACGGTCAGTTAACTCCAGGGACTTATTAAGTAAGGAATTAATTCGTCTTACTGTACATTAATATCAAAGCAAAATGAAGCTTACGAATACGACAATCTATAAATTATACGAGAAAATCTTATTTCAAACTTGCAAAAGAAAAACAAATGCAAATAAAATCTAAAATTAAGATCTAGGACATACCTGAAATGTGATGAAGTGAATACGATATTTTATCCACACGACTTAAGTAAGCAAGTACTATCACACAAATAGAACATTAAAACTGTGTTTCTTACAAAATATTGCTTTAAATTCATTTATTTATCATCCCTAGCGAGATGCATATATTTATACCTTGTTATTTGTCACGTGTTTTTATATTTTCTTTTAAGTCAATCCTTTAAGAATCGGATTTTTTTTGAACGCCAGGAATTAAGATAGATTGGTTCCGTGATTTCTTAACGCCGGCTTTGAAGTTCATAGCCTTACGAGGGGCACCATCTGTGGCTTACATGCTGTATAGTTAAACTTCATACGTGAATAAATGTTTACAAATACCCTATACAGGTAAAAATAGCAGGCTATATCAGTCTATCAATAGATTTTGAAATAGGTACGTTATAAATCGTCATTGAGGTTATAGACTAAAATTCCCCTATCGGAAATGAATAATGACTTATCTTGGAGTAGGATATGTTTTGTTATTGAACCGATTTATTTTTTGTCGTATGTATAGAAAATTTCCATGGCAAGATTTATCTGCAAAAATAATACAATATCTAAATTGGCGCTAGTGTAAAAGAATTCCATACACTGAAAACGTATTTATGCTTGCATTGTGGAAATTTGAGGAAGTATTTTAAAGCTGCACTCTTACAGATTAACCGTTTTGACAACTAATTTATTTTTTGTCTTGGAATTATCCAATTTTTTTAGTAAATGCCTGGAAAACATAGATCTATACAAGACTGATGGCAAAGGAACAGGTCGCAGTTTTTCATATTTAGATTCTAGAATTGATGTTTTATGGCTGAAAGCGTTATTAACGCTTTAAGAAAACAAGAGCTGTCGTAAGAACGCGCGCGCTCGACTTCGCCGCTTTGTCTCAGAAGTGAATACAATCATAACGTAATATCATCGATGAATACATGCCTGTCAAAGGCAATAATAAAAAAAAAAGTCAACGAGAACCGCGATGTGACAAAACCGGGTTTTTAATGATTGGCAGAAGAGATACAGTTTCAACTGCTTTCTTCTATTTTGTAACTGTGAGTGACCTTGATCCTAGGGGCCCCAAACACAATCCCATAGAAGTCCTCCATAAACTCTTCTTTACATACCACGTTTGGTCACAGTATGTCAACCATAACTAAAGTTATTCAGTACCAAACGGTATTCTATTTTTAGTAACACTGACCTTGACTAAGGGGTCAAAAGACAATCCAACGAAAGGTCTCCATAAACTCGTTCTATATAGCAAGTTAAGTCACACTATGTCAACCCTTACAAAAGTTATTCAGTACTTATATTTTTTTCTCTATTTAAGCAACAGTGACCTTGACCATAACTCTGGGGGCCCAAAACAATCTCCTGAAGAGACTCAATAGACTTCATATATACCAAGTTTGATAGAATATGTCGACCCTTCTTAAGTTATTCAAAACCTATAGTAACTTTTACCTTGATCCCAGGGATCTCAAGAGCAATCCTATAAAAGCTCTCCATAAATAAATCTATATACAAACATTGGTCACAATATGACAATTCTAGCTAAAATTGTTCGATACATAAGGTGACTTTGATGATGCCCTCCCACCAGCTCGCCGGAACAATGACGCAAGTCATTCTCATAACTAGTTTTCCCTTGTGAAAACCAAGCATATAAAAATGTGCCTGTCAAAAGAAATGAAAAGAAAAAACCCCAAATCAATCAAGGGCCATAATTTGTAATTAGTGTTAAAATGGAGTTATGTAACCTTCTTGTAAGACGGTCGTCAATAATTGTGCGAGGTATTTAGTCAATGAATGAAGGGTATAGAAGTGTTTTATTAAACTCCCAACTTGCCCTAAAACTTTAACCTGCCCTTAAACTTTAACTTTAGTTCCTAAGTCAATCAGGGGCCATAACTTGTGTTAAGGATATAATGGAGTTATCTTACTTCATTGGATGATGGCCCTGAACAACTGTGTGAAGTATAAAGTGAATAACATGAAGGGTATAGAAGTTATATATAAATATCCCAACCTGCCCTAAAACTTTTAACTTAAATTGCTAAATCAATCAGGGGTCATAACTCGTATGAAGGATAATATGGAGTAATGTAAACTCATTGTGTAATAGTCCTGGACATCTGTGAGAGGGTTTAAAAGTTATTGACTTGCCAAACTTGCCTAAAAACTTAAATCCGGCGCCGACGCCGGAATAGATATTATTGTTTGGGAAACTGTCGAAAATTCAATTTTAGCTTGACTATTCGAAGAATAAGGAAACACTCATGTCAAAATCAACCGATTTTAAGACAAAAAAACACTGAAAAAAAGTTGACAAATCGGTCAATCTGTAAGAGTGCAGCTTTAGAAAACAGGGAAATTCAAAAGTTCAAACTTTGGTAATTTTAAGCGTTGTTAACGTTGTTCTTAACTTTCAATTCGTTACTGCTCTGGAAGTTTCATAGACAAACTTGTCATGACTTGTGATCTGCAATATTGTGTACACATTTTTTTTTCATTTAAATGTATGACTACATCATAGAATTGTGCAACTTTAAATCTGCACTCTCACAAAATTACAGTCATAACTTTTTTATGTCTCAGAATGAGCTAATTTTGTTCACAGTTCTAACTCTTGTAGATGTTTTATCACATGAAATAAAAAAGCGATGTCTGACCCTGAAAAACCTGAACGAGGCCCTTTAAAGCTGCACTCTCACATATTGGAAGTTTTGACAACTTTTTTTGCGAAATTGAATGGAAACGAGTGACATAGGACTGCTTCTGTTTTTTAAAAAAAACAGATCATAGTTTTTCATATTTATGTTTGCGCATTTTTCTTAAAGCGTAAATATGCTTTTAGCCATACATCATTAATTTTCGAACGTCAATATGAAAACTGCAATCTGCTCTTAAGTCAGCAGTCTCATATCACTGGTTTTCAGACATTTACGCAAAAAATGGCTCATTCCAAGACATAAAATAAACAAGAGGGCCAAGATGGCCCTATATCGTTCACCTGAGTAAAACTTTGTGCTATAGAATTGCTGATAATTAAAGGGCAATAACAGGAATTTGGCTTCTCTGATGTATTATGCCCATTCACATTCTCACTAAATTTTGTGATGATTGGACAAATGCATAAAGTTATTGATAGTATAAGAGCTAGATAAGAGATCATTTTAGTCAATTTCTATAATAAAAACGCAATAACTCTCGGGTACCTACTGCAATTTTGCTAATTATTAAACACGTTCATACACATTCTGACCAAATTTGGTCATGATTGGACAAAGGGCTCAAAAGTAATTGATCGGACTACATACTGGATGGCGCCTGTCTGCCCTTCCGTACACAATAGGTGGAACTATTATACGTCCAGTTTTTTTAAACATGCTGTAAAAACATGACAAATCTATATGCGTTTAAAAAGATAAGAAGGGCAATATGTCTTACAATATTAAGTTGGATTTATATAACTCCAGATGACCCATATTGGAACTTGAGCTAGAAACCATCGAAACAACTTTTTTAGCAAATTTCCAGGATATTTGGGCTGAAAATGTCACTTCTCGAGTGTTAACAAGGTTTATCTATATTTGGGTTCTGTGAGCTAGTTTTTGACCCCTGATGACCCATATTCGAACTTGAGCTAGTAATCAACGAATCAACATTTCTGACTAATTTCCAGAATATTTGGGCTGAAAATGTTACTCTAGAATGTTAACAAGTTTTGTTTTCATATTTGGGCTCTGTGGCCTAGGTTTTCCCATATTTGGGCTCTGTGGCCTAGTTTTTGAGCCCAGATGTCCCATTTTCGAATTTGAGCTAGAAAAAACATTACTGAAAAATTTCCAGGATATTTGGGCTTAAAATGTTACCTCTAGAGTGTTAACAAAGTTTTTCCATATTTGGGCTCCGTGACGTAGTCTTTGATCCCAGATGACCCATATTCGAACTCGAGCTAGAAATCATCGAAACAACCTTTATGACAAATTTCCAGGATATTCGTCTTACCTTGACAGAGTAATTACTGGGACAAACATCTTGGCCAACTTTCGTGACAATTTAGGCAAAAATGTGACCACTAGAGCGCTAACAAACTAAGTGTGGACAGACGACAGACATTCATCGATCCTAATAGCTCAACCTCAACCTACGCCTAAGGTGAGCTAAAAAGTGGTCCAAACGGTTAAACTGCGCAGCTTTAAAAGTCAACAAAGATGCCGTCAACAACGTTGTTAATTTTAACAACAATCGGCCAAATATTTTATGGCAAAGGGATACACAAAGAAAAAACAACAACATTCTTTTTCTTGTTTTTATAATATTTAATTTAAAAGTGCATCTTTTAAATGCATTTAACATTACAATAACAACAGTTTTACTAAATATGCATGCATACATGGCAAAACATTTCATGGATAGACAAAGTAATGTATACAAATGAAACAAAAACATACACTGTGCAGTCGCTAAGTAAAATTATATAATAATATAAAAATTGTTAAGTAGTTTTTTTTCCTATCCAGAATAACCAGTCTAGAAAATCAAGAACAACGCTGGGGATTCAAACGCTTGTCTTTTCTTTTGATTTCAGTTGAAAAAGGGATATAACTCAGTATTTATTTAGAGTTTGTGGCCCTGGGCTGTATTCAATATCATTCATATACCTCCTTACTCCATTTAGTGGACAGCTGTTTTCACAGTGCAATCAAAACACTCAGATTATACTCCTAAAATTGAAACAGCCCCTTGTTATTATACATGTTGTTATACATGTGCAAATTTCTCCATCAACATATGTAAGTTTCATTTGAATAATTGATTTCAACCCTTGTCCCACTTCTCCATTCAGAAAGGATCATCTATAATTCAACAAATATCTTGACATTATTATGGAACTTTTTATAAACTTGCACATTGCCATTGTCATCATGTGTGCCAAGTTTCATGGGAATTTGCAATGGTTTCTAAGTTATGGCAAATTTTTAAGGCTCGGAAAACAAGGCTGTGACAATACCTATTGATTGTTTACTATGACAACTCATAGTTGTCTCAACAAACTAAATAGTACAATGTAAATCAATAGGTCATGTTAATACAGTCGCAGATAAACATATATATTGCAAAATCATTCATAATGCCATTCTAGCAGGTGCTTATAAGCCATCAGTTCCATCTTATCAGCCTTTAAATGGATATTCTCACCAGATTTACACTATTTTTAATCTTTGTTCGAATTGATTTATTTTACTTTCTTGTATGAACCAATGCCAAACGGTACCTCACAGAAACTTATTTGTACAGAATTTGGTAAATCCAAGTCTACAGTCATTCAATTTTCAATTGCATTGCTACACTATTCAGCAGATTTTCTGTCACTATTTTCAAAAACCTGTTAATGCTAGAGCCTAGATCTTAACTTACAATCATTTTGTTCATATTTTATATGAAGTTAATATTTTCCATACCTTAGACAATATAAAATGTGCGCAAGTCCCTTTAATGAAGATCTATGTATATTACACCTCAAACATGAATGATGCAATGCCATTAGAACAGAACTGATTACGCGGTAACCCCATAGTTTTCCATATTAATTTTGGTAGGGCCAAAAAAAATAATTGTTTGTTTAGGGTAACCTTCCCAAAATTTCTAGGTAGGGTAGGTAGGGATTTTTTTTTCTTTTTCAAAATCTGTCGTAAGTTCTCTGTGTTTTCTTGCACATGGCAGTCTTTCCTACATTACTGTCATTGCCTGACTTTGTTTTATCATATAAACAATAATCCTGATTAAAATCTGCATTTATCTGTCCTTCGTAACTCTCTATTTGCTAACAAATATTTTTTTTTGTCGACACATTTTTATAGGTAGGGTCGGGTTACCCGAAACGGACATTTTTTTTTTTTTAGGCCTAGGTAGATTATAACAAAATGGTGTCTTTTTTCCGAATCCAATGAAAAAAAATCCCATTGGTGAGTCAATGAAAACAGGTTGTTGATGTTATACATACATTGCAGGGTAAGTCGGTAACCCGATATGAGATATAGGGGCACAGAAAACCATATTCGGGTTCGATCCTAAGTCTCACCAGATATGGATTCCTTTGCCCCAAATATCCTATATTAGGTCACTTACTATCCCCATAACTTAACCCATTACCTGATATGCTATATTTAGATTATGATGTCATTTTCTATATTTACCGGTAGTTCAAAATTTTGAATTTTCTGGAAAACCAAAAACTGAATATTGAAAAGTTTTTAAAGCATTATGGAAATTGGAGCATTTGATCCATCAGGAGCAAATGCTCCGTTTTCCAAAATGTTTTCAATACTCACATTTCTCAGATGTGTTCAAATGCGTGAAAATGCGTCTATATCGGTTAATGGGTTTAAATATTGACAAAGTAAGAAGTCTTCTTATATAATAATAATAATATCAACATTAATTAGAAGAAACATTTCATCTTGGCCATCAGCATGAATAGTCTGAATGTATAAATTACTGTTCACAATCATTATTTCTATATCATGTTCAAGTGTTGTTAAGTTTTACTTCGTGCAGATGAAAACTTTCTCAATGATAAATTACCACAGAAATTTAAACATATCAATATATAGCTATATTAATAACATTTGAAGATCGTTGTTCAAAGAGCAAGTCAATTACAACACATATCTGTCTCAAGTCTTGGTGTTCTTTGATAAGCTATCACCCACTATGTTTCAACTATTAATATATCTATCTTTCCTTCTAACTGTTTTGTTTTGTATCCCTGTTGCAAAGCAGACCATACACTGCAAACAAAGAACCAAACAGTAAATGGTCGCCTCAAACGTGTTTACTGAACACATGGCAGATAAAGGTAAAGATTTTGAGTCAATTGATAAAAATGTTTAGAAGGAATACAATACATGGACACTTAAATGCACCATAATCAACAATAAATGGAAACGGTTAAAGCTGCACTCTCAAAGATTGAACGTTTCGACAACTATTATATTATTTGTCTTGGAACAAGCCAATTTATGCGAAAATGCATGGAAACCAGTGATATAAGACAGCTGACAAAAAAATAGATCGCAAATTTTCATATTTAAGTTCAAAAATTGATGTTTTATGCATTTTTCTTAAACGGTTAGTACCGCTTTTAGCCAAAAAACATTAATTTTTCAACAGAAATATAAAAATCTTCGATCTGATCTTTTTTCAGTAGTCTTATATCACTGGTTTGAAGATATTAACCCAAAAATTGGCTCAATCCAAGAAAATAAATAAAAAAAGTTGTCAAAACAGTAAATCTGTGATAGTGCAGCTTTCAGACAAGAGCAAGGCAAAGGTATGCAAACGCTCGCCTGTTCTCTAAGTTAACCAAGGGTCATACATAATTCCACAAGTGATTTTGCCTCAGTGGTGGGACTGACAAACTATTGTTCATGTGAACATGTCTACCAAGTTTCATGTTCAAAAAATGTTTCTTTGACTGTTTCTGAATGTTCATCGACATAAAAAGTTTTGCATCCAAGAAACAACAAAGACGATAACACAATCAGCAATATGACAATATCTCAAACCTTTTTTTCTTTGAAAAAAACACAAAACAAATGAGCTATCATGGTTGAAATCCGTCTAAACAATGGTGTCAACTGAATATGATGAAGACAAATATTTCGTAACTAACCGTTACTTAGTTACAAAATTTAATGAAACATTAAAATCATTTAATGATGTGAAAAATTCAATTATTCGTAAACAAATTTTACATCTTTGAACCCCAAAATGGCAAAAGTTTACACAATTTCACACAAAGATATCACATCAGTCATAAAAGAACAATACTAGAAATCAGGGTGAGGGATCCCGAGGCTTTAAAGGGGTTCTCACATGGATCACCACCAGTCAAAACTGATGTAAACATAAAAGGGACATTACTTTCATTTCTAAATAACTTCTTTGACAGAAAAGATGTGAAAACATTTCTTAGCTTATAATATAAAAGATTATGCTATTTTCTAGTTGCATCATTTATAAACAAGCAAATCTAAAATATTTCACACATATAGAAGCAAAAAATAGCAGTCTTTTATAGGCTTGGAAATATTTTCATATCTTTTTTTGTCAAAAAAGTTATTGAGAAAGTTAAGTCTCCTACTTGTTTGTTTACATCAAGTTGTGACCCATGTTGACCCATGTGAGAGCCCCATTGAAGTCACATGATTTCTCACCCTGGAAATGGTGATAAAATATTCCACTGAAAGATTTACTGAACGCAGCTCAGAAGAGAAGGAGGATAAAAACAGGGAGACATAATCATAGAATTAAAAATAAATGCTATATAAATATTCATATGTCTGTTTTGAGGGACAAGACACCAGATGATACCAATGTGAGAAAAAAATGAAAATTGTCAAAAACTTACATACATTTGATCATGCATGTTGTTTACAACACATGGAATCTTTCCTACTCAGGTGTATCTCATCTTTTACCACAGATGCATTTTTCGCTGATTTTGCATATTTTTCCAATGCAAAATTTACTTGGTCTTTCTACCACATATATCCCTGTTAATTGAAATTGCATTAGTATATGTATCTGTTTTTATCACAGAAGCTTCACATGCTAAATATACACACTATAAACTGAAAAACCAGAATACGCTATTTTCCAACAGGTATACTCAGCTGAGACAACAATAAAATATTATTTTAATGATGTAAAATAATGTATTATAGGCCTCATACCAGTTCGTATTGATAATTCTCGACTTGTTTTGAGGAAATACTGTACTTGTCGATTTTGGAATTTTGGACGCATCTGGTGTCTAGTCCCTTTAAATGTTGTCTGTATTCAGAAAAATACACTTCAACTCAAACATTTAATAAATAGAATACTCAGGTCTATATTCAGAACATTCACACCATCTTGAAAACCACATACAGATATACTTGCACTTACTTTATAACTAATTAAACAAAGAGAGTGCATTTACAATTTGTTTTCTTTGTCTATACACTTCATAAGTGTCCGCTTAGAGGCATAGAAACTGTTACAGTTCACTTTTGATTTAATTATTGTAGAACTAATTTACCCAAAATTGTCCTGGGAAACTGTTCCAAAAATACAGAATACCCCATTAAAAGCCTATATTTTTTCTGTTCTTCGGGTAGGGGTGGGCATATCCAACTTTGATTCTGTAATGTGCCCCCCCCCCCATGCCAAATCCTGGGTCTGGCCCTGAATTATAATAAAAATTATATACCCAAAATCAGAAACAAACTTTCCTATTCTTTAATTTCTCGCCTGGTCATATATTAGAAGGCTGGAGTTCAAAAAGGGAAGTATAAATTATTATTTTTTTGCAATTATAAGAGGATGGCTATGAGAAAATCGTGTCTGCCTCAATAATAAAATGCAAGATTTTAGTACAGATGTTCATTAAATATTTAAATGAACGCATCAACACTCGTAAAATAATGACCGCGTCTGCAGGATTGAAATCGGAATATTTTACGTAGACAACAAAGTATTTCAAGAAAATCACCATGGCAACTAGAAGATATTCTATATACATAACACAGCATGTGTCTGGTTTTTCTTGCACCAGTACTATATACATGTGTGACAGTATGTTATAACGAGGATTTTTTCCAATATATAGTAGCTAGTTAATCCATTATAAAACTAGGATGGCTTTATGTGGCAGTCAATGACAGTATAATCATCCACTAAAGAGATATATGGATATTAACAAGTACATTCTGGTCATATAATAGGACTTGTAGAAAAAAATGTTTCTTTTTTTTTGCTGAGATTCCTAAAAAAAATTCAATACGATAATGTGTCCGTGTACTTAAACACTGAACTATACTAATTGAGGGGTGTGCCCTTTAGGAACAGACCAAAAGGTTCCAATCAATGACAATTTCAATATGATGAAGTATCTACGCAATTAAACACTAATTGTGGGTGTGTGCCTTTTATGAAAGCAGGGGACTGAACAGTTCCAAACAATGACATTTTCATTTTAAATATTAGGTATATTTTGAACTCATATAAAGAATTAATATTTTTTAGTTGTGTATGACCTTTATATATTGTGTCGATTGTTCAGAACTTTGCGTTGTTAACTTCATTGTTAACTTTTAAAGATTTACTGCCCAGGAAATTAAATGGATACACTTGAGATCCTCTGTATTTCTAACAAGATTTAAGACAGCTTTTTAAGCTTTACTACTTTATGAGGACAATATATCAAATATTCTAAGTTTAAAAGTCTAAGTTTAAAAGTTAACAACGATTCGTAAATCATGTTGTTCACTTAGCAAAGTTCTGAACAATCTGCCCAGTGTCTTACATACTTAGCGGAGTAAAGTAGCTGTGCATGCAAAGAAAAATCAACAAACTGATTCCTAAATAACCCCAAAATAGTGCTTTACATCTAAATATGAATTAACTCTGAAAATGTCACATTTTTAAGTTATGAGGAAGTTCCCCTCTGTATCAATTTGACAAAGCTGCATTGCTGCATGTGTATGTTTAATATAATTATTGAGTAGACACATAGTCTTGCAAGCACTGCTTGTCTAAAGATCATGTTAAGATTATGTTAGACAATTTTTTTTATCATGGAGGGTGTAATCCGCCTCCCCATGTGCATCTCAATTACACCGTTCTACACCATTCAGTGGAAAAAACAGTTTTAATTTTTTTAAGGGTCAGTGAATCACATAATGCCAAATTTTGAATGCTTGTGCACTGTATGACACCCCCTTCGGTCCTAAGTACTCCCTTAAAGGCTCCTGAATACCCAACTCCAAAGTATTGCCTCCTTATGCACTGTAACATTTTTCCATTAGTAAATAAATCAGACACTACCTGAGATCTATTAAAGTAATACATTGATAACATATTTTTTATGGGAATAAGAAGTACAGGGATAGCAAAGTTCAAAGCTCATCGATAAAATCCATATCAAATTTCCTAAACTACATGTATAGGAAAACAGATTGTTTACAGGATACAAAAGAGGCCAGATGGTAATGCTATTTTCTATATGTTATACAAATGCTATGCCATAAGGTGAAAAGCTACATGTACATAAGTTTTAGACAATTACTGACAAATCAAAAATTCTATCCAACATTTTTCACTCGGAACAGCAGACATGTGTACCAAATCATAAAGAAAATTGTAAAATGAGGCTATCCAGCAGCCCAGAAAAACATGTACACTGTGATATAACAATGGGATGTAACATATTTTAGCACATATCAGCTCATATCAACTATATACATGTGTATATTCTTACATTTCAGGGCTTTTACAAAACGTTTCATTCAATGTAATGAGTAAATCTGGCATAAAAATCATAACTGGATTATTAGCAGTAAACCAAAATTTTCACTGAAATAATTTAGTTCATTAATACACTTATAAATAAAATACTCTTCCTTTATCCTTTATTCCGTTAGCACAACTAGGGCTTCTTAACAAGTCCTTGAAAAATCAGAACATTACAAATGATACTTTTTCATATTGTCTAAATTTAGTCTTTGCAGTTTTAAAATTGAGAAAAGGAAACAATCATAGTTATGCTTTCTGGTGGTAACGATATTTATCTGTGAAATAAAAATAATATTTCACTGTTTATAAATGTCAGCACGGAGAGGGCTTGGACAAAATTTCAATGACATCATTTCCAAATGATGTTGCATTTTTATACATTTCAGCACATTTTGAAAACTTTTTTGTACATTTCAGCACATTTTGAAAACTTTAATAAAGTGTCATTTAATATCCTTTTAAGGCATAAAATCAAACGGAAAATTGTTTCCTTCAGTGTAAGATTGCTGTATAATTCACTTGTGAACACCAGAAGTAAAAAAAGAATTTCATGTAAACTAGGTGAAATATATATAATCTTACACAGACACAAACAATTTTTCTTTATTACATTGTATATATACTTATACAGTCAAACCCCATTGGCTAAAACTCAAAGGAATCAGCGAAAACTCATCTGGAAAAGTTTGGGCCAAGCGGAAATTCTTACCATCAGATTAAAGAACTCAGTCATTTGCATCAAGTTCGAGCCAACAACAAGTCAATTTGAGCCAACGAGGTTTGACTGTATTTCATTTGAGTTACAAGCAATCTTGCAAATATAACACACACACACACATCAAACAAAACACACCTTGGGTTTTACTTTTACACTAACAAAATAACAGAAAGTAAAATGCCCGTCTTTTTTAAGTTCACGAGCAAGGAGAGTACGGTACATGTACCATGAACTTTTTGGCACCAGTGCAAAGAACTGATTAAAAGACCGCTAAAAATTTGGAATTATTAACAATTTTACATTGATACAGAGGTAATAGTTTGTAATAGAAAATAGCGTATGAACTGCTGCTTTTAAAAATATGAGAAACATTGCAACTGACTTAGGTAAGAAACTGACATTTTGTCATGAAACTTGTACATGTATAATGATGAAAAGATGAAAAGATAACAACAATAATCAGGATTCTTGCCAGAAGTAATGATAAAACCACAGACTTGAATTCAAATTAAATTCACAACTTTTTTGGAGTTCATTTTCATTGGACAGCACAGACCATGTGACTGTTGTAACAACACATCTCATTGGTCAACACTGATCATGTGACATCACAGAAGAACACAACATAGACTACAACTGGCCTCTCCACTTTTGTCCTTTTTCAACTGGCCTGGAAATGAAACAAACAGAAATCTTCATAAGCCATTAAGTATGTGTGCAAAAACCTTGCATGTATTTATTTATTAAGAATATATGAATACTATACTCACAACAGTAAAATTATCAAAGAAAAGAACATTCCAATTTATGATTTTTTAACTTTTACTTCAATTTGGATATGCTTACCTTAGAGGTAAATGTGCAATCATTACTGACAATGTGAGCTATATCGTCGGAAATTTGAGCCAAATTAAAATCTTGAACAAAGATTTCAATCAATTTAAATTGTATAAGGAATATTAAATAACTTCCAAGGCCCAAATTCAATAGGATCATGATTGTGCTTTGTATAACCAGCAGTTCAAAATACTTGAACATGAATATCAGTAATAGTAATCAATAACCAGCCTACTTTCACACTTAAAAAAAAACAAAACCCAATCCAATGCTCGCCACTCACCCTGGTTGTTAGGTTCTGGCAGATTCTCCCGTGCTACTAAATGCATCACTGTAGTCTTTCCGAGGGGCAGTTGTAATGCTGTAAAAATAGGCAGCAGATTATGCAACATGTTTACCCAACCTTTTTAAGAAATGATCACATCCCCAAGATAGGGCCCTTATAAAATACGGTTTGGTTAGGGTTAGGTTACGTCCTTTTCAAAAAACAGATAGGGTACTCATGTAGGAAGGCTTTTGATTTTTTTATTGATTTTTTTTTTATATAATCAGGCTTTTTGTATTGTCACACTCACCATTGGAGAATTATGTTAATGTAATCTTCTTTATAAAGCTAAAAAGATTTTAAACTTCACATCAAAACACCATTTAAAAAAATTAATTTATTTTTAATTTATTTTTTAACTGAGGCCTAAAAAAAAAATACATTTGGTTCGGGTTACCCGACCCTACCTACGGAATAGGCGCCGACCCTACCGTTTTTATAGTCAGTTTGAAAAAAAAAATGAAAAACTAAAAAAAAAAAAAAAAAAAAAAAAAAAAAAAATTCGTTTTTTTTTTAATTGCTTTTTAATATTAAGTTTAAACCTTAAATGCTTGTACAGAAGATAGCTTTAACACCATTCTCCAATGATGAAAATTATATTCTTATATAAAACCTAATAAAAAAAAAAAATAAAAAAAAATAAAAAGCCTACCTACCCTACCTATTTTTTTTAAGGATGTAACCCTAACCAAACAATTTTTTTTTTTAGGCCTGACTATATAAACAGTAGTGTCAGAGCCTATTTCGTAGGTAGGATCGGGTAACCTGAACCAAATGTATTTATTTTTAGGCCTTGATTATCATCCATACATTTTACATTATAGACCCATGTCTATTTTAAGCCCAGTGATTCAGTTGCCAATCTGCTTAAGTGCCTCCCTCGGGGCTCTCAAATTTCACCGCCCACGGTCCAAAGCAAAACTCAGAGAGTCCCAAGTTTTATTTTGTGCACATTAAACTTAACAACAGTGCATCCCAGTTATAGGACTTTCAATGTGCAGCAAAATGTTTCATTCAGGAGTGAACATAGATATCTGGAAGCAAAGATCCCTGAACTTTGATTGGGGTTTAGCAACCCCTTTAATCTCCTGGCCCAACTTTCATGAAACTTAACAGGCTTATATATAGTTTATTTCAATTAGCAAAATGACATACTAAAATTTGAATTTGATACAAGAAAAAGAGTTTACGGTATTGTGATTAGATGTACCATACAGATAATTCCTTTTAAAGTTTAAAAACCCTAAAAGGGGTATATATTATTCAAATTATATAAAAACATAAATAGTGAGCTTAACTTTATCCTGTCACAAGGGACTTAAAACATTTTGAGAAATTTGGGCCTGGTTTTGAAGCATTTTAAGAGCCCAATACTGCATTTAAACATATCTATAATAGTTGTTAGGATTTTTTTTTTTACCACATGTAGGTCAGTAGGAGGCATTAATCTAAGAAATCCGTGAAATTGTGAATGGTTCTCTATCAGAATCATGTACAGTTGATAGGAATGACGTCACCATTACGTCATATGTACTTCCGTTGTGTGGAAAATTCTCAATAAAAAAAAAAAGTTCTTATGATTGATAGACATGTTTTCACATGCTCAATTCACTGTAAATCAAAACTATCACATGCTCAATTCACTGTAAATCAAAACTATCATTATTCCTGAAACTTTTATACCTTAAGTATCTATTCTTGCTTGATTTATCATTTAGAGTAGAGATTAAAGCATAAACTTGACCCCCCTTTTTTATTGGCTTAAAGGGTAATTTAAAGCTTGTACTTTAAGAATATATGTGGTTATCATAGCCTGCATTCGCTCGAAATGCCTTTAAATGTTGTCTAAAAATTATAATTTTACATTGAATTATATAGGGAATAACAATGGTGGTGTGTAACCTGAAGCCCAATGGGTTCTGCATCGGTCAAAAGATGTATGCTCTAATTTCTGTAGTATGTGTCAGAGAATGAACTATTCTAATGGAAATAGTGGCAACCCACAAATAGTTGTTTGATGTAGTAAATATCAGAAACTTTTCTTTTCTTTTCGGTCTGATGAAGACCTTACAGTCAACACTTAACTTACGAGTGATTCTGTCCCCAAATATTTAAATAAAGGGTCTTAAGACTCCCAGAATTCCATTTAAAGTGACACTCTTATTTAAAATCAATTCAAACACATTCATAATGAACATAAATTTTGACTGATAAACCTTAAACTAAATAATGCATATAATTTTTCATGGAAATATTAACTACTGATAACAAGATTGTAACCGTATATTTAATAGCGGATATATTAAATGATTCATTGGTGAATTTACTATGGTCTACTATAGTCTCATAAGGTAGAAATACTGTGTTTTATGCTCATTTCTTTCAAATTAAACTTGGTATTCCTCATTTTAACCATTTTTTTCTGACATTTATTCATCCTTTTTGGAATATTAAAACAATATTATTAATTGTGGTAAAACTTTTTTGTGAAGTAAGAGTGCATATTTAAACAATTTACAACAAACGCCAGAATTTTTTAGGCTAATATTCTTTTTCAACCTTTTTACATAAATGTTTTTACAAATTCTTCAAATTTAAAAATGACTTCCTGGATTGTTTGTTTGTATGGAATAGTCATGAAATTATCTTAAATCTGTATTAATGTCACAAAATTAAGGGCAAAAAGTTGTTTTTTTATTCATTACCTTTATTAAGTTCATCTTTGATACTAATTAAACCATCACCCAAAAATGTAGCAAAAAAAAAAAAATTACGCAAACACAATTTCGATTTACGACTTTAGATAAGGTCTGTACTTAAATGGCCCCCTACTGGTAATCTCTTACTAGCCTTTCAGTTCATAATACTCTAATATACTTTTAAACTTCTATATGCCTTTTTCTGATAAAGTAATCACTGGCGGATTCATTACCGTCAATGTTTACTTTCCATGTCATAATCGTAAAAAGAAAGTAATAATAGTGCACCATTTCAGACTAGAAATTAAGATTTTTCTTGGGGGAGTAACACTGTTCACATGACCAAACTTGGTATATAGGAAAAGGTTATTAAGACCTTTCATGGGATATCGTTTGAGGCCCATAGGATCAAGGCCAGGGTCAAGATCAAAGCTACTACTGTTACAGTATAGTGTAACCCCAAAACCCTCCTTCCAACATTTTAATTACTATTAAAATTTCAATTCTGAAGGGGGAGTGGGGCAAATGACAAAAGGTTGTGCCCCTAAGTTACGTCCCTCTAAGTTCTAACGTTGATTCCTGGATCCCCCCCTGGTAATACATACATGTCCATGTACATATGTATAGCAAAAATGCATTAAAGTATACATCATTCAACTTATGAATTTGAAGAACTGATGAATTTGAAAGGTATAGATTTCATTCACAACATATTATCTGTGCTCAACTTTAATTCAACTGTGATAATTGGTTAATTTAATTCTCATGCTCCTATAGTACAGGATGAGATGATCTGATAAATTTGTATGAAAAAGGACACTGCTTTATTCATATTAATCAATACATCAATAATCATGTACATGTATAAATTTCCTGTTCCGATGCAAAACTGATTAAGCTTAAATTTCTTCATACAAATAGAAGTACTGATTACATGTAACATTTCATAACATAAATATTTGATATGATACTAAATTATACTGTAATACATAATAATGTTTTCCTATGTCGAGACAGAAATATTACATTAATAATCATAATAGGCAGAATCTAAGGCTTAGACTACTAGACTCAGACAATAATATTAACCAGACATTTTTTAACTTTTGTTTCTTTTATGTAATAGTTCAAGGTAATTAATACTAAAATATACACACAGTTATTTGGTAATTGCTTACTAATAACTCTATAACCAGCTTAGTGGTTGAGATTATATTTTGTCTACTAACCCAGCCTGTTAAAATCTATCGATTCACTTGATAAAATCAACAAAGGCTGTATGTTAATTAACAAAATAAGATATTTGAAATATACTGCCAGTCCATTATACAAAATACAATTTCAAACACTAAAATATTTATTTTAAAGTTGTACCTCCTAATGTAACATTCCCATGAAGGAACCGGCCTTGATATATCAACCGTAGAATGTTTGTTTCAGGTAACTTCTCCTCGCCCCATTCTGTAAAATAGGTAAACATCGCTTAATTAACTAGAATAATCGTTAATCTACCTTCTGAACAAAAGTGCCGCTGAGCAGATGGCAACACTTGTCTGTTGTTTTTCAGTCAAAAAAGGGGTATAACTCAGCAACTATTAAAACCAGAGCAATAGCCCATACAACACATATTTGCATATTTGCTTAAAAAACATGTGAACTTCTAACACTTAAAAATCTTGAACAGCTTCTAAGTTATGGCCAAGATCATTTTTTTTGCTGAGGAGCCAAAGCTATATATATAAGTTACATGTATTCCTTTCTTTTTTTGAACAAAGAAGCTCAAAAACCCTCATTTTATAACAGGGATAACAGGAGCACTGTGACCATATGACAATGTTTTTCTCCTTCCACCAGGTATTATTGACTGAACATTTATTGTATCCATATGAAGTTATTGGCTGTAATTTTACCTCTCTGGAAACATATAGCATTAAGTTTAATGTCAATACTGAAATTTTAGTATTACTGTAAGGCCACAAATTTATCATATGTCAATACATTTACACATACATGTGATAATGTTCCGGACGTCCGGGATTGTCCCGGAAATCGTATCTCTGTCACGGAGTCAAGGAGGGTGCATGTTTGTCCCGGAAAGTCATAAAAATGCCCCCGGACCCCCCTAGTGTGCGTTGACATTACGACGAGTGTCCCGGAATCCACCCAAGAAATTATCACATATATGATTAACATCATTTTTTGATAAAAAAAGCTTTAAAGGGACTAGACACCAGATGGATTCCAAAATACAATATTTCCACAAAACAAGCCTAGAATTGTCAATACAAGCTAGTGTGAGGCCGAGCACTTTACATGATTGTTTTGTCGCTGTCTCAGCTGAGTTAACCTGTTTAAAAAATAACACTTGGTTTCCCAGTTTATTACTTATGTATATTTAGCATGACTGTGAAAGTCACATGATTAGTACATAATTATACAATAAAACATGCCAACACTTTTTTTTAAATAAACTGGGATTTAAGTGGTAGACAGACCTGGAGTAAGTTTTTTTTTAATTGGAATAATATGATAAAACTTTGAAAATTACATGTTTCAGGAGCAATGTGCTACATCAGTAATAAAGATTCAATGTGTTGTACACAACTATATCTGTATAATCAATTTTATGTTAGTTTTTGACAATTTTTTATTCATGCAGTTGTATCATCAGCAGTGCTTCCAGTAAGGTGAGCATTAACAAAACACTCACAATTTGTTTTGTATCCCTATTGTTTTGTTTTGTATCCCTATTTGCAACGCAGCGCATACACTGCAAGCGGGAAACCAAACAGCAAATGTTCGCCACAAACATGTTTACTGAACGCATGGCTGGTGTCGAGTCCCTTTAAGATAAGTAAATGTGTGCCTAGTGTCACTCACCTACTGGCCAGTTACAGTACACATAATCTGTAATATCTGCTGCAGAACTGGAGTGTGTAAACAGGAATTCTTTTGTTCTACCGCTCACAAGAATAAGTCGTAAGTTAACCTGGAAATAATACATGATTAACATAAAACATAGAATAGAAAACTCTTTAAAAAAAGAGAGAACTATTTAAAATGTACAGTGACAGAAATCTCTGGAAAAATTATATAATATTTGAGCATGAAGATCACACAATATTAATTCAAGAAGGGTTTTAACTAAAGATTTATTGCAGGGTGCCTCAATTGATTCAAGCGAAGGCCACACCCATTTGATATTTTGTTTGACAGACTTAGGCCAAAATATTTTCTGGGCGAGAGCTTAATTATATTAAGATTAATAAAAATGCAGATTCAGAATATACAAATATAATTTATAAAAATAAATAAACACCATAACACAGCTTTATCCTACATGTATTTCATCATACATATTGAAAAAAATGATATTTTATACGTATTCAGGTTAAAAACACTTATTTCTTATTCTCGCTAAATGTATAACAGTGTATGAAATGCAAAATCTACATTAACTTTGATGTTAGAAGGGCTATATGGATTTACAGAGACCAATTATCCAATTAAGCTCTTTTCAATTTCTTTTTACTATGATATAGTTTAAAAGATACTTTAATTGGAATAAATTTCACAATTTTTTTTAGAATTGAAGCTTTAAAAGTATCTTCAAATATGTTGAACAAGGGCTCTCTATAGTTGATTTAAAGAGCTCTCTTTATTAATGAATGACGGCATTAAATGCTTTGCTGCTAGAATTAGTAGAAATATTGGTTTAAAGAGCTCTTCAATTGATTTAAGATATCTCAGTATTTTAGTTAATGTAATTTTGGCATTCCATATAACTGTGAAATTAATATATCAAGGAGCCCCCCCCCCCCCCACATTGTTTAAAGTAATATTGCTTTACAAGTAGCATATTTGGAATTAAGGCGTGTCATTCGAATTTCCTTTTCCAATACTGTCTTATATATATCTATATATATTATTACACTTTTAGCAATTTACATGTAGTTATGGGGTTGTAAATGTATTGATGTACATGGAGCTATGTACATACATGCAATGGGAGCCATACAATGATGCATGTACTAATATTTGGTTCCCAAGCATACACTCTTCTTTCCCAATTTGTAACGTATTTTTACTTTTATACAAATTACTAGACCTGTTTAAATGTTAATAATTTTCCCACTGGAACATATCCAGATCATGAGATGTTGTCCATCTTGAGGACACACAATGTCCTGATTTCTTCAAAGCCCTGTGTAATGTACTTATAGTTTGTACATGACATGATCAAGACAGTATTCAAGTTAAGGTCGATACAATAGCGTTTTTACAACAAATAATAACAAACATCTAGTACAAAACAATTATGAATGAAAAAGCCGGCATATAACCTTATCAACTGGTATTCCTCTTGATCCCATGTCTTTAACACGGTTTTTGATGTCCGATACACTTGTAAGTCAAAATGTAGGTGAAAAAACAACAAACCCCAAAATTGGGGATTTTTTCTTTTATTTTTCAGTTATTCTTTTTAAAATACGACATTTTGTCTTTAAACATATAAATGAATATAATGTTCTTCATTGTTTTTTGTCACCGATTACATGTAAGTTTTGAAAAATTCAGAGAATAGAACTTATTTTGATGTACTATTTCATCCTGTCATATTTTGGCAGCCATTTTTTGTGCTTTGATTGCGCATGCGCTAAACTCATCCACATCAACGAAACGATTGAAAATTAGTTGGTCAAAGATGAGTGGAAAAAGATAAAGCGTCTAGAAGATTCAGATCTGTTTACTATAATTATTAATAAAAATAAACAAAACAATGCATTTATCAGGTACTAGTTTAACTAAACAAATGAACAATTGAGAACAAATGAAGAATTGTTGCATGAGATTGTAATTAACAGCAACATGATCGTGTAAGTAAGAAATACTCGGTAGTGACAAGTAAAAAAATCAAGGAAAATGACATTTTCACATTATCTTTAAATTTAGCCTTACTGGATAGTAGTAGTTCTATTAGCTGTTGTGGCTTTGGATGAGTTGTTTAGGCAGAGACTGCCACGATGTACACCTTCCCACCATGTAAGGCTGAATGCCAAAATTACAATAATTCATACCAGTGTTAATATATTCTTTGACTGTATAGATCTCCAAGCGATGTTCCGATGATCAATTATAATCGAAAATTGATTGGGTGGGCCTGAAATTGGCGTCAATGGATTGTATTTGGTCATCATCGATTCAACCATTGAGTTGTTTTTCTTCTTTCCTCTCGTTATTTGCATTCAGTTAATTCAGTTTCAGTGTTCAGTTGTTGTCGTTATGCACCAGTCAATTGTAACAACGGCCCCCAGGTCTGGGGGTATACCAGGGATAGCCGGGGAAATGGGCCGTGTTTTTACCTTTCAGTTGGCCCTGCAATGCCGGGTGAATGCGGTGGTTTTGTCTTCGCGCTAAATATAGGGGGGATTATGGGCCTTACCTAGGGTCCCTTGGGTGCGAGGGGCATTTGGTGGGGATTTTACCATCAGTTTGTGCCCGCAGGGCGGGGATTTTACCCGGGGTTGGCTGGACAGAAAGTCAAAGTCCCCACTAGTCCCCGGACCTGGGGGTGGGGTGGGGGGTGGTACGTGGTTACAATTGACTGGTGCATTAACATATGGCTGAAGCAACAAAAAAAACCCACTAAATAACTTCAAACATTTGCATGACATAAACATAATTATACTTAGGATTATGAGATATTGTTTAGAAATAAAACTGCAATTAAAGAATTGATTAAAAACTTACAGTTGTGTGGAACTCATTATCGATAGTCAAACTGAAACCGATTCACAACACTATCTCCACCATAACACTGATTTTTTCAAGGAACAAACAAAAGTGCTGAAAAGTACAGTAAAATGTGGATTTTATTAGATCATATCTTTAGGTTTATTTTACAAGACTTCTATAAATATCTGCATAAAAAATGTATATCATCATCTAAATTTTGTTCTAATAGACCGCTTATAAAGATTTTTTATTTTAATAAAACTAAAAATTGCCAGGATATTGCTGTTGTTTCACCTGTTATATATAATATAAATGATACCACTAGAATCCAGTTATTTCTTTATGTAATGTGAATGTCTAAATGGCAAAACAATCCTCTTAAACTTGACTTTATTTGAGAATAACAATTATTATGTATTTATTTGAAACTCCCTTATTTTGAAAAAAATCCTGTATTGAAGGGCCTGGCGCATTTCTTGAGAATTTGAGTGGCTAATATGTAAACCTTGCTACTGAATTACATGTATGCTTGACATAATTGAATGGCTAGTAATTATGGTTGACAATGGTCTAATAGGGTCACGGACATTACGGACCAGACATAACAGACCAGATTTGGGGACAAAACAGACCATATTTAGGGACATTACGGACCATGATATTTAATTTTACTCAGTTTGTTTTAACTTTAAATAGAATCCATCAACGTCATCATGGTCATGTGATTGCATTGCATCATCACTCTCAATTGATTCTGGTTGACTTTACTATGGGGGTTACGCCATAACTTGAATGTGTTGTAAACATCAAAAAAATAAATATCAACATTAAAGTTATGGAAGCCAGAACTAGTATATAAGCAGATCTAAAAATAGTCGAATAATAGGTTGAAATCCTGTATATATGTTATAACACTGGTTATATTATATAAATAAATATATAATGACATTATTTCACGATGGCGCCACCATGGCAACATCATTGATGATGTATGATGAAATATACATGATATAGTCCATGGACCTATTTGATATTTCATTGAAATTTAAAACATTTTAGCAATTATCCATTGTGTTTGCAGCTGTAAGTTCATGACATTGAATATATTAATGTATTTTAATATACATCGAAATTAAGACTTTGGTATCAAATACTAAATAGCCCGAATTCCTATATTTTTGCATCAATATTTTTTAAAAAGCCCTGTTATACATGTATAAAATTAAGAATTTGAGCAAAAGCCCAGATGGCATTTTACCATTGCAGGGCTAACGGGCTTGTGCTAATTTCGACCACTGTGTTAAAGGATATCATTTTCATCTTCAGAATGAAATGAACAAAAAGCAGCGAAAATGTCGGACACGTTGGTGATTACGAGTACAGAGCTGCAGCATGAGGCTCTTCTTCAGGAGAATGCAGGGTAGAGTGTATAAGTTTTGATTTTCAATGTTGTTATCTTCGAGATTATCAGTTAAATTGAATTTGAATAATGAACAAAATTTGTAATTTGTAATTTTTTGTTTACAGCTTGTCTGTTGTTTTTTTGAAGAGAAAATTAAGGCTTTTGTGTAGACAGCCTTGATGATATCGGCATTAGTTTCAGCATCATAATGCATTAGCTTCAGTCTCTGTCGGCTGTAACTCAAAAAATGTTCAAGATATTCAAATGAAATTTGTACACCTGTGATCAACAACATTGAATACACACATGAACAATGCCCCAAACTAAATGATTGTTGAGTTAAACTCCTTGTTTGACTATAAATACAGAGAAACGTTCCTTCACAGCACTCTTGTATTTAACACAATTTGAAGTGATTGTTTTTCACAATATTGGTCTTGTCAACATTTGAAGTGGTTTTAAGTATATCGCTTGAAAATTGAAGGTCATTCAAGAGCAAAACTCATCAGCCTTTAATTCAATTTAATCAACAGTGAAGTGAATGAGTTATTCTGAGAAATTAAGAGTGGAACAATGCAAAACTCTTGATACAGTTTTCACACAATAGTTATTGACTTACCAAGGGAACAATTGGGTTTGAAAAGTGGTCGCGTGACTTAAATGTCCGCCTCTTACCTAAATAGGTTTGATCCGCACAAAGGGAACTTGCTTATTACCTCGCAAGATGGGCACCAGTACTGGGTTCTTACAGGACTCAAGCATAATTCTATAATTTATTAGCATTCATCGCACTTGAGCTAAAAGAAAAAGGCATAAACTAAACAGGGGTGTGGCTAGCCCTCCATTCATGTGGATTCATAATCGTGCAATGGGGTTTCGGGGGCATTCCCCCCTCTTGAAAAACCATGTTGCAATCTGGTGCATTCTTGGCATGCTGGTGTGCTTTATTTAGTACTGAAAAATGGACCGTTTGTGGATCATGTAGTCAAGTACGCATACTGCAATTTTGGCTGATTTTTTTTTATATTTCTAGTCAGAAAAATGTGAATTTAGCCACGTACTCACATATAGGCAGCTATGAGCCTGATAAAAACAAAGAGAACCACATGTATTGCACGCAATATGTATTTCATTTTCTTTACAGAGAACCTGGGGCGGTTGCAGACCAGAATTACCGGGTGGCTGAACTTGTGGTGTTGGAGAACTGTAAAAAAGGCATTGGTAGGCTATATGCAGTGTACTGCAGGGGCTGTATTCAATAACTGCCTTAGATTTATCTTTATTTTAAGATAAGAATTCAAGGGTTTTGATTGGACTGTAAAAATAACTGGCCAATGGACTGATTGGAATCACTGAGGTGTGTCTTTGGAGAACGATAAGAACTATATGCACATTACGCAGTATACTTGTGATTGCCGAACTGATTTTACCTGATAGCGAGGGTAAATAAGTTGCTTAACCTCCCCTCTTCAGTATACTGCAGGTCACCCCTGATGACACATCTAAGATTCTTAGAAAAAATTCTGAGTTTGAGGTTTTGTCATAGCCCTTTGGTGTTGTCATTGGTGGTGGAGTTCAGCAAAAATTTAACCTTTTGCCTTATCATCGGTATATGTTAAAAAACTTTTAAGATAATGACACAAAACTATGTTGCCAGTGGCAATATTTACTTTGACAGCAAGGCCCATAACTCTGGGTTTAATAATTGTATCTATGCCCTTTGAAAAAAATATGCCAGGTAAACATTTCCTTTCTCCACAATGCACCCTTGTTATCTCGACTATTCGAAGAATAAGGAGAGCTATACTACTCACCCAAGCGTCACCATCAGCATCGGCGTCACCCCATGGTTAAGGTTTTGCGTGCAAGCACACATAGGTTAATATCTCAGCAACTACTTGAGGTATTGCATTGAGACTTTATACAATGGTACTCAACCATCCAGCCTACTTAATTAACCAAGTTTGATAACTCTACTTTGCATTTAATGCCAATAATATGCCTTTATTATTTGACTTAGAAATTCTGGTTAAGGTTTTGCGTGCAAGCACACATAGGTTAATATCTCAGCAACTACTTGAGGTATTGCATTGAGACATGATACAATGGTACTCAACCATCCAGCCTACTTAATTAACCAAGTTTGATAACTCTACTTTGCATTTAATGCCAATAATATGCCTTTATTATTTGACTTAGAAATTCTGGTTAAGGTTTTGCGTGCAAGCACACATAGGTTAATATCTCAGCAACTACTTGAGGTATTGCATTGAGACATGATACAATGGTACTCAACCATCCAACCTACTTAATTAACCAAGTTAGATAACTCTAGTATACATTTAATGCAAATAATAGGCCTTTATTATTTGACTTAGAAATTCTGGTTAAGGTTTTGCACGTAAGCACACATAGGTTAATATCTCAGCAACTACTGGATGAATTGCATTGAGACTTTATAAAATGGTACTCAACCATCCAATCTACTTAAATAACCAAGTAAGATAACTCTAGTTTGCATTAAATTCAAATAATGGCCCCTTTTTTATTCAACATAGAAATTCTGGTTAAGGTTTTGCATGTAACCACTTTTAAGCCAATGCTTCAGCAAATACATCATGTATTGCATTGAAACTTTACACACAGGCTCCCAACCATTTAACCTTCTTATTTAATCAAGTAAGATAACTCTATCTTTCATATTATATAATTTTTGCCCCTTTATTATGCGACTTAGAAATTCTGGTTAAGGTCTTGCATGTTAGCACACATAGGATAATATCTCAGCAACTACTTGATGTATTGCATTGAGACTTTATACAATGGTATTCAACCACCCAACCTAATTGAATAATCAAGTAAGATAACTGTGTTTTGCAAATAATGGCCCTTTATTATTACACTTAAACATTTTGGTTAAAATTTTGCATGTTACCACATTTATGTTAATATCTCCTCACATCATGTATTGCATTGAAATCTAATCTAACAGTGATCCATGCATGTTTCGCCAAAACTTTTCAATCCTTACACTGAAAAGTGGCGGAATAGTCGAGCGCGCTGTCTTTGTGACAGCTCTTGTTTTTAATATCTTGTCACAGAAATATTTCCTTACATGCAAAAAGTAACCCTACACAACATAATTATCTGAATTATCTGAATCTACTTTCATTTTATTATTTTTTTACTTTCTTTATTTTTCAAAAAGAACTGATCATTACGGAATGCATATTTTCCCTTTATTCTTGTTTTGCTCCTGTTTAAATTACACATAATACTCCACTTAATTTTATATAAATGCCTACAAGTAATTCTCGTTGTTTTACCAGGCATCAAGATTGTTGGAGGTTGCAGCATAGATTGTGAGGAACTGTATAGCGTCTTTATCAAGAGGATTCTGCCTGGGGGCTTGGCTGACTCACAAGGTGGGTAGCACTTTTGTCTCTGGATTTGTGGTGGGGGGCGGGTATCTCTTATTGTTTATAAATTAGACTGAAGATCTGACTTCGTAGAGGATTCTGCCTGGGGGCGTGGCTGACTCACAAGGGTGGTAGCACTTTTTTCCCACTGAATGTTGGGGGGGGGGGGTCTATTCTTGTTTGCAAAATAGACTGAACAGCTGTCTTGATCGAGTGAATTCTTCCCTCGGCGAGGCTGAATTACAAGGTTTGTAACACTTTTGTCTCTTGGGTTTGCTATTTTTGTTTATAAAATAGACTGAACAGCTGTCTTCATTGAGAGAATTCTTCCTGGGGTGGTGGGTGTCTCACAAGGTTTGTAACACCTTTGTCTCCTGGGTTGGCTATTCTTGTTTGTAAATTAGACTGAAGAGCTGTCTTCATCGAGAAGATTCTGCTACCAGAATGGCTGACCCAAGGGAGGTTTAGGGGAGGAGCTTTGGTTTAGTGTGTTTTTGCAGTCTCTCCAGCATTCCTATCAGTACTTTATTTATTAATTAAACTTTTTTTTATATATTTTATCAATTATCATATTGTCCTATATTATAGTTAAAACCTTTAAACATTTTTTCTTTTTTTCTGAAAAATGCTAATAATAATTATCCAGTTATGACCCTGTTTTAGGCTTTTCTTGATATTTTTGATATTTTGTTTCTGTAGCATTTTTGCTTTAACTTAACGTCAAGATTTTACTTCAACTTGACATTAAGTTGTCTGCTGCTCTTTGTTTAAAGTATCTGAAGTTATTTCCTAACTTTAATTAGTTGATTTCTTTAATTTTCATTGTCAAATTAAAAGAAAAGTATAAGTGTGCTTATCCTTAAAGTGAGTATTATCAAGAAAGTCCTTAGAATTTAATTATTTAAGATATTATCAAGTAATTATATATATTTAATATGATCACTGTAAGCTTAATTACCTCGTTTATTTAATCAAATTACTTCCTTCAACTTGATGTTAAAAAAATAAATAAAATATCTTGATTATGATAAATATAATTTCCCTTAAAAGCGTCTCGCTCATGTTTTTGGACCAAAAATTAGTTTTCCCAGTTATGCATCTGAAAACACTTATTTTATAAATATTAGACCAGGGGTCCGCAAGGGATACACTCATTCAAAACACCTCGGCTATTTTCTACGTAAACAACCTCAGATTCATGCCAGTACATCAGAAGAAGAAGTTCATAAAATTTTGTATTATATTATTAATTATCCCCCGCCTATGAAATAGGGAGGGGGATATTGAAATGGCGTTGTCCGTCCGTCCGTCTTTCCTTCCGTCCGTCCGTCACCTGTGTTTTCTCAGTAACTAGCCGGTATAATTTCATGAAACTTAAAATAAATATGAACCACTATACTGGAATGATGCCCGTCCAAAAAAAATTTTGATTGGTCAATTGTCCTTGGAGTTATTGCCCTTGATTTTTTGAAAAATGCACATTCACAGTCATTCTGGCAGAATTTCATGAAACTTAAAATAAATATGAATTACTATACTGGGATGATGCCTGTTCATTTTTTTTTGGATTGGTATTGTACTTGGAGTTATTGCCCTTGATTTTTTTGAAAAACTCTCATTTACAGCCATTTCTCAGTAACTAGTTGGTAGAAATTCTTGAAACTTGAAATAAATATGAACCAACATACTGCGATGATGCCTGTTTATTTATATTTTGGATTGTGTAATTTCTATATGAGTTATTTGCCCTTGATTTATTAAAAGATCCATGTTTGCAGCCTTTTCTATGCAACTAGCTGGTAGAATTTCATGACACTTGGAATAAATAAGAACCAACATACTGTGATGATGCCTGTCTATTTTTCTTTTGGATTGGTCAATTTTCCTTAGAATTATTGCCCTTGATTTATTAAAAAATCATTGTTTGCAGCCGTTTCTCAGTAAAACCAATGTGCTTATCTTATTCTTTCTGAGATTTTTTTTAACCTTCAAGCACAATCAAGCCATCAAGCACAAACAAGCCATCGTTGGCGAGGGATATCATTTCACTGAAAATGCTTGTTAAAATTAATGTAGTGTTTTAGCTTGTATTTGTAGATATAAGATAAAATTGATTGCCAGTGATGTGTATTATTGCAAACATAAATAAGATTCCTAAGAGTTAAGTCCCTTAAGTTAATTTAAGTTAATTGAAATTACTACTTGATCTGCTTGCATCGTAGTTATAAAGTGTACCGATTTCTGACATTTTAAACCGTCCATATACACGCAAGGTTCGGGTTGTTTTCGTAGAAAATGGCTGAGGAGCTCTGAATGGGATACACATTGTAAAAACAATAGCTTTATATTGTACATGAATGTTCTCAACATCTCAACACCTTCAGATAAGTATTAAAACAAGTGGCATAGTGCGAACAAACAAGTCTACCATCGCAACAGTTTGTACTATTGGTATTTTACTCTAGTTAAGGCAGAGGGAGTTTTTCACACCAACAGCATTGACAATGCACAATGATGCTCCTTCACAGTATGCATGAATTGTTTATTTATTTTTTATTACAGAATCATATAACATAACATTATCGTACAATTTCGAAACTTTAAAATAATAACTGGAACTCTCTATATACCGATTTTTTTCACTGCCAATATAACTCATTTAACTTAATCCAGAAGATGTGAGTTACGTCCCTTCGAAATTAAAAAGTAAACAAACTCTTTTTTACCATTTATCTCTTTGAAGAGCCAAATTTGGCCTGAAATGGACTTCCAATTTTTTTTGTTCAGAAGCATAATACTTAAGATTGGACGCAGGCATTTTTTAAGAGAATTCTGCGGAAAAAATGTGTCCTATACACAGTAGAGTATAATATAAGATTGCTCGATAAATTGGGGCCTGCTTGGCCCCAGTTTCTCGAAAATTCTCAAGGGTTTACTTAACTGAGTACTTAATTTAAATCCCATGTATATACAGTGAAAAGAAATGAACTACATTCTGATAAAAAAAAAAAAAAATTCTTAATATTTAACCAAATTTTATGCTTTAGCTTCTATTTTAAGGTCATTAAAATGTGAAGAAAAAGAAGTTGAGAACTTTAATTTTCTATGTGTAACTAGTGAAGTAAATTTCCTGGTTTAAAACAGATTCAATTTCAATTAAAATTTTGAGCCATGCTAGGCTTTAAAGGAGTAGAATGTGTTCGAGTTTGTTATTAAGTAATGATTTAAGTATTTCCAAGAAATTGGGGCCTGTGGCGTATTCATTAAGCATTTTAATGAACAATTTCAACTAATTTAAAAATTGTCTTCTTTTCTATTTCTTTAACTTAAAGAATGTTGTTAAGTATGAAAAAAAGCAAGAAAAAGACCCAGAAAAAATGCCTATGAATAAATTTGATTTAACGTAACTGGAAATTGAAATATTTATCACAAAAAAAGTGAAAAATTTCATTTAGTTGAACATTTTCGCTAAGAAATTAGCTTTATAATTAGGCTCCTGATCTATTTCAAAGGTGACTGCTTCTCTTTGCAAGAGGTTGTTTTTTCAAGCCTCATCAGGGCTGCTTTCTCATGGCCTTTTAAAATGGACACAAGTATGCATTTTGCCACACAATGGACTTTATCATACAATGATACCTAACGGGACAAGCCCAGTAGTCATACTAAATTTTTTTTTCCAGCTTAGGGGCACAAGGCAAGGGCCGAAATCAAGTGTGATTTATTCAATGTATTAAATCTAAATGTCGTTTCCAATTACCGTAAGCCCAGTAGTCATACTAAAAAAAAAATTCCAGCTTAGGGGCACAAGGCATGGGCCGAAATCAAGTGTGATTTATTCAATGTATTAAATCTAAATGTCGTTTCCAATTACAGTAAGCATAAATTAAATTGAAATTAACTGAACAAAACATTTGAATATTTCTATGTTTTTCAGGTGGGTTTTTTTAGCGAGGAGATTGTGAAGAAAATGTTTGAATATATATTTGTTTTTCAGGTGGTTTACAGCGAGGAGATCAGATTCTTGAAGTGAATGGGGAAAGTCTTGAAGGTGTCACAAATGAAAGGTTGGTACTCACATGTAAATAAATCAAATAAAAAAAACGAAACGTGAAAGTTAATATCAAACCAAGGCGTTAGCGGAGGTTTACATTGACGTTGTAAGGGTTGACATTATATGCTCTTACCCTGAGATCTGATATTTATTTTATTATATCTCATTTGACTTTGCCTTTATAAAATTACCTGTTAAGTCATCATTAGTTATTCCGAATGACCCATGTGGTAATATTTAATACAACGTGCACTCTAAAAATAGATTTCTTGCCTTCTCAAGCGCCTTGGCACTTATAAAATAAAGTTAAAAGTTTTGTAAGGGTGATTAAGCGCAGATGTTTGTGTCGCCTCTAAAAATTATCCTTTTCCTTCATATGTTCCATTACAGAGCTGCCTCAATATTGCGTCTGGCTTGCTTCACCAACCACCTAGAGATGGTCATCTGTAGGGATGAACAGGCCATGTATGTACTGAGGACATACTAGGGTCATAAGTATCCCATTTGATCTTTGAGGTTGCATCGACCTGTGTGGAGTTTTGCAGATTCAGATTTCATGATTTCAAGTCAGGACCCATTTTCCCCATCTTATAAGACAGGGAAATACGGTACAAGTGGAATCAAAATCTATTATCTGCAAAATTCCAAGTGAGTTGAATATGACCTTGATCATGTGAACTGGTTCTCGATATGCATATAGCAGCACTTTTACTGTCTAGCTATAGAGGTAGAATAATGACGCAGTTGAGTGAAAATATCTAAGTGCCTTATTGTTGTTATTTTGATACATATTTGTGTGATATCTGAACTTAAGCCAGTATTAAAAAATAAGCATAACTTTGTTATCAATTTGTTAATCAATTTGTTTCCATTTTTGAGAATATAACAAATTTTTTTTATTGAAGTGACGAAGAAAGGGCCCTTGCTCTACTGTGCAATATTTTACATGTAACTTTCTCCCTTTCCTCAGGACAGATTTCAGGGAAGTCATGGAGAAGAAGCAGAACAAGAGTGTTCCAGCTTCCCTCACCCCGGCCTCCGAAGCCCAGATCCCCGCCATTTCCTCCCACCTTGGGGACTCAGACAGTGAACACGGGCAGCTGGCCCCCAGCAGTGATGTCAACACACCCGACAATCAACCAATGGTAAGTCTAGATAGCCTTATGGTAGGGTGCAGGCTTCTGGTGCGGATTGTAGCAAGGTTTAATCCCCAGCTGTACCAATGGTTAGTCTAGATAGCCTTATGGTAGGGCATAGGCTTCTGGTGTGGGAGGTAGCAGGTTTAATCCCTATCATATCAAAAGCATTTAGAATGGTTATGGTGACTCCCTTGCATATCACTCCACATTTGAGGCCAGGGTAGGAAAAGATGAATACTCAGTAGATTTTTTTTTTGACTGAAAATGGGGCTAATTCTCAACCCAATTTACAATCCAAAAAAAGTATATACTTTTCACAGAAATTGGACACAAAACTCACAATCCTAAAAAAAATCAACTCTTAACAATTCAACGAGTACAGATATGTTTAAAAGCATTCTTAATCTTTTGAAAATTCTTTAAACTCAGGATTTCAAAAGAGGCTTCAATGTTACGCACTTGGTTGCTATTTTTACACTTCTGAGGGCCATGGTTCCATTTGCAAAAATGTGGAGAGAAAAAAGAACACTGGAAAGTTGTCTCCTATTTACCAATAAACTGGGCAAGTTTAAGAACAAGGGGGTTTATTCAAAAACACCTAGGATATCTCACCTGGACCTTCTTGTATCTTTTTCTGTCTATTCAGGCAAAAGGACCCCATTTGAAGTAAGTCACAAAGTGCTTTCCATGGGTTATCCCATAGTTGGCAACCACGGTACTTAATTCAATTATACTTAATAAATACCCTGGGACAGTTAACTGACAAAGTCTCATTTTAAAGAATATGCTTGCAGCACGGGAGGCTACTCTTCTTCCAATGAATTTGCATGTTACATTTAAGTATTCTTTAATAACCCTCTAGTGTTAATAGCCCCCATAGCCGTGTGGTCTTGACTTCTGACATAAATTTATTGTACTGAACTAATGGACCCAGTTCAATCCCAGCTTTCGCTAGTATATTTTTCTAAGGAAAGCATCTGATACCTTGAAGAGGCAAGGCATGCTTGATTGAAAAAAACTACAACGGAATGTGGGATGTAGTAAAAATAAACTTTGTCAAGGGAGATCACTGTGTAGGATAATAAGTTTAATCAATTAAGTTTACCAGCATGACTTACTTCCCCTGATGAAAAGCTGAATGCCGATTTTTGCATTTCAACAATGAAATATTGCATTTTATTGGAAGGAAATTTATATTTTTAAGGGGAAAACTATGCTCCTTTTCCTTTAAAATGCCTGTTCCTTTTAAGGTTAAAAAGCCCTGTCGTGTTATCAATATTCATTCCAATTACATTATTTTACATCAAAGAAAATAAATTAATTTACTAAAATTGAATACTTATACGGAATATAAACTAGTACCATATACATCATGTATAACATATTACATACAACAATGTGAAATATTATGGATTTATGTTGTCACTTCATAAGAATCGCATAGTCAAGTTTAAATGCAGTCTTTTTTAAGATTTTTTAACTTGATACATGCCAATTACTGAAATTGTATCTTTTAAATAGCAGACGTCAGAAAATGTTTACAAAAAATAAAATGTTGAATAATAACTTTAATTTTGCTTCTGTTGCTTCATTTTTAGAAAACTTTATTTAAACTATTCTTAGAACATGATCAGATGCCACTCCTGTTTAAAGAAAAGGTACAAATTTGAATCTCAATAAAGGTAAACCACTAATAAACAGTTATATATACCTGTTATATTTATGAAAATAAATTAGATTAATATTTTCTTTGTAGGAGCCCCTAGTGACCCCTACAGATATGATGGGAGCAGAAGCCCAGATCCCTAATGGAGTGACCCCTAAACTGCCATGGAGGGGCTTTCTACCCTCACAGTCCTCAACACCCAATCGAAAAGGTATCTAGTTTATCTTTTATCTTTTAGTTCTTTACAACCTGATACAATGTGCCTTTTGAACCCTGAGCAGCCTGGTCAATCTCTTCAGCAATATATCTTTTGGAAACTAGGGGACCATTTTAATAAAGATCGCCACCAATTAGGATCATAGTCGACTTTAGTCGTAAATTGAAGTTATTTTCGTGTCATAGTCTTTTTTTTTTGATATCCTTTAAAGCTGCACTCTCACAGATTAAAAGCCATAAAACATTAATTTTTTTAATGGAAATATGAAAATCTGCAATCTGTTCGTTTGTCAGAAGTCTTATACCACTGGTTTGTAGACATTTATGGAAAATTTGGCTCATTCCAAGATAAAAAATAAAAAAGTTGTCAAAATGGTAAATCTGTGAGATTGCAGCTTTAAGTGAACTGAACTTAAGCCCATATTAAAAATGACCTCTGAACTTGAGCAAGTATAATTAACTCATGTCTTGCCATTTGTGATGTTTTTTTGCAGATTAAAGATTATTGAAGTTACAACTAAATTCCTTTATTGAAACATGCGTCTGGCTGAAACCCCTCATATACATACTGTAAAGTATCATTCTAGATGTTTAAAGATGCACTCTTACTCCCAAATAAGATGTATCACAATTAATACAATTGTTTTAATTTACCGAAAAGGATAAATAAAATATCGAAAAAAGAAGGATACCATGTTTAATTTAAAAGAAAGGTGCAGAAAACACAGTATTTCTACCTTATGAGACTATAGTTGATCGCTGTGAATCTTTTTGGACTCTCCAGTAAATTAATATTTGTGTATTTTCAGCTATTAATACATGGTTACAGTCTTGTTATAAGTAATTAGTATTTTCCATAAACGCATTATTAAGTAAGTAGTTAAAGGTTTATCAGTTAAAATTTAGATTTGTTATACATGTGTATGTATTGATTGTAGATGATTTTTACCTTACAAAGTAGTTTCACAATTTTACCCAAGGATTTAACTATGATGTATATAATAATACCAATAGCTGAAGGAGGAACATTGTTGGCCCACACAGGAAGTTCTGGTACCCTGACAGTAGATTTATCTCCAGTTCCAGGCCCCGTGATGTCCCTGGCCAATACCCTCTCCAACACAGGAAGTTCTGGTGCCCCGACAGTAGATTTCTCTCCAGTTCCTGGCCCGGTAATGTCCCTGGCCACTGCCCTCTCCTTCAGTTCGGTGTTCGGGGGAGAGGAACCACTAGGCTCCTCAGGGGTCGGGGAAAACTCAACCCTCTCTCGGAAACTCTCCATAGGCCCGAAGGAGAAAGTCGAAGTGAACAAATTGACTTCGGTAAGCCCTGCCAGTGTTGAAATTGAGTCTTTAGTTGCATCCTGGAAGTATTTTGTTGGAAGTTAAAGGGATGATCAATAATGACGTAGACTGGTCCCATCATTTTTTTAATACTTTTTGCAACATATTAAAATTGGTACCATTTGAAAGAGTAAACCTTTTTCTATTTACTGCTATGATTAGAAAAGCATGACATAGCATAGTGTGATACAACATGATATAATGCAACAATAGTAATGCCCTAGCGGCCCAGGTACTTAAATGATTATGATCATTCTATAATTATAATGATCTCGTAGCATGGGATTTTGAGCCATAATTACTGTATTATACTGTGTATAGGACGCTAGCATAGGTAGGACCCAGGCAAAAATTATTGGTGAAACAAAACAGGTAAAAACCCTTAATTTAATACCAAAGATAGGACTCAGTGGAAAAAATGTCAAAATCAGAGCTGAAAAATAGGCAGCCTCCATAAATGTTTTGATAAAAAAAGTACCGTGAATGACAATTTCAAAGGTATTCTTTCTGGTGTATAGTAAACAATAACCTTTTTGAGAATCTGTTACATTAACTTCTTTATACCAAAGTAATGACTTCAGACCAAAACCTGTGATACATCTTATTCATTTTTTGAGTTGTATTTTTTCATGTTAAGAAAGCCTCTGAAGTTAATATATTAAATATAGGATAATGTCAGACATGATTTTAGCAAGCGATTTTTTGCATAAAAATTGTCTAAATTGCATTGAAAATACATAAATGCAAGATTGTATCCTCGCATAAAAATTGTAAGTTGCATTGAAAATACAAAAATGCGAGATTGAATCCATGCATAAAAATTGTCTAAATTGCATTGAAAATACAAAAATGCGAGATTGTATCCTTGCATAAAAATTGTCTAAATTGCATTGAAAATACAAAAATGCGAGATTGTATTGCCCTCGCTAGCAATTTGTGCCATATCACTTTTATTGTTTACAGCATCAGCACTGCCTATGGCCTATCTTCTTGTTTATTAAATTATACTTTTGCTGCCAACTATGGTCTGCCTGTGCCTAATCGATTTATTTCAACAACATCGTCTATGTACATGTTTTAAAGCAATTTTGCAACAGGGATTAGTTTTGTTTCATTCTGCTTTTAATAAGCGTCTATAATATCGGAAGCTCTCTGAAAACCTCACAAAATTTCAGATCAGAAAACTTTGTCCATTTCTTATTTAAAATCTCACCGAAATTAAAAATTATCTCACCAATTTTGGACAAATGGGAGCACTTCTCTCATTGAAAATCTGACATAGAATTTACCCTGATATTCCAATACATTTCAGGCCCTGGCATATCTAGGCCTTGATGTTACTGCAGACAAGGAGGCCCTGATGAGATCCCATCTCAATGTTGATTCAGCCGGCAAGGTTTTATATGGAGGTAAGTGAAACTGGTGGCTAACCCGCCCTGTTAGCTCAATCGGTAGAGCGTTGGACTCTAAATCGGACAACCCAGGTTCGATTCCCGGGCGGACCAGGTCACTTCTGTTGTGATTGGTTATGAAATCATTTCTACGACCATTCGCACTGTACCACTGCCCCGGGCATGTACAGAAGTTGTCAGTTCCTTGCGGAGGTGAAGGCACCTAGTACTGGTTATCCGCCAGATAGTCTGCCCAGGATAGGTGTGCGGTGGTTCAACTGTCACTCAGGGACCCTTCAATGTGCTCACGCCGGGACCCGGAGTATAAACTACTAACACCAACACCACTGGTGTAAAATGGTGACCAACTTGTGTGAAAATCACAATAGGGGCAGACCCTACTGTTTGTTTTAATATGTAGTTTAACTGAAAGTTAATCATTTTATTGTAAAATCAAATACAGTTGGATGATCTAACTATTTATGTAATTTTTATTATCTCCCTTGAATGATTTTAGCCCAATAATTATTTAAACTTAGTAGTCAGTTACATAAAAGTACTTATTTACATAACATTTTGTAATTTTATAATTCTCTAATGTTATGATAGTTAAAAACTCATAGTATATATCATTATTCAAACACATAATGCTTTAGTAGTATAGCTCTCCTTAATATACCCTCGACTATTATATTAAGAGTGAAATTTCTTAAGGATCTATTCAGATCTACCTGTAAATATTTTACCAATTGTGCTGGCTAGATTAGTGGACACCCATTCTATCATTACAATGATCTTTAGAATATTAACCAGGCAGATCTGTGGTATAGTGGTAACACACTTGACTGAATGACAGTCGCAGGTTCAAATCTCCGCTGCACCACTAACATACTAATCGTCTTTCAGGAGGGACTTTAAATGGGGGTCCTGTGTGAGAGTGCTATAAACTGGTGCATGTTAAAGAACCAAGGTATTTCTAATCAGGGTAACATTCTGCCTGTGCACTTTGCTCCAAAAACCTAAAATGACTAATAATCTTATCAGAGCACTCGCCGTATGGGCAAGGCCCCAGTGCGAGTATAAATATGAGAACACACTAGATATGAAGTTCATTTAGTGAAGAATTAGCATGTTGAGTTTGCACTTCAGGGTATACCCACCCCTGTGCAGGGTTACCCACTTTTAGGGGCAATAAAACCTATTTCTAAGGAAGAAACATATTTAAGTTTACTAAATTAAACACTGTCATGTATATTTAAAGGGACAAAATGTTCTTTTGCTTCACATAAATTATTATTAAGTAATACATCACATGGAAAAGACATTGATTAAAGGTACAAAATGAGAGTTGCATAAGTAAACTGCATTTTAGCGTCAGCAATGCAAAAGTCCATTAAAGGACCAAAATTTAAAAAGTTAAAAAAAATCAATTTCTATTAAGTTTTGAGGTTTAATATTTAACAAGCATGATTCATATATCAGTTGCAACATAAAAAGCTGTTATTTGGAGTTGAGCAATTTTTACGAAAGAATATTTTATCAGATTTCCAATCAAAAAGCACTAACTTTTTCTCGGAAATGACCAAATACAAAAAGAATATGTTTATGAGTAAAATTTATCGGCACTGCCCAATCAACAATCTCTTCAGGCTTTGTGTTGATTGCATCTATTTCAACAAAGATATATGCATTTTTGTAACCCAGAAATAAATTTCATCCACGATTTTTCATTATTTTTCTGAACATGCAATTTTAAGCAATTAAGTGCTGTCACTCTTTCTGAAATGTAAGTCAGGTACATCATCGCATAAGCCAGGTTTAAAAAGGACAGGTTGCTACAGAAAAGGGACCGGGTGCTGTGGGACAAAAGGGCACATTGTTTCGGGCCGTGAATTATTTAACTTTAAGCATAATGAATTTCATAGAAATTTTTAGAAATTTGAATTTATAGCAGGTTTCAAATACCAAATATGTTATGTAATCAAAGTAAAAGAAATATTTGTTTATCTTCAGAATTTAATTCTTTAAAAGTAGGAAGTTGCACATTCTGGTCTCCATGAGGGCAGAAAGGTGCTTTCAAAAAGGACAAGGTGCACCACCCTTCCATTACTCTCCAGCTTAGACCCTAATGAGGCATCATTGTAGGCCCCTTAATTAACTGAAGAAAACAGACATGTTTAATGGTTTTGTTTCTCTTGTTTGAAGAATATTCTTTTCCTCTATAAAACATGTACTGGTATCCTGTATATTATACACTTCCGGTAATTCATCTTGATTGTTAAGCTAAGTGTATCTGAAGTGGTAAAGGAAATGCATGTACATGTAGTTAAAGTTACTTCATTCGTCATTTGAAACAGTTTGTGTTCTTTCTTGTACACTTAAAGCTGCACTCTCACAGATTTAATGTTTTGACAACTTTTTTACTTTTTTGTCTTGGAATAAGCAAATCTATGTGAAAATGCATTTAAACCAATCATATAAGACTGCTGACAAAAACAAGATCACAGATTTTCCGATAAAATCCTGAAATTTGGATTGAGAGCTTTTAACTGCAGACTAGAATAATGTACAGTTCTAAAGATTGTTTATGCTCAGACATTTGCAGCAAAAACAGTAGGAAATACCTTGAAATGAATGTGAATGTCTGTGGAAATAATTTTAAAGCCTCTAAGCCTAAGGTCTAAGCCTCTTTACCCTGCTTTGGGTGCGTAAATCTTTCATACTCTGGCAAACAAACCTCTGGCTATTTCATGATAGACAATTAATTTTACTGAAAGGACTCCTCATTATAGATGTTTATTTGGGATGAATACATAGAATATATATCAAATATGATTTATTAATCAAAATAGGCATGCATAGTAGAAAAATATAGTAATTATCAGAGTTACAAATAAGCTAGGTGCGTATTTGCGTCAATATGCAATTAAAATCATGCAATTGTTTTAAAAATTGATGAGTAACAAAACGCATTAGAAAAGGCAGAATACGCAATTAATTAAAAAGGAATGCGTAATGAATAATAATGTTATCTGTAACTCTGAATTATCACATTCTTGCAAACATTCAAACTATATGTATATTTATTTGAATAAAAAACAACTTTTATACATTTATATAAAGCATACAAGACACACAGTTCAGGATACCATTTGCAAAAACATACTCTCTTATGAATAGTTAAATGGACAATTTTATTATATGCTTTCTGGTGGTTTAAAGAGGTTTATCAGTGAATTATAAATAATATATACTTGATATTTTTCTCTGTTTTGAAATTTTCGCCTGCTCTCACTTTTAAATCAAAGTCAATACGCAGAGGGCTGTGACGCAATTTTAACGATGTAATTTCTAAAATGACGTGTTTGCATACAATTTGACACGATTTTCTGAAAGACTACAATAAACTGTCCTTTTAAATTCCTTTAAGGCGTATAATAAAACAAAAAATGGCTTGTTTCAGTGTAAGATCACTATATATCTCACCTCGACAACACAAAAATAGTATATTTCACTCGTGAATTATAGCTTTTCGTGCTCACTAGGTGAAATATATTACAATCATACACTAAAACAAAACAATTATCATCAATATATTTGAATATTATCATGTATGTTAATTTATATGTACAAAATAGGGCCATCTTATCGATGCACTCATTTTATGATTGCCGTTTTCAAATTAATATTTTTGATTAGTTATAATATTTATATCAAAACCTAAGTGCTTTGTAGGTCAGTTTAGGCAAAAGTTATATATCTTGTAATCAGAACTTACAGTTTGATTTGTGACACTCACTAAATATTTTTTAAACTGAAATTGGTTGTCCGGTAAGCGCAGTTGTTTGCACACTCACTTCTCAACTAGGCGACCCAGGTTTGATTCCAATGTCTAGGTGCATGTGAGTTGGTTTGTGGTCACCAAGCTGGATAAGTGGGTTTACAGGTACTCCGGTTTCCTCCACAAAACAAGACCAAACTCTTGCATAGCATCGTGCAAACAAGAGTGATCAATATAATGTTGTAATAACTGTAAAATATAACCTAAACTGAAATTCATATTCTGACGATATTTTGGTGTACGTAAGATGGCCCGAATATGCATGAATACAAATACCTTTACATAAGCAAATGTTGGCAAATGATTTTGTACAATCATGATTAATTGCAAAAAAAAGAAAAAAACTGTTGATAGAAATATTTAAAATTTCACTAAGAGACAACCCCTTACATTCCCCCCAGATATTTTTAAACCTTTATTTTGAAAAGTTTAGAAATGGGATCCAAAGGAAGAAAATGCAGTCTTGGTTTGTTTGAGACTGTTAACTAACAGCAATGGTTAGTACAATTTTGTCATCACTGCTCTTGACAGTGGCTATAAGTATGCTATTCACCAAATTAAGTCATATGACCATTCAATGCTTACAAAGGACAAAGAAAACAAAACACTTAGGAAGAATGTTGCATCTTCAAACTTAAGGTTAATTATAAGATCAGGTGATCCTCAAGTAACTTAAAGTTATATCAGGTCAGGTCATCCTCAAGTAACTAAAGTTATATCAAGTCATCCTCAAGTAACCTTAAGTTATATCAGGTCATCCTCAAGTAACCTAAGGTAAGCTTCAATTAATGTAAACATATTTTAGGTCAGTTTCAACTAGCTTACAGTTTTATCGGATCAGCTTTAAGTAACCTTAAGTTATATCAGGTCAGCTTCAAGTAACCTTAAGTTAATCAGGTCACCTGCAAGTAACTTTAAGTTATATCAGGTCAGCTACAAGTAAATCATTTGTGTTACCAGCTACCATGAGCTGCTGTGACCTTGTGGAAAAGTACACTACAAGTGGCTTGCTGACCTTTTCACCACTGACTAATGTTCTTAACTTCCTTCTCCCTTCCTTGTCAATTTGCAGTACTGAGTTTGACCCCATTGCACAGACAAATAGGTGCCCATGCTCGCTTACACATAAACTGACAGGAAACAGTAGATCTGGATCCTCGCATGTTGATAATATTTTTCCGGAATTATCAACTGTTATCACCTTGTTGTTCGATGAGTCTGTGATGTAAATTTTTTGTCCATTGTTGCTGGTGTGGATTCCGTTCACTGTACATTGAGACCATCCCAATTTATGGTAGACCTGTTTGACTATTATCCCATCTTTGCTATACATGTAAACAGACGATTCTGAACCAACGTACACGTAATCATTGTGAAAGCTTACAGCATTGCAGTTGTGTGCCACTGCAAACTTGCTGATAGATTTTGCTTCAATATCTTCAAATTTGTCAATTGTTATAAAATGAACTTCATGTTTCTTTTTAGCATCATCTACTGCCAGTGCAACTTCATTTCCACCTACAATGCACATATTTTCAGTGTGTTGTGGAAGATTAAGAGTAGTGACTATTTTAAACTCCCTACTTAAAACTTTCATTTTATTATTGGCACAGTCGGCCAGCACTATTTCCCCTGTCTGTAGCTCACAAATTCCTTTAATAGAGCATGGTTTCTCATCTTTTATCCTCAAATTGTGGATGTGTGTCGCTTTGGTTGTGAACGCATAGTTTGGATCATAGCATTTTCTTGCAGTGGTACTGCTTGTTTCTGTTTTCGTGTCATGGACAAATTGTTCTGGTTTTGAATCACATTCATCAAAGCTTGGAGTAGAAACTACTTTGCCTACACTTTTTAAACTGTCAAAAAGATTGTCTAAATCTTTCTCAATCTTGAATGAAAGTTTATACTCTGGTATCTTTGACATTTTATTCAGGCTTATTTCTGCATCTTTTACCTGTTCTTGACACCTTCTATAGCCAATGTAAGACATCCTTTCATCATCCGATTGAGAATAGCCCAGTGTTTTAATCAACTTGTCATGCATTTCTGTACATTGTGTAACATCCTCTTGAAGCTTTCCTACAAATATGTCCTTTCGAGTATCCATTTCTTCACCAATGTCAATTTCCAGCTCTTGAAGGGATGCTAAGAACTTTTCTCTGATGGTTTTAATATCCTGAACAAGGTTTTTATCTGAATCTTGTAGAGCTTTCTTGTTGCTAAGCCTTTTCTTTTTCATTGTAATAAGTTCTGTGTTAATTGCTTTAACCCTTTGTGTCAGGTCTTTTAATTGGTCTGTATTTTTGACTCCTTTTGCTAAATCATCAATGAGTCTAATGCTGCGACACATTCTGTAAATGGAACCAACAACATGAAATTTATTTCTAACAAATGAGTTCACAGTCATGTTATGTAACTACATTCATATTTGCCTGCTGAAAAGGAATGGGAAAAAATAGCAAAGATAATTTAATACTATATAAACAAACATTAATACTCATTCATGAAGAAAAATCAATAGAAAAGTCTTACAAAAGTAAATTTAACAATGTTTAAGAAAACAACCCTAGCTGTGTACATTAACTGAGATTAATTCAGTCGTTTTTCAAATGGTACTGTCAGGACTCAAGAGAGACGGACGTATTCAAAAAATCAGGGTGGGTGGGGGAGGGGGGGGGGTACAGTGTCTGTTCAGCATGTACTGTTCAGAGGTGCAATTCCATAAATGAACAAAAAATTGTGATTGAATACTTGAATACGCTGTTTTTATACTTCTACCAGAAAATCAAAAGTTGAAGGTCAGTACTGATATGCAATAAGCCAATTAAGGGGGTAGTAGTTGTGGGGTGGGGGGGGGGGGGTGATTTGAAAATAAACTATGATTGAATAATACGCTGATTTTATGCAGATGAACATATATGGTTACCTGTGAGAAAGGGAAACACAGAGAGAGCAGCAAAGCTCATCATGGTCCTCACACACCATCTTCACACTCTCCTCCGGGTGTTTTTCACACTTTTCCAGACTGGTTTCACACTTCTTCCTGACCCACTTTGTGACATCAGAGCGTCCGAGCACCTCATGCTTCTTGAAGAGTTTATTGTGCAGTTTTATGCACTTGTTGCAGAGGTAGTTTTCACATTCCTTGCAAGAAAACTGAGCCTCTGTATTAACATTGTCTTCTTCACATGATGAGCAGGCAAAATCGTAAACTTGATCCGAGGAAAGTACATGTTCATCACCTGGAGTCGCCATTTTTACAGAGAATTCAAGTTTAGTACATTTGTATTCTTGTTAACAGTTATCAGGATATCACTTAAAAGTCAATGTTTTAAACTAATTTTAAAACCTTTGATAACTTTTAATTTTTAAGTATTAACAATTAAGTTCATTTATCTTTGTAACAATTGCGTGTTGTTTATATCAATATCTTCTTTGTTTAAGTAACTGCTGACTGAGTTAATCCACACATAAAACTTAAGGTGAAGGTCAGGTTCCATATAATAGTTTACACTGTCTGTATTTACAGATATTTGCATTCAGATGTTTATCTGTCTGCATCGTTAAACCTGTTTAACATTGAGAATAGAAATACCTGTAAGGTAGAAGAAAATGCAACTGTCTTTTCTAATGATTTTGTGGCCAAAAGTGTCTACAAAAGTGTATATTTTCCCTCCATTTTCGTGCCATAATTCCCCTCCTTATTAGATTAAAAATAAAAATATAAATCTGAAAAAAGTGCTCTCTGACAGAGGCATTTTTCTTATGCAAAATGCAGTCACATGTTGGAATTTAAATGATAAAGTTGTATAAATGTTAATCTAAATTATATATTGCACAATAATACAATAATTAATATATTAAAGCTGCACTCTCACAGATATACCATTTTTACAACTTTTTTTATTTTTTGTCTTGGAAAGAGCAAATTTTTGTATAAATATCTGCAAACCAATAAGTTTGCTGACAAAAAATCAGATCGTTGATTTTCATATTTCTGTTCGAAAATTATTTTTTTATGACTTTCCAAGATTTTTTTAAAAAAAAGTTGTAAAAATGGTAAATCTGTGAGAGTGCAGCTTTAGAAAAATGCATAAAACATCCATTTTTAGTTCTATTGGCCAAAGGCCAGAAGAGATACTGCGATGGTAATGTGTACGTAGTATGTGCGTCCGTGCGTCTGTAAACAATTTCTTGTGAACCAATACAGTCTTCAGTTTTGATTGTATCTCGATGAAACTTTTACAGTATTTAGATATCCATTAGAGCTCGTTTCCTTTCGAATCCATCCAGATCCGCTCATGCATACCTAGATTATGGGCCTTGAAAGTATAATAAAATCTGTGCGTCTGTAACCAATTGCTTGCGAACGCTATACAGTCTTCAGTTTTGATTGTATCTCAATGAAACTTGTACAGTATTTAGATATCCATTAAAGCTCGGTTCCTTTTAAAAACCAGCCAGATCAGCCCATGCATGCCTAGATTATGGGTCTTGAAGGTATAAAAAAATGGCATTTTTAGCTAAGTCTATTTTAAGCCAAGTCTACATGAGCAAAGTCTATTTTTAGCCAAGTTTACATGTAAAGTCACAATTGCTTGTGAATGTTTGTTCAAATTATGCCCCTGGGGTCATTACTGGCCACATCCCCGGGTTTACAGGTTTGGTATACCTAAATTGGGAAATGTTAAAAACCTTTTTGTCTGAAACAGCTATGCAGATCCTTGCTATTTTGAACAAGGCTTAATTTAGTGGTCCACTACCATGGTTCAAAACTGGCACTGCTACGGGGGTTACAAGTTTCCTAGAGACTTATTTAAGAAATATTTTCAAAATCTTCTTGTTTCAAACCACAAGGCCCATACCTTTGATATTTGTTGTGGAGCATCATATGATGACTGTCTAGCAAAACATTTGAAATTATGCCCCTTGGTTAAAAGCTGGCCCCACCCCTTTTAATTTTTTAATTTTTAAAGCTACAGCAAGGAAATTTTGACCATGTGTACAGTTTTGCAAACAAGCATCAATGTACTGAAACAGTTTTGTGATTTATTTGCTTAATCCTACTACAGTAGATCAACATTCAGCTGATAATCTTTAATAAACATATATATCTATATTCATAATCGGGGCTTCTAGCTATAATTTTCATATCGACAACAAATTTTTCATTACATTTTATAAAAATGACGTAAGCGGCGCACTCAGCTTTCAGACTCTGTAGTTAATCAAGCGTGTCGCTGTTGATATCTTATAGAATAAGGGCAGGACTCGGTTAATTAATTCGGACATAAGCAGTTTGCTATGTGAAAATATGGACCAATTTTTACACTTTAATGGATAGCTGCAAGCACATAATTAACACCTAATTTGTTTAATTGTGTCTTCTGCGACCTATCACTACACGTGATTGAACCAATTGGAAGCGTCTGCCCAAATAACAGATATCGGGTGTTCAGCATAGTGGAAAAAGCAGCCGGTCACGTTGGTCTGATGGAAACTAGGACACTTGTATTGGGGGTAATTTTGAATGTGTGAATGACCCAAGAAGGTTTGTGTATTACAATTTCTACACATTTTACTGACTTTAGTCATTTTGGACCGAAATTATAAAACAAATGAAAAAAATCGGACCAATTTTTTTAAACTGAAATTGGTCTGGCTTGGTCAAAATTGGTCCAGACCGGCAAATTGCCGGTTTTTAGAAGCCCTGTATATTATGTTCATTTACATTAAGACATTTTGAGGGTTGAATAGTCTACTCAAAAGTCCGTTGTTATCAAACAAATGCAAAAAATGCATAATTGAGCAGCATTTAGGAAAATGTATTTCGGATTTCTGTCTTTTACTATCTCTAAGTTATGAGAAACATAACAGCAACTGATACGCCCTGCCTAATCTGGACGCTGATTGGTCAGTTGGGTTATGGCCAAGGTTGACTGACAGGCCGCATGATGTTAATTGTTCATTGTTGTAACTCAATTAAAATCAAAACAACTAAATGGGGTAATGGGGTAATAGAAACTTGAAAAACTCATTTTTAATGTGAGATATACCCAACTCAAATACATTAGAAAACTTATCTGTAACTCTGAATTATCACATTCTTGCAAACACTCAAACTATATGTATATTTATTTATAAAAAAACAACTTTTATACATTTATATAAAGCATACAAGATACACAATTCAGGATACCATTTGCAAAAACATACTTTCTTCTGCATAGTTAAATTGACAATTTTATTATATGCTTTCTGGTGGTTTAAAGAGGTTTATCAGTGAAATATAAATAATATATACTTGATATTTTTCTCTGTTTTGAAATTTTCGCCCACTCTCACTTTTAAATCAAAGTCAATACGCAGAGGGCTGTGACGCAATTTTAACGATGTAATTTCTAAAATGACGTTGTGTTTGCATACAATTTGACACGATTTTCTGAAAAACTACAATAAACTGTCCTTTTAAATTCCTTTAAGGCATATAATAAAAAAAATTGCTTGTTTCAGTGTAAGATCACAATATATCTCACCTCGACAGCACAACAATAGTATATTTCACTCATGAATTATAGCTTTTCGTGCTCACTAGGTGAAATTTATTACTATCATACACTAAAACAAAACAATTATCATCAATATATTTCAATATTATCATGTATGTTGATTAATATGTACAAAATAGGGCCATCTTATCAATGTACTTATCTTATGATAGCCGCTTTCAAATTAATATTTTTGATTAGTTATAATATTTATATCAAAACCTAAGTGCTTTGTAGGTCAGTTTAGGCAAAGTTTATATATCTTGTAATCAGAACTTATAGTTTGATTTGTGACACTCACTAAATATTTTTTAAATTGAAATTGGTTGTCCGGTAAGCGCAGTTGTTTGCACACTCACTTCTCAACTAGGCGACCCGGGTTTGATTCCAATGTCTAGGCGCATGTGAGTTGGTTTGTGGTCACCAAGCTGGACAAGTGGGTTTTCAGGTACTCCAGTTTCCTCCACAAAACAAGACCAAACTCTTGCATAGCATCGTGCAAACAAGAGTGATCAATATAATGTTGTAATAACTGTAAAATATAACCTAAACTGATATTCATATTCTGACGATATTTTGGCGTACATAAGATGGCCCGAATATGCATGAATACAAATACCTTTACATAAGCAAATGTTCATTCATTCATTTATTTCAATATATCCTCTGCGTGGGAGATTAGAACACAATGTAATATATATAAGCATGTTTAAATATGTCAGTAGAAAAAGTTAATTCATGCAAGAATTAGCATGAGAGTAATACATACATGTATACAATGGGTTCAAGTCAAACACAATATTTATGACAAACTAACAGCAATTGTATGATCATACAATATAGACATAATCATCTTACGCAATATATGCACAAATGCCACTGTTTCAGTATTATTTAAACACTATCGAAAGTATTGTATACATTGAACGCATCTTGTACATAACGAAAACTGAGCTTGCATAACAGCAATTGATTATAGTCTTCATTTTGTATGTACTTGCTCCCTAAAACAAAATCTCTGAAAATTGTCAAATCTTTTTTAGCTAAGTCGGATCCGACATGTTGACCAAATACCATGTTTATATTACAATAAGAACTATCGCGTACAGCTGCTGTACACGCACAAGCAAACACGATATGCTCGGTTTTGTTAAAGAACACGCGTTTGCAAATTAAGCAGACGGAGTGCAGTAAAGAGGGCTTGTCTAGCCACAAGTTAGCAATAAAATGCGCAAGTTTTAAGTCCGAGCGATTATTTGCGGACTGCCACACAACACATGGCTTAATTTGTTTATGGAGATTTTTGAATAGTAAAAAATCCCTGTCACTAATAAGTCTTTCGCGCCATAAAGTAAGTTCTGTCTGTTTCACGGTTTTATGAATAGAGCTTTTCCCCTTAAGAGACAACCTCTTACATTCCCCCCAGATATTTTTAAACCTTTTTTTTGAAAAGTTTAGAAATGGGACCCAAAGGAAGAAAATGCAGTCTTGGTTTGTTTGAGACTGTTAACTAACAGCAATGGTTAATACAATTTTGTCATCACTGCTCTTGACAGTGGCTATATGTATGCTATTCACCAAATTAAGTCATATGACCATTCAATGCTTACAAAGGACAAAGAAAACAAAACACTTAGGAAGAATGTTGCATCTTCAAACTTAAGGTTTAATTACCTTAAGTAAGATCAGGTCATGCTCAATTAACTTAAAGTTATATCAGGTCATCGTCAAGTAACCTAAAGTTATACCAGGTCATCGTCAAGTAACCTAAAGTTATATTAGGTCATCCTTAAGTAACTTAAAGTTATATCAGGTTATCCTCAAGTAACCTAAAGTTATATCAGGTCATCCTCAAGTAACCTTAAATTATATCATGTCATCCTCAAGTAACCTAAAGTTATATCAAGTAAGCTTCAATTAATGTAAACATATTTTAGATCAGTTTCAACTAGCTTACAGTTTTATCAGATCAGCTTTAAGTAACCTTAAGCTATATCAGGTCAGCTTCAAGTAACCTTAAGTTAATCAGGTGAGCTGCAAGTAACTTTAAGTTAATCAGGTCAGCTTCAAGTAACTTAGAGTTATATGAGGTCAGCTTCAAGTAACCTTAAGTTAATCAGGTGAGCTGCAAGTAACTTTAAGTTAATCAGGTCAGCTGCAAGTAACTTTAAGTTAATCAGGTCAGCTTCAAGTAACTTAGAGTTATATGAGGTCAGCTTCAAGTAACCTTAAGTTAATCAGGTGAGCTGCAAGTAACTTTAAGTTAATCAGGTCAGCTTCAAGTAACTTAGAGTTATATGAGGTCAGCTTCAAGTAACCTTAAGTTAATCAGGTGAGCTGCAAGTAACTTTAAGTTAATCAGGTCAGCTGCAAGTAACTTTAAGTTAATCAGGTCAGCTTCAAGTAACTTAGAGTTATATGAGGTCAGCTTCAAGTAACCTTAAGTTAATCAGGTGAGCTGCAAGTAACTTTAAGTTAATCAGGTCAGCTGCAAGTAACTTTAAGTTAATCAGGTCAGCTTCAAGTAACTTAGAGTTATATGAGGTCAGCTTCAAGTAACCTTAAGTTAATCAGGTCACCTGCAAGTAACTTTAAGTTAATCAGGTCAGCTTCAAGTAACTTAGAGTTATATGAGGTCAGCTTCAAGTAACCTTAAGTTAATCAGGTGAGCTGCAAGTAACTTTAAGTTAATCAGGTCAGCTGCAAGTAACTTTAAGTTATATCAGGTCAGCTACAAGTAAATCATTTGTTATACCAGCTACCATGAGCTGCTGTGACCTTGTGGAAAACCACACCACAAGTGGATTGTGGATTTTATTGCCACTGACTAATGTTCTTAACTTTCTGTTTCCTTCTGTGTCAATTTGCAGTACAGAGTTGGACTTAAGTGCACAGGCGAACACATGCCCATGTTCACTTACACATAAACTGACAGGAAATATTAGTTCTTGATCCTGGCAAGTTGCTAATTTTGTTCCATGATTATTAATGGTTATCACCTTATGGTTTGTTGAGTCAGTTAGGTAAACTCTTTGTCCATCGTTGCTAGCGTGGATTCCGTTCAATGTGTTTGCAAGCCCTAATGCCTGATAGACTATTTTGATAAATTCCCCTTTTTTGCTATACAAGTAAACAGACGATTCTGAACCAACATACACATAGTCATTGCGAAAGCTTACAGCATTGCAGTAGTGTGCCACTGTAAACTTGCTGATATATCTTGTGTCAAAATCGTTATATTTGTCAATTGTTATAAAATGAACTTCATGTTTCTTTTTAGCATCATCTACTGCCAGTGCAACTTCATTTCCACCTACAATGCACATATTTTCAGTGTGTTGTGGAAGATTTAGAGTAGTGACTATTTTAAACTCCCTGTTTAAAACTTTCATTTTATCATTGGCACAGTCGGCCAGCACTATTTCCCCTGTCTGTAGCTCACAAATACCTTTAATACAGCATGCTTTCTCATCTTTTGTCCTCAAATTGTGGATGTGTGTCGCTTTGGTTGTGAACGCATAGTTTGGATCATAGCATTTTCTTGCAGTGGTACTGTTTGTTTCTGTTTTCGTGTCATGGACAAATTGTTCTGGTTTTGAATCACATTCATCAAAGCTTGGAGTGGAAACTACTTTGCCTACACTTTTTAAACTGTCAAAAAGATTGTCTAAATCTTTCTCAATCTTGAATGAAAGTTTATACTCTGGTATCTTTGACATTTTGTTCAGGCTTATTTCTGCATCTTTTACCTGTTCTTGACACCTTCTATAGCCAATGTAAGACATCCTTTCATCATCCGATTGAGAATAGCCCAGTGTTTTAATCAACTTGTCATGCATTTCTGTACATTGTGTAACATCCTCTTGAAGCTTTCCTACAAATATGTCCTTTCGAGTGTCCATTTCTTCACCAATGTCAATTTCCAGCTCTTGAAGGGATGCTAAGAACTTTTCTCTAATGGTTTGAATATCTTGGACCAGGTTTTTATCTGAATCTTGTAGAGCTTTCTTGTTGCTAAGCCTTTTCTTTTTCATTGTAATAAGTTCGGTGTTAATTGCTTTAACCCTTTGAGTCAGGTCTTTTAATTGGTCTGTATTTTTGACTCCTTTTGCTAAATCATCAATGAGTCTAATGCTGCGACACATTCTGTAAATGGAACCAACAACATGAAATTTATTTATAACGAATGAGTTCACATGTTATGTAACTACATTCATATTTGCCTGCATGAAATGGAATGGGGAAAAAAATAGCAAAGAGAATTTAATACTATGTAAACAAACATTAATACTCATTCATGAAGAAAAATCAATAGAAAAGTCTTACAAAAGTAAATTTAACAATGTTCAAGAAAATAACTCGAGCTGTGTACATTAACTGAGATTAATTCAGTCGTTTTTCAAATAGTACTGTCAGGACTCAAGAGGGCGGGACATATTCAGAAAATCAGGGTGGGTGGGGGGTCTGTCTGTTCAGCATGAACTTTTCAGAGGTGCAATTCCATAAATGAACAAAAAATTGTGATTGAATACGCTGTTTTTATACTTCTACCAGAAAATCAAAAGTTAAAGGAGTACTGATATGGCATTAAAGGGGTAGTAGTTGGGAGGGGGGGATTTGTAAATAAACTGTGATTGAATAATACGTTGATTTTATGCAGATGAACATATATGGTTACCTGTGAGAAAGGGAAACACAGAGAGAGCAGCAAAGCTCATCATGGTCCTCACACACCATCTTCACACTCTCCTCCGGGTGTTTTTCACACTTTTCCAGACTGGTTTCACACTTTTTCCCCACCCACTTTGCGACATCAGAGCGTCCAAGCAGGTCATGCTTCTTGAAGAGTTTATTGTGCAGTTTTATGCACTTGTTGCAGAGGTAGTTTTCACATTCCTTGCAAGAAAACTGAGCCTCTGTATTAACATTGTCTTCTTCACATGATGAGCAGCAAAAATCGTAAATTTGATCCGATGAAAGTACATGTTCACCACCAGTCGCCATTTTTACAGTGAATTCAAGTTTAGCTTATTTGTATTTTTGTTAACTTGAGTTATCAGGATATCACTTGAAAGTCCCTGTTTTAAACTCATTTTAAAACCTTTGATCAATATCTTTTCATAACTTATGATTTTTATATTTTATTATTATGTTCATTTATATTAGAATCAAGTGGTTTATGAATTTTTATATCAATATTATCTATGGTTAAATAAAGGCAAGATTATTCTTATCAATTATCCACAAAGCAGAGTGGAAAACTAGTGAAGGTCAAGTGCCGTATTACAACATATACATAGCTGATTAGAGGGGCATAATATAGGTTGATGCGAACAATTATTTTTTTCAGTTTTAGTGCATTATTGTGTTAAATTTATTTTACTTAATTTTCAAAACAAAAATGCATATAATTTGTGTACATGATTACATGTGAAAATTTAATGGTGATGAAACTGGTGTCAACATGGTGACTAACATGCGAAATGGGACTAAATTGGTGACTTACTGATGTGAAAATGATAGCAAATTGCTGTTTTTTTAGGGAAAATTGAAGTTTTATGTCGCCTTTAAAGCAAACTGAGGCAGACCTTACTTAAAGCAATAATGTCCTGTCACTTTTTCTGAAATGTTGGTCGGATCCATCGTTGTATGGCCCTTGATTAATTGAGAAAAAAAGACATGTATTGGGTTCTTCTTTAATGTTTCTCTTGTTTGAAGAATTTTCTTTTTATCAGTTCTATAAAACATGTACTGGTATGCTTAATTTTACACACTACTTTATTTTGATTGTTAATACCCCCATCACACTAGAAGAAGACCATGAGGACCGCACTAAGTCTTCTCAATTTCGACAATCGCAGCGAGGACGCGGTCATATTTGTAAAAAATGCTTTACTCAAGTTCATACTATGTCCTGACTGTGTCCCTGCTAGGCATTTACTGCGTCTCACAAGTTCCACATACGTTCTTACTGCACGCATCTTCACACGCGCACCAGGACCAATGAGTTCTTAATATGCGTGCACCATGTCCAATACGTTCTTACTATGACCAGGAAGATTACACCACTTGCTAACCAAGTGCTTATCATGTCCTCATTACATTCTTATGACTTTAATTTATTTGTAAATGTGATCAAGATGGAATTAGTGTTCTATTTATAACTGGCCTATTTTTTATTCATATATAGTGTTGGTATAAAATGAAGTTATAGGAGAGTTATCCCGTATTTAGGTATAATACATGTTCATGTCACTGTTCAGAACCTGACAGGACGTGGTGGAAACTGATACAAACGTGTCTAAGACGTGTTAAGCTCCGAAAGAACGTATTACCAACCGAATGTGGTCTTCTACAAGGTGGCACGAATGTACCATAGTCGTAGTAAAAGTGTGGAGAGGTTGTGAGAACTCCATTGACATAGCAAGAACGCAATGACAACCTAGAGACAACACAATGAGAACGCCATTCAATATTTTCCACGCTTGCACTATGTCAATCAAGTTCCTACTAGGTTTTAGTTATGCTGTCACTACATCCAAGCTGTCCTTAAAACGTTTTTATTAAGATCTTACTACGTCATGATTCGACCAGGTCCTCACATTTTTTTTTTAATATGTTCAAAGTATGCTCATGTCCATACCAAGTCCATACCAAGTCCTTCTCGGTGTCTACTGCGTTTCTTCTATGTTAACCAATTAAGTTCTGACTTTGTCCTGCCAGGTTTTTGAGGACATAGTGGGAACCTGGCCTTGTGTGATGGGGGCATTATAAGCTAAGTGTATCTAAAGTGTTTTAGGAAATGTATGTACATGTAGTTGAAGTTACTTCTTTCATCATTTGAAACAGTTCGTGTTCTTCCTTGTACACTTATTATACCGGTGTTCTATAGTTTAGGATTAACCTTAAAATCAGATTTGGTCAGAATGCATATGGGAATAATAACTGTTCGATAACCAGCCATATCAGCCATATTCCTTGATAGTTATTGCCGTTTAATAATAGAAATAACCAAAAACATTCGGAGCTCCTCGGCCATTTTTATCAAAAACAACCTCGGATGTATTTGGACGGTTTACATACTCGGTACATTTAAGTCATCTGCAAGTAGATCGCGTAGTAATTTTATTTAGCAGTTAAACTTTATGACTTAACTCTTGGGAATCTTAATTGTGTTTGCAATAATACACTTCACTGGCAATCAATTTAAACTAAGATCAATAAATACAACTCTAAAACACTACATTTCATTATTGATATAATTCAAAAATTTACGAACTACTTCAACTGATGTACAGGCATAGTACATCCGAGGTTGTTTTCGATAAAAATGGCAGAGGAGCTCCGAATGAACCAAAAAATCAGTCTTGTCCGATCAATAACTTTAGAAGCCTGAAATTCTCCAATCATCACCAAATTTGGTCAGAATGTGTATAGACAGATAATAATTATCTCGGTCAGGTCAAAGCAGCAGCCAATTCGCCGCAGTCTAGAGTTATGACCCTTGATCAATTTAGACTCACCAAGCTTATTTTTTAAATTTATGCTTTCAATCAACAGGTTTCCTAAAGTTCCAGAATAATCCTGAAATCAGGTTTGAGAGCTTTTAACTGCAAACTATAATATTGCACAGTTCTAAAGATTGTTTTTTGCTCAAACATTTGCATCAGAAACAGTAGGAAGTACTTTGAAATGAATGAAAATGACTGTGGAAATAATCTAAAATGGTGTCTAAGCCTCTTTCCCCTGCTTAAAAATAAATGGGAGTAAATCTCTAGTACTCTAACAGACCTCTGGCTATTTCAGGATTTTTTTGGATGAATACATAAATAAGTATATAAGATAAATATGATTTATTGCTCAAAATAGGCATGCATAGTAGAAAAATATAGTAATTATCAAAGTAACAGATAAAGGGTGAATTTGCGTCAATTTGCAATTAAAATCATGCAATTGTTTTAAAAATCGATGAGTAGCAAAATGCATTAGAAATTGGCAGAATACGGAATAAATTTTAAAGGGACGCGTAATGAATTAATTTGAGAATTGGAAACTCATTTTGTCCTAATTTAGGGAACTCGATTCAGTCGATTTATTTCACTCAGTTAAAATAGATCATTTTCTAGAAGCAAGCAAGGAAATATTCGAACACCTAAGACTGAAGACACTGTCTGTTGATTAAGTGTAATACAATGCTATAGGATTACAGACGGATGCAGGCGGAAACTCGTGTGCTCATAAAAAATTATGCCAGCTTTCCATGTCGTCTTAAATGTGTTTGTTTTGAAAATCTAGTTTATCTTGTAATGTTAACTATACGCGTTACAACTTTAAATAGTCAATTTCACTTATTTTTAATTATTAAGTTGTTACGAGTTATTGTTTTCAATCGCACTTCTTAAAGACAATTGACACCACGCCGATAGCAATAAGTCCATGCCTACAGTGTCACGTGACCTCTTTGTGAGGGCCCTCCGTCAAGTACCCAGAAACAGACAATAATAATACAAAAGTTATACATGACAATCAGATATAAAATGCATGGAACATGGTAAAACATAGCAATATAAGCAAGTACAACATTAAATAAGTTCATTATTATTAATTTCATGCAATGTATGATTCAGGTAGAAATAATGTCTAAATATTAAAATGATATTTCTCAATAAAATCGGAATTTGGTTACAGTAGAATAACAGTCTCTATTTTAAAACTCAGATTTAGGGAAACAAAACATGTATTAATTTCCTTTCCGAAAGTCAACAAAAATGACTTTTGTTCAGATCCATCGTCAAAACCCAATGGATTTCGCTGTTTTCTTCCTTTCTCCATTAAGGCCACACCAAATTGATGTTTCTTTCTGCGGATTTACCGCTCCTATTTTTTGGAAGATGTAAACAAAAAAAAAATTGATTTTTTTTGTGCGCCTACTCCTATATTTTAATTAATTAATTTAAACCAGATTTTTTTGTGGTAATATTTTTTTAAAGGTTGAAAAAATAATCAAGTATAATTTTTCTATGCTAGTTTAAGTGTTTTTTGTAAAGGGAAGTAACAGATACTTTTTGTGACCTTTAGTTACGGTACTTATCAGATATTTTATCAATTTGAATAAAAAATGTTACTCAAATCAACTAAGTTGTCTTTTTCACTAATATGTCCAAACATACTTCAAAGCAAAATTAATGTATATGCTTCGGAGTAAAAACTTTACGCACAAGAAGGTGACAAATTTTAAAATAAAAAATAAATCGCAAGATATCATCAATATGATACAATAATACTCATAATGATATTTCTGTTTTAAGATTAACCGAAAATATACATATATTATCAGGGCTTCTAAAAATTTGGAACCTAAATCGGTCCGGACCACTGCTAGGCAACAACCCCCCTCCCCCCAAAAAATGGTCCCCACCGCCCACAAAATGACTGGTTCCAAAGTCTGATTCCATATTATATAGAAATGTCCTAAGAATTATGTCACACGCGATGTACATTTTCGCGATGTGTATTCTGTCAATATTTTTTCACGATGTGGCAATTCGTAAGAGGGCTTAAAAACCATCATAGCCGAATTAGATAGTAATTGATACAAACTTATATTCAAATGAGATTCTCATCGAATTCTGCAGTGCTTCTAACAAGAAAAGCTGCAATCGTAACTAATTGCGGCTGGCGTTAAGTAGTCAGACGACAAAAACTGAAACAGTTTTGTGATTTATTTGCTTAATCCTACTACAGTGGATCAACATTCATTCGATAATCTTTAATATACATATTTATCTATATTCATAATCGGGGCCTCTAGCTATAATTTTCATATCGACAACAAATTTTTCATTACATTTTATAAAAATGACGTAAGCGGCGCACTCAGCTTTCAGACTCTGTAGTTAATCAAGCGCGTCGCTGTTGATATCCTATAGAATAAGGGCAGGACTCGTTTAATTAATTCGGACATAAGCAGTTTGCTATGTGAAAATATGGACCAATTTTTACACTTTAATGGATAGCTGCAAGCACATAATTAACACATAATTTGTTTAATTGTGTCTTCTGCGACCTACCACTACACGTGATTGAACCAATTGGAAGCGTCTGCCCAATTAACAGATATCGGGTGTTCAGCATAGTGGAAAAAGCAGCCGGTTGGTCTGATGGAAACAAGGACACTTGTATTGGGGGTAATTTTGAATGTGTGAATGACCCAAGAAGGTTTGTGTATTACAATTTCTACATATCTTACTGACTTTAGTCATTTTGGACCGAAATTATAAAACAAATGAAAAAAATCATTCTAAATTGCCGGTTTTTAGAAGCCCTGTATATTTAATGTTCATTTACATTAAGACATTTTGAGGGTTGAATAGTCTACTCAAAAGTCCGTTGTTATCAAACAAATACAAAAAATGCATAATTGAGCAGCATTTAGGAAAATGTATTTCGGATTTCTGTCTTTTACTATCTGTAAGTTATGAGAAACATAACAGCAACTGATACGCCCTGCCTAATCTGGACGCTGATTGGTCAGTTGGGTTATGGCCAAGGTTGACTGACAGGCCGCATCATGTTTATTGTTCATTGTTGTAACTCAATTAAAATCAAAACAACTAAATGGGGTAATGGGGTAATAGAAACTTGAAAAACTCATTTATAATGTGAGATATACCCAACTCAAATACATTAGAAAACTTATCTGTAACTCTGAATTATCACATTCTTGCAAACACTCAAACTATATGTATATTTATTTATAAAAAAACAACTTTTATACATTTATATAAAGCATACAAGATACACAATTCAGGATACCATTTGCAAAAACATACTTTCTTCTGCATAGTTAAATGGACAATTTTATTATATGCTTTCTGGTGGTTTAAAGTCAGGTTTATCAGTGAAATATAAATGATATATACTTGATATTTTTCACTGTTTTGAAATTTTTGCCCACTCTCACTTTTTAAGTCAACACGCAGAGGGCTGTGACGCAATTTCAATGATGACATTTCAGAAGTGACGTTGTGTTTGCATACAATTTGACAGGATTTTCTGAAAAACTACAATAAACTGTCTTTTTAAATTTCTTTAAGGCATATAATAAAAAGAAAAATTGCTTGTTTCAGTATAAGATCGCAATATATCTCACCTTGTGAACACAAAAAGTGTATATTTCACTCTTGGTTATGCCACTCTTGAAAAACAGCTTTTGGTGCTCACTCGGTGAAATATATTGCTATCTCGCATTAAAACAAAACAATAATCATCAATATATTTGAATAGTATCACGTATGGTAATTAGTATGTACAATTTAGGGCCATCTTATATTTATATCAAAACCAAAGTGCTTTGTAGGTCAGTTTAGGCAAAGTTTATTTTATCTTTTAATCACTTTTAGTTTAATTTGCGACACTCACTAAATATTAATTAATCTGAAATTGGTTGTTCGGTAAATGCACTCACTTATCTCACCTAGGTGACCCGGGTTTAATTCTAATGCCTGAGCGCATGTGAGTTTAGTTTATGGTCACTAGTGGGTTTTCAGGTACTCAGGTTTCCCCCACAACACATTTAGATCACACTCTTGCATAGCATCATGCCAATGAGAGTGATTAATATAATGTTGTAATAACTTGTTTCACAATGGTTGTAAAATATAACCTTAACTGAAATTCATATTCTGATAATATTTTGGCATACACTCGCTGTTAAGATGACTAAGCAATTGTTGGCAAATGATTTTGTACAATAATGATTAATTGCAAAAAAGAAAAAAAAAAACTGTTGATAAAAACATTTAAAATTTCACTAAGAGACCCTTAAATTCCCCCCAGATTTGTTTAAAATTTTTTTGGAAAAGTTCAGAAATGGAATCCAAAGGAAGAAAATGCAGTCTTGGTTTTTTTGAGACTGTTAACTAACAGCAATGGTAAATACAACTTTGTCTTCACCACTCTTGACAGTGGCTATAAGTATGCTGTTCACTAAATTAAGTCATATGACTATTTAATGCTTACAAAGGACAAAGAAAACAAAAAACTTAGGAAGAATGTTGCATCTTCAAACTTAAGGTTTAATTACCTTAAGTAAGATCAGGTGATCCTCAAGTAACTTAAAGTTATATCAGGTGATCCTCAAGTAACTTAAAGTTATATCAGGTGATCCTCAAGTAACTTAAAGTTACATCAGGTCATCCTCGAGTAACTTAAAGCTATATCAGGTCATCCTCGAGTAACCTAAAGCTATATCAGGTCATCCTCAATTAACTTAAAGTTATATCAGGTCATCCTCAAGTAACCTAAAGCTATATCAGGTCATCCTCGAGTAACTTAAAGCTATATCAGGTCATCCTCGAGTAACCTAAAGCTATATCAGGTCATCCTCGAGTAACTTAAAGTTATATCAGGTCATCCTCAAGTAACCTAAAGTTATATCAGGTCATCCTCAAGTAACCTAAAGTTATATCAGGTCATCCTCAAGTAACTTAAAGTTATATCAGGTCATCCTCAAGTAACCTAATGTTATATCAGGTCATCCTCAAGTAACCTAAAATTATATCAGGTCATCCTCAAGTAACCTAAAGTTATATCAGGTCATCCTCAAGTAACCTAAAGTTATATCAGGTCATCCTCAAGTAACCTAAAATTATATCAGGTCATCCTCAAGTAACCTAAAGTTATATCAGGTCATCCTAAAGTAACCTAAAGTTATATCAAGTAACCTTCAATTAATGTAAACATATTTTCAACTAGCTTACAGTTTTATCAGGTCAGCTTCAAGTAACTTTAAGTCATATGAGGCCAGCTTCAAGTAACCTTAAGTTAATCAGGTCAGCTGCAAGTAACTTTAAGTTATATCAGGTCAGCTACAAGTAAATCATTTGTTATACCAGCTACCATGAGCTGCTGTGACCTTGTGGAAAAGTACACTACAAGTGGATTGTGGATTTTATTACCACTGACTAGTGTTCTTAACTTTCTCTTTCCTTCTTTGTCAATTTGCAGTACAGAGTTGGACTGAAGTGCACAGGCGAACACATGCCCATGTTCACTTACACATAAACTGACAGGAAGTATGAGTTCTTGATCCTCACAACATGCTGATACTGTCCCAGAATTATTAATGGTTATCACCTTGTCGTTTGAAGAGTCAGTGATGTAAATTTTTTGTCCATCGTTGCTAGCGTGGATTCCATTCATTGTCATTGCAATCCCTAATGCCTGGTAGACTACTTTGATCATTTTTCCTTTTTTGCTATACATGTAAACAGACGATTCTGAACCAACGTACACGTTATCATTGTGAAAGCTTACAGCATTGCAGTAGTGTGCCACTGCAAACTTGCTGATAGATTTTGCTTTAGATTTGTGAATTGCTATAAAATGAACTTCATGTTTCTTTTTAGCATCATCTACTGCCAGTGCAACTTCATTTCCACCTACAAAGCACATATTTTCAGTGTGTTGTGGAAGATTTAGAGTAGTGACTATTTTAAACTCCCTGTTTAAAACTTTCATTTTATCATTGGTACAATCGGCCAGCACTATTTCCCCTGTCTGTAGCTCACATATGCCTTGAATACAGCATTCATTCTCATCTTTTAACCTCAAATTGTGGATGTGTGTCGCTTTGGTTTTGTACACATAGTTTGGATCATCGCGTTTTCTTGCAGTGGTACTGCTTGTTTCTGATTGCGTGTCATGGACAAATTGTTCTGGTTTTGAATCACATTCATCAAAGTCTGTATTTTTGACTCCTTTTGCTAAATCATCAATGAGTCTTATGCTGCGACACCTTCTGTAAATGGAACCAACAACATGAAATTTATTTCAAACAAATGAGTTCACCTGTTATATAAACTACATAGCTATTTGCATTCTTGAAAAGGAATGGAAAGAAAATAGCAAAGACAATTTGATACTATATTGTAAACAATCATTAACGCTACCGTTGAACCACGTTGGGTCGAACTCCCAGGGATAGGCTAAAATACCTCGAGCCTTGGAAATTTGGGCCAAGCAGTAATGCTTACATTCAGTTTAAATAAATCGGTCCTTTACATCAAGTTCGAGCCATCGAGGAATTCGAGCCAAGCGAGTTTGAGCCATCGAGGTATTCGAGCGAAGCAATTTTGAGCCATCGAGGAATTCAAGCCAAGTGAGTTCGAGCCATCGAGGAACTCGAGCCAAGTGAGTTCGAGCCATAGAGGGACTCGAGCCAAGCGAGTTTGAGCCATCGAGGAATTCGAGCCAAGCGAGTTCGAGCCATCGAGGAACTCGAGCCAAGCGAGTTTGAACCATCGAGGAATTCGAGCCAAGCAAGTTCGAGCCAACGGGGTTTGACTGTAGTTGTCATAAACAACATCAATAGTGAAAAATTCTGTGTCAAAATAAAGTCTTAAAAAAGTCAAAACAGAGAACATCAAGAATTTGAAACTGAAAGTATGAACTTCCTTGACATCAATATTGGAAGTTTTCCTCTGAAATATGGAAGTTAATGCACCTGAAACTTGAAGAACTTTTCACCTTTGTTCAAATGAATAATTAAGATACTTTGAAAATGGGGACAAAAAGTAACATTGACACCAAGTGTTGATATTCTAACCTTCCAAGCCTTCATTTTAGGAAGTTTACTCAAAAAGAAGTTTTTGTTAACCAAAGGACTCAAGTTAAAAAAAATGGCACAGTTTTAGGGAGTAACAGGGACCGAATTTAACCGTCGCGTGGGTATGGCCAGTTGTGCAACATACATTACCATCGAAAAATGTCAATGTACATAGATATTTTCAAGAGAAAAACATTGCTCAATGTAGGATTTGAGCCTATGAAACCCTGCTTGCAAGTCTGGTCCTCTACCCAACTTGACTTACCAGGCACATGGTTACTCAGACACCTTGAATGGCTAATAATGACACTCCTCCCCACTTTACATTTTGAAAGTATAATCTTAGGTGGGGAGGAGTCACAGTCACTTTCTACTAGTGATTCAAGGCTTTTGAGTAACCAGAAGCTTAGTTAGCCCAGCTGGGTATAGGACTTATATTAAAAACAAAATGTAAAGGTTTATAGTTTATTCTTATCTCAGTGCACTTGATAAACGATGTACATAATGCTCCAAAAAACAACTTGTTAATTTGGCAACTTACATGAAGTAAAACAGCCTTTACATAACTGCTAGTGGAACCCACCATTTCGCTAGTTAAAAAAAAAATGGCACTTAAGCAAAAAAAGTTAAATTTGATCCCTAGAGTAAAATACTTCAATTTAACTTTCTGAAATATTTTAGAGTCTTTAAGAAAACAACTGAGTGCAACTGAGATGCAATTTTGTATGTGGAATCCCTGTTTTTCAAGTTGTACTGTCTGGACTAAAGAGGGTGGTACCTATTCAAAATATCAGTGTGTGGGTTGCGGGTGAGCGAGGATGGTGAGTAGGGGGTTTCAGTGACTGTCCGGCATGTACTATTTTGAGATGCAGTTTCATGAATGAACAAAAATTTGTGATTGAATACACTGTTTTCATGCATTTACCAAATAAATCCAAAGTTCATAAAATGAAGGAGTACTGATATACTATTAAAGGGGTGGTTTTGGGGGAGGCGGTGGCGGGGGGATAATTTAAAAATAAACTGTGATCGAATAAGTTGATTTTATGCGGACAAACATACATGTATATAGTTACCTGTGAGATAAGGCAACACAGAGAGAGCAGCAAAGCTCGTCATGGTCCTCACACACCATCTTCACACTCTTCTCCGGGTGTTTTTCACACTTTTCCAGACATTTTTCCCCCTCCCACTTTATGACATCAAAGAGTCCGAGCACGTCATGCCTCTTGAAAATCCCATTGTGCAGTTTTATGCACTTGTTGCAGAGGTAGTTTTCACATTCCTTGCAAGAAAACTGAGCCTCTGTATTTACATTGTCTGCTTCACACGATGTGCAGGCAAAATCGTAAACTTGATCCGATGGAGGTAATGGTTCACCACCAGTCGCCATCTTTACAGAGAATTTAAGTTTAGTTCATTTGTGTTCTTGTCAACAGTTATCAGGATATCCCTTGAAAGTCTCTGTTTTAAACTCTGACTTCTGAAGGAAGTTATCCGTAGATAAAACTTAAGGTGAAAGTCAAGTTTCATATAACAGTTTCACTTGTGATTTTGTGGCTGAAATTTGCCTTAAAAGCATATAATTTCCTTTCAATTTTGGCCAAAATTTTATGAAAAATAAATACCTGTAGTTAAAAATCTGACAAAAAATTGCTCTCAGATAGAAGCATTTTTTTTTTCAAAATGCTATCACATATTAGAATCAATTATTTAAAAAATAAAGCTGCATAAATGTGAATATAAATTATATACGGCACAGCAATACATTAATATGATATAATCATATAAATAAGTAACTGCACAGTAAACATTAAAAATTCCCTTTTGATGTTAAAAAAAAACCTTTTTTAAGGGCCCTGGCGACTTCCCCCTTCAATGAGAAACGTTTTATGAATAAATGAAGCTGTTTATTTGCAGTGGCTGGAGCCACCTTTTTCAGCCAGTATTGGTCAGGTCCCATGTCTGTAATTATTTGTTTTACAGTTAATTGGTCTGGCCTTGCCCTTGAAATGAACAAATGATAATGATAGCCATATTGATACTCAATGTGACGGATCCGTGGTCTGGTTGTTACACACTTGACTGTCAATCCAGTGGTCACAGGTTCGATTCCCGGCAGCACCACTAAAACAAAATCATCTTCCGGGAGGGAAGTTAAATGGGTGTCCCGTGTGACAGTGCTGTACACTGATGCAAGTTAAAGAACCAGGGTAGCTCTAACCAGGGTTACATTCTGTGTGTGTACTCTGCTCTTAAAACCTCAAATGACTAAAATATCTTATTGGAGCACTCGCCGACAGGGAAATGCCTGAGTGCGAGTATAAATAAGCTTATATACCACCATTGGTACCCATCTATATAAAGGGGAAACAGAGTGTAACTTTATCATCTCTATTCTATCAAATGTTGCCATTTATAAGGTACATAAAATAATATTTACAAGACACATTTGTTTCACCATTGCTGATCGGCACAGACAACTATTAAGCGATATGGTCTTAATATTTTGCCATATGTTTAAAATGCTTACTATGTAAATTTTCAGATGTGGTTGAGGTGGTGCGCGATGTGTTCAGAGAGGAGCTTGAATGTCGCAGTATGGGCACCAGTGGCTTCTTAGGGCTCGATAGTGTCTCCAGCATGCACCCACCACCCGAATACAGAAGCAGAACCGAGGTATGACAATGGGACATTGTTTAATTCATAACTACTTAAAGTCAATACAGTCATACTTTTGGGCCGGAACTCACAGATACCAACGAAATTACCTCGAGCCTTGGAAAATTTGAACCAAGCCATAGGCTTACCTTCAGTTTAAAGAAATCGGTCCATTACAGTCTGTCTGAGCCAATGAGGAATCAGAAGGAAGTTGGAACCAACAGGGTGTGACTGTGATAGTATTTGTTGGTTTCCTTTTATACAACATTTAAAATGCCCATAACTCTTGCTTTAGCAATTGTTAAGTTATTCCTTTTTTATCGTCTGAAAAAAAAACAGACTAGCGTTTGATCTTGCTCCACAGCACTCTTTTTTTAATACTCTTGAATGTTAGTTTAAACTTATTGATTTCACAACGGTTTTGAAACAAGTTATTACAACATTATATTTATCACTCAGACTCTCTTGTTGTTAAAGATGCATCCTACTCCCAAATAAGATGTACCACAATAATGACAATTGTTTCAATTTACCAAAAAGGATGAATAAATATCGAAAACAATGATTCTTATGAAGGATACGTGTTTAATTAGAATGAAAGGTGCAGAAAACATGATATTTCTTATTTATGAGACAATAATTGATCATTGTAGATCTTTTGGACCCACCCGTCATTTACCTGGTCATATTTGTGCGTTTTCAGCTATTTAATACACAGTTACAAACTTATTGTCAGTAATTAATATTTTCCATAAAATGCAATATTTAGTAAGTATTTAAAGGTTTATCACTCAAAATTTGTGTTTGTTATACATGTATATGCATCGATTTTAAAAACGAGTGTCACATTAAGCGACAGTGTGGTCTTGTGTTTTGGGGGAAACGGGAGTATCCGTATGAAACCTACTTGCGCGGCTATAAACCAAACGCACATGAGCCCAGACCGGGTATCGAACCCAGGTCACCAAGGTGTGAGTGATTGCGTTAACGGGATAACCAATTTACAATGGTAAAACACAGACTTCAATTATAGTTTGGTTCACATTTTATTTGATTTGAAATGTAAACTATCTGTTTTCTTTCTGTAGATGAATGGTGGGGCGAGTGGGGGCGTGGCTACCCCTGAGGTGGAGCTAGAGGAACTAAGACAAGAAAACCTCCGACTTCAGGTATGTATCAGTGTAACAAAAAAATCCTACCTACCCTTAATTTTTACACCAGACCTTATTTTTTCATGACCTGCAAACTTTCCAACCAATTTTTTATCCTTTTATATATTACTCTTCCATTGTTTCTCGTACCTGAAAACTGCATGGATTTAATTTTGTTTAAGAATGTAAATAGGAAAAATGTCACCACAAATCATCGATTATAACCAAAACAAAATCCCAACCTACTGTTACACCAATTTTTAGTGAAGCAAGTTTATTGGCCATGGAACTCATGTACAAGAAAGGGGGATTGGTTTTCACACAGAACGGAACAGATATCTGTCTCTTTTGAACAATTGATTCTGAATGCATTATTTTCACGCAGTGTTTCAAAAAAGTTGCAGATTGTATAAATAAGGAATAAAAGCCAGCCATTTCATAGTTTTACAGTAAATTCTAAATGCACTCTGGATTTTAAACGGGCTAATATTATACATGTAGTGTATGATGAAATAGCGAAAAAAAGTGAAAATTGTTGAAAACTGAAATAAACTTGGTATCAATGTGTACAATGCATTGAAACTAACTAAATGAAGCACCACATAGTTTACAATTCATTTATTTGTCACAGTTTTTTTTCGTATCTTTCCATTAAAAAAGATTACTAGGTATCTGTCACAGTATAGTCAATGTTATCACGTGATATTACCAAGTTCAGTATATAGCTTAAATATTCCAACGCTTAAGAGTCAGCCTTTGTAGCACAGTGGATACAACACTGAACTGCAATTTTGGTGACACCGGTTCGAACCTGGTCTCCGACTCAAATGATTTTTTTTACATTTTGGTATTTTTTTTACAATTATGATATCAAAGAGTAAAACTTTTTATTAGATAATTGTCCTGAGATTTGTAACAGAAAAAAACTTTTTTTGGTGCCAATCTGGTGTATAGTCCCTTTAATAAGATAACTGTATTTTAAACAATAAAGTTATCACTAGATTAATTGGTTTCAAACACCATAAGAATTGCTATATTCAGAAGTTTTAAGTCTTTGATCTTTGATTTTATAATTTTGATAGAGGAGTATTTTATTAATAGGACTTGTTTTACCTTAAATGTCAGCATATTTTCTTTTTAAAGCACGTTTGCTGATGATATATGTATTATCATTATTAGTATCAACAGTATAAATTTAATTGGAGGTGAATAGGACAAACTTATCATACTTGATCATGATAATGTCACGATAAAAATAAAATATTTCTTCTTTTAGATGTTGTTGGAGGAGAAAGAAGAGGAGGTTCAGACCATTAGAAAGGTAATCAAATATAGATATTAACAAAAAACGATGTTACCTTACATATTATATTTCATTTTTATCTATCTTTTTTTTGAAAGACAATATGAGATATTACAATGTTATTTTTAGCTCGACCATTCAAAAAATAAGGAGAGCTATGCTACTTGACCTGGTGTAAGTGTTGGTGTCTGGTTTAGGGCAAGTTGTTATTTTCACTTATAACTCCAATACTGTTCATTCTGTTCACTTCAGGTTAAAGTTTTAGGACACATCAAGATTTTCACTAATAACTCCTATACCCTTTATTCCATGGACTTCCTACTTCACTCAATTGTTGACTGCCATCAAACAATTAGGTTACATAACTCCATGTTATCTCCAATACAAGTTATGGTCCTTGATTGACTTTGGAACTTCAGTTAATGTTTTAGGGTTAGGGCAAGCTAGTTGGGATTTTCAGTAATAACTCCTATACCCTTCATTCCATGGACTTCACACAATTGTTGACTGCCATCAAACAATTTGGTTAATCGTTAATGACTGGTTATAAGACACATCATTTTCCCTCAGAGTTTGATGTAAAAAATGCCTGCGTCTTACAAACAGTAACAAGCTTTTGACATTTTTTTCTGAGGTCGTTTTCAGGCCGAAATTTGCTCTTCAAAGAAATAAATGGTGAAAAAACTAGTTTGTTTAAGTTTATGTAGAAAAGGATGTCACTCACATTATCTCAATTGAGTTTATACGGATTAAAACGGCAGTTGAAGATTGGGATATGGTGTATCATAAAATGTTTATTATTTTAAATTTCCATTATTGTACGATTAAAATAATTAATATTATTTTTTATAAATCAATAATTAAACATGCATTTAAAGAAGCAAAGCTGTGCACTGTCGAAATATATTTTGTCAGTGGTATGATAAGGTGTGAAAAACTCGCACTGCCTGCAGTTTGACAATACCAATAGTACAAACTATTGCGATTAAATAGTCTTGTTTTTTCGCACTTTGCCACTTTCTTTATACTTTCCTGTAGGTTTTGACATTTTGAGAACAAACACGTTTAATTTGTTATGTTCTGTAACATGAAAAAATAAACAAAGAAACATATTTTGCTTTGTATTAGTATTGCATTGTTTAAAATAACCATCGCCATTTTCACAAAAATGGGTCCTATAACCCATAACATAGATTTAATAGTTTTTTCTCGAGTTTTTCACAGATTCTTTTGCCTGCATCTTATAATCAGTGATTTACAGTACGTATCTCCATATTCCCAATACAAATTATGGTCCTTGATTAAACTTTGGTTAAAGTTTGAGGGCACATCGTATCAGGTTAAAGTTTTAGGACATGTTTGGATTTTCACTTATAACTCCTATGCCCTTTCATCCCCATTTTTTTTAATGTTTTTTTAGAGAGATTTTACAAAAGGCAATAATGACTAATTTGAAACCACAGTATGTGAGTGAAGCTGAATGTAAACAAACAACTCCACAACGGAGAAATGACTGTATAAATCACAATGAATTTTTTAAAAAGGTTTGATAAATGCCAAAAGGAAATTTTTGCAACAAGTGATTAATTTATTTGTAGTGATGATCAAAGGCAAAGAAATATTACTATTTGGGAAAAGGAAGAAATGAATAATATTTCTTCCTTCCTCTTATTGTCTGAACGTCATCATAGCTGATATATTAAGCAGAATTTTTTTAAAGACTTTGGAGGAAGGTAAACCAATTTGATTGTCTCGAAAACATATTTTTCAAATAACATATTAATTGTGTCTGCAAGTGCATTACAGTATGACATGACAGTGTATCATAAGAATATGATGAATTATGATACATAAAATAATTCTTTATATTTATAGCAATACATATATGTGAATACATTTGTTCGTACTTGCGTCTAAAAATACTTTGAAATTTTGCCAACTTAGACCTGCTGAAAAAATCCCCCTGAATACTACCAAATTCCTCTGAATGTTCAGCCTTTCTGAACAAATCCCCCTGAATGGTCTCCAGAAATATGACATGTATGCCCTTGATTGTTTTCAAAAGTTTGATTAAACTCAAGAGCAACTTGGGATTTTAACTCAAATCTCAAATAAGGTTCATTCAATGGACTTCAAAATTCACACAGTAACTGTTGTTCCAGGCCATCACACAATTATGGTAGGTTACCCCATATTAATCTAAATACAATTTATGGCCCTTGATTTACTTTTTGTATTGATTGTTTTGACAGGCACATATAACATCATTAATGCATTCATTTCTTAGACAAATCAGCATATAGGGGAGCACACTGTCCTTTGACAGCACTTGTTATTTTGTGTTTTTCAACAAAAGTTGAGGTATTTTCGTTGCTTTAGTAAAGTTGTCATCAGTGCTGGTATTGTCCCAAAAAAACTTAAACAAAAATGTAAAGGATATTTAAATCAGTGCAAATAAGCTTTACTGTAAATAAACTCACATGGTTTTTTGGTTTTGTCTGTGAATTATAATCAAACATAATATTGTTGTTCTTTATATAAGAATGATATAAAGAAACTCAGCACCAGTCTTGAAGACTTTAAAGAACTGAATTTAAAAAAATCATGTGCGTTATAAAATCTTAAAATTGATGGAAATAGTGAAAAACCATGACCATTGTCTGAAGTAATCTGTAATGATGTAAAGTTGATTGATTTCACTTATAAATAAATGAAACTCAGAACTCATGTCCATTCTACAGGAGCAGCAGGAGATGCGCAGCAAGGTCCACCTGGCCGCAAAGGCCCAGAAGGTGGCCCGAGACATGGAACATGATTATGAGGAGGTCGTCCATCTTCTCGAGAGTGAAATAGCCCAGCTGAAGCTGCAGCTTAACAGACAAGTGGTATGTGGCCTTGAGGTCGGGATGTGTGAAATTTGAAATAATGTAAATATTTGCCTTTTTGTGATATTATCACTGGTATATGTCCATATAGCAATTTTTGGTTGGAGCTTGCACATAATTTACTTAAATGACTTGTGTCAGTTTTATTTCATCTGTGTTTTAAGGAAAAAAGTTTAGGTATGGCATTGCCTTGGTGTCCTTGGCTTTGGCAGCGTGCAAAATCTTGAACTTTGACCAATACTTAAGATATTCAAATGAAACTTGGTACACATGTTGCCAGAGACAATATGCACAGGTATAATATAGCAAGACCCATAGATCTTGATTTAATATTATTTTACTCAAGCCACTTTTTTACTGCAAAAACAGGAAATCTCTCCTAGCTCTGGTATCACTCCTAGGATCCCTGAGGAAATGACCCTTAGCATTATCAAACATACCCAGTATCTCTTAGGTTTCATGATAAAATGGTACCGGATTACATACTTTATTAAAGTTTAGTATTTTTAATGCTTATTACAAAATAGGAAATATCAGGAACATGGTAAAGAACATGCTATGTATTGTTTTATCAGGAGAATGACCCGGTAACACAGCGACGGTTAGCAGTGCTTACATGTCAGCTACGCAAGGCCGAAAATGAGAAAAGAACACTGAAAGTGGCCACTGAAAAGCTGCTGCAATTTGCCGAGGTTTGTAGCAGAATTCTTATAAGTTTGCGGAGGTCTGTAGCAGAATGGATATCAGTTTGCTGAGGTTTGTAGCAGAATGGATATCAGTTTGTAGCAGAATGGATATCAGTTTGCCGAGGTTTGTAGCAGAATGGATATCAGTTTGCTGAGGTTTGTAGCAGAATGGATATCAGTTTGCCAAGGTTTGTAGCAGAATGGATATCAGTTTGCCGAGGTTTGTAGCAAAATAGATATCAGTTTGCTGAGGTTTGCAGCAGAATTGATATCTGTTTTCCGCACTGTTCATAATTTATCTTGAATAGATTAATCTCAACACTGAATCCAGCTGAAATAGATTTGTCTCGTAAGGCATAAAATTGACATTGCATCATGAATTTAAATATGAACTTATTTTTATGAAAGTAAAACAGATATAAATTTCAACTAATATAAAAAAATATATACAAGCTTGTAATCACATGTATTATGAATACTATTCTGTTTTACGTTCAACCAATTTCAGTGCATACCTTTTTACCTGTGTTTGGTACTGATTTACAGAATGTCAAAGATACCCTGGGTGACTCAGCAGGTGGAGCCAAATCCCGGCCTCTGACCGGGGCTAAGTCCCCTGGTATCCTGGGTAAACACAAACCCCCTAGCACGGCTGCCAGCAAGGCCCTGGGTGGGGAGGCTCGGGATGTGATCAAGTCTGTCAGGGGGCTCATTGATGGCCAGCGTAAGTACCCATATTGCAGGAACACGATCTAATGACTTATTACTGTAGATTGGTCAATTTGTGACACAATAGTATAATCATCAGAAAGTTACAGTCATTTAGATACGTTGCTAGGTTTTATATTTGCGACATGAAGATGCTTGATTTCTTTTTAAATAAAACCCTTGAGAAATTTTGCAAAATTTTACTATCTACAATAAGCAGATACAGTATCTCTGATATTTTGAATGGTATTACTGCTGTACGCTGTCGTAGCCGTCATGACGTCATGGTAATTGTAATTGTGACTGTTGGCATTGTGTGAAACATTATGTTAGCAACATGGCCATCTCTCCAAACCTCTTTAGATATTGTTGTGTAACACCATAAAGTTATTACAACATAACGTCTTAAAGGGTAATTTATTTAAAGAAAATGTTCTTGATTTCAGCTTTGCCGTTTGGTTGGGAGGAGAACTACACAGCTGATGGAGTCAAGTACTACATCAAGTAAGTACTCCTCTGCCTCCTTCGGATTCAGTTTATACAAATTTATAAGCTGATGGAAATCACTTTCAAGTCTGTTTCCTTGGTAGAAACCTGTACTTGTGTCCAATTTGAAAGGCATTGTATAATTGGTAGGGCTTCAACTTTTTGGTGACCTCGTGGATGAGAAGCAGACACTTGAACCATTAGACCCTCTTTTGTTTTATTGCTTGTAAAAGTTTATTACAGCCTGAGACTAACATTAATAAAAGAAGTTTAGGAAATTTTGAAAATTGTGTTCGATATACTGGGTATGTACAAAAAGAACCACAGAATATGCCACATGATAGGATGATATAGAAAAAATTGTTTCCAAATTCAAATAATGGCATCAAATTTAAAATGGATAATAATAATAATAACATTATAGTCTTTACTGTTATCTTACCAATTGAAAGACATTTTTCTGATAAAATCATTACACTATACATTTTTATTTCAGCCATTTAAATCAGGTGACAACATGGACTCACCCACTGTCTAACATATCCCATGTTCCCCCAGCTGACACCCCCACAGAGGAGAAGAGTCCAAGTCAGGATAAACCAAACTCATTGTAGCATGATAACATAGATGAAGATGCCAGTTCAAACATACAGTTGTGCATAACAATCAGTTTTATCTACCTATGGTTGTGAAATATGGGGATTTATATAATCTACATAGAGATGATACATTTTAAATTTTGCAAACTATTATTATGAGAACATGGCTGAAAATCTATGATTATTTTTTTTTTTTAAATCACCTAGGTACAACCCTAACTTGAATATCGCAACAGGAACTTTATTTTAACCAGAAGTTTCATCTCATAATTATATTACGTCTTAAAATAATATTTATTCGTCATGAAAAATTCCATTTGAGACATAAGTAAAAGTGAGGTTAGGGAAAAATATATTCAGAGAATTTGTTATATGACTTTTTTTTAATGAGTACTATATTGTTTCACTTCCTTTATGTTTGGATATTGTTGTTCATATTATTAGGGGTGCTATGCATCTAAAAAACACATAAATCTTTAAACCGAATCATTAAACACTCCCAACAAGAATATTACATTACTGTATTACAGTAAATGACCCATGTAACATCATACCTTAGCCTAGAGAAATTATTACCTAGAAAAATGTTATGTTACTTAAAATCATACATCGTATTCACTTTTTCTTGAAGAAAAATGTGTTTACACTATCTCTTTCACAACGTGTTGTGATTATGTATGCATCTAGTCCTTTTAAATCTATGCATTTATATAGCATTTAATTTTATCCCTGAAATGTCTCGAAATCCATGAATCTCGCTTATACCGTCCATTATTTCTCTATTAATTCTAGAAATTTTTATTTTGTCATACAAAATGTAGCTATATTTAAGTATACTTAAATATAAGGGTGCCAGCAAGAATGTAATATTTCCTTCTATATATTCAGGTTGTAATTACAGTATTGCAAGCAAATACAATTTACATGAAACATTATATGTGACATGCTGTTGATCTGTTATACTTTATTCAGATAACTATTCGATGTAAAAGTTATTTTTCATTTTTTCTTTACTTCACTATAAATTTGGAATAATTTGGTTCCTAAATCGCTGTCTTAGTGTTTGGCACCTATGTCTCTATACAAGCCATTGCACAAGGTGGACCAATAAATAACCAACTTGGGAAATTGGCCGTTGTATTCATCAGAGGTTATCTAAACAAATCAATCAGAACGCTTCTGGCAATGGCATAGACAGAGACATGACTGAAGACACTAAATGCCGTTTAGTGTAGTGCCATAGTGCCCTGTTCCTAAAATATGCAGGGTTTTGATTTAAAGAAAATAATTTTTTTTAGATGTTGTAACTTGTTACTTAGAAAGACAACGAATGCTGGTATAAAGTTTGGTATTGTATTGTTATTCATGTAGATCATTTTAACTCCACAAATATACATATGATATAACATGTAATTATACATAGGCAAACAAATTATTTTTAAAATTTGTTATGCTTTGTGTTACTATGAAAGTTGCAAGGAAAATGTTTTTAACTATTTACTATATAATCAATCATGTTACAAAACTTTACAGTTTTATTCTACTATAATTATTTTTCTATCTAGAAATGACTGATTCCTTGTTGTGAATTTATTGCGATATATTTAGTAATTCCGTTAATGCAGACCTACTTATATTACTATTTAATAACCACTGCCATTTTCACTATTCAATAATATTCGTCAAAACAAATATAGTGGCTGCTGAATTTGACATTTTGTCAGTGTCCTATCTATGGTTTTATTTGAGGTTTTTTCTCCAATTTTTTTGTATTTTTTGCCTGCGTCCTATCTATGCTAGCATCCTGTACTCAGTGATTTATGTTAATAAGAATACAAAGTGGTTAAACAGTTTGATGAATCTTATTTTTGTGCAGTCTTAGTGGTTCCGTACAATGTTTTAGAGTGTTTCCTTTGCTTTTGACTACACATTATTGACCGTATTTGAATGGTAACAAGTAGGCGGAGCTTAACCGTTCAATAAGTAGCATATTGATAAATTACAATGTTATTCACCTATACCCCATGCTAGTTATTGAGCGTTGTCCTTGACAACATAGTACATAGCAGTTATGTCACCCATTACACTCGTTATTGAAATTATATACTCGCTTTGAAGTGCTCGTGTATGATAATTCCAATAACTTGTGTTGTGGGTGCAGTTAACTATTGTGTGTATACCATGTGATAAATTATGTCATAAATGCTACGTTGGAAGGCGACATTTTGCTTCAAATGAAGACTTCAAGCAAAGATAACTTCACTATTTGTTCACCATTTTAAATGAAACAGAGTGCAGTCTACATCGCTAACGTAGCCCCGCCTTTGGTCTTTTTCTAGAGTTTGATTTAGAGTCTAGTTTCTTTAAGCTAAGCTTTTCCTGAAACGCCACCTGATGGAGCACAGGTTTGTCGAAGTGTTTGTGGAAACTAATCATATCATAAAACCCAAGTAATAAGACAAAGGTGGGGCTCTTTGAATGGCATAGACTACCTTTGTCTCATTTTAAATGATGCAGAAAAGGAAAAGTTTTCTTTGTTTTAATACATTCGAAGCAAAATGTTGCCTACCAACGTAGCATGACATTATTTATCACGTGGTATACAAATTGACTTTTTAGTTTTTGAAATGTCATTTTTAAGCTGGCCAATGATATTGGAAAATGTGTTTAATCTTTAAATGAATATCTAGGAAGATTGAAATCACTTACCTCGATCATTCATGCTCATGTTCCTGTGCCATTTTACGTGTACATTATACATTGTGTACCAGTTACAGCATATCTTTTTTTAAAGCAACTGTGCACCAGATGATCAATTTGCAAGAAAAAAAGAAGATTGTCGAAAACTAAAATAAACTTGGTATTAATGTGTACAATGCATTGAAACTTACTAACTAAAGTACTACATAGTTTACAATTTATTCAAGTTTAGCAGTTATTTCATATTTTTCCATAAGAAAAGAATACTGGGTATGTCTACCTAGTAGAATTCATTCCTAATGCTTAATTGGCTAGTCGATGTTATCACGTGATATTACCAAGTTAGGTAGATAACTTAAATATACCTCTCGTTTGGAGTAACCCTTTGTAGCACAGTGGATACAACACTGGACTGCAATTTTAGCGACACGGGTTCGAAACCGGTCTCCGACACAATTTTTTTTTACATTTTGGTACTTTTTTTACAATTATGATATCAAATCGTAACACATTCTATTAAATTATTGTCCTGAGATTCGTTACAGAAAAAAACTTTTTTTGGTGCCAATCTGGTGTACAGTCCCTTTAATATACAGAAAAAGTATGCGCATAATGAAAAATTAAAATTAAAGTGTAAGACTATAGTTTTTTTTCAAAATCCTTATTTTATTTTGGATCATTGAAATCCAAGTCCCATATGTTTTACTCGTAAAATTGTTAGTGGGCTGATTTATTTCTGATAGGAATTTTTAAGCTTGTATTTACAACATATTTTTTTTATTTCTATTGCTTATGTTTTTATTTATTTATTCATAATCAGCCTTATTAGACATTGGTAAATGGAGTCATGATTTACTGCAATATATGTATTTTCTTTAGTTTATTTAACTTTGTTTTACAATTTATTAGCTTATGATATTTATGTGTTTTTTCGATAGAAGTCTTTTGGTTGTTTTAGCTGTGTATTAACAAGATTATATAACCATTCTTTCGAGCGTATTAACTTTGTATAGAAAAACAGAAAAACTTGTAATCTCATTATTTATAATAAAGGTGCTAACATTGTGCATGACTTTATTTATTTCTGTGTATAAAGAAAATGCATAAAAATAAAGTCTATTGAACAGCTTGATAAAAACATGTCAAAGGGAGGGAACTGATATCATTCAAAAGATAATATCAGAGAAATTAACTCCCTTAGTTCATATGGACACTTAACCTGAAGATTGTATAATTATGGTTATACACTACAAACTTATTTCCCCATTCATTTAAATGTAAATAGGCAAAACTTAAGGTTTGAAAAAATGCAATTCCTAGTGTTTCATGTACATGACAAACATATATTTACGTAAAATTCCATTCAAAATTTATATGAAAAACTACAGAAACAAGCTCAGTAGCCAAAAGTTTAAACATAAACCCCATTTAAACGCCAAGGAGATAGAACACAATAACAAGAAATCACAAACAAAACACATGGAACAACAGCACAAAACTCCACAAACAACACAGTGCATAAATATACTACCGGTATATAAAAATTGATGTGTTTATCAAGGATTGTTCGATACCGCCTCGGAGGGGTCAGTAAAGCCACTTGATTTAAACAGTTAAAAAGGTATGTCACATTTCTCCAAAGAAAATTTACTCACTGAAGTTAGGTACAGTTAATTGTTCAAGGAATCAATGTTGCATCTGCCATTTGTGAGCAAAATTCTAGTCTGGCAGAATGTTTTTAATCTCTGAGATATTCATGAATTTTTTATGTCTGATTGCAGGTATTGGACCGAATTCAAAGAATAACAACTATAAATTATCTGTATTGCTCAGACTTAAACAAAATGTCAATCTGAAGTAGCACTCTCAATCTTAAATATAGAGAGTGCATTCTGGACCACATCCAGTCACTTGGCATGTATTTATAATGTACCATAAGCAGTAATTATTTAGGGGTAAACTGTTATCCCAAAATTTGTGACTTTTTTATAGTTAGTGTTTATTTTTTTGTCTTCTTAACTATTGCCATGCATAGCCCAGCACTGACTTAATGGTTTAGAAGACCAAAAATAAATAATAGCCATCTTAGTGTTTCGTGGGAAGTGTCTGAATACTAACCTGTGCGCATACGAAAACCTCTGTACAATCCAAAATACAAAACCAATTAATAGGAATGGCAACGAGTACCCGAGTACTCGATCGATCGTCCAAATCACTACTCGAGTACTCGGAACAAAATATAAAAATCACCAAGTACATGATTTACAGACGAAGTATCTAACTGGTTAGTTGCCAAGATGACAATTTACGGTCCCTTTAATCCTCGCTGTGTACACAATTGACCCTAATAAATTAGTTGACTGTTGTTGTGAGAGTTGCAAACTGTCAACAAAGGGCCCCTTTTTTCAATTGTCACCGATGTCAATTAGCGAAGTTTTGATAGCGGTACTTTTACCTACACAATTCTATTGTTTACCAATAAGAGACCTTTCATCAAACAATGGACGTAAACGAGCGAACGAGTAGCCACCGTTACGAGCATCGATGTCTCAATGGGCGTATTTTAACTATTTTTGCAATAATTAGCACAATTTATTTGGTTGATATCTTAAATCAAGAATTATGATTATTAATGAGGTAAACAACAATAATTCAGTACAAAGTATTTTGTTCATTATTTTTATGCATGCTATTAATTTTCGTTCATTGTAATTCATTATAAATCTCGATTATCAAGATGCTCAAATAAAATCCCGGTTAAACTTTCCAGCTATATTGTAGCTAAGTTGCATACTATATATAAAATCCTTTAAATGAAATGAAAAAGACAAAATTAAAAGCCTGAAACAACATTTGTTTTTCTTTTATTTATTTTTCTGTTATAGTACATAATGAAGTCTAATTTATAGAAAAAAATGACCAATAATACGACCAACGCACAATATACGCCATGAACGATACATGTATACACGATCTTGTCTTTCCCGAAATTAAGTTCAATTTTTCCGAGTAATCGAGTACCCGAGTACTCGATCGAAAGATTGTCCGAGTACTCGAGTACCAATTTAACTACTCGTTGCCATCCCTAAAAATAAATGATTTAATGAAATTTGGGTGGATTTTTTTGTTGGACTCTTTCAAAACAAATAAATAAAAAAGTGCCAGTCAGCCTGTAGGCTGAGACCTGAGAGTGAACACTAATAAATGTTCAGCTTTGCTAGATGTCTGGCCATTATAATGCAGATGATAGGTGCGGAAAGACCATTATTAACTCTAACACAATGACATTTAGCGTTATTGCAACACTTCCATAAAAACATCCCAGCTCTGGAATGTGTGCTTCACATTGAAACTTTTATGGGCCTTTTTGTTGTAAGAGTCAGTAGAGCTTATGCCATGGTATGGTGTCCATCGTCAAAACGTCAGTAGAATCATAAACATTATGAACATGATACAGTCTTCAATTTTGATTGTATCTCAATAAATACAGTAGTAAGATATCTCTTTAGAGCTTGGTTCCATTCTTAAACCAGCCATTCATAACTGGATTATGGCCCTTGAAATGCTGCAGCCCTAGCCAATGTATTTTGTAAGGGAGACAACTTAGTACAGAGATTTGTTTATTTTTGTAGTAGTTCTTTCCCTTTGCCCTTTGTGAAACAAAGTTATTTATGGTATCAAAAAGGTCCTGCCAGTAGAACATAGACCCTTTTGGGCCTCTTGTTTCAAATTAATACTTAACTGTTTTATATTGAAAACAATAACATCAAGAAATGTACAGTTATGCAAACTGTTGATATGCATTTTTTGGTACAAAGATTGAACACCATTACACAAATGATCGCAATCAAAGGGTTTGAAAAGATGACAAATTAAACATACACTGTTAGTTACGTCTCCCCTAAAGAGAGACTGTTTTTGTCAGTATTCTTATTCTTATTCTTAGTATAATTCTTTAATCGTTAATTTAAACATGAAACATAGATTTCTGGCAATGTAAAGTTGTGCGACTTGCAAAAATTATACCTCTAGGGCACTTTGTAGGAGCTATCATCCCCTTGTTCATTTTTTTATATAGTGGATTTTGTCAATGCCATTACTTGAAAACTGTCTAATGGAATCAATTGAAACTTTTATAGATGACAATGTCAACTTTGGCCAGGCAGGACAAGAATTTTATCTCTTCCACAGTTGCAGAGTAATCAGTCAATAACAATGCTTTTTAGTACAGGGCGTACCTGAAGCAGTTTGAACTGTACGCCTGTACACTTGAGAGATGTGTCGACATGTGAGGGTCTTTCATCAGTTTGGTTTCAAAATGTTATACAGGGTGGGAGCAGGGTGTTTGATTCTTAAAAAACATTTTAAAGAATATGCTCCTTAAAAAAACCTCTTTAAGCATTATCTAGATTATGTACGCCAACATTCAGTGGAATTACGACAAACATTAACTAGAAATCTTTAGCATTCAATTGTTATTCCTGATTTCGAGATTTAAGCACTTGCCATTTTGCGGACACCAGATATTATTTGTTTGCCTGGGCTTACTTGCACGTGCAAAGGTACACACACCCTTGCTAGTTAAAAAGTAATTTTGTCTTTATATTATTTGACTTCTTTATTTGGCCTCTAAATTTAATTGAATGTTGAAAATATTGCAACAACATACTCAAGATACACCTATAAATTCATTATAATTATTCCATTTTTCTTCACAATGACTTATTAAAACATGGTAGTATTTAGATGAGCTTAGCATCGCACCATTAACAAAATTGCCGACAATGGTTCTATACATCTTTTTTTCATGGTTGCGTGTGTTTTATATCCATTATCACATCAGCTATAGCGACAAGATTCAAATTATTGTGATTTTATGAAGGTAGAAGCTGAGCTCTAGCATCATTTTCAACAATTTATGGGATCTTATTAAAATTACATGAAGGTTATCTAAGCGTAATCTTTCGGTATTAAAAAAAATGAACAAGATTGATGTTTTTGATAAGTGACCATAAATTATCACCAGATATTGCGGACATATGGACACATGTCCATACATTTAACTTCAAAGAAACATGAAATACATGTAATATTTAAATGACCGTAGTAAAGGCTGCCGATTTTTTTCTAGTGACTTAATTATTTAAAGATAAGGACATTTTTCGTAGAATTTACCGTAAGAGTTTCATCACCGATGAAAGCTTGAATATCAAACTCGATATCCAACAATGGTCGGCTATTGCAAGGAGCATAACTCTACAATAACTTAGCTGGAGTGATGGGCCAGCTTGCTACTTATAAATGTATTGTCATTGGAAACATGTGTACCAAGCTTCATATGAATATCTTTATGCTTTTTTAGTTACAGTTAAAGATCCAAGTGTTTACACAACTCCACAGCCTCCCTCTAAAAGCAACTTATAACAACACCTTGGCCTAATTTTTTTTAAAAGTTTCAGCATAAAAAGCTTAAGTCTTATTTCATTTAGTCAAAATACTAAAATACAATTTTATTTTTTTGTGATTATCATCAAAAAGTTATTTTCTTTTAAAGTCTTAAAACTTGTTAAGAAAAGAATAATACACAAATTATACCAAAAAACAAAAATAGTGAGCTAATTGCATTATCTTGTTATTTAAAGGGATTAAACCTGTTTGAGAAATCAGGCCCAGAGATATGAGCCTAATGTGACAATACATCAACTTTTTACCAGCTAAAATCATTCTTAATTTTTTATCAAGTTAAATTGATAATACATAACTTACAAGTGTAACTGAACATTATAAATTTTAATTTTTCCATAAGTCTAATGTATCTAAGCAAACGAATGTTTTTGACCTGAATAATAAAAAAAAAATTCTTTAATATTTTTTTATTATTCAGAATTTAATCATATGCTTAAGTATTGGTTGACTTAAAAAGTTCTTGACAAAGTGGTACAAAAAAGTCTCTCAAGTTGTGGGTGCCGTAACTATAATTTACAATTTGACTGAAATTTCTTTTTTTCTTAAAGGCGCATAATAAAGGTTGATGCCAGAATTTTTTTTTTTTTAATTTATATGCATTATCATGTTTAACTTGTTTGGCTTTAATGATTAAAACAAAAAATGCATGAAGCATATGATTTCAGTCCCAATAAAAGAATAAGCAATGTTTGGGCCATTTTTTAAATGTGGAAATTGAAAAAAAAAAAAAAGGCTAATATTCTTTATCTGTACCTTAATTATAGGCATGTTTTGGTTACAATCATAAAAGACCAATCAGTAATGCATAAAAATAAAAAAAAACCAAAAAAAAAAACCCATCATTTTCATCAACCTAAATTGTGTGCCCCTTTAACTTAATTGATGTACCACTATGTAAATAAAATGAAAAGTATTTGTATATTTTTATATATTTTACATTTATATAACAACCCGATCCTATTAAATTTCTGAAGCGTTAATTCTTTCTCACTTTCTCCAAGTTAATTTGAATATAAAACTTAAACAGTGATTTCCCTCAACAAACCTTTTTCTATTTGGACCCCAAATTTACTCATGAGTACAGATTTTATGCCTGTCATAATAAATTATTATTAAAATGATATTTTAATTCAGGCAATAGTGCGGTACTAAAATCCTTGTAAAACGTACAATAAACAAGTTATATGCGTGCAAAATGAGCTTCCGTAAATTTATGGTTGTCATAAACATTGTCAACAACGTGGAAATGAATATCAAAGTTGAAGTTCAATGTTGTAAATGCTCTGGTCAACTCTAGATGGAGTTTGAATAGCTAGCAAAAGGGACATGTTAGGGTCATAATAATTTTGTGAACATGCACTAAAATTCATGTTATTGAAAACCTTTTTATACCATAACCCTTTCATCATTATGATTTTTTCAGATAATCAATCTGTTTATGACATGGGAGACATATTTGTTTGCCTTTGTCATCCGCCTAACAAGTATCAGGCGATATATCTACACCCTTTGCAGGGGCGGACCAGGATTTGACGTTAAAGGGGGCGTAAGCATTTGTCTTGTACCCTTTTCTCAGAACCAATATTTATTTGGTTTCAATTGTTCACAGGATGTATGGAGGTACTACTATTTTATCACTTTTTTTCTTTTTTTACTAGTTTTTTGAAATAAAAAGTATACTCTGACGAAAAATTTTTTTGGAGGGGTCACACTAGTCACAGTTTTTAAACTTTACTATAGAGTTAAGTTTCTGGTACTACCAGCTCCCCTTGTTTACATAACGTATGCACATTCTTTATTGTTCAATTTTGGCAGAGCTATGGCCTATCTCTTGGATTTACAACTATATAATGTGTTTGTGCTTCCTAGTATCAACATTATTTGGCAGGATTTCAATGAAACTTCACATAAAGTGTCCCTTTGAGATGAAGCATGTTCTGTTCAGATTATTTGAGTTATCGCCCTTTTCCGAAGTTTCACTGCAATAACACTTTTAACAGTTTCATCTAAATAACCCTGTAAATAGGGGCATAACTTTATTATTTATGCCAGAGTTATGGGCCTTAGCGTGTCTTTGCAAATTGAAACTGGAAACAAATGTACACATTTTCATTTAAATATCTTGAAACCTTTTTTTTGGATTAAATGACAAAGGTTTAATTTATTGCTCGATCTAAGACAATTCTTCACTGATTTCTTCGCAAAAAAGAGACATGCTTTAATTGGTATGCATACACAAAATGTGCTCTCTTTTTATCTCTCTCTCTTTCTCTCTCTCTCTTTCTAAAACTATCTCTCTTTCTAAAACTATCTCTCTTTCTTAAAAACTCTCTCTATATATATAACCTGATCGTGATCAGCTAGCATTTAAACCATTTATTTTTGGTTATCTTTCCTTATTCGCTTAAAATGTATGTTAAAGTATTTACTATAAAAGTTCTGAAATAATATAAAAAGACACATAATAATTTTCTCATTTTTTATTTTGAGATCACTTTCTATTATTTTCAATGCACTATTTCGATTGCTATTCAACACATGTACAAAATAAATCAATTCACTTTGCATGTATAATATAAACAACTTTAGCTGTCCCTTGATTTAACAGCTGTTAACATAATACATGAAATACAAACAATGTGATCTATGTTCATATTGCATCAGCAACAACATCCACCAATATCTTATCAGTAAATGTAGTAAATTTATTGGTACCTGCACTAAAAACCAATAATTTCAACATTCTAACAGCGTCATCAACAATAATAATACTTAATAACATGAATATATACAACAATATTTACAGTTAAACTGTAGAATTTACAAATGGGAGTGTTAAAACACAAGCACTAGAATTAATAAAATAAGTTACAGATTCCCGTATACAGTAAGTGACTTTCACTAATGCATCAAATGCATTCAAAATATGAATTGTCAATGTCGATTTTCTTCTGCTTATGAACCAATAACACTTTCTATTATTTTTAAAGTAAGTCTCTGCTTAGAAAAGCCAATTATCCACGAATGGTATTATGGTACCAGTCACCGCATGTTTCGGTTCTTTCGTTCATCATGACCCGTCTCCGTACAGATGGTGTTGTTGGATTCCAAGCGACATTTAATCTCGCACACAAAAGTTCTAAAGTTAATCCCTACAAAGTCTTCAGGAAAGCCAGTTTATCATCCCAAGAATGGTATTACATTGCTGATCGCTTCAACCTTCCAATCGTCATGACCTGTTTCCGGACCGATGTCATTGTTGTATTCTCGGCATCCATATTCTCCCAGCCGCAAGGACATCCAGACTGATCACATCTCCGATCCTATAAAGATAAAGAAATGAAAATAATGAACCTTACAATCATAAAAACAGCGGTATACTGAAACAAACGTCTTTGATCCCTCGAAATAAGTCACCAAATCTGAAGGCTTCGGCCTTTATTCCCAGATCCGATTAATTATTCAAACAAAGTGTGAAATATAGAACCATTGGGAGCAAGTTAGTCTCATGCCATCAATTAAAATGGTGTATATCCTATTTTATATCCGTTTTATTTCAAAATGTATTGATTTCCCACGTTTTCTTAATCAAAATGCAAATTGCTGCACTGGTTGGGAACATGCAATTAGCATTGGGCAGCTTTTGTTTCTAATGAAGATAGAAAACAAATTTGCATGAGGCTGAATTGGAATATAAAACTTTATCAGTAAAAGCTTTTAACGCCAATTTAGAGAGAACTTTGACAATACTCATTTCTCAATACAAAATGTCAGAATGATTTTTTTAAATACACATAATAATGGGTTTCGATTTGAATCTGTATTGTGTAAGCTTTATAAAAACTTAAAAAGAAAACAAAGCAATTCAAAACCATTTTAATCAAACAAGTAGTTGAAAATCTCAAACAATTTGGGTGGCGGAAGAATATTGCTCTGTGCCAAAAATATCACCAATCTGTGTTTTATTAGAAATTAATGGTTACGGATGTCATTTATATTGGTATTAAAACTGCACCATACCTGGTATTTGGGCATGGTGCTGCACACTTGTAATAATAATCGTCACTGGTAGCGCCCCATGGACTGATCAGTATTCCAACTGGCCTCGCAGCTTTTTTGCCCCAGCCCACTTTTTCCTCGCTCTGAAATAATAAAATAAAACCAGGTTTGAATGGGAAGTCCTTAATACAACAATAAACTCTTCATGTTTAAGAGTCTCGTCTGTTATTTTGGCAATCAATATTCAATAAATTGTTTCTGATCCAATTAACCAATAAAATATTTATTTCAATGAATTTCTTTGATATCTAAAAATGATGAATTTCTACAATTGAAATGAGGTATAAATCATGCGAGGTGGTGTGTTAAAGGTCCTAAATTAGAATGACCCCTTCCTACACCCCCTGCAAGTGAAACTCAATGACGGACAATGCAAACTTGGGAATAATTAAATCTTAATCTGTTGAAGATTAAACCGGAATTTAGTCATCCTGTCTTAGCGAGCCAAGGGAAAGATAAAACACAGCGTTTGGTAATTATTCTCATATAAGACAGATTGGTCAATAATTTGTCACCGGACTCCCGAGGGGAAAGCCTCCCATACTAAGATCGCTATGTATCCTTTAGATAACAAAATCTACTAATGACTTAAAATCGCAAAAAATTCGTGACCTAAGTGACTGCACAGTTTTCACAAAAGTTGTGCAATTGTGGGAAATGTGAAGATTTTTTACCAAACAACAGTCAATTTGCTCATTATTTGTTAATCTTTTTCAATGAATTTGCAATTGAAATAAACTTTCATTCAAAAGAGCATAGGATTAATGCTTGTTGTGGGATTCTTTCTCATCCCTAGTCAGCAAAGATAATGTTTAGCCCTTTCCTGGTGTGAAAATTTGTAAATCTCCAAACCAACTTGATGCCGTGAGTAAACTTTGTGTCATAACAGAACAAACAATGTAACAGTTTACATACCTAGAAGAATGAGATTTGGTAAACGGGTCTATACTGAGGCTGTAGCCATGCTGAGCTCAGGAACAGGCATATCGAGGGATCCAGGAGATTAGAGCCCTTTTAAGAATGGCGTGCCCGGCAGATTAGGGTCCTCACAGCGGGATTTACACCTGACAAGACATGATGTAACCGTCTTCGTCTGAATGTATGACAGCGACCTCTCCAATCAGATATTCTAGGATTATAAACTTGGCAGCTTTTCATCGAATATTGTAGTGTTTTCTAGCCTTTTTAAGCCTTTATCTTTCAACGACATTCATTGGTTACTCTGTATAAGTCATTATTGAGATCACATAATGAATGTTTATTCTCATGTAACATTGAATACAATGAGATCGACACAATGTCAAAAAGACAGATGAAAAGATAGCACCAATTTGCTCACGAGCTCAAAACACATGTCATCGTCTCTTATTGTACCACCTATCACCTATCACAGTCTGGCTTAATTAAGAGTCAGTATGGATCACAAGATTTCCTCGGAGTATATTGTGTAACTTCCGGAGGTGGTGGTTGAACATGTGTCTTCATCGTCTCGATAGGCATTGGCGTAAGTCATGGGTGTTTTGTCGAAGAACGAATGCAACGCGGAATCGCCTGTGAAGTCCATCGGCATCACATTGCCGTATAATGCACTACCCCATGACATACGATTTTGGCTTTCATTATTAACACTGGAAACACTGTCTAAATATCCTGAATGACGAATGTTAAGATTTCTGTTCAAACTGAGCTGACTTTGTGTTGGTCTTGTGTCACGATGCGAGGCAAGGTGGGGTCTACGAGACCAGGGTTGCTTTGTGTAAATGCTGGTGGAATTTTGTGGCTCTAGAACAGCATGGTAGGGCTTGGGGGGTGGAATCAGCCCGCTACTGCGCTGGGACTCGGGACTAGATAACTCAAACAGCTTTGGATCATCTGAAAAAAGGAGATAATGAGAATTAATATTCTAAACCAGATGTTACATCTTTATAATTACTCATATGCATAATAATGAGCTTCGCACATAATCTTTCAATACAACATGAAAATTTCAGACTACATTCAATGTTACTGAAAATTACAAAATTTATAATAAACTCTGTCAGAACTACTTACCAGCAGAGGGCGTGCTGAACATGTCGTCTTCTTCGCTACAACCCCGTCCACTGTCACTGGGTATCGTCTCGGCTGAGCCCTCGCTGTGGTGGTCATCTGGGCACGTACCAAACTGGTGAGAGAAAAATGGATGGTTATTATGATTGTTGACAAATAACTAATTTTATTATTATGCCCATTTTTTTAAATACAACAATGTAAATAATAATTCTAACGTGCATACCTGGTGTTGCTGCTCGACCCACTGTTTAGCGCGATTCTGCAGTATCACCTGCTGAAGTTTGAGGGAGTGAAGCTGGTTGTTTGCCTCGTGCTGTAGCTCCCGGGAATCAAGCACTGTCGGGGAGCCGGACATGTGGTCTCGTGCGTCTTGAGACGCGGGGGATGAGGCATGGTGGGGAAACTGCTGTGGCAAGTAACGCAGGGATGACTGGAATGAGAGAAAAAACTATTTATAGATATATTTTTGAAGCATTCCTTCCAAACAGTTTTTATTATAAAAAGAATTGTAAATTCAAGTCAGGTTTTCAAAATGTTCGAGACTAAAGAATGTGTTGCACTTCCTCATGGTTAATATAGAGTGTTTTTCTTCGTCTTCATGTTCTGTATTTCTTTATAAACACGCATGTCCTTAAATTACTTAATTCTATTTTCTCTGATAAGAGCTATTCATTTTCATTTTTGAGCAAAGCTTTTCTTGCATGAGCAGAAACATATTTTCCAAAATGTCTTTGTTCTTATTTTTATGTACTTTTAAGTGCAAGAAATTATCAAAAGAAATAGGCCATAATTACAGCCATTGTTAGCAACAATTAAACCATATTTGCAGCAATGGGTAAACATTAAGAAAACATTATATTTCACAACTGACTGCCTAATTGCCGTTAATGGTAACGCTTCAAATTAAAATACACATAAATCTGATTGCGGAGGGTGGTAAGTCGCCAAGGAGCAGAGTTTATCAAAACCATAATCCGTCTTTGGGAACAATTAAAATACTTTAATTTATCGCTTATCTAAGTTTTGATTGTTATACGCTTCACTCTTCAAACTTTCTTTAAAGTCGAACATTTCTATATTTGAAAATAATCTCGGATACCAATCTTCCTCATATCTTTTTTTTTCTAATAAAAAATTAAAGTTTCCCTTTCAAACATGATTTTTAACAGATGAAATGATAATTCTTACTGTTCATAAACAAAACCATGATCAATTTTCACCCATTTATACCATTTATACATTCTTCTGATTTCCAATTTTGTATCGAACAATAAACTTCTCATGTTACAATAAATATGACTGTATAAATCTCGAAAATCGTCATTTTAGCAAGATTCATGCGAAAACATTTTTCAAATCGAGCTCCTACTGGCACGGCTGTAATTTCCTGCTGAGGACAAAGTGACCCCTTATTCATAATGAGTGTCACAAGGGGCCAGGCCCCTTATTGAGATTAATCAAGAGCTTCATCCTATTCAGGTTCAGAGGGGAACATACTAATTTAGAGAGTGAAATGAAAATTACTATTGAAAAGCCAAAAGTCTCTTCGCTAGGGACTTTTCAGAAATGTACTTTTCTACATTACGTACTTTAAAAGCAAATAATTTAATAAACTGGAAATATTAGAGCGGGGAAAATTCAATTTTAGTCTAAAATGAATAGGAACTTTTTCACGCACAAGTTTTAAATTAAATAACGATGAACAAACAACAAATTGCAATTTCATTTTTGCTCCTAACATTGAGTAAACTTGAACTTTTGAAATTAATTCAGTTACAAACTGGAAGTAAATTATAAAAACCAACAAACATATCATTAGCCGGCAACGAAACCCAGAATTAAGCAATTACCATATGCAAATAATAGTTATTAAACACTCAGAATTGATTCGGGAGTGAATTCAGTTAACGAAAAATTACTTCACATTACAAAATGTAAATACATCTGCAGCCCAGAGACATTTTTAATTAGTATGCACAAGCTATATTTACAGAGTGACTTAGACCATGATTGGTGTCATATTTACTCCATTATTCTGCTTATTTGCACAAACTGATAGTTTTATGCAATAAATATTGAAACACACTTCTCACATCAATGGATTTCGCTCAATGTAAGCGATAATCAATGGGTCTCTAAGAAAAACGTTTAAACTTCTGAAGGGGTGTCAATTCCAAACAAACAAACAGGAACTTTTATTAAGTTCGGCCCAACTTTCACTGCTGTTCTCAAAGAGAAGTTAATTGTTACCCCACATAATAGGAGACTTTATCCATTTTAACCTTAAGCTGAGTTACCCCGCCTTTTTTGTACACGATTCCCAATAACATCTCAAATAAAATATTTGAGAAAACGGAAAATTCTAAGGGTATTGTTAATAAAGCTTAAAGCTATGTGTATGGGAAATTCAATTGAGCAAAATGAGATCAAAGAACCCATGATTACAATATTTTGTGGGGATAAAACAGGACAGTACCAAACCAACAGTACATATAAATAATATGAATTGACACCTTACGAAATTAACGCCACAATATCATATGTTTTCAAGTGTATGAAACTTAAATATAATTTATATAAAAATCTGCTTACCTTCGAAGGCTTATCTTTGGCAGCGGTACTGGTTGTCTGTCTTTGTTGATTAAATTCATACGAGTCATTTCCGTCGAGAACAAAGCTCACTTCTTTCTTTTTTATAAGGTCTTGACCCTCACAAGCCGAACCTGATGACAGAGTATCCACCGAGAGGATCGTGTGATTCGGGTTCTGTTGGGTAAAACCGAAATCCGATTCCAGGGTCGAGCTCGTGCTGTTTGATTCTTTTTCTTTACGTTTCCTGTCCAAAGTTCTGAGGAACAGAATTACGCCAATAATGACACCGGAAATGACCAATGTTATTATGACAACGACAACAGAAATGATGACGTTGCTGGAATTTGCACCGTCAGAAATACTTTTCAAGAATGTTGCATTTGTATATTTCAGCTCTACGAACAATGTCTTAATCGTTTCTAAGGGATTGTCACCTTTGTCTTTAACGGAAATATCCAGGGCAATAATTTTATCAGCACCAATGTCAATTTGTGACTTGAAATACAAGTTTCCAAAAACAGAGTCCATTTCAAAGATGTCCATGTCATTTCCAGCAACGATTGAGTAAAACAGTTCTTTGTTGCGGCCTTCATCAAGGTCATAAGCTTCAACGGTAGTGATATATTCTGACTCAAAGTCTGGGTAGGAAACTATAACACTGTTGTTCGATGGTCTGGGGAATGTTATAACCGGTTGGTTGTCATTTACATCTTCAACGCTGACAATCACAGGCACACGGCTGCTCTGCTGGGGATTTCCCCTATCCGTAACTATGGCAACAAAATCGTAGCGACTCCTTTCCTCCCTATCCAGCTGTTTGTTGGTTTTTAATTGTCCGTTACTGAACATAACAAATGGCACAGAGCTCACAAATTCCGGGGCAAGAGAGAAAACAAATTCAGCATTAACACCATCATCTTTATCATCAGCTCTGAACTTGAACACATCAGAGCCAGTTTCTTGGTTCTCTTTCACTGCGATTTTGTACGAAGATTCCGTAAAAGTTGGTGCATTGTCGTTGACATCGAGCAAGGTAAGGAAAACTGTAGCTGTCCCTGTGAGAGCTGGGTTACCATTGTCCACAGCAAGGACTCGAAAGACTACCACAGGTTCGACTTCCCGATCAAAAACAGCATTAACAGTTACCTTCCCAGTATTGCTGTCAACAACAAATCGGTCCATGGCATCTTCATGTGGTACGTAGTGAAATATAGCATTTTTGCCATCATCTTCATCAGTGGCCATAACTTTAGTTATCAGTTCGGTCCCCTGATTATTTTCAGTGAGTTTTACACGGTAGATTTGAGGATCGAACACTGGCCTGTTGTCGTTGTAATCTGTGATGTGAACAAAGAACGAAGCTGAGTCACTCATGACTGGCGTTCCCTTGTCTGAGCAGGTAACAGTCAGGTTGTAGGTACTGAGAACTTCTCTGTCAAGAATAGCATTGACGACCACCTTGTAGCCCTTATCCATTTTCACAATAGCGAAGTGAGTATTTGAGATCCTGCATTCGATTTGTCCATTTTCGCCACTATCAAGATCAGTGACACTTACATGGGCTACAAATGTCTGGTTCAAAGCGTTTTCTGGCACATTCACATAGCCGGTGTTTCCAGGGGAAAAGAAGCTAAAACTGACAATAGGGGCATTATTTCCGGAGTCTTGAATATGCACTTCAACTTCAGCCTGAGAAGACCGTGGTACAGCCCCATGGTCAAAGGCCTCGACAAAAAATTTAAATGATTGTCCCGCATAAGAAGAGAGGTCAGACTTAACTTTCAGTTCTCCTGTTTCTTTGACTAGGTAGAATATTTCTCGTAAACCATCGTTATTCAGGTAAAATTCACTTATTCTGTAAGAAACTCTGGCATTTTCGTAAGCATCTTTGTCGTTGGCAGAAAGATAAAGGATTGTTTCATGAATGCCTGATGTTTCTTTGATAGTGACATTGTAAAAAGTCTGGGTGAACTGAGGGTCGTTGTCATTTACGTCTGTGACATTTATGTTGATTCTCTGTGTCCCAGATTTCACTGGGTTCCCTCCATCCTTGGCAATAACAACCACACTGTAAGAGTCCTTCACCTCTCTGTTCAATTCCTTTGTTAGAATGAGTTTGAGATTGAAAGTGCTGTCCAAGTTCTTGGTAATATTCAAAGAAAAGAAACCCGTCGATCCTTCATTTAACAACAGTTCGTAACTCTGGACAGAGTTTTGTGCTCCGGTGTCTTTGTCAGTAGCGAGCTCAATTTTGAAGGCAGATCCAACTGGGCTATTCTCCGCAATGTCAACTTTGGTTACATCCGTTGGAAACATTGGCGTGTTGTCATTTTTGTCTTCAATGATGATTTCTACCGAGATCACCTCAAATAAGCGATTATCTGTCGACCTCACAGCAACGTCCATTTTAACCATACAGTCACTCTGGTATTCGCACACGTGTTCACGATCAATCACAACGAGCGTATAAATGTCCCCAGTCTCATCGTTAATACTGAAAAGCGTGCTTCCCTCAGTGGAGTATGTAAGATCTGTTGGGTCCCACTCTAGATATTGCTGGGTTTCATTGGCCACGGAGCCCACTCTATATCCGCTGGGCTCTTCCTCTGTCATGGTAAACCGGATTGGCGGGATAGTGGCTGTCACTATCACAACAACAGCTGCGATGATGATGAGATTGATGAACAACGACATGGTGATCAAGGTAAATCGTTTCAGTCAATGTATCACAACAGCTTAATAAGCATATCTCTGTTTTTCGACACTCTGAAAAAATAAAACAAAACACATGAATATTTTGTTAAAAGTACTTATATATTCATATTTTTAGGTGTGCATGAATATTTTTTTTAAATAAAAATAATTCCATATTATTTTCAAAAAATGTAGATACAATGTATTTGAAACAGTCTAAGTTTAATATTTAACAGTGAAAGGGTCAGAAGGATTGACAGACATGAACATTTGGTTTAAAATCACTCTGATCTCTGTTTTAGAAATCCAGTTTAAAATCAATTTCATCATATATAGGAGATTGGGTAAACACTTCAATTTCTTCTGTTTTAATTGCCATCCAAAACACTTGAAAATCCATTAGCCTTCATTATAAAACGGTATATTGTCTAAATCTGGATTTTTATGTAAAACAAATGCAGTTTTTAGTCAATTATTCACTGTATTTTTTTCATAAAAATGTCAACAATCACTTTAAACCAATTTCACAGCACTCAACACTTAATTTTCATCAAGACTTTCAACAGAAAATGACTTTCCAACCCATTAAAGTTAGATCCATCCAAGACCAAGTTTTTCTGCATTTAGCCTTTCCCCTTAAGAAACATTAAAGTCGCTTACATGCAAAATTACAATAAAGCATGGTTGTTTGCATGCTAGCTAATAATTCAAATTCGAAATTCAAATGAAGTCCTCCACTGATGCATTCTAAGATATCCAATTAATGAAATCAAAGATTTCCACTGTTAATCTACCTTGTAATGTTAATGCAAGCGATCGCCCAAGAATACGAATAAACTTTTTCGAGATCAACATCAAACCAACTTCGCAAACAAAGTAGTCCGTTTACACAACTCAACACTCAGCTACTAACTAAACTTGACTAAAAACTCTATTATAACATAATTTCATTGTATCCTTTATTCCAAGTAATGTACACACTCCACTTGAAAATTAATCATCCACTCTCTCTCAATATTTGTATTTTTATTTGCCCAAAATGTTACTAGTTTTAAAGGAACGGTTTATTTAAGTTTCGCGGCCAATGGTTTCATTTCGGCCTAAAAATCTTGAGTGTATTTGCACGAAAGTTTGTTCCTGTCTTATTCAAAGAGAGATGAAGAAAAAATTAAGCCAACAATGATTCTGCGATACAAAATCTTAAGTTAGTGTACACATCCCTTAAGTCTGATTACACAATTTTGACAATGCCCTTAATGCTGGCTTTAAGAACCGAAGTTCCACCTAAGATTCTTTTTGATGCCGTGCATCATTTTGTTTGACATTACTTTCGGTTGCCAAATTGAAGATGAACCAATCTATTGATACATTAATCCTTGCACCAATTTGCACCTTTTGGAGAATCAAGAATGTTTAATTTAATGATAAAAATGCTAAATCCGTAAGATTACATATTAAAGTTTTACTTCTACAATATATGCAATAGGGATTTTCTGGATTGAATTAAGATTAAACTTCAAAGAAAATGTTAATGCTTTTTCAAATAGTACATATTTTATTCTTTCACTTTCATGTTTAAAGAAAAATGTTTATCCTTGACAAAAATATATTTTTTATTTTTCACATAGTTAGCTGTGATTTATTTAAAAATAATATTTACCTTTTATTTTTTTATTTCCAATTTTAAATCCATTTGCGAAAAAGAACTGAACAACAACTGTTGAATTTAAACACTTATGTCCAAATTGATGTAAAATATTTTTCGAAATGATTATCTTTTTTAACACTTGACTAAAATCAACAGCTAGTTTTCAAGTATTCTCTTATGTCATAAACTGCGATAATTTTACATCGAGACCTCTCTAGTACTCTCATCGAAACAAATAAATCTTTTCAGCTGAACACGGTCGTCATCCAATGACTTTGATAGGCCGGATTGAATGCTGTATAGTTTTTCAATCTACTATAGCGTTAAACCCTTCAAATTACAACTGACGCATAGATCGCCAGTGCGCGTGATTCGCTGTCCAGGACTCTGTAACGCTGCGATTTTCGATAAAAACATTGAGAAATATTATTGACTTTAATAAATGATCTTAACCGCCCTGATTTTATACAGTTGATGGTTTTTTTAACTTCATTTGGTTTTAATAAAGCCTTCAATCTCAAGCCAGGTGTCAGCAGGCCCATTTTAGGAAAATTATTCCCGTCTTAAAACCTGCGTGTAATTTATAGAATTGAATTTGAAAAATTAATGTTATGATGTTTTACATTTAATGAATATTAAAACGTACTGAATAATTTCATGAGTCATTGATTTCATATTTATGGAGTTCATTATTTTGTGATTTTGATGAATTGAAACTCATTGCGCTCAATATATAACTTTAAGTTATCATAATTCAAACCTTTTAATATCATTTTTTTTGTACTTTTTTGAATATTTTACCAAAAAAAATACATCTTCAAAATTCATCAACATATAAACAAAGAATATTTTTTTTTATTTTTTTTTTGGCAGAAAAATAAAATAAAAAAAAGGAATAAATGTCACTAAAATAATAATACATAATATTGAACTTGGGAGTTAAAAAGCATCTTTTACAAACCAGGTATATCTAATTCAATGTGATTCTCTTCAGTTTTTTATTCCACCAAATCTGTGACATAAAATATTAGTATATATAAGAATGACTGAAGCATAAGTAGAGCAAGGAAATACTGACAACTTAAAAGAGAATCCCTGGTTTTATAGTCATGTAAAACTTAGGAAACTGTAATTAAATGGGTTTAATTATCATGTTTAACAATGTATATCCTTATATGATTATGTCCTTTAAAATTACAGATAAATAATTGAAAATAGTTGACAAGCCTCTAATTGACCAATCACAATTTCCTTTACTAATTTACATCAAATAGATTATTCTACTAATTTCACTGAATTATTATTTGATAAAATTATTAACAAGTTTAAAATGAGTAACTGAACTGTGTATTTGAATTTCAGTCCAAAAATGTATTTATTTATATGTATTAAGTGCAAAATAATAATAATATATAAACTTTATTTAAATATAGTTAAAACTTTAATTAATGGTATACTAATTGCTTGAAACATTTTCTTACCAATGATTTACAATAATGTTTCTATGATATTATATAAGCTTTTTTTAAACAAGTAAGCTTTATTTATGTTGCATTTAACTCATATTGTTTGATGCTATATTGTAAATACAATATCAAACTGAGTGATGAATATTCATGAATTTAACAATCATAATTAACATAATTAATCCTTTGTAGTTTTGATCATTTTTTACATATTCAGACAATAGTGAAGGGCTAAACAAAAGACATGTTTGTCCATAATGCACCCTTTGAAGTATCTGGTACTAATGGGTTTTTGGGATAATCCTATTAAGCTGTTTGTTTGAGATTATAGTTAACAAGGGTCTAATTGTTTAAGGGTTTGATGGGGACCCATTTTGCAGGTGTCTTGGTGTTTGTATAAGGTCTCATATTATTTTTTATAATCTCATAAAAATATAAAATGATCATAAGTAATTAAAATGTTTAAATTATTTAAGATTAATGAATTAACTCCATTAATAAAGCTAATTAAACTTCAAAGACATTTTAATGGAATTAATGTAATATTTTAATAGCCAATATTATTTTTAGCCCTGAGAATTTAACAACTTTTTTGAAACAGAGGAAAATCAAAAAAAAAACAAGCATTATTTCAACAATGACTAAATTTAAATGACATTTTTGCCTTCTACAGTCAATCATATTTTGGCATTTTTTTTGTTTCAAATATAAAACAAAGCCTGAAATTTGATGATCAGAAATATACCTTTATCTCATAATATTATTTATCAAATGACTTTAAATGATGTCCTGACAACACAGATATCTTACATTGTCTCATAGGTTAAAATGTTTTGGTTTCCAAAATAACTGTCATCTTACTTAATGCTGAAACATGATTATTTACAAGAGCAAGTGTTAATTTCAAATAAATCTATTCTCAAATGATAGCAAGATTAAGCCGAGCTTGGAATACAAGAATTATTAATATATTCTTATCTTTGACAAAGTTCATTGATAAGAAAATCGAAAAATTTCTATTTCAAATATGCCATATTCTGTCAAACGAAAATCGATTCAATAATAAACATTAACAAAGGGTAAGAAATCAAATGGGGGACCAAACAAATTTATTTGAAAATTTATAACTTTTCATAAATTTATCTCCCAAATCTAAATTTCATAAAATATTATAACTATAAAGTAAATACTGATTTTGAATAACTAACTCCCGACTTAATAACGAAATGTAACACCTTCATTTATTATGCAAGCGTTCTCTTTACTAACCAATTTGGCTGAAAACGTGGTTTACAGTTTCTCTAGAATAGATATCGGGTATATTCATTACATGTTTTGTTCGGACGAAAATTGAAGCTGTCAACAACGCACAGTGTCGTATAACGGAATACAGGGTAATCCAACTTTTGTAAATGATAAATCTCCGAAGACGGCCCGCCATGACTCGATATTCATGTTACGGATGATTATATCACACATATGGTGTAAAATTGCCGACAACTAATTATATATTCATGGATCTAGTTTATTTATTTCATTACAAAGAATACGAACCTGCAGGTGCCATATAATAAAACATCACTACCAAGTGCATGTCATATAATTAAATCCATCAAAAATACAAAAAATAGACAAATGCATTCAGCTCCACTGACTTTAAGTATCTTAAATTGCATTTACTATCATCATACAGTACTGCTTGTTCACAAATAACTTACCTATATATATAACATTTTATATAATTATATGTGTGTGTATTTTTTCAGAATTATGATCTTATATATTATGTTCTATGAGCTTTATGTATATTGTGGTATAATGGGCCATTGGCCTTCTGTCACAAATAAACTGAGTTTGATTCCTTGTTACCTATAACACACTGTGAATAAAAAGTCAATTTCAGTTTTCTACTCTTATTTAGAATTCTGCATAAATTAAACAGTTTTTACCTTTACAGTAATAGTATCCCTTCACTGACATATATAATTTGGAAAATTATGTAAATCCAAATTCTATACTCTTCCAAAAATTACAAATGCATCTGACAAAAAAATGAAACTGAAGTACATCAGTCAGTTTAGATTATCTTTGTTATAAATTATAAATTTGTTTTATTATATATGCCTACTTGCCAGTCAGGGGCAAACCCTGTCCTGCCTCCGTTGATGGGACTGTTATTCGCACATCACTCAGCCCTTTAAAATCTATGTTGACAGTCTTTAATTAAAGGACACATGCCAATAAATCCATCAGCAGTTTATATTTTAACAAGCTGTGAACAACTACTTGTCTAAAGCATTAAGTCACCAATTTTGCTATCAAATGCTTTGCAAAAATCAAGAAATAGTTTAAGTAACTGCCAAGCAGTCAAAGCTTAAACAAAAACTCCCTGATTTTACTATCAAATGCTTTGCTAAAATCAATAAACAGCAAAAGTATTTTTTTTACTAAGACACTGATTATGCTATGTTAGATGCATTGCTAAATTATAAAAACAGTACCAATTAAGTAATACTGCTAGTTTAATCTCAAAAGAACCTCACTAAATTTGTCATCAACTGTTTTGCTAAAATCCAGAAACAATAAGCTCTGAGCGTACATTAGTAAGTTCAACAAAAAGTCAAACAAAGCCACAACTTTATATAGATGTAAATGACTTTCACACAAAATTAGCAGCTTCTGAAGCATGTAAAAGGGCTTCCTTTAGCATATCCTATCTAAAAAAATCTAATGCACTGATAAAGATCATTAGATATTCAGAACGAGAGCGACAGCCCTCTCTGGGATGACTTTGAAACTAATAAAGAGAACTTGACGCAATTTGCACCAATTTTCACCTTGTTTTATTGTAGCTGGAATTAGATTTACACAACATTACAGTAAGATTGCCACATTGGGACATCCTTTCCTTTGCAAATAATTGCAATTGTGAGCCACTTTGAGCCTAATTAGCACTGAGCACACTTCTATGAATATCAAATATTAACATATACTTATTGAAATTAGTTTCCCTATGATAAAGTCGTTGCCTCCAAAGCTATCATTTTGCAGCACTCCAGTAGGTGGTCAACAGGTTTTACAGCACTTTGGAGAGGAACTTAGTAGCCAGTATAAACAAGTATTGCTTTACAAGGTGTTGGACCAGGGGGAGAGTCCTTGTGGGTGGGGGAAACTTATATTGTCAACTATCCCTGTACAATTCCTGCTTCAAAACAGCTGCCAAAGTTGTCTTAACTCCACAGACTCTAAGACACCTAATAATATAATTTTTAAGTCAAGAAATTTGTGTATTTTTTTAAAGTCCAAATTCTATGCAAATGGGGAAAATATGAATACCAGTTTTTTTAATTTATAATATATGTATAAAGTATTTAATATCCTTATAGGCAATAAGGTTTAACTACAATATAGAATAGGTCATTTTCAAACAACACTTACAACTTCTTGTTGATATTTCGGCAACTTCAAAAAGTGCATTGACTTCCATTAATCAATTTGCCTCACTTTAAATCTTGAACTGATCCTGCATAAAGCTATAATAAATAACTTCATAATACTGTGCAATATAACTCCAATGAATTTAATTGGCTACTAATGAGTGGAATAATTTTCAAGCATTATGACAAGCATGTAATATTACATAAAAACATTCCAAACTTATATACCTATATCACAGAGGTAAAGGTATAATTTTTTCTCACAAAATTTTCATAAGCATCAAAAGCAAACATTAACTTGCAAATTATATGTCTCGAAAAAGTCTGATAAAAGCAACAACATTTCTTTGAAATATAATCCATTGTGATTGTTGATGCAAGAAAATTTAATTCAAATTATATGTCAATTTAAAATAATATTATTATTTTATTAATATATATATATATATTATTTATTTTTTAAAATAAAAGAAAAATATAATAATACTCCAAACCTTTCACATGATAAATCGCCTTAAACTGGATCCAATGCAGTCCATTTATTAAATCTCCTATTCCTGTCTTAATTATAAACCCCAAACCACCATATACCTCTTGTACACTTTTTCTGCCATGTTCATAAAAAACCTAATTTTTGGCTAGCACCTCCAAATATTTGGTCGCTGTTTAAAGTTTGGAGCTTCTTCCCATGGTAAAGTTCCAAACAATGAAAATTCTCAGACAAGGTGCATCCCATCAGTCAACATAACCATGCAACTCCTGACATGTGCATTTTTTGGCAAAATAAACATTACTCTTCCATACTTTAAGTCACTTTCCAAGAAATTCTGTAAACATTTGGCAAGACAAAAATGTGATTTTTGGCTTATCTGTTGCTGATGGATGCAATATGGAACATCAAGGCTGTTTATTGTATATGCCTTAAATGTTATTAGAAGAATTCCGATTTATTGTTAATTTCGATCAAATGCCAAAAAAAAATTAACACTACATTATTACTTTGATTTGATAAAAAATTTACACCAAAATTATTGCTCTCTTGTAACTGAACATTTAAGAGAACATTAAAGGTCAAATTGTTTTGTATAAAAATGCTACTAAAACTGAAGCAGGCAACAGTTTTGCTCATTACAAAGAGTAAAAGTTAATTTACCACATGGTTTAATTAAACTTTTTAAATTAAAGTCCTCTCTCTCGCTGCCCCCATGTAATAGGTACCCACGAACACTAAACGGACACTGGACGTGGACAAATTGATACTGTCCACGAGCTTGTAATTGCTTTAAACCTTTAAATTACCCAATTCACCTCCAGGGCCTACATTCCCACCACACGTAGTAACTATCGCAGCAGTGAGCCCTACGTCAAACTTGATTTCCAACCATCATGTAACACAAACCATTAAACAAGATGACAAATAAAAATTTCTGTAAAGAATTTTCACAAAACTTGTCATAGACATCATTTATATTACCATAGAAACGAATGTGAAAGATTTCTGAATGTCTAAATCTGTCATTACATTGATAAAAGTCTCCATAAGGCGTTGGAAATATTCCCTGGCAGCCATTTTGTATTGTGGCCCCTCAGAGGCTGGGCTCCGGGACAGGAACATAAATCAAATGAAGGGCCACTGGGCCCTTAACAATGCTTCACACATTTTAACCATTACTCACCCCAAAATCGGGTCCATGGGACTATCAGGCTCCACAGCTATTATTTTTACATTAAGTTTTATCGATAAATTTTATCCATTTCTGATCAAGTTGATGACTAATTTTGTTGCCTTTTTTCTCTTCTCTCACTTGGGTATGAATTCTCTTCAAATATTTATTATTTATTTAGAACTGAAGCACACTATAGCTATCCATTTATTTATTCATGACACAGGTATCAAAAGAAAGTAATAATATTACATCACTTACAATTTAAACTGTCTAACACAATTTCAAATAAAGCCATAACAGTCAAATGTCAATTTTGGTACATCTTAAATCAGTAAGAAGTCAAATGACAAGTCCATTATTGATGACATCATGAGAGGTGCTGAAAGAATTATTGCCCATATTATAGAAAATGAAACAAAGCCAATGACAGTTATCTTTGTTATTTTCATGTAACTTTTGCCATAAAGGGCCATTAGGGGCCAGGAGTTGACAGTTCCCTTAAAAAGTCCTGACAGTTTATAGGCTGACATAATCATTATTTAGTCCCAAATGTGAATAACAAGCAATATATTTCAATTTTCTGACCAATTTCTCATACCCCCATTTGTAATAAAACATGTGGACCACAATTGTTTTACAAAGGAATACAGCTGTGCTCCTAGATTAGCAGTCACTCTAAATTAGCAGTCTCTTGGAATTAAAAAAAATGCCCAGACATTTTTAATTGTTTCAAGAATTCAAAATTGAATAAAGAGCTAAAAAATTGCCAGACAATTTTCATTGTTTCAAAATTTCAAAATTAGATATCATATTAAAAATTGTTCCGATGATTTTATTTGTTTCAAGAATTCAACAATGAAAAAATTAGGTAGGCCTAATTCTTTGTGCTAATACTAAACAATTAAACACTATATTCTCCTAATTATAACTACTTTAAATGAATACCAGATGAGACTCTGTTATACATCATTTTAAACACATTTTTGACAATGAACCCACATAATATATATATATTATTTACAGTCATGGTATAACTGAATTAGAACTCAATGCATACATAATGGTATAATATCTTGGGAAGAGTACGAATATGATATGATACATTTGATGGAAATATAAAGTAATATATGTTCCTCTATGACAAAGATGCATGCTTATATTTTATGCAGTGAATATTAAAGTACAGGAATAAAACTTCAGTTAATTAACACCACCATAATGTTTAATGAAGTATTTTTTTTATTTTATTACTTGTTCTATATATACGTATGGTAGTCTTCAAATAAGTTATCAGGCTTTACAATCTGTAACTGCAAACTAAAACTCTTGCCAAAAATCTTATTTCTACAGTAACAACTCCAGTCAAAACCTTGCAAAACTGTGTCTTTTAGCATATTGCAAGTAATCTGTTGTATCTAAGACTTGCCGTATGGAGCATTTAAACATGAACATCAATGTCAGGACAGACAAAACAAAAATAAAAACTGAAGCTGCCTTACCGGAAAACAAATATTACGGTAAAATAAATCAATCTGCATCAATATTTACTCTATTAGCAGAAACTTTCTTTGCTTTTTTTCCTTAATTCTACCAAGCAATTTTCTCAGACCATAGACCTAAAGCACAATCACACAACACAAGACTATTATTTTTTTATCAGCCAAGATTTTTTTTAGCTGCTTAAGTATTAGCCATACAAAGAAATTTTCTAACTTAACAGTTCCAGTTCAATACTACCCTGGATCTCATAACCTACACTGTCTGTATCATAACTGTTCAAATATTTGTCTGCACTCTTTAAAATTATATTTCTAAACATCAAAACCGGAGTTAAATTAATAGCCTGGTTCTTTCTCTGAATTTATACCTCATGGATGGAAGTACAATGTTTGTTTTAAATCATTATAAAAAGTTTTCAATACAACTATAAAAGCTTTTTACAGCATGGTTATCAATTTTAATTTTGTAACAATTACGACGAATCAATTTTAATAATTTGTATTTTACATTAATTTATTTCAACATGTTCCGAAGCATACGTTTCGAGTTTCAATATCCATAATTGCTAATTATTCAATATTTTCGCATTCATGCATGGCTTTCATTTTTATGTATTTGTACAATATCAAATTACTTATATTGTATCACAAACTGTTGTAATGTTTTCAAACATTAAATAATTATACAAATAATCCAATTCACAATCATAAAAATTATTAAAAAATATGAAACTCAAAAAAAATAGCTGCTTACCATGTATTTAATTGTATTCCACGATTCTTGACCTCTAGAAACCACACTCAAACCTGTTTCGTTAAAATGTTATTAGTGTTAAACATAAAAAACAAAGGTCCAATGTCCGAATTTCCTTTCAAGTCCAGTTAACAAAGCACCATTAACTCATGTCTAAATAGTTACACTCAGAGTCAGCAAAGAAAAAACAACAAAGCAGTTGTATATCAACATGAACTACATTAATTCACTGCTTAAAAATTGTGTCCAAACTTCAAAGTGACCAATTGTCAAGTCGACCAATGAGCAAAGAGCCAGTGCGGACCACACTGACCACTGTATAAGATTCACAATCTGTTGTCACACCTAAACTGACTTTCACCGTTTCGTTAACTCAGTCCAGTGTTACAACGATGTCCTAGTCCCACAATTGTTCGGTCATTTATAACCAAATCTCACTACTGCCGGAACATATAATAATCTTGCTGGCTTCAGAGTCAGACAGCGTGACTATCCAGTGACTACCACCTCCATCCGTTGGCTAGTCCTTATAAGTCATTTATCTTTAAACTTTCAGCTTCTATCTATTCGCCCTTATCCGAATTTTCACTTATCTTTTCAACCCTAAGATCTGATTATGCAACCAAAGATCTTTTAAAATTGTTATCCCTTTCAACAGCTTCACCAGCGGTTATGTAATCTAATTGAATTCTGTCCACCATGAAATAAAAGTGATGGGTTTTAATTTGACTTTTAAACCCCACCCCTTTGATCTTGTCTAAAAATCATTTGAATCTCACTTGAAATCAAGTAGCATCTAACAAATTTAGGAGTTTTATCTGTAAGATCTATTGATATATAGTGTTCAATATACCCTGAAGCATTGTGTGATGCTGGACTGTGGACAGCATATTTGTTTACTCGTATGTTATAAGTTACAGGCATAGTATTCATAAAACTTCTCTTAACTTGATTTCCTAAAATTTTCATAAAAAATTTAAAGCAAATTACTTATGTTTTTAACATAAAAGTATGTATATCTCTAAAATTAATGAAAATTAATGATTATTATCATTATTATTATTATTATTATTATTATTATTATTATTATTATCATTATTATTATTATTATTATTATCATTATCATTATTATCATTATTATTATTATTATTATTATTATTATTATTATTATTATTATTAATTATTATTATTATTATTATTATCATTATTATTATTATCATTATTATTATTATTATTATCATTATTATTATTATTATTATTATTATCATTATCATTATCATTATTATTATTATTATTATCATTATTATTATTATTATTATTATTACTCTTATTATTCATAATCATTATTATAGGTATTATTTAGTTATAACAGCATTTGACCAGTTATTAATATACTTAACAAATTAACAAAGGAAAATCATCTTAGTTTAAGGAAATGATTTAAGATGTTACATGGGCCAATCGGATTTAACTATTGCTTTTACACCAATGGTAGAACACACTTTTTCTTCTTTAAATCTTTAAATTATTTGAAATTGTTAGGCAGAAAAATAATCAAAATCAAACAAAATAATGGGCAAACATAACTGAGCTAATGTTTGAATTCTTCCTCAAGTGTATGTAATAGTAAATCATAAGGGTGTTAGAGAGCGACTGCCAATTTAAGGCTCACCTTGTCAAAAAAGGGGCATAATTCACCATCCCATTAATCCAGGGTTACCAGCCTTGCTGTATAATGTGCATATTGTGTCTAGCAACATGTCGACACAGATCTTGAACCGTTTGTGATTTCCAGTCAAGTTTGAAAAAAAATATTCCTGATGATGCTGATCACAATGACATTAAGGGAATATGAGAATATGTCATTATTACTACTTCAAGACAATTATCTTATTAACCATGATTTTAAAAAGTTGAGAAAATAAGAATTTCCCAGATTTTTTGCCTTATTTAATGGAAAATAAAATCAAATTAAAATAAATTGTTCTATTAAACTGTAAAATTTGTTGCAAGGAATGTTTGTCCATCAGTAACAGAACAAAAGCCCTGAAAAAATGTCTGAAATGTGGTCAACAACACATGAATATTAAATTATACCAACTAATTAATGCTCGCCAATGAATAATGAATGTATGACCACCAAATGCTGCTGTATTTGTTCTGAAACTGAATTCAATAGGGGTTGACTGACAATTTTATTACAGCATAAAACATATTTTTGGGCTAAACTGACAAGAAATTGTCCCTTTGATGTAAATTGCCGATCAAAAAAATGTTACAATTCAATTAACACTGAACTGTTAAAATTAGACAGGGGGCCCCAAATATTGGGAATTTTCAATATCAATTTGTGTAAAACATTTTTAAGACCCGACCTCAGTATTTTTTCTGTTCCTGAAAGCTTGTAAAATTGTAAAATCATCTTCTTTTTTGCTTGAAACCAGGAATAATTATAGAATGATGAAAAAGATAATGTATATTTATCATGAGAAAATCATCACTAAATATCAGTGACTAATTATTACTATTGATCATCAGAAAATAGAGAAAAAAGTGATTGAAGATTTTTTTTTATCAATAATACAATCTTTCGATTCACATTTTATTATGTTTGTGTGAAGAATATGAATTTTTGAAAATATTTTTTTTATCAGAAAATCTAATCTTCTGGATTTTCACAGATGAAAGTGAAAGATGGATTCTTAAGCCTTCAGATAAGCCAGCTAATAACTGATAAAACATAAACAGATAAGTAACCTGTTGACTTATTCCCTAATTATTACTTTGAAAAAGGTAATAAAAAGATAAAAGCCATAAATTAGTTTTAATATGGAACATAGTGGTAATGTTCCTCCACTAGTTTCATCTTTTTTCTTCCTATTAAGCAGTTTTTTAAAGCATTACGTAGTTTGAGTCTGTCCATATAAACACCCATATTTTTTTGTACATTTTGAAAACATGTGGTAATAACTTCCTCAACTTAAGAAGTTTCTTTTTTATATTCTTTCCTTGTGAAGTGTTTTTTAATGTATCCATTTATGTGCATATATTCTTTTTGTAAAACTAAAATAATACTTGATAGACAGGAAACATTATTATTATATGTTATATATAGAACAAAGTATAAACCATAATTAAACCATATTGTCTACAGTCTTATGTTCTGCAGTCAAAATTGTAGTAAATAAAAATAAAATAAAAATATTCGGGAAGATTGTTTGATCATTATAAATGTGTTTTTTTTCAGGAAGCCTAAAACCTGTCTGTCTGCTAAACATAGAAACAATTTGATAATTTAATTTAATTATATTAAATAATTACCAACCTTGCAGACTATATTTAATACTGCAAAATTATAGCTACATGTAATAAAGTTTGAGTCCCCCTATCAAAAAAAAGGTCTCTTTTACCCTAAACCCCCATAATGCCCTGCATCGTCTTCTTTCATCTAATGATTCTGGTATTGATTCCCATCAAGAAAAACACAAAATTCAATTATCTTGTCAAATACATTATAAAGAAGCTCTTCTTCTAATTGATGTGAACAATTTTCACCTGACAAAATACAAGCATTTTCATGATAAAGTCGTAGAAAGACGATAATGCATCATGTCCTTCTTTAATTGACAATTTCCGTATATCTTACATAGAAAGTCACAAAAGCCGTGCCAATACAGTGAAGGCATTACAAGGGCTACATGGGTGTGCCTGGAATGATCATCTGTTGTTTTTTTTTCACTTTAAAAATTCTGTTTATCTTACATAGAGTATCACAAAACCGTACAGTTAAGGCAACTTACAAGGGCTAAACAAGGGGAATGCTCATCTGTTTTTTCACTTTGAAAAGGAGCATTATTCAACAATTATTATAGCCATTGTTATGGGCCTTGAAGTGTACATGTGCCATATTATAAAGTAACAGCGAATTGTCTCTGGCAACAGGTGAACCATTAGCTTAGTTTAATTTTAAATCTATTGTTTTTCAGTCATTTATTTGCCTAACTCGTCGATTATTGGCCTACATGTTGGGCCTACATTTGCATGTGACATACAGCATTGGTTTAAACATATGTTATTCAACATGCATATGTATATCTATATAATATATCTATATATTAATCATCAAAGTTCACATTAAATACAATTACAATCTTTACATATAATATATTGAATCATCTTGAAACAAAACCATAGCTTATGAATTATCTCTCCGTGAGAGTGTAAATTGTCTCTGCATGCAACATTCGAACCATAACTTTGTTTTATTTGAATATCTTGAACGGTTTTTGAGTTGTGGCCAACAGGTTAAAATTCTTGCATGCAGCAGATAACAATAGTGCCAAGGCTATGACAATTCTGAGACTTTTTTCCTTTGAAAAAACAACACCCAACCCTGAGCTTAAGATGATTGTATTACTGTGGTGTTGCATTCTAAGACATTTGCTTGCATTATATTATAATTTCAGTAATTTTGATGCTTTAACAGATTAAATTAAGAACATTTCTCCATGTTTTATGAGCAGAGGAAGGTGTAGGAAAATAGCTCATTGAGCTAATGTTTCTTCAAGAAACAAGTTGTTAGTATATACCCGACTTTAAATGAAGATTCTTGTATCTTGTAAAGACAAAATTCAGACTATGAGAGAATTACATTGTATTAAGGAAACCATTAATGAATAGTTTGATTGGCGTTTTCCTGACCGACTCACAAATTTATCCCCAGTCCAAGCTTTTCCAGTAGCCATAATTATTGTTCCATTTTTTATTATACAGAATTAAGATGTAAGAGAGTACTAAAAAGACAAACGAAAACAACAACACCTACTTACCAATGTAAACAAATATTGGTATGGAAGCAGCAAACAAACAATTTTATTAATAGTGGCCTTAAAGACAAGTTTACCTGAAATTTCTTTGAACACACAAAAGAGACTGACTTCCAAAGATTGTTAACAGTACATACATAAAATGTTATAAACTTAGTGCAAAAATTATGTTTCATTTCAACTCAAATTAACCACAGTAAAATAAATAGTATGATCTAACTCAGAGGTGAGTTATATACTCGTCTTTTTAACATGATTGTCAGTTTAAAAACTTGTAAACAAGGACATTTTCTTGCAGGAGTTCCCTGTCCTGACGATATAACGAGACAGTTATGATATTTAAACAATAATTGTAATTTCGAAGGTTGAAATGTCACAATGTTTCATCTTTTCTGTCACTGTTTCGATATGACAGGGTCAATTCTGGTAAAGTGCTTGAACTATGATGTATAACAGAAAGGCTATATAAATCAAACTACATACATGAAGCACAGATGAAAAAAATTCAGGGTGCTGACATTTACATTGTAGATGGGAATTGATATGAACTTAATGATTTATAGTGATATTTTCATTGTTTCTTCATAACTATAAAATCAACCCCCAATTTCATTTTATTTGTTCAAAAAATGAATTAGCCAAAGGTTGCTGAGTAAGTTTCTGTCAGGGATGAACAACTTGTTTTTCATACTACAGTCGAAACCGGTAGTGGCTTCAATGGACCGGCCATAATACTTCCAGCCTCGCAAATATGTAGCCAAGCGGAAATTCTTACAAAGAGTAAAACAAAATCGGTCCTTAACATCCAGTTCGAGCCAACGAGGAAATCGAGCCAAGTGATATCGAGCAAAAAGTTTTCAACTGTAACCATTTTTTTGCATGATTCCTGATCCACATAAACATTTATACTTATTCTATTTTTTTACCCGCATCTATACTGCTACAGGGTTTCATATCGAATTGGGTGAAAAATTACTGTTAGTGATGGTTCTCATATGCAAAGTCCTGCATAATATCACAAACATGCTGGTCCATATAATAGAGCCTACCCTTCATGAACACCAAGGGTTCATGAACATTAAGGGTTTATAAACTTCTGTTCATTAACTTAATGCCACAAAAAAATTCATTAATTGTTTATGAATATCATGAATAATTCAAGAACAGTTCATGAACTATTTCATGATATTAGCTCAGATCATGAATAATTCAAGAACTGTTAATGAACTATTTCATGATATTAGCAGCCCATGAATTATTTAGGAACCATTCATGAACTGTTAATGAAATACTTCATGATATACTAGCTCATGAATTATTCATGAACCATTCATGAACTAGCTGTTAGTGACATTCTAAACAAGGAACTAAAACAAATGACACGGAAAGTTCTTATCTCAACTTTTGGTAACTGTCCAATATAAGCTGCTTAGTGAAAGTTTCTTATCAATGACACTTTCACTTATATGATGGCTGATGATTTAAGAAGACCATTTTATCAGAATAATTCCTGCCATTTCAAAAGCAGCTGTTCTTTCCAGTATTATAATCAAGATATTTTATTTAGAAAAAACTGTACCAAATCAGTGACTTCATATACTTGTATTACATAACACACATGATACAAGAGTTTTGACAACTTAAAGATGCACTCTAATCATCATAACTCCCAAATAAGATGTACCACAATCAATACAAGTGTTTTCATTTACAATGAAAGGATGACAATATATCGAAAACAATGGTTCTTATGAAGGATACCATGTTTAATTTGAAAAAAAAGGTGCAGAAAACATGGTATTTCTACCTTATGAGACGATAGTTGATCACTGCAAACAAAATACTTAAAAATACTTAAAAATGTTCTTTTTTCATGTCAGATAATATAAAGGGCTCCACCAAATTCTATGACTTAAGGAGATCTGTACACATGTTTCACAGACCCTAACACAGGCATCCTTTGATGAGCAAATGATATTCTTTACTGAAATAATAGATACCTAATGACAATACTGATCAGTTTAATTTCGTTACATATCAAAATTCTCAACAAAACCTCATTTTCGCAGATGGCCAAGCACAAATACCCTTGCTTTACACGCACAGCTAGACTCAAACAAACTCAAAATGCGACTAAACTTGATATATTTCAATCAAAATCAATCAAAGCCCGCAATTTATTCCCATGAATACCCCTCATTGACTCCATGTCATTCCAGTCGTTTGTTTACCAAAATAAACAAACCCGAATTGTCCTCATTATATTAATAATGAATTAAGCTCTTTTTTAAGGGTATCTATAAACTATATCTATTAATCGGTGAATCATCAATCGTTCAATCAAATCATGATCATACATTGACAGGTGACAGCAGGATAAAACTCTATTATAATGGACCGAGACATGAAACTATTAGACAACGTTATAGCATTTTGTTCGTAATGACAATTCAGGTTCAATGAAATTTCTGACCCTGAAAATAATGTACTTTAGAAAAAAATAAGTTTATTCCTATGCACATGTTAAGAAGATTGAAATAACGCTGACAATATTCAGACTTGGGCAATGATGAACATAGACAAGAAATTATTTTCAAACCCATACTTAAAACTTTTGTATCATATAATTATAATGCAGCTGTAGGTTTGGAAAGAAAACTACCTCAAATTCCAGCTTCAAATAAGGGCCTTTTTACCCTTGTAGTTGATACCCTGCTACTTCCCCAAGGGCCTGACCCTTTTTCTTTTCACCCCAGAATAGCCTCTGAAATACCCATTTTTTTCTTTAAAATTGATACATTGAGAATCTCAGTATTCATTAAATAATAATGATGTTTTACTCCATCTGTACCCAAGTACTGAAAAACAGGGGTGGGGTTGGGGGGTCTAGGTCTGCACAAAATAGGGCTTAAGTGTCTTCCACTTAACTGGTAAAAAGGCCCTGCAATTATACATTTTAAAAAAACAAAATGACACTTGTATGGATAATGCCATTTTAAAAAATAATAATTTTGATTGAGTGTTTACAGTACCGACCGGTATTATAAATAAAGTATAAATCTGCATGAACACAATGTCAAAATAGTAATATCAATAATGTTCCATTAGCACTCCTCAAACATTTACGATGTATCATAATTTTGGTCTGCCAAATGAAATATTAGTTGATATGATTAATTACATATAGTATATCATAATCATACAATTTCTGCCAAATTTTATATGCGACATGCATCAGACAATAAAACAAATTAAATGACATCATCCACGTTTGGTATCAGTTTCTTCTTCAGCCATTGTAGACGTAGACCACAAAGCTGCACTCCTCGCCAAAATGTTACCAGATGAACTTGTACGAGCCAAAACATTACACCGCAATGGTTTACTAACGGTATCAATATGACCAAATGAACTATGATTTGACACAGAATATGGCTGCGTTGGGAGGGGAAAAAGGATATCCTCATTTATCCGTAATTCATTACGCTAGAAAACCCATTTTTAAACCTTAAACGGAAGAAACATTGTTTATCTGCGATAAGCCGAGACAAAGGGTAATTTTTCTGGTCATGATTTTGTAAAAGATTTATACAGATGATTTTCTAAAGAGTTGAAATGATAACCGTGCTAGTTTAATACGAGGCCAGCAATATGATAGCCCATTTGTCAGAAGGGCGATGACTTCATACAAGAATCGTTTAATTTGTGAGCGAAGACCTTAGATTAATCTCGTGATTAACAGAATGATTATGATCTTGATAAAGATAATATGACAGCCCTTGATTAGTAATAACAGAGTAACGTAACCGGTGCATTCAAATTGAATACTGGTATACATGTAGCTAAAACTGATAAAGTGAATATACATGATAAAGGGCAGGTTTCTGTTAATGTTTTAATAGCATTCCTTTGTGTTTATAATCTTATTCTTCTGCTTCTTATACTCATTTAATGGCACAATAAGCGGTAAAATAAAAGACGTTAAAAAAGAGATTCTTCTCATCCCTAAAGTGAAGGATTTGCCTTATAAAATAATCATTGAAAAAAACGTACACATACCATTATTTGGACTAAATAAGCGGCTACTTTCGTTCATATATATATATATATTTTTAGTCCAATTTTGATGAACACTGATAGCTTATAAAATTCTTTTTGAGTCTGTTTTGTGGGAAATCCATTATGAGAGACCATGAGATTATGAGTACTCCTGGTGGGGATTGAGCCCACAACCTCTTAGGTGAAAGGCTGATACCCATATACCACTAGAGCACTAGACCACTTTAGCGTGGCTACTTATAAAAGATCTCCTGTCGGCTTTATTGAATGTCCAATTTTAGAGACCATGACATAGTACTCCTGAATGGAATCAAACCCACAACCTCTTAGATAAAAGGCTAACACCTGCATACCACTAGATCACTAGACAACTTTGGCGTGGCTATACTTCATGGATAGTGAAATGCAAAGATTCACTTACTTCTTACAATTTATGAATGCAATCATACTGCATGTTTCATTTAAAGATGCCCAGTTTATTTTTTTTTTAATTAAACGCAAAAAAAAGAAATCAAATTTTGCAAAATGAATAAACTTATAAGTGCTTCCACAATACGCTGCTACAGCCAGGTCCTTAAATTAAACACTTCCTACCTTTTAAATCCAAATTATAAAAAAACATTCATTCAATTTCCTTGAACAAGTATAAGGATTCTTCAACCCTTGGTCACCATCAAATGTTCAATACTGACAGAAAACATAACATCTTCATTTGACAATAGCAGAAAGGACAGCTTTAAATATTTTGATTTTAAAAATGCCAAAACACATATAAGAATTTTATGGCCTTTTTAAATACTTTCAACAATCAAACTTATATATTATTGGGCAATAAAATCATTTTACAGTTTTAAATGGTTATATCAAGTTTATCTACAGACTTCCAAACCATCAGATAATGTCTAAATGTCGCCCTATTGTATGAATGACAATTTTTTGAAGAATTAAAATCGTTAAACAACACATTTATAGTTGTAAAATTGTCATAGCTTTATAATACCCCCAGAACAACCTTGTTATAGGACAGAGGTCATTAACTTGTCAGAGATATTTTTTCACTTTTTGAAGCAAAAATTACATTTTAAACACTTAATTGCTCAATTCTGAAAGTGATACTGTCAATATGTCTATTCTAAATTAATGGGCGTGTAGATTATAGAATTTGCAGGCGTTACCCAAGAAAGACAGATTTAATAATTTCATGAATAAAACATTTAAAGCGAGAGATAGATTTCATTTATTGTCAATTTTTTTTGTCAAGATTTCTATGATGAGATAAATATGATAATTAAAAATATATGTGCTTTTAAGGGATAGCCTGTAGATATTTATAGTGCTTAAAAAGGTGTGTTTTTTACAATTCAAATTTTGATTTTTTGAAATGATGTTTTTTTTAAATTTAAATCTTCTATATTAAAAGCTCAAATGGTGTTTTCTTACAGTTCAAATTGTGCTCTTAGAATCGTGTTTAATTTCTATAATTTGTTCTCTTTTTTTTTTAATTCTTTTCCATCTTCTTTTGTATAACTATAAACATGACTTCTTACCTCATAATCGTAATGTTTAAACGTATCATAATATAATATCCCTCAAAAATACAATTTCTCAATGTAACAAAATATAATATTCATCCAGTTTCGTTTCTCTTTTCAATAGAAACCATACCTGACTCACGATCACTTTCGCCTCATGGTTTATGTCACCTTTTTCTCGCAAGTATCTTAACTCTAGCCGCTAATTCCTTACCCTGGAATTAAAAATGCATGAGCCACCATCAGTAGCAAGCTTTCAACACCATATAGCAGCCTACCGACCGATCTGATAACATTAATAGCAAATTGAAACCCCAGCGATCGATTAAGATACTGTTTACTTTACAAGGAAATATCACAAAAATTACTTATAATTGTGATCATTTAGGGTTTTAGCAAAAGAGTAAGGCGGGGTGGGGGGTGGGGAGGGGCTGCACCTTGCCGTTTTTAGTAGATGCAACCCCTCTGCCCTCATGAAGACTAGCATGTGCACCCTTCTGCCTTCATAGATTTGGATAGTCAAATATTTCCTCTGTTTTGGTTAAAAGCGTATTATATGAATATCAATACATACAAATTTAATATATCTGGCAGTTGAAACCGTAAACTACTACAATTACCCAGTTATAACATTTTTTTATTAAATGTATAATATTTAAGTTCTTTATTGTCTGAAACAATGTGCCCAGCGCCCTGATAGCTCAGTGGTTGAGCATTAGTTCAGGTGTGGAAGGTTTGGGGTTCAAACCCCGCAGTGTCAAACTGAAATATAAAAATGTGGTACCAGTAGCACCCTTGTCTATTGCTCAGCATTTAATGGATGGTAATGGCAAAATGGTGTACTCAGTACTCAGGTGCTGGTCCAATCCAAGAAAGATGTATCACGTTAAAGAACCTGAAGAGGTCTTTTCACAAAGAGCTAGGAAATTGCAACCGGATGTCTGCAGCACCCTGCTCTTTTTAAAGCCTGGCTTTAACCCTTTATCAATGTTAATTTACCCTTATTTGTAAATTTCAACTAAAGCAAACTTTGATTTGACACAAATATTTGGTTCAATGTTCATTTAATTACCCAAATAAGAATTTTTGAATTAATATTTAAAATTTAATTAGATTTATCTTGATAAACCTTATAATAACTCTTGTAAGTTTTTTTAAAGACTCCATGATTAATTTTGATGCTTACTATAGATTCAAATTTTAACTTTCACTTCCTAATTTGATTCTAAATAAGAAAGTCGTCTATCACATGCTGTTGTTAAAATTCTCTTTCATTTTTCATCCGAAACAAATTAAGCTAAATTCTTCTGTGCAACAAATGGCGTCTGAATGGATGAATAATATATGGATAGTAATCTCGACAAATTAGGGCATTTAGAAATATGGATACTAGTAGTCTGTAACCTTAAATTTGTGTGAGTACTATCATAGACAGGTAGACAGTTATAAAAACATTCCAATCACATTTGTAATACAAACTTTTGAATGACTACAAAACATAGATGATGATGACTTCTATATACTAATAATATATATATCGCAGTCTAGTAAAATATGTGTATCTGACTTTGAAGTATTTAACAAATTCTATAAAGAATTTATATGATTAAATAAATGGCATTGCATACATGAAAGAATGACATTACCGTATATATACTTTTGAAGTGGTATGAGTTAGTGTAATTAATTTTGATGTCACATCGTAAATTAATGGTGTTAAAAATGAGAGTGCAAAACAGCAACATTTTATGTTATAATTTAGCGACGTTAATCCTAAAATTAGTATTTATGATATAAACAGAATATCAAACTGGTGGTCATTCAATAAGAAATTTATTAAACTAATGAATACTTAAATTGATAAAAACTCATTAAGGCTAGATTAACCAATTTAAAAAAACTTGTTTTATTAATGAATAAATTATTTACTAAATGCCCACTAACCCAATATCTTCTTTTGATATAGTGAAGTCAAAGGCAAGAAAAAGTGTCATTGACTTTTATAGTGAAATGGCTCACTTTTTTGCCATTAAACTTCAAGTCATAATATTACAACAGCATTTAGCGTGGCTAATGTACATGCAATTAATAAAACAGTTATATATTGTACATAAGCAATTTGTCTTAAATTGGTTGTCCATAAGTGGTGCCACAAAATGACAAACTTTTAACAAAACCATTACTAGACACATTTGGGTGACTTCTTTTAACAATTTTCTGTCAAACGAAACAGTTCTGACCAGTAAATTGAGCCAAAGAGTCTAGGTATATTTGTCAAACACTCACACTGCCCATTAGGCAATAGAGCAAGTCCACTGCTCCGTGCATGTCAAGTTAAGTCAACATTAATGCAATGTAATTATTGGAGATGATGTGTTGACAATTTTAGACATGGGGGCATACACTTTCTGATGTACATTGTCAAAACTGCCAAAAATGATAATCAATTTAAGACAAAAACAAAAACTGGTGTTTGCACTGTTGTGAAAATATTTACACATAATCCATAATGCTATAGTCATTTAAGCAAACATTTAAAATCTAACCATTCCTCAGTGTAAGGAAAGAGACACCAGATGATCCCATTTCAAGAAAAAAAGAAAAATTGTTAAAAACTTACAGAAAATTTATATCGTTGTGTACAATGCATTGGTCTTACTTACTGATGTATCATATTGCTTACAAAACATGTACCTATATCTTTCACAGTTTTTGCATATTTTTCCAATGCAAAATTTACTGGGTTTGTCTACCATGTAAATCCAAGCAAATTTAAAAATAGTGTCAGTTTGTGTATCTTTACTTATCACAGGACCTTCACATGCAAAATATACACAATATAAACTCATACTAGCTCAAATTGATAATTCTAGACTTGTTTTGAGGAAATACTGTTTTGCCGATCTTCGGACCATCTGGTGTCTTGTCCCTTTAAACCACAAGGCTTACCATTCATCAGTGGTTCTGAAGTAGATGTCCTCCTTTTAGAAGTCCTCACCATCACTTTACAAACATTAACACCATCACTCTGCAAATGCAATTTTGTCTTAATCATAAAATGTATCATTCCAGCTTAATAGCAAGATGTTTCCCGTAAAGCAAATAGTTTTAATTAACTGTAATAAGAAGTTCGAATTTTGCAAAATTTTGCAAAAGACAGGACTGTTCTGAACAATTAGAATGCATTTTTTTAAACAATTAAGTCTGATTAACTAATATTATTCTCATTCATTTAAGATTTGCAATCCGTTCTTATTAGTTTCAGTTTTGAATCCTGTTTAATTAAGAATTGCTTACATGAAAGGAAAGAACTTTAGAATAGTTTCAATGTTTCAATGACTCAAAAGGTACCCGGCTCACGTCGTGTGTCTTGCCTGACTCCCTTACAAAAGGGTCTGTACTTACGTTACATGTATAGAACTTGCTCATATGGGTCACGGACCTAGAAAATGAACACGGATATTTAATCACCCTTTGTCATGAAAAGTTACTATACATAACTAGTGGATGTTTGAAAAGTTACTCCAGCACCAATTATTCGGCAATCAATCAGTACTTTTTCATGAAAGAACATGAAAGAACATGAAATGGAAGCTGAAATTAGTCAGTATATTTATCAGTAAGTTTAATTTCAAGTCCAAACTTAAGTTAAACGTATGGTTTATATAATTTTAGGAACACAAACTACAAAAGAAGCTAGCTATTGCCAGGCGCAGTATCTACATGTCTTATAGGTACCCGAACTATATATGCATATTATACTTGTTATCAGGAATAAAAATCACACAACAAGACTCTATAGGGGGTGTATATATACTTGCAAAACTTTATATTTTACAATACTTTAAACAAAATTTAAACTTTATTGAAACAATTTTTTCGATAAAATGTTTTAATTTTACTGTACAAAGTTTAGGAGATATTGACTTAAGGTAAAAATGACTTAAGATGATTCAAGAAAATACCATCCCAGCTACTGAATGATGTCGAAATATTGAGTAACTCTTCCTGTCTGTCACATGGCAGAAGAAGGGCCATCTTTTGCCTGGAATAAAAAACAGCAATGTTCACTGAAAGTCTAACATCAAGGGCTTTATAAATGGTGATCAAGTTTTATAAAGCCAACATTTACAACAAATGAAATGTTTTAAAATTTTATTTAGGTTATCCGAATAGTGTAGTGGTTAGCGCACTTGCTTCTCACAGAGGCTTTCCCGGTTCGATTTCCGGCCTGGGCATGTGAGTTTGGATTGTGATCACCGAGCTCAAAAAATGTTTTCCCCCACAACACAAGACCATACTCTCGGTAAATATAACGTAAATGTTGCCATAATTTGTTACCCCATCGTTGTTAACTACATTAGTTAAAAAAAACCTAAAGTTATGACAATTCCTGACACTGAATTTAACTACACGACCAAACAAGAGTGCCAATGATCATCAGGGTATTTTTAGTAAAAAAATCAGACAAAAGACTTCAATTTTAAGTCAAAGTTATAGGCCTTGTCGAGGCATTGTCTCTGGTAACATGTGCACCAAGTTTCATTTGAATATCTTGAACATATTGGAGTTTTGGTCCAAATTGAAGTTTTTTAGCACTTCAATTATGCGACACAAAGGCTCTGACAATACTTCAACTTCTCTGTTAAGATGAAAATGGGCAACATGGGGCAATAAGGATAGCAAGGTTTTACAACTTAGCACCAAAATCCTCCTCCAATTTTCACATTGTGAACCGAAATTGCCGAACTTGGAAGTCATAAAACTATGTAACTCCCATTGTGAGGGAACTCTGACAAATTGGGAACCAATTCTTGGTGACTTTTTACAACCCTGTTTGCAGATTGTAAAACAGGATTAAAATGTACTAAAGGAACTTCATTCAGGAAAGTCAATTATAGAAATAAAGTCTTGCTATGCTTGAAGGCATTGTCAAAACTGTTCATGCATTACAGAGTGCATTGTAGACTAATTCGAAGAAGTAATTCGATAAAATATAATTATGTGACCGATGCTTCTTTTGCATCAACTTCAAAATGAAACTGCAATGTATTCCATATATTAACTTTGAACAACTTAAAAATTCTTCTTAAAATCCTTTAACATAGCAGTTTACATTTTAGTAATTATAATACCACAAAGTTATACCACAATGTTATTGAATAGACTGTTCATTTCGTTTAATGAGGGTATTAGTGATATTTTGCTAATAAATTAGAACATAAATTACATGCATAGCGAAAATTATTTTTTCTGATTTATTTTGCTGATAATTAAAAAAAGGCGGCAGATATTTTAATAATACATGAACACAGAGACTAGCCCAATTCAATACAACTACATTGGCCAACATCAGGAAACAGCGAAAAAAGGTCCTTGCCAAACAACAAATATCTGCTATATAAACAGAAATCCAGCCGTTACTTTCACATCAACCCGTATTTAACACAACAAAATGACAAGGAAGGGACAAAAATAACATCACCCCTATAACTCAGGGTCTAAAAAGAAAGGGCTGTTTTCACCTTTTTTCACTTTCATTAAAATGTTTTCAGTTTTGTTATTATCAATACAAAATTTTTAACAATGGATTTCAGAAAATATTTAAAGTAATCATTAATTAAGTGAAATTATTCACGCAGTTATTTTCGTACCCATATAATTTAACATCTGTAATTACCAATAAGATAAATTAAGCTTTCCCATGAAGTTAATAATGTGTGCCATCTTCAAAGGTTAACGAAAACATAATACAAATTTCAACAAATATTTGTTTAACTCAAAGAAACATACAATTCTAGTGCCACCCAAAACATAATGAAAAGGACTTGAATAAAGCAGCTTTCTGTATGTAACTTTCAATTAATTGAACTCTTATATTGTCATTGAGATCAAAAAGTCACAAAGGGATTTTCGACCTATTACCATGCTGAAAAACCTCTTACGACAAAATACATCCTTCAAATGCATTGTATGGACATAACCACACTGCTTGATTCCCATTTATAAGCTAAGAACCTATTACAAGGTAATCCCTTCTTCTTTTGACATTCAAGGGCCCTTAACCAATTAATCAGAGCAGGCTTCTGAAGAACACAATCGTATACAAACCCTTGGCCATAAAATTATGACATCACCCTAAGGGAAACCATTTTCCCTCCAACAAAACTATTAGGCTGGTACTTTCACTAGTATTTGTCAAATAACGTATAATTTTCACAATTTTTGAACAGGCCTAAATAGAGTCCTTTACTAACAGACTTTTTAATAGGTTCGGAAATGATGGTCTTACGGCTGTGTGAATTGTAATAAAGCCTTAAATGTATGAAAAACACTGCAGGTAGACTTAAGTCACTTCAAGTAATTGATATAATTGACCATAAAACCACTTCCTTCAATGCTGGTCATTATTACCCGAAGAAAAACTGGCCATATAAAGTTGTTTCCTGCCAAGTAACGAAGGTCCATCATACTGGGGCGTTGTGTAATGTGGTCAAGCCACCATGGCCATAAAATCTGCACCAAGCTATCATTCTGGTTCCTGAAAGTTTAAATTTATACTTTACATTGCTTTTCTGTAATTAAGTTTAAACTTATTTATTTTACAACAATGGTTAAACAATTTCTTACACCATTATATCAATCCCTCTTGTTGGCACAATGTTACGCATGAGTTCAATCTTCTGTAATGAGAAAAAATCGCAGTAAACTTGGAGGAAACCCGTATATTTCAATAAACATCTCAACATATTTTGATACTAGTATTATAAACTAAGTATTTTCGACTTAAAACTATGATAAGTATATTAGTGGGTAACCGAAAGCAAGACATCAACATCAAAAACCATGGCAAACTGTCTTTTTTTTAAGGTGCATTTAACACATTTAATGAAAGTTTACCATAATGAAAGGACTTGCTAAGCAGCTTCAAACACAAATTCTGAACCATTCTGTATCATTAATTGTGAACATGTGTGCCAAGTTTCATTTCATAAAGTTCAAGTAATATTTTTTCCATTTTTTTTGAAAATCTCAAAATCTTTCAAAATTCAAAAAGAATGGCACAATGAGTAAACAAAGTTGCTGTGATGTTGAAGTATAGTTGTCATTCTCGCATCCAACAGGTCCTAAGGTCTGATCTCTAGAGTTGGTGACTTTACGTAGCTTCTTGCAGCAGACGCACCAAAGGTTCTGAATTCTTCCAAGAACTCTGCCCAGGAGATGGACTCTAGCATGTTCCATGTCAGCTGCTGGTACTTGGAACTGAAATAATTATGATAATGTACTCCAAATTAAAAACCTAGAGCCCTGCAGAACAAAGGCCATTGCTCATATGTAGGTGAATAACTCACTTTTATTAAAGCCAGAGTTATGGGCCTTGCTTTTGTCTTGTGAAATATGATAACATTAATATCTTAAATAGTTTTTGAGTCAATATGGCCTGGGTTTTAGTTTTTGCACACAAATGACCACGATGCCAAGGCTTTTAAATAAGAGAGCTTTAATGATATATAACTGCTGGACAGTATTTAAAAATAAATTTAAAGAAAAATTAAAGTACAGTAATAACTAAACAACTTCTTATGCACCATTCAATTGTAATCATGGCCCCAAAAGGTCCGGGGATAGCTGGGACTTTGACCTCGATCCAGCCAAGCCTGGGCAAAATCCCTGCCCTGCGGGAACGAACTGCTGGTAAAACCCTTGCCAAATGTCCCCGCACCCAGGGACTTTAGGCAAGTCCCATTCCCCGCTATATTTTGCGCGAAGACAAAACCATAGCATTCACCCGGCACTCCGGAAGGTAAAAACACAGCCCATTTCCCAGACTATCCCCGGTATACTCCCGGACCTGGTGGGGCGGGGGCCGAGGTTACAATTGACTGGTGCAATCTGATGTACAATTATGGGAAATTTCTTGGTGAGCACATATTATTTTCCATCATTTATTTTACATTTCAGAAATCAGAAATCAATTCCTATTTAAAGGATACAATAGGGTTATTAGTACTACGTTTTGATCCTGGAGGTTGTATGCAACTCGAGTGGAGTTTTGCAGATTTCGATTTCATGAGGTGCAAGCCGCGTGGAATCTATATCTGCAAAAACCTACAAGAGTCGAATACATCATTCCGGATCAAAACGCAGTACTAATAACCCTTTTATTATATACATTACTGGTTAGATCACTTAAAAGCCACATGTTTCTCATAATAAATGTCATTTTAACGATGACACTTTTGTTTTATGACGTCATTTTAAAATCACGCAGCTACTTGTTATGATTTGATGTCACAAGAGTGGAATATGGCAGTATTACACTGGAGTGGAATACGGACTGCCGTATTTTGCGATATGTATTGCGTGTGAATTTACAATGGGTACATAATAAAAAAAATATTTGGGGTCACCAGGCATCTGCATTGTTTATCATTATGGCCAATAGCAACATGAAATGAAAAGCTTTGGGTATTAAACATGAGACACCTTCATTGGGTACAGAAGATGATACATTACGAGTGCATTTAAACACAATTTCAACTAATGTTCGTGAAGTGTGTATTTAATTAAAAGGCTAATAATTTTAGTTATGAAATTATTGATAAATTTCAAGACAAGTATAATTTTATGGCCTTATAAACTAGTTAAAGCCCCCAGTAGACTCGGGTTCCAGTAAACTATTTTTTTAACTGACTGTACCATGGGGGTAATCCAATCATTAATCGGTAAAGCTATTTTGATGCCTGTGTGGTATATTTGTGGTGTTTTGTGTCTTTAGGTCATTGTGGTTTCGGCCATTAGAATTGCTCTGTGCCTCTAAACAGGGTTTATTTTTTAAATATTTCAACTAATGGGGTTCTCCCTGTAGGTTTTATTGTTTTATTGAAAGGAAAAAAGCATGCTTCTTCATAGAGTACAACAATAAAGAATGTCTCATTTCTGATTCGGGGGGGGGGGGGGGGGGGGGAACCCTTTGCAGACAATATCAGTATGGCCATGTCCCTTGAGAACACTGGCATAATTACGGAAAGGATATCAGAATTTTGCTTCAATTCTTCTCAAATCAAGCATCCTAATGCCATTATTTTAATAATTCTTTCATCGAACCAAGCATGCCTAAAAATTAATCTAAGCCGTCAAGTATGGCAAACATATCAATATGCAGCACAGTCTGGTCATATGGAAAATGAGTTTGATTTGGATTAATTGAACTAACCTTCCCTTGGTCAGATCCTGTATGTACTGTCCACATGTCGACTGCCTGGTGAAAGGGTTATTTATCCCTGAAAGGCATCAAAATTTGGCTTGGTGTGACCCCTTAAGCCTAAATTTCCTTTCGCGGACAATTCATAAGGAAAAAATTGGGGTGAAAAGGCGACAATAAATAACGGATAAAATCTTTATGATAATCTAATACAGCAGAAAATTATCTCCAAAGAACGAACTACCTTTCTTCCTCCCTAGGGATTAATTTGAGAATCATCCTCATATTTCATAGAGAATAATCACAATTTTTAATAATGAACTTAATATACACTGAATATTTACATGGATCAATCAACTGTTCATTTGCATGTTTAAACGTTGCCTGCCTGTTGGTAATTTGGGTCCGGCCTCCGTTAATAGACCACAGTGATTCATAAAGAAGCCATTTACTGGATTAGAGTCATCATTAAATAAATATTAGATTTCACAAGAATATACACTGAGGAATAAATATACTGATGAGGCTGTTTAATGAAGCAAAATAATCGCTTAATACAAAACGCAAAATAAAACGATTGAAAAATGGTTTTTCGTTAATGCACATAAAATACACTTACAAAACATTAACATTTATATATTAATAAAAATGATTCTTAAATACATGAATTTCATCTAAATGATGGAAACTTAGATTTCAAACTACAGTAAACAAAAAATAAATAAATTTTTTGGATACACAGTATTGAGAACTGTTCGTACTCATATATATTTTATTGATTTTCTTTTCCTTCAGAACATGTAAAAATAATGATACATTATGCTTTTTAAAATTTCAACAAACTCTGACTGTTCATTTTATTGACATGAATTGATTCTACAATTTACTAGGACAACCCTGGTATAGATCTGTATACCGTTTTGTGCAGATATTAGTTTGTAATAATTTCTTTCAAAAGCCGATAACTTATATAAACACTCTCGAGTCCATTTCCTGGGTAGAAACTAGAACTGGTGTCCATTTTCAGAGGCTGTAAAAAAGGATTCCTGGTGGGGATCTAACCCGCAACCTCTTGGGTGAGAGGCAGACACCTTTACCACTAGACCACTCCAACCCTCACTGTGAAGATATCATGTTACCACATAACATGGCCCAAAAGATTCAATAAACTTGTACTTGACATGTCTTAACATATCAAACTTTGGAACTTCTGTTCCTTTACATTTAGGTTTGTGGAAAATCTACAATTTTAGAATAGAAAGGTTTACGGCTTCGCTTATTTGCAAAGCATTAAGTTAAGAATAATCTATATGCTTTTGTTTAATCAAACCGGCTTCTTGTCCCAAAGGCCTAACTCCTATCATTCTACAAAACATCTGTTGACAAAACGAGAAAAAAATGTCACAACTTTTGTTCACACAAATTACTTTTATCGATCCCCTTTTTGATTAATGACCCTTTTATCACCTTGATGGACATGCCAAACTGAAGAATAAATGTTTCACGCTGTCCCATGAAACGCTGCATCTCGTGATTATCATTATAATCGTTTGCCATTACGCACTTGAATGTGCAAATGCTATGTAAACTCGATATTCTGCAAATTTTGTACGTCAATAGAGGAAATTGGCAAAAATATGTTAAAGGGACTCAAATGTTAAAAAATTTATTATTATTTTTTTACAATTTAACAGTAACTGATAACTTCATTTTTACATTTATAATAAGTTCTCCACACATGTGGATTGTGTTCTCAAAAACATGTCAGGGATTTCTAAATATGAACAAAATATCAACTAACAAGTTGTATTAATTCAAGAGTCATCGTAGACTGTTTAGCTTGGCGTGAAAATCGGATAGTCATGTGACAGGAACCTTAATTTTACTTCATGCTATTGCACCAGTCAATTGTAACCACGGCCTGCCCAGGTCCGGGGAATAGCAGGGACTTTGACTTTCGGTCCAGCAAACCCCTGCTAAAAGTGTTTAGCTTGGCGTGAAAATCGGACAACCATAATTGACAGGAACCTATTTCAACTTCATACTTCACACTATCTCACAGCATGGTGTTACGGGATTTTCGCTATGCCTCATGCAAGTTGGAAATATCGAATCTTAAGTTCTTTCCCTTTAGAAAATTATCTCCAAATCAAAATGTACGAGGAGGTTACTTTTTTAAAGTTTTGTTCCAAATTTCAATTTTTATATCCTTATAAATGTGTTATTCAAACTAATGCTGGCCCTTTAAAAGTGTATTTGGTTCACATTTTGCTTCTTTCATGGGGGCTTCAAAGTAAAAAATATCAATATCAATTATTGTACTAATTTGCATCATATATAAAGGGAAGCAAATACAAATTGTTTGCTATAGTTAAAAAACTTTTTGACACCAACAATCATAAATTAATTGCAAGAAAGGCACACACTTTATTCCATGTGTTGCAAATGATCTTGGCAATAATGCCATATTTTAAAAAGGGCACCGAAGCGGTAGTAAATGCTCATCTGTTTTACTGAGCTGATGAAGGGGCATAACTCAACCATTGTTTGTACTAGACTGCAGAGACTTGCTTCACAAATGAATTCCTGTGGCAGGTTAGCTGTGGTTGTCCAGTTAGCCGGTGGTTATCCCATTACCTTCTCACCTAGGCAGCAGTCCTCCAGGGTGAGTAATATTTGAAGTCAACGAGCCAGACATTAATTGGTCTCCTCCTGGTACTCCAGTTTCCCCTACAACAAGACCTCATTCTTGCATAACATTGAGCCAACAAGAATGATAAATATATAATGTTGTATTAACTCGTTTCACAATTGTAGTAAAAAAAAAAGTTTAAAACTCATTCCCATGGCCGCCCCCCAAAACAGAAACAAGCAAATAAGATGACATGTTGGATGCATGTCATCCCACGTAATTAGTGATTTTCTAGGGTTTTATCTGTATGACCATCAAGGCAAGTAAAAAAGGAAGTACACTGTGCTTCTAAATTGATCTAAGATTGACATAACCTATTTGACCACAATTCAATGTTTCAAACTGTACTCATTATATTCAGTGCATTTTTCTGTTAAAACAAATACCCCCCTCAAAAGCTGGTGTGCAGTTTACCATTGCTGTGTTATGACCGCTTGTTTTTCAGATTGTTGTATTGATAAAGTGTACTTTTAGATTGTTTTGTTACCTTAAACCCAATAATGATTCAAGTTTACAACAATGAAATGACATTTTCTCCCTTTATTCAGTTTTAACGAAAAATTGGTTAAATTCTTTAAATACATCGTGTACATCCTAATATGTCCATAGTTTTTTAATCTAAACTTCTATAATTCTTAAAGATGATGCATATCAGTAATAAAATTTAATCTAAATTTCAAATGAAAATTGACTTTCTTTTCCTAAAATATGAACACCAACATTATTTCAGTAAATAAGAAAAAGTAATTGTTTATTTTTATTTTAACCCATGAAAACTGACACAGGGATAGTTTGAGCATGGCTATTATAATAACAACAATATTATCTTTACTCGCGATCTACACCATGCTACCTCACCAAACACGGGTACAGGAGGTATCATATTTCCCGCCGTCACAGCGCCAAAAGCTTTGTCACTGGACCCAAGTCCTCTTGTCTGTGCTGAGCTACAATGGGAACAACAATGCGGCTCATAATTAAAACTGAATTTATGATCAGGATGAGTTTTTAAAATGATAATCAAAATGCCATAAGTAGCAAAATGAAGTGACAATATCAGTTTCTTAATATGTCATCAACAGGTTCAGTGAAAGCATACCATAAAATAGGTTTCATTAAATGTACATAAATTAAGAGTGTTGATGATTTTAGATTCAAAACAATATTCATAAAACCTTGATACATGATGGTCATCGGAGAGAATGATCTATCATTCTTTAACGTGCGAGTTCCGTCAATTATATCAAACTGATGTTTTGAGATACGGGAATAAAATGATCATGGCTTCTTTATGAAATGTCAAGTGGGTTGGTTCAGTAAGAACCATTTCTAGCCCAGCAATTTCGCAAAAGATGTTACAAAAAAAATTGGTGCTCAAGATTAATGTTATGATCAAATATGAGCCTTATATAATATAAATGTATACAAAATGTAAACAGTTTGTAAAATCTTGATCTGTCACTAAGAGATTAGCTTGGATTTAATATAAGTGATTTGATTTTTCATTTAAGATATGCACTTTAATATAAAACATTAATAAGTTCAAAATTAAACTTAAACTAAATAGCAAAAGAAATTACAATGCCATAAAATGAACTAAGAAAATCACTAAATATTTGTTGGATGTATTCATATTTTATTATTCTTCCATAAAATACAAACCTTGAAAGGGGAAACAATACAAATATTTTTTCGAAACTTGAATTTGATAGTTGCTTCCCTCATGAATAATTTGTATCAAATACATTGTTAAGTTGTAAGTAATTAAGTTAAAACTAAAAAGATGTTTGGTTCAAAGTTTGGCCTTGATTTTCACCAGAATAACTTTTAGACATTAGGGAGTGTCTTCAGCTGCCTGAGTTTGGGGGAGTTGCTTTTAAGCTTCACGGAGTCTTCCTGTGCTAAAAATCAGAAATTAAATATTTTGTTTGACTTTGAATTATTTTTCTGTTTAAATTTAACATGTGTTTTGAGATCCTATTACTTTCGGTTAAAAAATCAAAGTGACACCTGATTTGGAGGTTCTGGTGTCCTCTCATGAAATGTGGTGTCCTCGGATCCACCCCATCATGCACCAGACAAATGTAACCACGGCCTCCCAGGTCCCGGGAATAGTGGGGACTTTTGACCTTCTGTCCAGCCAATCCCGGGTAAAACCCTCGTCCTGCAAGAACAAACTGCTGGTAAAATCCCCACAAAATGACCCCACATGCCAGGGACATCCTAGGTAAGGCCTTTTCCTTGCTATATTTGGCGCGAACCCTCCCCCCCCAACACATTCACTCGGCACTGTGGGGCAACCTGGAAGGTAAAAACACAGCCCATTTCCCCCGCTGTCCACAGTTTACCAGGGACCAGTGGGGGCCTTGGTTTCAATTGACTTGTGCATTATATAGTGTTGAACGCTACTAAATGCACATATTTCATCTTCAATACTTCCATTTTGAACTGTTAAGCAAGTCTCAGTTCTATCCCTGTTCTAGTCAGTCTGAAATGCCGCCCAGGTTTTTTTTCATTAATGAAAAGCAAAGGCTGGATGACATTTTTGAATGACATTTTTTACTAGCCCTGCCCTAGTCCACCTAAATGGCCATCAAGGAGTCTTTTGACAATTTTTTTTACTATGGCAGACTTGAGACAGGGATACATAAGAAATGTCAAAATAATAAAAAGTGTCCCTGATCGCTCATTATTGTAGCTAGGCTCTGCCCTAGTCCAAATAATTGTACGTTGTCGGATTTTTTACAATTTTTGATATGGCAAATCCTTCACGTACAAATTGTTTTGTACAAAAAGTGGGTAGTTATTCGGATCGGGATTCGAGGTTAAAGTATATTGCGTCTAATTATTATAAAAACAAGAAATATTACCAGATAATGTTATTTTATATTAGTTCAGTACACAAACATAAGGATAAATACATGAAGAGCACCTGCAAGGCTTCAGGGCACAATTTTAAACAATCGGAACATTTTGGCCATGGCCGAATTGTTATGATTGTATTTACGAGGTCTATCTTGAAGCTAGTCGGAGCCTGGAGGTTGCCAAGTTATTACAATTGGTTCGAGTTGTTCCGCTTGGAATAAATGTTGTCTGTGTCAGTCAACTTTCTTTTTTTTGGAAAGGTAAATAATGAATTTAAATGCATTAAATGCTTGTTTTGTGCAAAGTAACTTTTCACTTACATAGTAAAATATGAATTTAAACCTTTATGATCAATTTCAACCATAAAATACTTCACTTAATACAATTTCAATATTTTTCAAACATCCCCGGTTTTTGCACAAACCTGTTTAAGACGATAGGGATTGGAATCAAAGTGCTGAAAGCACTGATGGACTAGGGCTTCATTTAGGGGAATGTTGACAACCATGTTCTAAGCATTGACAAAATCGGCTCACATCACAAGGGGTCACTGTTTGATGGACTAGCTTAAACTTTAGACTAAAACTGCTTGCAAGCTGCAAAGGAAATTTGAAAAATCTAGTTAAGTGTGCGTAGAGTGAGGGGGGTGTGTGTGTTGGGGGGGGGGGGGGGGGGGGGGGGGGGGGGCTAAAGGCGTTAAATCAGATAAAGTCATAGTTCTTTTGAATTTCTCAAAGTCGTTAAATCAGACTTGTACAAATTAATTTACGTGGTTGGCACACATACCTCTTTAATTTGATCAAATCCTTTAATATCAAAGGTCTGTTATTTGCAGTTTCAGAGAAGATTTTCAATGATGTAATTATATACTATATAGAAAACCTGTCACCTCTTTTTCAGGGGAGCTTTAAACCACAGGGCCGTACTTTGAACAATCTTTGTAAAATACATCTACATTGTACACCTATGTCAGACTACACAATGCTATTAGGAAGTAGTTTTTTATTTAAAAAGTGAAGAATTATTTTCTCCATCTTAATTTGTGCTTTGTATTCAATTCATATAACATGTTACCATGATAACTTAGTGCTGTTGATGAATACTAAGCACTGCCTTCTGTCTAATGCTATTCATATTACTGCTGCAGACTTTTGTACATAGCAAAGCAAGTTGAGTAGACTAAAATGAGATGAATATCGTTTTTAAAGTATGAAATATTGAAATGTCTTTTAAATACTTTGACCATCAAATTTCATAACATGGTGTCAGCATTTAATCACAATGCTAGTGAGAATGGAATACCAAACATAATTTTATTCTATATTATATACCCATCATCAATCCACATGCAATACATATCACAAAATACTTTAACCCATATTCCGCTCCAGTGCAATACGGCCATATATACCACTCTTGTGACGTCACGTCATAACAAGTATGTTGCGCAATATTAAATTGACATCATTAAAGCAATGAGTGCATCCTTAAAATGAAAATTATTATGCAAAGATGTGGCTTCTAAGTGATCTAATCAGTAATGTATATAATAAAAGGGTTATTAGTACTGCGTTTTGATCCGGATATGGCCGAATGTCATATTTGATTCTGGTAGTATTTTTGTAGATTTTAATTTTACTCGGCTTGTGCCTTGTGAAATCCAAATCTGCAAAAATCTACTTGAGTTGAATACAACCTCCTGGATCAAAATGCAGTACTTATAACCCTATTATGTACAAAAATGTTAGCCCGTGGACAGATCATCTTTAACCCACAGGGCCATTGTAACTTTGAACAATCATTGTAAAAGACAACTATATACAAGATGTTTAAGGAAGTAGTTTGGAAAAATTAAGAATTATTTTCTCCGTCTTAATTTGTATGCATTAGATAACTCAATAAATGCAGCAGTTGGCCATTCTTGTATTGTCCTCTGTCACTGTCCTGAACGCTCCCTATCTCAATAGATGCAAAAGGTTGTAGGTTCATGATTCTCCTGGTCCAATATGTCATACAGAAAGAAGATGTTGAATGTAGAATCAAAAAGCTTTCTTTTCAGGCACTCCAAATTGAATAGTACTGTAACGTTGAAGTGCCAAGAATTTTTTGGATTCCTAGGCAACAGGTATCAGGTGTTGCAGTACATTTGGCAAATACTTTTCACCCGTCCTTGTAAATCTAAAAAAGCTTTCATGTCGCAAAAGTAGTTCATATAACTATATTAAGGTTGCTAAATCAGAGTTTGAATAATTCTGTAAACTAGATGTGCCTTTAATTGCAGCAATTTGAACTCCAACTCATAATGTCAATTAAGCTGGTTAAGCAATACTGCAGTTCCTTGGTGTGGGGATTGCTTTATTTACTTGAATAAACAAACAGTTCTTGCGTTGGAAAGTACAATGTATTAACATGCATTTTTCTTGCCCTGACTCCATCCAAGCCATAAATCTTAGATCAACATGGTATGATGTACTTGGGGCTATGTGTAATATCAATGAGAACTATAAATTATGTTCAATTTAGTGCCACTTATGATATTTCATTCCACATACAAAAACACTAACATGTTCTTTAAAACCAATATCCTACATGTATGTTATGATAAAACCATTGCCAAGTTGGTAATTTGAAAAGACAAGAAATTATATCTGGTCAGGGTTTGACATAGTCTTTCTAGACAGCTGGACTTGTTTTGCAGTTACTTTGAAAATCTTCAAAAGCTAAACTGAACAAGACTGGAGCAAAAAAACTCACAATACCAAAAGTGGTTTTAAAGACTTAAGAGATCATTCTCACATCACCTATACCATTAGTTCTTATCTTCAAACTTAAGTCAACATAATAATTAATGTTTTACATAAATATTACAATGTATAAAACATACTGCAATAAGTGCCAATAACATAGCAATCAAGTATGATCACTATAGGCCTAAACATGAGATTTCAACATTTTCCTGATAAACAATAAATAATTTTACTTAACAATTTTCTCATTATTTACACAAGCTGAAAAACTGGTCTCTTTAGGAATACTTCACATATTTCATGGCTTTCATCATTCAAACTAACATTTTGCTTGTTATTTCAATATTCAATGATTTGGTAAACATTCATAAATGATGGTTAAAATGAACATTCATGCTAATAATGCCTACCAAAAGCACCAGTGACTGACCAATCAGTATCCAATTTTGGCAGGGCTTATTGGTGGTTCATTGAAATCAACTATGACCTCCCACAATCTGCACTGATCAACAGTAGTTAATGAATTGTTTCAATTGTTCTTATTTTCATAAACTTAGATAAACAACTGCAGTGAATAAAATTTATTCCTCATCACCGAGAGAAAGTTTAGAAAAATGAACGAAGCCGAGTTACATCTAGTAGGATATCAAATCCTACAAATGTATTCATCATTTTATATAACCGTATTTAGTAAATGTTATATTTTTGAAAGTCTAAAAAGTTTCATTTTTTTGTATATCAAAGAACATTTGTGTGTAAATTTTGATGATATTTAGTGATTCATTTAATTTCATTCTTGTTTCATTTAGTGTTCAATCCCAAGCTTTGACTTGTTCACATTTAAGTGCAAGAAAAGTCACTTAATTATGATCTGAATAAATTCATTATAATGTAAGGTCACATAAAGGATATATTGTGCTTTTTAAAAATAACATTTTTTCATCTGTTTAAAATTATGTCAAATGCAGTGCATTGAAATTTTATTATGAGTTTAAGGCTGCACTATTACACATTGAATGTTTGACAACTTTTTTATTTTTTGTCTTGGAACGAGCCAATTTTTGCGAAACCATGGAAACCAGTTATATAAGACTGCTGACCAAAATTTAGATGGCAGATTTTTATATTAAAGTTGAAAAAATGATGTTTTAAGCATTATTCTTAAACTGTTAGTAACGGTTTAAGCCATAAAACATTAATTTTCGAAAGGAAATATGACAAACTACAGCTGATTGTTTGTCAGCAATCTGATATCATTGTTTGAAGATGTTAATGCAAAAATTTGCTCTTTCCCAGACAAAAAAATTTTGTAAAAACGGTAAATCTGTGAGAGTGCAGCTTTAAACTATGACAGGAATAATTCAAGGGAATGATTTTTTGTGATTTCTAGCATTAAAATTGTCTGAATCGCATGCAAATTTATAAATTATGTAAGGTATTCTCACATTAGTCACACTTTTTGAACTTTGTGCTGTCTTCTTTTTGTTTGTCTCAAATTAATACAGCATTGGCTTCACTTGTTGTTTATGAAAGGGACTGTACACCAGATTGGCACCAAAAAAGTTTGTTTTTTTCCTGTAACGAATCTAAGGACACTTTTTTAATGAAATATTTTACTCTTTGATATCGTTATTGTAAATAAAATTCCAAAATAAATAAAAAATTGCAGTGAAGTGTCGTACCTACTATGCTATGAAGACTTACTTTTACTGGGTGAAATTTTCCAGATGTATACCTAACTCGCTAATATCATGTAATAACATCAACGGCAGATCACGCATAAGGAATGAATTCTTCTCGGTAGACATACCTAGTAATCTTTTTTTAATGGAAAAACACGAAATAACGGCTATTAATAAATCATTTGTAAACTATGGGGATCATCAGTTAGTAAGTTTTAATGCACACATTGATACCAAGTTTATGTCAATTTTCTACAATTTTCTTTAAATTTTTGCTTTTTCATCATTAACTGAGTACAGCCCCTTTAAACTGTACCTTATAATGTCTGTGACTTATCAAATATTTAATAGTTATGGTCTACAACCAAGATTTGTTTTAATTATCCAGGTTTCAAACTGCATTGTGTATGCGATTGGAAAGGTAATCTTGAAAGCTCACTTACTTTAATTTTAACAAATAACATTCACCCTGCAAGGTACTCATATTTGGATGATACATAAAGATTTGCACAGTCATTTATTGATACAGGATACCTTTTTCAAATCTTTGATTTAGATTGCAAAGTATAACTTATATAAATAAATATATATTCTTAACTTTATCTGAATACACAAGCTAATGCATCAGTCAATTGTAACCATGCCCCCCCCACCCCGGTCCCAGAATAGCGGGGACTTTTACTTTCGGTCCAGCCAACCCCAGCTAAAATCCCCGCCCTATGGAGATAATCTCATGGTAAAGTCCCAACCAAATGCCCCCCGCACCCAAGGGACATATGGTTAAGCCCCATCCACACTGTATTTTCCGGGAAGACCCGGCACTGCGGGGCCACCTGAAAGGTAAAAACATGGCCCATTTCACCGGCTATCCCCGGTATACCCCCGGATGTAAGAGCCGTATTTACAATTGACTGCATAATGATCCATAGTGATCCAATCTCATGCCAAGATGATTTCTGGTCTGACATCGGGAATTTAGTTATTCTTAAGCATACAAAAGCCTGGACAGCATTTGAGAAAGACTGTTGTAAGGTTAAATCTTCATTACTTCACTATTCCACAACATTGGGTGATAAGGGAACTTTATTGAATATTTTGATTTTAATTTTGTTCCCTAAACGCCACATGTCAACTGATTAATTAATACAAATTCAATTCTATCTCCACAATATTCGGCACTGCATTGTAAAATAAAACTCAAAAGTTACACTTGTTAATTATTTAACTAAATACCTTTCCCTCAAATATTTCACAAATTTATATTGATCTATCAACAACAATGCATCACCATACTGTATCTCTGACTGATTTTTGATTTTCATTCTTGGCTAGACAACAAAAAGTGAACACAAAGCGTCTTCAGAAAAAGAACTTGTAAAGTATGCACCAGTCAATTGTAACCACGCCCCCCTCCCCAAGGGAATAGCAGGTACTTTGACTTTCGGTCCAGCCAATCCCCGGTAAAATCCCTGCCCTGGGAGAATGAACTGGTGGTAAAATCCCGTGAATAACGTCCCCCCACCCAGGGGATCTAAGGTAAGAGCAATTCCCTGATATATTTTGAGGGAAGACAAAACCACCGCAATCACCCGGCATTGCGAGGACACTAGTTCTGGCTTCCATAACTTTAATGTTGATATTCATTTTTTTGATGTTTACGACACGTCCAGGAAGGTAATATATAATGTGTTCGCTGAAGTTCTTTTATATAATAGCTACGAGGACACCTGAAAGGTAAAAACACAGCCCTTTTCCCCGGTATATCCCTGAGGGGGCCGTGGTAACAATTGACTGCTTCATCATAAGAGAGGAAATCAAAATTGAGCATGCAAGATTGTTTTATCAATGGCGATGGCTTATCACCATATCATTGAACAAAATGTATAAAGTAATTATGTACTTACACTGAGAGTGGCTCCAAGACTTTTCTATGCACATAGGTAAACAATCATCTTATTCACAGATGCTGTGCACATATTCATACATTTGGCCTCATTTAGAATGAAACTTCATAAATAAGTATGCGCATATTTGATATTTTTTTATCTCCATTTTGCGAAATTGAAATTTCATGATTTTTTCAAACGAACTTGTATTGCTTGAAAATTTACGTGTCAAATTAAAAATGCTTCCCACGGTAAGATGAAAATAAATCCGTTTGATGGTGGTAATCATTCAATGTCGGCTTTATTTCTTCAATAAAACACTATGAAATTCACATCATCAGCATCCGGAAGTAGTGATAACATACATGTCTGAATCATTCGGACGCTCTGATCAGAGTACATTTTGAGGTCAATAAGTAGACTGGTACCCTGATTTACTTTTCCTAAAAAATATAAAGTTATACAGGTACACGGCATATGGTTTTTAGTTAACATTAATAGTATTTGAACAATAAATACCAAAAATCATGTTGTATTTAAAAAAGTGCTAAGTGCCATGCGATGATTAGTTAAAAAACTTTGTATCGAAAAGAAAATATCACGAAAACATGCAAATTATGTTGAAAAAAAGAACAGGGACCGACTTCGGAATACCAACATTCTATACAAAGGATAACAATACTTTTTTAAACCAACTTTCCTGGTTGTTTTCTACTTAGACCGCATGCTTTATTCGCTTTATGTATGAATTCACAAAACATTTCGAATGCGCGATGGGCACCGCGGTTAGCTGATACTGGTTTAATTTCGGATAAAAGAGAAAGAGGGTACCAGTCTATCAAAACAGAGCATTGAACAAAAAAAAATTGATGCGTACTTTTCCAATATGTTCATATTCTTATTGCATATAACCTGACCGTATGCAAGAACATTCATGTAGTTAACCCAATTAACTCACTCGCTACGTATGAATTTCTTGTGCTTCATTAAAAGAACATACAGTTAGCTTGAATTGTTAGGAGAACTATTTTTATTGGATGTTTTCATTGTAATCAGTTCTGGTACCACTTTGATTATTCAAATTCGCAAACCGCAATCCAATCAAAATACAGCATATGAATACATTACGTCAGTGAACCCCCAGATGCGGCTTGAGAATGCAGGTATCACGTTTATGGCTATGAACTAGGCCACAAGTGCCCTAGTCCAAAAACCAGTATAACACGTCTATCATTTTAGACTAGGCCCTGCCCTAGTATTTTTCATCAAGAATTTATGATTAGCAAGGTATTTTACAGAAACTTTTACAGGATAGGCAAACATATACCAGTAGGCGAGTAGTTCTCGGACACTTTTAGAGGTTTTATCAATAAAGTATCCTTATTTTAAAAGATATATGATATTTCAATGTTTATAACAAACTTCAGCTCTTCTTCTGTTGAAATAATGCAAAATCAAGTGAAATTGAACTAATTAAGTCCATTCTCATAGGCCCGAATGTGGTGCTCAAAAGGGATTAAATTTTAGTTTGACAGAAGTAGTTCTCGGACACTCCCTTAAATGATCAACAAAACCGGGAAACATGTGGTAAAGTGATTTTTTTTATTTAAAATATTTAAAAGTGGAATTTTCAAACCAGTAGGTAATACATATCTGATTATTTTTCATTTAAAACTTATCTAATTGTACATATATACATAGACCATGAAGCTCATAAAAATGAAATAAATGGTATCTATTTTTAGCACATGTGTAATGTAAACGCTTGACTTAACATGAATATTTTCGTAAATGCATAATGTAGTTTGCTTCAAAAAAGGAAGTACACCGAACTAATAGTTTACCCTAACTGTTGCCCGTATTTTAAGCTGTGCTTTTTGCGCATGCGCACTACAATTGTGATTCCCAGCGGAGGTAAAATGTAATTTTGTAAACAACTGGAACCTTTTGGAATTTAACGTCTTATAATCCTTACCTAATGTAAAGATTTGGTACCTGCTGAAATTTTTCAAACACCTGATTCAGGTGTTTGATATGTAACTATCTATCTATCTATCTATCTCTGTTTAATGTCAACTACTCTTCCGGGTGTTACTGACATGAACGGTGCGCGCCGGCTTGCTAGTGAAAAAATAAAACACTGATGAGGCAAATCACATCAGAAAAGTGAGAACTAGGGTATAAAAGAGAACACAATTTAGGTAACATGATAAAAAGTGATTGGTGAACTGGTAAAAGGATAAAAACACTGCTCGCTTATCTAATGCTTAATGGTTGCCACAGCCACCTTGAATGTGTCAGGGGTGGGGATAGTGACAATATGATTTGGCAAACTTCCACAATGAGGCGAAAATCGCGAGTGTCCGAGAACTGCTAGTGTCCGAGAACTACTCGGCTACTGGTACAGCAAAAATTATCAGGTCGAGGAAATTAGTTATTTCACTGGTTGTTGTTTTCATTCCTGCATGCCAATCTTCTGCAATAAAAAATGGCAAATTTGAAAACAAGGGAGCTAAACGAAGATATATCTGCCGGGACCTGTGACTGATTATTCGAAAAGCAGGAACTATTAAAATCGTTTCCGGATTGGAGAGATACATGCATATAATTTATGTCAGTTTCATAAAATTCTGAATCTCGGTCTCGATTACTTTTAAAAAGTCTATACAAACAGACACACTGACTATTAGCACTGACATAATAAATACAGCTAGTCTGGAGTTCCTTCCCCTAACACTATCGTTATGTAAGAAATATCAGTAAGCAGGGAACCAGACTACGATTGACCATCCCCCCATAGATGAAGGTTACACGGTACTATTACAATATTCTTTATGTTTTTAACCCTCCAACGCTGTAATCTCCCTTGGCGACAGCAAAAAGGCGAGTTTTGAAAAAAATACATTGAGCTTAATTGTTTGTTTTGAAAATGCCATTCGAAAGAATGAACACCAGATAAATCCCTCTGAATGTATAGTATTTTTTATCCCCGTTCTATTTACTCAAGAATAAAATGTGCTCACAAAAAACAAAAATACAATACATGTATGTATTTAGCCCGGAATTCACATAACTGGGTTTTCCCATGCCGGTACAAATATAAGGTGAATTTTATGCTTTTGAAATTCATATATTAGACCGAATCCTCTTATCTCTTCCGAAGTAACGTGTATATTGTTGGTATAATATAGTTTGTACCGGAGGATTAGCTTGGAAAAAAAGAATATCTATAATTCCGGGCTTAAACTAATGTAACAAAATTATCAACCACAAAGTCCTTTGAACATCTGTATACCCAACAAATTATCATTGAAATAATAACCATTTTTTTGGTTATCTACATGCACGTTTTTCTTCTAATTTGATTGCGCCGACTTGATGCTATGCATCAATTTTATTCTTATATCTATGTTAATTTAATTTCCAATCTAGCAGCCTAATATTTCGGCTAGGTTAAATTGTTACCATTGTGTAGAAAAGTGGCCTAGTAGGCTTCATGCAAGGGTAATCAATTAAATTATTAATGTTATATATAATTAAATGATGTTAATGATATCTAAATTAAATTTAGCTGTTCATTGGTACCGTTATAGTCGTACGATTTTCAAAAAGCTAGTATACAGTGTGTGTATACCACGTGATAAATTGCGTCATATATGCTACGTCGAAAGGCAACTTTTTGCTTAAAATGAAGACTTAAATCAAAGATTTCTTTTCTGTTACTCCAACATTTTAAATAAAACAATGGGCAGTCTTTGCCGCTTAAAGAGCCCCGCTTTAGTATTATTACCATAGTTTGATATGGTGATTGGTTTCACCAAACACTTCGACAAACCTGTTTTCAAAATAATGTTTTGGCAGTGCTCCGTCAGACGGCCGTATTGTGAAAAGGTTTGTCGAAGTGTTTAAAGAAACTAAACTCTCAATCAAACTCTGGTAAATATCCGAAGGCGGGGTTCCGTATATACATTCAATATGGTGAAGAAAACGTGTAGTTATCTTTGTTTAAAGTCTACATTCTAAACAAAATATTGCAATGTGACTATTCTACAGCGTTTCAAGTGACCAGTTTTTAGATTTATTTTGAAGGTTGGAGATTAATTGTTAATAACTGTCGATCACTCTTCCTTACTCCGGTTTATTATCGATACATGACCAAAAAATGAAAAATAAAGGCACAATCGTGTCACAATAATGTTGCTTTGCACAAACAAACACAGCAGCTGAAACATATTTGCCGTCGGAGCTGAGATGTCAGTTGATTTTTGACATCCTTTATTTACGAAGTGTTCTACGTAATGACTTACTTTTTCTTGATTGAATAGATGCAAGCGTTTCCTGATTTTCTGAAGCGTATGTTCCAGTTTTACAACTTAGGCAAGCAGTCGTTTATCGGAGTCGAACCTAGAGCATGCTGGCTCGGCAGCCTAAAAGTTTGTGTTTTTTTTTAAATTATCAAACCAATAACAATCTTAATAATTGTAAGATATGGATTTAACATTTTGCCATTCAACAAAATATCAAAATATACAAAATATCAACATTAAACTAATGGACATCCCCAAAAGGCGAATGAAATACGTTACAAAGAATAATTCGAAAAGCATTATTATGTAGATACATAATAATTATAGATCAAACTTTTGAAATACTTATTTGAAAAACTACAGCTCAGTAGCGTAAAGTTTAAACATAAACCCGGTTTAATAGCACTGGTTAAAAGCCAAAGACATAGAACACAAAAAAAAATCACAAACAAGAAACATGGAAGAACAGCACAAAACTACATAAACAGCATAGTGCATACTATATATATAAAAACTAGGTATGTTTATCAAGGATTGTTAAGTACCGCCGTGGAACGGTCAGTAACATATAAATTTACTGGGGGTTTAAAGCAACTGTGCACCAGATGATCAATTTGCAAGAAAAAAAAGAAAGTTGTCGAAAACTGACATAAACTTGGCATCGATGTGTACAATGCATTGAAACTTACTAACAGAAGTACCACATAGTTTACAATTATTTAAGAATAGCAGTTATTTCGTTTTCTTCCATCAAAAAAGATAACTGGGTATGTCTACCTAGTAGAATTCATTCCTTATGCGTGATTGGCTAGTCGGTGTCATCACGTGATATTACCGAGTTAGGTGTATTAGCTTAATTATGTCACCCAATAAGAAAAAGCTGTCGTAGCTCAGTGGATACGACGCTGGACTTTTTTACATTTTGGTACTTTTTTTTACAATTATGATATCAAAGCGTAACACATCCTATTAAATAATTGTCCTTAGATTCGTTACAGAAAAAACTTTTTTTGGTGCCAATCTGGTGTACAGTCCCTTTAAACCAGTTTATGTGCACAAACCTCACTCCAAGACCCTTATTCCAACAATCCTAAATAAAGAAAAAAACGTGAATGATAAATCGAGAGTTTCCCTTATAAAGAGGACCGGAAATCATAAGCGGGAAATATATACTAACAACTCTGTTAAAGGTAGCACACCCCTAATGGGATCCATTTCAAAACGATCAGCTTGATAATTTCTTAATGCGTATCATTTCCTGGATTCAAAAACAAAATATAAAAGAAATTTACGGTCAAAAAACAGTTTTATTTAAATTTGAATTACCCTACCCTCATATCAGAATTGTCGATAAAAACGACATTTTCCGAGATACAAGAAAAATCTTTTATTTCATTTATTTTTCAACATTTTGGTAATAATTTGATATCAGGCTTACAAGAAATATATTTGCATTCAGAAATCATACATTATTGATCACATCACTAACAAATATAATCATACTGTACTGAAATAGCCATATGGTATTTCAATTTTAACATACTGTTTATTCTTTATTAATATGGGCTTAAAGCGTTTTTCTGTACAAGCCCTCTTACGGTTTGTACGTGTATGCAAGGGACTACTTCTTTTAATTATCATTGATCTTTTGGGAACATTATGCCATAAAATCAAAATGCTTTACCGTCTCATTGAAAAAAAAATGTAATTCCCAACCACTTATTTCAGCCGTGCCTGCAAGTTACAAAATCTTCGCAAAAGCTAATATTTATGTGTAGAAATGTATTTAATTTCCTTTTAATGAAAATACAATATCAACTTCTGTAAAAGATGTTAGCTAATGATAACAAAGAACACAATATTTGTGCTTCGGACTGGATTCGAACCGCTACCTTGAAACCCTCAAAATAAGTGTAGTCATGTGCTTAACAACATAGGCTAAAGCATTAAAATTGAAGAGTTTCAAGTGCAGGTTTTCATTAGGGGTGTGCTACCTTAAGAGCATTAAAACACTTAAACTTAAGCCCTAAAAAACAGATGCATCTAACCTTTAACAAAACATTTCTCACATAAAATACATTATCAACTATTGCAAATATGAGAATTTAAAAGGCAAAATTAATACGACATGATTTAATAAAATAGACAACAATGCCGATATCAATGCATATTATACTTCTTTTAATGAAATATTGTTGTTGTTTTCCATTCGGTACGATCTGCATTGCATTTATTACAAAGATTAGCAGTGGCGTAGCCTCGGCCTGAGAGGGGACGGAAGGATAAAGGGAGGAAGAAAGGAAAGACGGACGGACGGACGGACGGACGGACGGGAGGGAGGGAGGGAGGTTAGGGAGGGAGGGAGGGACATTCCCACATATCGACCTTTGTTAGGTAGTTTACCATTACTCCCATTATAAAAATACACCCACTAAAACCCTACTAACCCTAACTAACCCTACCCAACAACATTCGTGTGTGCGGACGAACGGACGGACGAATGAGTGGTCACTCTTCATGTGTGTGTGCGTGTGTGTGAACTATAACAACCCTTGATATATGAGATTATTGAAACGATTCAATGTTTTCATTTATAATTAGTGCAAATATCTAACCACAGAAGTCATTTTTTTCTGTTCAACGTGTTGACGGGTCAGTATTTAACGAATAGAACTGACCCCAGCCGTTAATTAATGTCCCTTCGTTCCGTGAAAAATGACCCTCGTGAAAGTTAATCAAGAGCTATATTCACTATTTAACTTCAATCAATTGGTCATACATTGCATTTAACCGCTGGCGAGGGATTTTTGTATATTTTTGTGTAGACGGTGGTTAAATTTTCCTGTCTAATTTGTTTCTTTTTGTAAAGTTAACCTGGTAATCTTATAATTACTTTCGCGAGTTTCAAATCAGTCACGTGTTTGAAGGTGTTTGGTCATTCTTAGAGGGAAAATTTAAATTGAAAGTCAAGTGTTTAGATTGAAGAATATCTTACTTGCTTTATACAATCTTCGGAAAGTGAGTGTTTGTTTTTAAATTATTTATGCCATTATTTCAAATCGCATTGATAGTTTATTTTTTATTAAAAAATCTCTTCAATGGGACAATCGACAACAGGTTTTTGTGGTTACAATCGTTTTTCAGATAACTTTGAAAGAAAATCGTCGAGTATTTAAACTTCAAAATTTAGGCTATGCAGCTATAAACATCTCAAAGTACTTCTTTAACTCTTATTTAGATACGTTTAAGCTTTTTTGTACATTTAATAGCTCTTGTAATGTTAGAGAAAGGATTTTTTTCAAAATTGCGTCAATTATTGGAGAATCGCTGTTTAGTTTAAACATGCTCATGAGTATAATCTGTGATATATTGTAATTTTGAGGGTCTGGTTTAAATTTCTTATTAGTATTGTCATCCTTTTTTCAGAAGAGCTGGGTATTTCTGCACAAGGGGCACGTTGACTGTAGCAGTGTAAACACAGTGACGTCTGGCGTCCAGTGAAATGTTCTTGCGTGTTAGGTATACAGTTTTCAACAGATATGTGAGTAAAACAGCCCACTGTAATTAATTGCGATTTGGAAATTGCAGTCATCTTTAAAATGTTTTTTTTTGTGTCATTTTTTTCTAGAAGTACCCGAAGTTTTGTTTTAAATATGATTTGTACATGGATTCTGATCTTATTTGAGATATGCAGGACTTTTTCAGAACGACGAATACGACTATTTGTTTAATAAAACACGTTATGAACATATCAGGAAGGCCTATATTCACATATGTATTTGTTTTTTTGTACTGATGTAGGTACTCTGATATACTCGCGTTAGTTTTGATGTTGAAGTGTTGGGACATGTATATATTGTTTGCTTTAACCAGTCAGCACCAGGTTCGCTCCCGGGATCGCTGTACGGACGTATGCACCTTGTGCTGTCAACGTGTCGATGCCAAAAACACACTCACAAGACTTTGGGTTTATATGCATGCATTTGTGACAGAAACACAGAAAGGTGGTGGAAAATTCCATGCGTTTTATACATCAAGTTGGTTATGCTATACAGACGGCCAATTGGGCCATATCACAATTTAAGTGGTCACCTGTTTCAAACCCGGGCTCGTTGTGCGGATGTTCGACCGACGCATTACCATGGTTACCATGCAGAAGAGATACAAGTACGAGAACATTTCAACAGATATGTGAGCAGAAATACCCATTGTTTAAGATTGTTACGTATTTAGATGGTTTAGTTACCCTTTTCAATTACAGTTTTTAGATAACTGCAGTTTTCTATCATTTGTACACGGATAAAGATACTTATTACATAATTTTAGGATATTGTCCATAAAAGGAAGACATTTACAAAAAAATGCATGTTTTTAACTTGTAAAGGTATTTATTAACTAACTTGACTTCTGGGTAGTGGAACATTATATTTACCATTTATAAATGTTAAGTATATATACAGTACGGTACACAATAGATATGTGAGTAAAAACACAATTACTTTTTAAAAAGATGCAAGTATCCAGTTTTGTAACGTACACATCGTTACACAAGACATTTGTGTATTTAATGTTGATATATAATACACGTTCATGGGGCGGATAATCAACGCCAGTTAAGTCATATTATTTTCACGAATTAGGTGTACTGTAGCCCTTTACATTTAATGAGTTATGCCCCTTAGAAATTTGAACTCGGTCTGGATAAAAGGAAACCCTTCCACAAATAATAAGTAAAAAAAGATAAATCGGTAAGTTCACATAGAAAGTTATACTTTGGTATACAAACATAAAGGACCATTACCAGAGTGTCTTTTTTACTTCTATTGTGGTGTTGTTTTTGTTGTTGACCAAATATAATTATTAGGCAATGATTTACAGTTACTTATTGATTGATCAAAAACCACTCTGTTAACAGTTTAGAACATGGTGGTGGTTAAAAGGGACTATTTATTCTTTCTCAAATGATGGAGGGGATTCAAAATCTGATAATGTGGAAAATGACAATTTTTTTTAAATACTGGCTACCACGCACCAGTTAATTGTTACCACAACCCCCACAGGTCCGGGGGTATACCAGGGATAGCATTCTTTCTCAAATGATGGAGGGGATTCAAAATCTGATAATGTGGAAAATGACAATTTTTTTTAAATACTGGCTACCACGCACCAGTTAATTGTTACCACAACCCCCACAGGTCCGGGGGTATACCAGGGATAGCGGTGGAAATGGGCCCGTTTTTTACCTTTCAGGTGGATCCGCAGTGCCAGGTGAATGTGGTGGTTTTGTTCTAGCGCCATGAATAATAGGGAATGTTCTTTGACTAGCATTTCTAGGGTACAGGGGCATTTGACGGGAATTTTACCTGCAGTTCCTATCTGCAGGGCGGGGATTTTACCAGGGATTGGCTGGACCAAAAGTCAAAGTCCCTGCTATTCCCCAGACCTGGGAGGGCTGTGGTTACTATTGACTGGTACATCAGAATAACTTTATAGGATCCAGTCTTGGTATCTCTTAAGCCGTAAACATATATTCAGAAGAATATCAATAATTGACTAAAAGTGATCTAATTGGGGTAAAACTATCATTTTCCATACATTAAAATGGAACCAGTTTTGCTAAATTAAAAAAAAAACAGTAGTTGTATTACATCAGCCAATTGATTTAAAGGAATCCAATTTTGGTTAATTGCTTGAAAGAACACAACAATTATAAGATCCATTTTTTATGACACAAACATGCCATACCCCTCCCCGTGGTCCCCCAGAATTCACAATAAATATGTCTGAGATGAAATATTTTTAATGCAAGCAAATCATTGACATATACTTATAAGTGTCTCATAGAAAAATATATGCTTTGAAATATACATTTCACTTCAGTTTTCTTGATTCAGTTTTGGTTAAAATAATTTTCAGGTAAAAATATATAGTACATTGTACTCACAATTACTGACAAACAACTTGATATAAGAGGTTTGAAATTTACATAGAGTAATTGCAGAAGTGGGTTGTGTCCTTTTGTAATGGCTGTACATTGTTTATTCATGTCACATTATATATAATTTATCAAATTTAAACAGGTATTGGGATTAATATTGTTCAATAGCTGTGGATTGGATGCTTTACACAACCAAACAGATGTGTGAGGACTTTTATGGTTGAAGAACTTCCAAGTGGCAGTTTTAACAGTTTCTGCTTATATTGGAAATTTGAAGTTTGAAAAAACTGTTATGATATATATTAACGAAGTGGAATTAATTGTTGATTGCTTTTGCTAAATTAATTGAGTTAAAACCACATTATTGTGTACAAATAGGAACAAGATACTTGTGTAATAATATTTGTATTATAAATTTAATTTCGATACTTTTACATCTACAAATAACTTGATGTATAAGAGGTTTGGAGTTTAAATAGGATTACTGATTGCGGACGGCAGTTTTTATAGTTTCTGCTTAAATCAGGAGTTGGAAGATGAAAAAACTGTTATGTATCAATGAAGTCAAAGCTGTTGATTAATAAATTGATTTGTGGTAGTTATACTAACAAACAACTTGATGTATAAGGGGTTTGGCATTTAAATAGGATTACTGATTGCGGACGGCAGTTTTTATAGTTTCTGCTTAAATCAGGAGTTGGAAGATGAAAAAACTATTCTGTATCAATGAAGTCAAAGCTGTTGATTAATAAATTGATTTGTGGTAGTTATACTAACAAACAACTTGATGTATAAGGGGTTTGGCATTTAAATAGGATTACTGATTGCGGACGGCAGTTTTTATAGTTTTTGCTTATTTGAGATTTGGAAGTTTGAAAAAACTTTTCTGTATGAATGAAGTGGAAGTTGTTGATTGCTTTTGCTATTAATTGAGTTAAAAAATTTTTTAGTATACAAATAGGAACATAAAACTTGTGTTATGTGTATTATAAATTGAAATGTGGTACTTATGTTGACAAACAACTTGATTTTTGTAAAAGATTTTGAATTAACATAGTGATTTAGTGACTTACTGATTATGGATGGCAGTTTTAATAGTTTCTGCTTATATTGGGAGTTGATAGTTTGAAAAATTTGTTCTGTATCAATGAAGTGGAAGTTGTTGGTTATACCTTTTGCTAATTGAGTTAAACCCCATTATTGAGTACAAATAGGAACATAATAGTAATACTTGTGGTATGTGTTTTATAAATTGAATTGTGGTACTTATACTGAAAAACAACTTGATATAAGAGATTTGGAATTAACATAGTGATTACTGATTGCTGATGGCAGTTTTTATAGTTTCTGCTGATATTGGAAGTTGGAAGATTAAAAAAACTGTTACATATCAATGAAGTGGAAGTTGTTGATTAATAACTTGATTTGGGGTACTTATACTGACAAACAACTTGATGGTTATAAGAGGTTATGAATTAACATAGTGATTTAGTGACTTAGTGATTATGGACGGCAGTTTTAATAGTTTCTGCTGATATTGGGAGTTGATAGTTTGAAAAAACTATTCTGTATCAATGAAATAACTGTTGAAGTTGTTGATGAATAAATTGAATTGTGGTACTTATACTGACAAACAACTTGATGTATAAGAGGTTTGGAATTTAAATAGGATTACTAATTGCGGAAGGCAGTTTTTATAGTTTCTGCTTATATTGGGAGTTGGAGGTTTGAAAAAACTGTTCTGTATCAGTGAAGTGGAAGTTGTTGATTACTTTTGCTAATTGGGTTAAAAAAAAACTTTTTGAATACAAATAGGAACATAATACTTGTTTAATGTGTCTTATAAATTGAATTGTGGTACTTATGCTGACAAACAACTTGATTTTTATGAAAGATTTGGAATTAACCTGAGTGATTTAGTGACTTAGTGATTATGGACGGCAGTTTTAATAGTTTCTGCCTATATTGCAAGTTGGAGGTTTGAAAAAACTATTCTGTATGAATGAAGAGGACGTTGTTGATTAATAAATTGATTTGTGGTACTTACACTGACAAACAACTTGATGTATAAGAGGTTTGGAATTTAAATAGTGATTACTGATTGCGGAAGGCAGTTTTTATAGTTTCTGCTTATATTGGGAGTTGGAGGTTTGAAATAACTGTTCTGTATCTATGAAGTGGAAGTTGTTGATTACTTTTGCTAATTGAGTTAAAAAAAAACCTTTTTAAATACAAACAGGAACATAATTCTTGTTTAATGTGTCTTATAAATTGAATTGTGGTACTTATGCTGACAAACAACTTGATTTTTATGAAAGATTTGGAATTTACCTGAGTGATTTAGTGACTTAGTGATTATGGACGGCAGTTTTAATAGTTTCTGCCTATATTGCAAGTTTGAGGTTTGAAAAAACTATTCTGTATCAACGGAAGTTGTTGATTACTTTTGCTAATTGAGTTAAAAAAAACCTTTTTGAATACAAATAGGAACATAATGCTTGTTTTATGTGTCTTATAAATTGAATTGTGGTACTTATGCTGACAAACAACTTGATTTTTATGAAAGATTTGGAATTAACCTGAGTGATTTAGTGACTTAGTGATTATGGACGGCAGTTTTAATAGTTTCTGCCTATATTGCAAGTTGGAGGTTTGAAAAAACTATTCTGTATCAATGAAGAGGACGTTGTTGATTAATAAATTGATTTGTGGTACTTACACTGACAAACAACTTGATGTATAAGAGGTTTGGAATTTAAATAGTGATTACTGATTGCGAATGGCAGTTTTTATAGTTTCTGCTTATATTGGGAGTTGGAGGTTTGAAAAAACTGTTCTGTATCTATGAAGTGGAAGTTGTTGATTACTTTTGCTAATTGAGTTAAAAAAAAACTTTTTGAATACAAATAGGAACATAATACTTGTTTTATAAGTCTTATAAATTGAATTGTGGTACTTATGCTGACAAACAACTTGATTTTTATGAAAGATTTGGAATTAACCTGAGTGATTTAGTGACTTAGTGATTATGGACGGCAGTTTTAATAGTTTCTGCCTATATTGCAAGTTGGAGGTTTGAAAAAACTATTCTGTATCAATGAAGAGGACGTTGTTGATTAATAAATTGATTTGTAGTACTTACACTGACAAACAACTTGATGTATAAGAGGTTTGGAATTTAAATAGTGATTACTGATTGCGAATGGCAGTTTTTATAGTTTCTGCTTATATTGGGAGTTGGAGGTTTGAAATAACTGTTCTGTATCTATGAAGTGGAAGTTGTTGATTACTTTTGCTAATTGAGTTAAAAAAAACCTTTTTGAATACAAATAGGAACATAATACTTGTTTTATGTGTCTTATAAATTGAAATGTGGTACTTATGCTGACAAACAACTTGATTGTTATGAAAGATTTGGAATTAACCTGAGTGATTTAGTGACTTAGTGATTATGGATGGCAGTTTTAATAGTTTCTGCCTATATTGCAAGTTGGAGGTTTGAAAAAACTATTCTGTATCAATGAAGAGGACGTTGTTGATTAATAAATTGATTTGTGGTACTTACACTGACAAACAACTTGATGTATAAGAGGTTTGGAATTTAAATAGTAATTACTGATTGCGAATGGCAGTTTTTATAGTTTCTGCTTATATTGGGAGTTAGAGGTTTGAAATAACTGTTCTGTATCAATGAAGTGGAAGTTGTTGAATTCTTTTGCTAATTGAGTGAAACCAAATTATTGAGTAAAAATAGGAATATAAGTAATATACTTATGTTATGTGTATTATTAATTGAATTGTGATACTTGAACAGAGAAAGACATAAATGTACATGTATGAGAGGTTTGGAATTTTCATAGTGATTCAGTGATTGCAGACCGCAGTTTAAATAGTTTCTGCTTGTATTGTAAAAATGGATTGTTATGTTTATAGAGTGTGCCTTGGCCAGGTTTTTGTTGTTTAGTGTACTTCACTTTTAACCATGTATTGTCATGTTTACAGTATGTGCCTGGGCCAGGTTTTTGTTGTTTAGTGTACTTCACTTTTAACCATGTATTGTCATGTTTACAGAATGTGCCCGGGCCAGGTTTTTGTTGTTTAGTGTAGTTCACTTTTAACCATGTATTGTTATGTTTACAGATTGAACCCTTGCCAGGATTTTATTTTTAAGTGTTGTTCACTTTTAACCATGTATTGTTATGTTTACAGAATGTGCACTCGCCAGGAATTTATTTTTAAGTGTTGTTCACTTTTAACCATGTATTGTCATGTTTACAGTATGTGCCCTCGCCGGGATTTTATTGTTAAGTGTTGTTTACTTTTAATCATGTATTGTTATGTTTACTGAATGTGCCCTCCCCGGGATTTTATGGTTTAGTGTTGTTTACTTTTAACCATGTATTGTTTAGTTTAGAGTATGTGCCCTCGCTGGGATTTTATTGTTTAGTGTTGTTTACTTTTAACCATGTATTGTACTTTTAACCATGTATTGTTATGTTTACATAATGTGCCCTGGCCGGGATTCAATGGTTTAGTGTTGTTTACTTTTAACCATGTATTGTTATGTTTACAGTATGTGCCCTCACAGGGATTTTATTGTTTAGTGTTGTACGCTTTTAACCATGTATTGTACTTTTAACCATGTATTGTTATGTTTACAGAATGTGCCCTTGCCGGGATTTTATTGTTTAGTGTTGTTCACTTTTAACCATGTATTGTACTTTTAACCATGTATTGTTATGTTTACAGAATGTGCCCTCGCCGGGATTTTATGGTTTAGTGTTGTTACTTTTAACCATGTATTGTACTTTTAACCATGTATTGTACTTTTAATCATGTATTGTTTTGTTAACAGTATGTGCCCTGGCCGGGATTTTACTGTTTAGTGTTGTTCACTTTTAATATTGTATTTTTATCTTTACAGTATGTGCCCTTGCCGGGATATTATTGTTTAGTGTTGTTCACTTTTAACCATGTATTGTTTTGTTAACAGTATGTGCCTTTGCTGGGATTTTATTTTTAAGTGTTGTTTACTTTTAACCATGTATTGTTTTGTTTACAGTGTTTACAGTTTGTGCCCTCGCTGGGATTTTATTTTTTAAGTGTTGTTTACTTTTAACCATGTATTGTTTTGTTTGCAGTATGTGCCCTTGCCGGGATTTTATTTTTAAGTGTTGTTTACTTTTAACCATGTATTGTTATGTTTACAGTATTTGCCCTTGCCGGGATTTTATTGTTTAGTGTTGTTTACTTTTAACCATTTATTGTTTTGTTTACAGTATGTGCCCTCGCTGGGATTTTATTTTTAAGTGTTGTTTACTTTTACCATGTATTGTTATGTTTACAGAATGTGCCCTCCAAGGGATTTTATTGTTTAGTGTTGTACACTTTTTATCATGTATTGTTTTGTTTACAGTATGTGCCCTGGCCGGGATTTTATTGTTAAGTTTTGTTAACTTTTAAGTGTTGTTTACTTTTAACAATGTATTGTTATTTTTACAGTATCTGCCCTTGCTAGGATTTTATTGTTTAGTGTTGTTCACTTTTAATCATGTATTGTTATGTTTACAGTATTTGCCCTAGCTGGGATTTTATTGTTTAGTGTTGTTTACTTTTAATCATGTATTGTTTAGTTTACAGTATGTGCCCTTGCCGGGATTTTATTGTTAAGTTTTGTTAACTTTTAACCATGTATTGTTATTTTTACAGTATCTGCCCTTGCCAGGATTTTATTGTTTAGTGTTGTTCACTTTTAACCATGTATTGTTATGTTTACAGTATTTGCCCTTGCCGGGATTTTATTGTTTAGTGTTGTTTACTTTTAACCATTTATTGTTTTGTTTACAGTATGTGCCCTCGCTGGGATTTTATTTTTAAGTGTTGTTTACTTTTACCATGTATTGTTATGTTTACAGAATGTGCCCTCCAAGGGATTTTATTGTTTAGTGTTGTTTACTTTTAATCATGTATTGTTTTGTTTACAGTATGTGCCCTGGCCGGGATTTTATTGTTAAGTTTTGTTAACTTTTAAGTGTTGTTTACTTTTAACAATGTATTGTTATTTTTACAGTATCTGCCCTTGCTAGGATTTTATTGTTTAGTGTTGTTCACTTTTAATCATGTATTGTTATGTTTACAGTATGTGCCCTAGCTGGGATTTTATTGTTTAGTGTTGTTTACTTTTAATCATGTATTGTTATGTTTACAGAATGTCCCCTCCCCGGGATTTTATGGTTTAGTGTTGTTCACTTTTAACCGTGTATTGTTATGTTTACAGAATGTGCCCTTGCCGGGATTTTATTGTTTAGTGTTGTTCACTTTTAACCATGTATTGTTATGTTTACAGTATGTGCCCTGGCCGGGATTTTATTGTTTAGTGTTGTTCACTTTTAACCATGTTTTGTTTTGTTTACAGTATGTGCCGTCGCCGGGATTTTATTGTTTAGTGTTGTTCACTTTTAACCATGTATTGTTATGTTTACAGTATGTGCCCTTACCGGGATTTTATTGTTTAGTGTTGTTTACTTTTAATCATGTATTGTATTGTTTATAGTATGTGCCCTCCCTGGGATTTTATTTTTAAGTGTTGTTTACTTTTAACCATGTATTGTTATGTTTACAGAATGTGCCCTCCCCGGGATTTTATTGTTTAGTGTTGTTTACTTTTAATCATGTATTGTTTAGTTTACAGTATGTGCCCTTGCCGGGATTTTATTGTTAAGTTTTGTTAACTTTTAACCATGAATTGTTATTTTTACAGTATCTGCCCTTGCCAGGATTTTATTGTTTAGTGTTGTTCACTTTTAACCATGTATTGTTATGTTTACAGTATTTGCCCTTGCCGGGATTTTATTGTTTAGTGTTGTTTACTTTTAACCATTTATTGTTTTGTTTACAGTATGTGCCCTCGCTGGGATTTTATTTTTAAGTGTTGTTTACTTTTACCATGTATTGTTATGTTTACAGAATGTGCCCTCCAAGGGATTTTATTGTTTAGTGTTGTTTACTTTTAATCATGTATTGTTTTGTTTACAGTATGTGCCCTGGCCGGGATTTTATTGTAAAGTTTTGTTAACTTTTAAGTGTTGTTTACTTTTAACAATGTATTGTTATTTTTACAGTATCTGCCCTTGTTAGGATTTTATTGTTTAGTGTTGTTCACTTTTAATCATGTATTGTTATGTTTACAGTATGTGCCCTAGCTGGGATTTTATTGTTTAGTGTTGTTTACTTTTAATCATGTATTGTTATGTTTACAGAATGTCCCCTCCCCGGGATTTTATGGTTTAGTGTTGTTCACTTTTAACCATGTATTGTTATGTTTACAGAATGTGCCCTTGCCGGGATTTTATTGTTTAGTGTTGTTCACTTTTAACCATGTATTGTTTTGTTTACAGTATGTGCCCTGGCCGGGATTTTATTGTTTAGTGTTGTTCACTTTTAACATTGTATTGTTATCTTTACAGTATGTGCCCTCGCCGGGATTTTATTGTTTAGTGTTGTTCACTTTTAACCATGTATTGTTTTGTTTACAGTATGTGCCCTGGCCGGGATTTTATTGTTTAGTGTTGTTCACTTTTAACATTGTATTGTTATCTTTACAGTATGTGCCCTCGCCGGGATTTTATTGTTTAGTGTTGTTCACTTTTAACCATGTATTGTTTTGTTTACAGTATGTGCCCTCGCCGGGATTTTATTTTTAAGTGTTGTTTACTTTTAACCATGTATTGTTATGTTTACAAAATGTGCCCTCGCCGGGATTTTATTGTTTAGTGTTGTTCGCTTTTAACCATGTATTGTTATGTTTACAGTATGTGCCCTTACCGGGATTTTATTGTTTAGTGTTGTTTACTTTTAATCATGTATTGTTTTGTTTACAGTATGTGCCCTCGCTGGGATTTTATTTTAAAGTGTTGTTTACTTTTAACCATGTATTGTTATGTTTACAGAATGTGCCCTCCCCGGGATTTTATTGTTTAGTGTTGTTTACTTTTAATCATGTATTGTTATGTTTACTGAATGTGCCCTCCCGGGATTTTATGGTTTAGTGTTGTTTACTTTTAACCATGTATTGTTATGTTTAGAGTATGTGCCCTCGCTGGGATTTTATTGTTTAATGTTGTTTACTTTTAACCATGTATTGTACTTTTTACCATGTATTGTTATGTTTACATAATGTGCCCTGGCCGGGATTCAATGGTTTAGTGTTGTTTACTTTTAACCATGTATTGTTATGTTTACAGTATGTGCCCTCACAGGGATTTTATTGTTTAGTGTTGTACACTTTTAACCATGTATTGTACTTTTAACCATGTATTGTTATGTTTACAGAATGTGCCCTTGCCGGGATTTTATTGTTTAGTGTTGTTCACTTTTAACCATGTATTGTACTTTTAACCATGTATTGTTTTGTTTACAGTGTTTACAGTTTGTGCCCTCGCTGGGATTTTATTTTTTAAGTGTTGTTTACTTTTAACCATGTATTGTTTTGTTTACAGTATGTGCCATTGCCGGGATTTTATTTTTAAGTGTTGTTTACTTTTAACCATGTATTGTTATGTTTACAGTATTTGCCGTTGCCGGGATTTTATTGTTTAGTGTTGTTTACTTTTAACCATTTATTGTTTTGTTTACAGTATGTGCCCTCGCTGGGATTTTATTTTTAAGTGTTGTTTACTTTTACCATGTATTGTTATGTTTACAGAATGTGCCCTGGCCGGGATTTTATTGTTAAGTTTTGTTAACTTTTAAGTGTTGTTTACTTTTAACAATGTATTGTTATTTTTACAGTATCTGCCCTTGCTAGGATTTTATTGTTTAGTGTTGTTCACTTTTAATCATGTATTGTTATGTTTACAGTATGTGCCCTAGCTGGGATTTTATTGTTTAGTGTTGTTTACTTTTAACCTTGTATTGTTATGTTTACAGAATGTCCCCTCCCCGGGATTTTATGGTTTAGTGTTGTTCACTTTTAACCATGTATTGTTATGTTTACAGAATGTGCCCTTGCCGGGATTTTATTGTTTAGTGTTGTTCACTTTTAACCATGTATTGTTTTGTTTACAGTATGTGCCCTCGCCGGGATTTTATTTTTAAGTGTTGTTTACTTTTCACCATGTATTGTTATGTTTACAAAATGTGCCTTCGCCGGGATTTTATTGTTTAGTGTTGTTTACTTTTAATCATGTATTGTTTAGTTTACAGAATGTGCCCTGGCCGGGATTTTATTGTTAAGTTTTGTTAACTTTTAACCATGTATTGTTATTTTTACAGTATCTGCCCTTGCCAGGATTTTATTGTTTAGTGTTGTTCACTTTTAACCATGTATTGTTATGTTTACAGTATGTGCCCTAGCTGGGATTTTATTGTTTAGTGTTGTTTACTTTTAACCTTGTATTGTTATGTTTACAGAATGTCCCCTCCCCGGGATTTTATGGTTTAATGTTGTTCACTTTTAACCTTGTATTGTTATGTTTACAGAATGTGCCCTTGCCGGGATTTTATTGTTTAGTGTTGTTCACTTTTAACCATGTATTGTTTTGTTTACAGTATGTGCCCTGGCCGGGATTTTATTGTTTAGTGTTGTTCACTTTTAACATTGTATTGTTATCTTTACAGTATGTGCCCTCGCCGGGATTTTATTGTTTAGTGTTGTTCACTTTTAACCATGTATTGTTTTGTTTACAGTATGTGCCCTCGCCGGGATTTTATTTTTAAGTGTTGTTTACTTTTAACCATGTATTGTTATGTTTACAAAATGTGCCCTCGCCGGGATTTTATTGTTAAGTGTTGTTCACTTTTAACCATGTATTGTTATGTTTACAGTATGTGCCCTTACCGGGATTTTATTGTTTAGTGTTGTTTACTTTTAATCATGTATTGTTTTGTTTACAGTATGTGCCCTCGCTGGGATTTTATTTTTAAGTGTTGTTTACTTTTAACCATGTATTGTTATGTTTACAGAATGTGCCCTCCCCGGGATTTTATTGTTTAGTGTTGTTTACTTTTAATCATGTATTGTTTAGTTTACAGTATGTGCCCTTGCCAGGATTTTATTGTTAAGTTTTGTTAACTTTTAACCATGTATTGTTATTTTTACAGTATCTGCCCTTGCCAGGATTTTATTGTTTAGTGTTGTTCACTTTTTACCATGTATTGTTATGTTTACAGTATTTGCCCTTGCCGGGATTTTATTGTTTAGTGTTGTTTACTTTTAACCATTTATTGTTTTGTTTACAGTATGTGCCCTCGCTGGGATTTTATTTTTAAGTGCTGTTTACTTTTAACCGTGTATTGTTATGTTTACAGAATGTGCCCTCCAAGGGATTTTATTGTTAAGTGTTGTACACTTTTAATCATGTATTGTTTTGTTTACAGTATGTGCCCTGGCCGGGATTTTATTGTTAAGTTTTGTTAACTTTTAAGTGTTGTTTACTTTTAACAATGTATTGTTTTTTTTACAGTATCTGCCCTTGCTAGGATTTTATTGTTTAGTGTTGTTCACTTTTAATCATGTATTGTTATGTTTACAGTATGTGCCCTAGCTGGGATTTTATTGTTTAGTGTTGTTTACTTTTAACCTTGTATTGTTATGTTTACAGAATGTCCCCTCCTCGGGATTTTATGGTTTAATGTTGTTCACTTTTAACCGTGTATTGTTATGTTTACAGAATGTGTCCTTGCCGGGATTTTATTGTTTAGTGTTGTTCACTTTTAACCATGTATTGTTTTGTTTACAGTATGTGCCCTGGCCGGGATTTTATTGTTTAGTGTTGTTCACTTTTAACATTGTATTGTTATCTTTACAGTATGTGCCCTCGCCGGGATTTTATTGTTTAGTGTTGTTCACTTTTAACCATATATTGTTTTGTTTACAGTATGTGCGCTCGCCGGGATTTTATTTTTAAGTGTTGTTTACTTTTCACCATGTATTGTTATGTTTACAAAATGTGCCCTCGCCGGGATTTTATTGTTAAGTGTTGTTCACTGTTAACCATGTATTGTTATGTTTACAGTATGTGCCCTTACCGGGATTTTATTGTTTAGTGTTGTTTACTTTTAATCATGTATTGTTTTGTTTACAGTATGTGCCCTCGCTGGGATTTTATTTTTAAGTGTTGTTTACTTTTAACCATGTATTGTTATGTTTACAGAATGTGCCCTCCCCGGGATTTTATTGTTTAGTGTTGTTTACTTTTAATCATGTATTGTTGAGTTTACAGTATGTGCCCTTGCCGGGATTTTATTGTTAAGTTTTGTTAACTTTTAACCATGAATTGTTATTTTTACAGTATCTGCCCTTGCCAGGATTTTATTGTTTAGTGTTGTTCACTTTTAACCATGTATTGTTATGTTTACAGTATGTGCCCTCGCTGGGATTTTATTGTTTAGTGTTGTTTACTTTTAACCATTTATTGTTTTGTTTACAGTATGTGCCCTCGCTGGGATTTTATTTTTAAGTGTTGTTTACTTTTACCATGTATTGTTATGTTTACAGAATGTGCCCTCCAAGGGATTTTATTGTTTAGTGTTGTTTACTTTTAATCATGTATTGTTTTGTTTACAGTATGTGCCCTGGCCGGGATTTTATGGTTTAGTGTTGTTCACTTTTAACCTTGTATTGTTTTGTTTACAGTATGAGCCCTGGCTGGGATTTTATTGTTTAGTGTTGTTCACTTTTAATCATGTATTGTTATGTTTACAGAATGTCCCCTCCCCGGGATTTTATGGTTTAGTGTTGTTCACTTTTAACCGTGTATTGTTATTTTTACAGAATGTGCCCTTGCCGGGATTTTATTGTTTAGTGTTGTTCACTTTTAACCATGTATTGTTTTGTTTACAGTATGTGCCCTGGCCGGGATTTTATTGTTTAGTGTTGTTCACTTTTAACCATGTATTGTTATGTTTACAGTATGTGCCCTGGCCAGGATTTTATTGTTTAGTGTTGTTCACTTTTAACCATGTATTGTTATGTTTACAGTATGTGCCCTGGCCGGGATTTTATGGTTTAGTGTTGTTCACTTTTAACCTTGTATTGTTTTGTTTACAGTATGAGCCCTGGCTGGGATTTTATTGTTTAGTGTTGTTCACTTTTAATCATGTATTGTTATGTTTACAGTATGTACCCTAGCTGGGATTTTATTGTTTAGTGTTGTTTACTTTTAATCATGTATTGTTATGTTTACAGAATGTCCCCTCCCCGGGATTTTATGGTTTAGTGTTGTTCACTTTTAACCGTGTATTGTTATTTTTACAGAATGTGCCCTTGCCGGGATTTTATTGTTTAGTGTTGTTCACTTTTAACCATGTATTGTTTTGTTTACAGTATGTGCCCTTGCTGGGATTTTATTGTTTAGTGTTGTTCACTTTTAACATTGTATTGTTATCTTTACAGTATGTGCCCTCGCCGGGATTTTATTGTTTAGTGTTGTTCACTTTTAACCATGTATTGTTTTGTTTACAGTATGTGCCCTCGCCGGGATTTTATTTTTAAGTGTTGTTTACTTTTAACCATGTATTGTTATGTTTACAAAATGTGCCCTCGCTGGGATTTTATTGTTTAGTGTTGTTCGCTTTTAACCATGTATTGTTATGTTTACAGTATGTGCCCTTACCGGGATTTTATTGTTTAGCGTTGTTTACTTTTAATCATGTATTGTTTTGTTTACAGTATGTGCCCTCGCTGGGATTTTATTTTTAAGTGTTGTCTACTTTTAACCATGTATTGTTATGTTTACAGAATGTGCCCTCCCCGGGATTTTATTGTTTAGTGTTGTTTACTTTTAATCATGTATTGTTTAGTTTACAGTATGTGCCCTTGCCGGGATTTTATTGTTAAGTTTTGTTAACTTTTAACCATGAATTGTTATTTTTACAGTATCTGCCCTTGCCAGGATTTTATTGTTTAGTGTTGTTCACTTTTAACCATGTATTGTTATGTTTACAGTATTTGCCCTTGCCGGGATTTTATTATGTCTCCCCCTCTCTGGGGGAGACATATTGTTTTTGCCCTGTCCGTCAGTCCGGTAGTCCGTCAGTCCGTCCGTACGTCACACTTCGTTTCCGATCGATAACTGGAAAACCGCATGACCTAGGATCACCAAACTTGGTAGGGAGGTTGGTCGTGAGGTGTAGAAGATCCCTATTGTTTTTGGGGTCACTAGGTCAAAGGTCAAGGTCGCGGCAACCCCCAATATAAAAAACATTTCTGCTCAAAATCTTGAGAACGGTTTGACCTAGGTTCACCAAACTTGGTAGGGAGGTTGGTCATGAGGTGTAGAAGATCTCTATTGTTTTTGGGGTCACTAGGTCAAAGGTCAAGGTCGCGGCGACCCCCAATGTAAAAAACATTTCCGCTCAATATCTTGAGAATGGTTTGACCTAGGTTCACCAAACTTGGTAGGGAGGTTGATCATGAGGTTTAGAAAACTCCTATATTTTGGGGGGTCACAAGGTCAAAGGTCAACGTCGCTGTGACCTCTAATGTAAAAAAATATTTCCGTGCAATATCAGGAGAATGCTTTGATCTAGGTTCACCAAACTTTGAAGTGAGGTTGGTCATGATGTCTAGATGATCCCAATTGTTTTGGGGGTAACAAGGTCAATAGTCAAGGTCGTGGTGACCTTCCATGTAAAAATCATTTGCGTGTAATATCTTTATGTCTCCCCCATTCATGGGGAGACATATTGTTTTTGCCCTGTCCGTCAGTCAGTCCATCAGTCTGTCAGTCAGTCAGTCAGTACGTCACACTTTGTTTCCGCCCAATAACTATAGAACTCTTAGACCCAGGAACTTCATACTTGGTATGCTAGTTGGTCATGACTAGTAGATGACCCCTATTGAATTTGGGGTCACTAGGTCAAAGATCAGGGTCAACGTGACCTTGAGGTGAAGAAACGGTTTCCACTCAATAACTAAAGATCCTTTGGGTCCAGGAACTTCATACTTGGTATGCTAGTTGTTCATGACTATTAGATGACTCCTATTGATTTTGAGATCAAAAGGTCAAAGGTCAAGGTTACCTTCAGGTAAAAAATGTTATGTTGGCAGTGACCTTAAGCTTAAAAATGGTTTCTGCTCAATAACTAAAGAAAGCTTGTACCCAGGAACTTCATAGTTGTTCATGACTAGTAGATGACTCCTATTGATTTTGAGATCAGTAGGTCAATGGTCAAGGTCACCGTGACCTTGAGGTGAAGAAACTGTTTCCGCTCAATAACTAGAGAACGCTTGCAACCAGGAATTTCATACTTGGTATGCTAGTTGGTCATGACTAGAAGATGACCCATATTGATTTTGAGATCACTAGGTCAAAGGTCAAGGTTGCCATGACCTTGAAGTGAAGAAAAAGTTTCCGCTCAATAACTAAAGATCCTTTGGTTTCAGGAACTTCATACTTGGTAAGCTAGTTGTTCATGACTAGAAGATGACCCCTATTGATTTTCAGATCAAAAGGTCAAAGGTCAAGGTTACCTTCAGGTAAAAAATGATACGTTGGCGGTGACCTTAAGCTTAAAAATGGTTTCTGCTCAATAACTTAAGAACGCTTGTACCCAGGAACTTCATTCTTGGTACGCTAGTCGGTCATGACTAGTAGATGACCCCTATTGATTTTGAGATCAGTAGGTCAAAGGTCAAGGTTGCCATGACCTTGAGTTGAAGAAATGGTTACCGCTCAGTAACTAAAGAACACTTGCACCCAAGAACTTAATACTTGGTATGCAAGTTGGTTATGTAGATGATCCCTATTGATGATGTGATCAGTAGGTAAAGGTCATGGTCACGATGACTGTGAGCTGAAAAATGGTTTCTGATCAATAATTGAATAACGCTTGCGCCCAGGAACTTCATACAATGCAAACTTCGTTTACATTTTCCATGATTAATCAACAACACTTTCTTCTCTTCACTATTTAATATAATCGAATAAACCAAACTTCACTGTTGGTTTGTCTCCAGTCCAAAGTTACAAATTTCATGTCCATCAATTTCATTTATTTTTTCTCAGCTACGACCACACAATAGGGGAGACGAGCGCTTTTTCAAAAAAGCAATCTCTAGTTGTTTAGTGTTGTTTACTTTTAAACATTTATTGTTTTGTTTACAGTATGTGCCCTCGCTGGGATTTTATTTTTAAGTGTTGTTTACTTTTACCATGTATTGTTATGTTTACAGAATGTGCCCTCCAAGGGATTTTATTGTTTAGTGTTGTTTACTTTTAATCATGTATTGTTTTGTTTACAGTATGTGCCCTGGCCGGGATTTTATTGTTAAGTTTTGTTAACTTTTAAGTGTTGTTTACTTTTAACAATGTATTGTTATTTTTACAGTATCTGCCCTTGTTAGGATTTTATTGTTAAGTGTTGTTCACTTTTAATCATGTATTGTTATGTTTACAGTATGTGCCCTAGCTGGGATTTTATTGTTTAGTGTTGTTTACTTTTAATCATGTATTGTTATGTTTACAGAATGTCCCCTCCCCGGGATTTTATGGTTTAGTTTTGTTCACTTTTAACCGTGTATTGTTATGTTTACAGAATGTGCCCTTGCCGGGATTTTATTGTTTAGTGTTGTTCACTTTTAACCATGTATTGTTATGTTTACAGTATGTGCCCTGGCCGGGATTTTATTGTTTAGTGTTGTTCACTTTTAACATTGTATTGTTATCTTTACAGTATGTGCCGTCGCCGGGATTTTATTGTTTAGTGTTGTTCACTTTTAACCATGTATTGTTTTGTTTACAGTATGTGCCCTCGCCGGGATTTTATTTTTAAGTGTTGTTTACTTTTCACCATGTATTGTTATGTTTACAAAATGTGCCCTCGCCGGGATTTTATTGTTTAGTGTTGTTCGCTTTTAACCATGTATTGTTATGTTTACAGTATGTGCCCTTACCGGGATTTTATTGTTTAGTGTTGTTTACTTTTAATCATGTATTGTTTTGTTTACAGTATGTGCCCTCGCTGGGATTTTATTTTAAAGTGTTGTTTACTTTTAATCATGTATTGTTTAGTTTACAGTATGTGCCCTTGCCGGGATTTTATTGTTAAGTTTTGTTAACTTTTAACCATGAATTGTTATTTTTACAGTATCTGCCCTTGCCAGGATTTTATTGTTTAGTGTTGTTCACTTTTAACCATGTATTGTTATGTTTACAGTATTTGCCCTTGCCGGGATTTTATTGTTTAGTGTTGTTTACTTTTAACCATTTATTGTTTTGTTTACAGTATGTGCCCTCGCTGGGATTTTATTTTTAAGTGTTGTTTACTTTTACCATGTATTGTTATGTTTACAGAATGTGCCCTCCAAGGGATTTTATTGTTTAGTGTTGTTTACTTTTAATCATGTATTGTTTTGTTTACAGTATGTGCCCTGGCCGGGATTTTATTGTTAAGTTTTGTTAACTTTTAAGTGTTGTTTACTTTTAACAATGTATTGTTATTTTTACAGTATCTGCCCTTGTTAGGATTTTATTGTTAAGTGTTGTTCACGTTTAATCATGTATTGTTATGTTTACAGTATGTGCCCTAGCTGGGATTTTATTGTTTAGTGTTGTTTACTTTTAATCATGTATTGTTATGTTTACAGAATGTCCCCTCCCCGGGATTTTATGGTTTAGTTTTGTTCACTTTTAACCGTGTATTGTTATGTTTACAGAATGTGCCCTTGCCGGGATTTTATTGTTTAGTGTTGTTCACTTTTAACCATGTATTGTTATGTTTACAGTATGTGCCCTCGCCGGGATTTTATTGTTTAGTGTTGTTCACTTTTAACCTTGTATTGTTATCTTTACAGTATGTGCCCTCGCCGGGATTTTATTGTTTAGTGTTGTTCACTTTTAACCATGTATTGTTTTGTTTACAGTATGTGCCCTCGCCGGGATTTTATTTTTAAGTGTTGTTTACTTTTCACCATGTATTGTTATGTTTACAAAATGTGCCCTCGCCGGGATTTTATTGTTTAGTGTTGTTCGCTTTTAACCATGTATTGTTATGTTTACAGTATGTGCCCTTACCGGGATTTTATTGTTTAGTGTTGTTTACTTTTAATCATGTATTGTTTTGTTTACAGTATGTGCCCTCGCTGGGATTTTATTTTAAAGTGTTGTTTACTTTTAACCATGTATTGTTATGTTTACAGAATGTGCCCTCCCCGGGATTTTATTGTTTAGTGTTGTTTACTTTTAATCATGTATTGTTATGTTTACTGAATGTGCCCTCCCGGGATTTTATGGTTTAGTGTTGTTTACTTTTAACCATGTATTGTTATGTTTAGAGTATGTGCCCTCGCTGGGATTTTATTGTTTAATGTTGTTTACTTTTAACCATGTATTGTACTTTTAACCATGTATTGTTATGTTTACATAATGTGCCCTGGCCGGGATTCAATGGTTTAGTGTTGTTTACTTTTAACCATGTATTGTTATGTTTACAGTATGTGCCCTCACAGGGATTTTATTGTTTAGTGTTGTACACTTTTAACCATGTATTGTACTTTTAACCATGTATTGTTATGTTTACAGAATGTGCCCTTGCCGGGATTTTATTGTTTAGTGTTGTTCACTTTTAACCATGTATTGTACTTTTAACCATGTATTGTTATGTTTACAGAATGTGCCCTCGCCGGGATTTTATGGTTTAGTGTTGTTACTTTTAACCATGTATTGTACTTTTAACCATGTATTGTACTTTTAACCATGTATTGTTTTGTTAACAGTATGTGCCCTGGCCGGGATTTTACTGTTTAGTGTTGTTCACTTTTAATATTGTATTTTTATCTTTACAGTATGTGCCCTTGCCGGGATATTATTGTTTAGTGTTGTTCACTTTTAACCATGTATTGTTTTGTTAACAGTATGTGCCTTTGCTGGGATTTTATTTTTAAGTGTTGTTTACTTTTAACCATGTATTGTTTTGTTTACAGTGTTTACAGTTTGTGCCCTCGCTTGGATTTTATTTTTTAAGTGTTGTTTACTTTTAACCATGTATTGTTTTGTTTACAGTATGTGCCATTGCCGGGATTTTATTTTTAAGTGTTGTTTACTTTTAACCATGTATTGTTATGTTTACAGTATTTGCCGTTGCCGGGATTTTATTGTTTAGTGTTGTTTACTTTTAACCATTTATTGTTTTGTTTACAGTATGTGCCCTCGCTGGGATTTTATTTTTAAGTGTTGTTTACTTTTACCATGTATTGTTATGTTTACAGAATGTGCCCTCCAAGGGATTTTATTGTTTAGTGTTGTACACTTTTAATCATGTATTGTTTTGTTTACAGTATGTGCCCTGGCCGGGATTTTATTGTTAAGTTTTGTTAACTTTTAAGTGTTGTTTACTTTTAACAATGTATTGTTATTTTTACAGTATCTGCCCTTGCTGGGATTTTATTGTTTAGTGTTGTTCACTTTTAATCATGTATTGTTATGTTTACAGTATGTGCCCTAGCTGGGATTTTATTGTTTAGTGTTGTTTACTTTTAACCTTGTATTGTTATGTTTACAGAATGTCCCCTCCCCGGGATTTTATGGTTTAGTGTTGTTCACTTTTAACCGTGTATTGTTATGTTTACAGAATGTGCCCTTGCCGGGATTTTATTGTTTAGTGTTGTTCACTTTTAACCATGTATTGTTTTGTTTACAGTATGTGCCCTGGCCGGGACTTTATTGTTTAGTGTTGTTTACTTTTAACATTGTATTGTTATCTTTACAGTATGTGCCCTCGCCGGGATTTTATTGTTTAGTGTTGTTCACTTTTAACCATGTATTGTTTTGTTTACAGTATGTGCCCTCGCCGGGATTTTATTTTTAAGTGTTGTTTACTTTTCACCATGTATTGTTATGTTTACAAAATGTGCCTTCGCCGGGATTTTATTGTTTAGTGTTGTTTACTTTTAACCATGTATTGTTATGTTTACAGAATGTGCCCTCCCCGGGATTTTATTGTTTAGTGTTGTTTTCTTTTAATCATGTATTGTTTAGTTTACAGAATGTGCCCTTGCCGGGATTTTATTGTTAAGTTTTGTTAACTTTTAACCATGTATTGTTATTTTTACAGTATCTGCCCTTGCCAGGATTTTATTGTTTAGTGTTGTTCACTTTTAACCATGTATTGTTATGTTTACATTATTTGCCCTTGCCGGGATTTTATTGTTTAGTGTTGTTTACTTTTAACCATTTATTGTTTTGTTTACAGTATGTGCCCTCGCTGGGATTTTATTTTTAAGTGTTGTTTACTTTTACCATGTATTGTTATGTTTACAGAATGTGCCCTCCAAGGGATTTTATTGTTTAGTGTTGTTTACTTTTAATCATGTATTGTTTTGTTTACAGTATGTGCCCTGGCCATGATTTTATTGTTAAGTTTTGTTAACTTTTAAGTGTTTTTTACTTTTAACAATGTATTGTTATTTTTACAGTATCTGCCATTGCTAGGATTTTATTGTTTAGTGTTGTTTACTTTTAATCATGTATTGTTTAGTTTACAGTATGTGCCCTTGCCGGGATTTTATTGTTAAGTTTTGTTAACTTTTAAGTGTTGTTTACTTTTAACAATGTATTGTTATTTTTACAGTATCTGCCCTTGCTAGGATTTTATTGTTTAGTGTTGTTCACTTTTAATCATGTATTATTATGTTTACAGTATGTGCCCTAGCTGGGATTTTATTGTTTAGTGTTGTTTACTTTTAATCATGTATTGTTATGTTTACAGAATGTCCCCTCCCCGGGATTTTATTGTTTAGTGTTGTTCACTTTTAACCATGTATTGTTATGTTTACAGAATGTGCCCTTGCCGGGATTTTATTGTTTAGTGTTGTTCACTTTTAACCATGTATTGTTATGTTTACAGTATGTGCCCTGGCCGGGATTTTATTGTTTAGTGTTGTTCACTTTTAACCATGTATTGTTTTGTTTACAGTATGTGCCCTCGCCGGGATTTTATTGTTTAGTGTTGTTCACTTTTAACCATGTATTGTTTTGTTTACAGTATGTGCCCTCGCCGGGATTTTATTTTTAAGTGTTGTTTAGTTTTAACCATGTATTGTTATGTTTACAAAATGTGCCCTCGCCGGGATTTTATTGTTTAGTGTTGTTTACTTTTAACCATGTATTGTTATGTTTACAGTATGTGCCCTGGCCGGGATTTTATGGTTTAGTGTTGTTTACTTTTAACCATGTATTGTTATGTTTACAGTATGTGCCCTGGCCGGGATTTTATGGTTTAGTGTTGTTTACTTTTAACCATATATTGTTTTGTTTACAGTATGTGCCCTAGCTGGGATTTTATTTTTTAGTGTTGTTCACTTTTAACCATGTAATGTTTTGTTTACAGTATGTACCCTGGCCAGGATTTTATTTTTTAGTGTTGTTTACTTTTAACCATGTATTGTTTTGTTTACAGAATGTGCCCTCGCTGGGATTTTATTTTTAAGTGTTGTTTACTTTTAATCATGTATTGTTTTGTTTACAGTATGTGCCCTTGCCGGGATTTTATTGTTTAGTGTTGTTTACTTTTAACCATGTATTGTTTTGTTTACAGTATGTGCCCTAGCTGGGATTTTATTTTTTAGTGTTGTTCACTTTTAACCATGTAATGTTTTGTTTACAGTATGTACCCTGGCCAGGATTTTATTTTTTAGTGTTGTTTACTTTTAACCATGTATTGTTTTGTTGACAGAATGTGCCCTCGCCGGGATTTTATTTTTAAGTGTTGTTTACTTTTAACCATGTATTGTTTTGTTTACAGTATGTGCCCTTGCCGGGATTTTATTCTTTAGTGTTGTTTACTTTTAACCATGTATTGTTTTGTTTACAGTATGTGCCCTCGCTGGGATTTTATTTTTAAGTGTTGTTTACATTTAACCATGTATTGTTATGTTTACAGAATGTGCCCTTCCCCGGGATTTTATTTTTAAGTGTTGTTTACTTTTAACCATGTGTTGTTATGTTTACAGAATGTGCCCTCCCCGGGATTTTATTGTTTAGTGTTGTTTACTTTTAATCATGTATTGTTATGTTTACAAAATGTGCCCTGGCCAGGATTTTATTGTTAAGTGTTGTTCACTTTTAACCGTGTATTGTTATGTTTACAGAATGTGCCCTTGCCGGGATTTTATTGTTAAGTGTTTTTCACTTTTAACCATGTATTGTTTTGTTTACAGTATGTGCCCTGGCCTGGATTTTATTGTTTAGTGTTGTTCACTTTTAACATTGTATTGTTATCTAAACAGTATGTGCCCTCGCCGGGATTTTATTGTTTAGTGTTGTTTACTTTTAACCATGTATTGTTTTGTTTACAGTATGTGCCTTTGTCGGTATTTTATATATAAGTGTTGTTTACTTTTTACCATGTATTGTTATGTTTACAGAATGTGCCCTCCCCGAGATTTTATTGTTAAGTGTTGTTTACTTTTAATCATGTATTGTTTTGTTTACAGTATGTGCAATGGCCGGGATTTTATTGTTTAGTTTTGTTTACTTTTAACCATGTATTATTATGTTTACAGTATGTGCCCTCGCCAGGATTTTATTGTTTAGTGTTGTTCACTTTTAATAATGTATTGTATTTGCCCTCGCCGGGATTTTATTTTAAGTGTTGTTCACTTTTAACCTTGTATTGTTATGTTTACAGAATGTGTCCTCACCAGGTTTTTATTGTTTAGTGTGTTTCACTTTTAACCTTGTATTGTTATGTTTACAGTATGTGCTCTGGCTGTGATTTTATTGTTTAGTGTTGTTTCCTTTCAACCATGTATTGTTTTGTTTACAGTATGTGCCCTCGCCGGGATTTTATTTTCAAGTCTTTTTTACTTTTAACAATGTATTGTTATGTTTACAGAATGTGCCCTTGCTGGGATTTTATTGTTTGGTGTTGCTCACTTTTAACCTTGTATTGTTATGTTTACAGTATGTGCCCTCGCCGGGATTTTATTTTTAAGTGTTGTTTACTTTTAACCTTGTATTGTTATGTTTACAGAATGTGCCCTCCCCGAGATTTTATTGTTAAGTGTTGTTTACTTTTAATCATGTATTGTTTTGTTAACAGTATGTGCCATGGCCGGGATTTTATTGTTTAGTTTTGTTTACTTTTAACCATGTATTATTATGTTTACAGTATGTGCCCTCGCCAGGATTTTATTGTTTAGTGTTGTTCACTTTTAATAATGTATTGTTATGTTTACAGTATGTGCCCTCGCCGGGATTTTATGTTTAGTGTTGTTTACTTTTAACCATGTATTGTTATGTCTACAGTATGTGCCCTCGCCGGGATTTTCTTGTTTGGTGTTGTTCACTTTTAACCATGTATTGTTATTTTTACAGATTGTGCCCTGGCCGGGATTTTAATGTTTAGTGTTGTTTACTTTTAACCATATATTGCTTTGTTTACAGTATGTGCCCTGGCCGGGATTTTATGGTTTAGTGTTGTTCACTTTTAACCATGTTTTGTTATGTTTACAAAATGTGCCCTGGCCGGGATTTTATGGTTTAGTGTTGTTCACTTTTAACCTTGCATTGTTATGTTTACAATATGTGCCCTCTCCGGGATTTTATTGTTAAATGTTGTTTACTTTTAACCATGTATTGTTTTGTTTATAGTATGTGCCCTTGCCGGGATTTTATTTTTAAGTCTTTTTTACTTTTAACATTGTATTGTTATGTTTACAGAATGTGCCCTCGCCGGGATTTTATGGTTTAGTGTTGTTCACTTTTAACCATGTTTTGTTATGTTTACAGAATGTGCCCTGGCCGGGATTTTATGGTTTAGTGTTGTTCACTTTTAACCTTGCATTGTTATGTTTACAGTATGTGCCCTGGCCGGGATTTTATTGTTAAGTGTTGTTTACTTTTAACCATGTATTGTTTTGTTTACAGTATGTGCCCTCGCCGGGATTTTATTTTCAAGTCTTTTTTACTTTTAACAATGTATTGTTATGTTTACAGAATGTGCCCTCGCTGGGATTTTATTGTTTGGTGTTGCTCACTTTTAACCTTGTATTGTTATGTTTACAGTATGTGCCCTCGCCGGGATTTTATTTTTAAGTGTTGTTTACTTTTAACCTTGTATTGTTATGTTTACAGTATGTGCCCTGGCCGGGATTTTATTGTTTGGTATTGTTCACTTTTAACCATGTATTGTTATTTTTACAGATTGTGCCCTGGCCGGGATTTTAATGTTTAGTGTTGTTTACTTTTAGCGATGTATTGCTTTGTTTACAGTATGTGCCCTGGCCGGGATTTTATGGTTTAGTGTTGTTCACTTTTAACCATGTTTTGTTATGTTTACAGAATGTGCCCTGTCCGGGATTTTATGGTTTAGTGTTGTTCACTTTTAACCTTGCATTGTTATGTTTAGAGTATGTGCCCTCGCCGGGATTTTATTTTTAAGTGTTGTTTTCTTTTAACCATGTATTGTTATGTTTACAGTATTTGCCCTCGCTGGGATTTTATTTTAAGTGTTGTTCACTTTTAACCTTGTATTGTTATGTTTACAGAATGTGTCCTTACCAGGTTTTTATTGTTTAGTGTGTTTCACTTTTAACCTTGTATTGTTATGTTTACAGTATGTGCTCTGGCTGTGATTTTATTGTTTAGTGTTGTATACTTTTAGCCATGTATTGCTTTGTTTACAGTATGTGCCCTGGCCGGGATTTTATGGTTTAGTGTTGTTCACTTTTAACCTTGCATTGTTATGTTTACAGTATGTGCCCTCGCCGGGATTTTATTTTCAAGTCTTTTTTACTTTTAACAATGTATTGTTATGTTAACAGAATGTGCCCTCGCCGGGATTTTATTGTTTGGTGTTGCTCACTTTTAACCTTGTATTGTTATGTTTACAGTATGTGCCCTCGCCGGGATTTTATGTTTAAGTGTTGTTTACTTTTAACCATGTATTGTTATTTTTACAGATTGTGCCCTGGCCGGGATTTTAATGTTTAGTGTTGTTTACTTTAAGCCATGTATTTCTTTGTTTACAGTTTGTGCCCTGGCCGGGATTTTATGGTTTAGTGTTGTTCACTTTTAACCTTGCATTGTTATGTTTAGAGTATGTGCCCTCGCCGGGATTTTATTGTTAAGTGTTGTTTTCTTTTAACCATATATTGTTTTGTTTACAGTATGTGCCATCGCCGGGATTTTATTTTCAAGTGTTTTTTTTTAGTTTTAACAATGTATTGTTATGTTTACAGAATGTGCCCTGGCCAGGATTTTATTGTTAAGTGTTGTTCACTTTTAACCATGTATTGTTATGTTTACAGAATGTGCCCTGGCCGGGATTTTATTGTTTAGTGTTGTTCACTTTTAACCATGTATTGTTATGTTTACAGTATGTGCCCTGGCCAGGATTTTATTGTTTAGTGTTGTTCACTTTTAACCATGTATTGTTATGTTTACAGTATGTGCCCTTGCCGGGATTTTATTGTTTAGTGTTGTTCACTTTTAACCTTGTATTGTTTTGTTTACAGTATGAGCCCTGGCTGGGATTTTATTGTTTAGTGTTGTTCAATTTTAATCATGTATTGTTATGTTTACAGTATGTGCCCTCGCCTGGATTTTATTCTGTAGTGTTGTTTACTTTTAAACATGTATTGTTTTGTTTACAGTATGTGCCCTGGCCGGGATTTTATTGTTTAGTGTTGTTTACTTTTAACCATGTATTGTTATGTTTACAGCATTTGCCCTCGCCAGGATTTTATTTTAAGTGTTGTTCACTTTTAACCTTGTATTGTTATGTTTACAAAATGTGCCCTCGCCGGGATTTTATTGTTTATTGTGTTTTACTTTTAACCTTGTATTGTTATGTTTACAGTATGTGCTCTGGCTGTGATTTTATTGTTTAGTGTTGTTTCCTTTCAACCATGTATTGTTATGTTTACAGTATTTGCCCTGGTTGGGATTTTATTGTTTAGTGTTGTTTACTTTTAGCGATGTATTGCTTTGTTAACAGTATGTGCCCTGGCCGGGATTTTATGGTTTAGTGTTGTTCACTTTTAACCATGTTTTGTTATGTTTACAGAATGTGCCCTGTCCGGGATTTTATGGTTTAGTGTTGTTCACTTTTAACCTTGCATTGTTATGTTTAGAGTATGTGCCCTCGCCGGGATTTTATTTTTAAGTGTTAATTTCTTTTAACCATGTATTGTTATGTTTACAGTATTTGCCCTCGCCGGGATTTTATTTTAAGTGTTGTTCACTTTTAACCATGTATTGTTATGTTTACAGTATTTGCCCTCGCTGGGATTTTATTTTAAGTGTTGTTCACTTTTAACCTTGTATTGTTATGTTTACAGAATGTGTCCTTACCAGGTTTTTATTGTTTAGTGTGTTTCACTTTTAACCTTGTATTGTTATGTTTACAGTATGTGCTCTGGCTGTGATTTTATTGTTTAGTGTTGTATACTTTTAGCCATGTATTGCTTTGTTTACAGTATGTGCCCTGGCCGGGATTTTATGGTTTAGTGTTGTTCACTTTTAACCTTGCATTGTTATGTTTACAGTATGTGCCCTCGCCGGGATTTTATTTTCAAGTCTTTTTTACTTTTAACAATGTATTGTTATGTTAACAGAATGTGCCCTCGCCGGGATTTTATTGTTTGGTGTTGCTCACTTTTAACCTTGTATTGTTATGTTTACAGTATGTGCCCTCGCCGGGATTTTATGTTTAAGTGTTGTTTACTTTTAACCATGTATTGTTATTTTTACAGATTGTGCCCTGGCCGGGATTTTAATGTTTAGTGTTGTTTACTTTAAGCCATGTATTTCTTTGTTTACAGTTTGTGCCCTGGCCGGGATTTTATGGTTTAGTGTTGTTCACTTTTAACCTTGCATTGTTATGTTTAGAGTATGTGCCCTCGCCGGGATTTTATTGTTAAGTGTTGTTTTCTTTTAACCATATATTGTTTTGTTTACAGTATGTGCCATCGCCGGGATTTTATTTTCAAGTGTTTTTTTTTAGTTTTAACAATGTATTGTTATGTTTACAGAATGTGCCCTGGCCAGGATTTATTGTTAAGTGTTGTTCACTTTTAACCATGTATTGTTATGTTTACAGTATGTGCCCTGGCCGGGATTTTATTGTTTAGTGTTGTTCACTTTTAACCATGTATTGTTATGTTTACAGTATGTGCCCTGGCCAGGATTTTATTGTTTAGTGTTGTTCACTTTTAACCATGTATTGTTATGTTTACAGTATGTGCCCTTGCCGGGATTTTATTGTTTAGTGTTGTTCACTTTTAACCATGTATTGTTTTGTTTACAGTATGAGCCCTGGCTGGGATTTTATTGTTTAGTGTTGTTCAATTTTAATCATGTATTGTTATGTTTACAGTATGTGCCCTGGCCGGGATTTTATTGTTTAGTGTTGTTCACTTTTAAACATGTATTGTTTTGTTTACAGTATGTGCCCTGGCCGGGATTTTATTGTTTAGTGTTGTTTACTTTTAACCATGTATTGTTATGTTTACAGCATTTGCCCTCGCCAGGATTTTATTTTAAGTGTTGTTCACTTTTAACCTTGTATTGTTATGTTTACAAAATGTGCCCTCGCCGGGATTTTATTGTTTATTGTGTTTTACTTTTAACCTTGTATTGTTATGTTTACAGTATGTGCTCTGGCTGTGATTTTATTGTTTAGTGTTGTTTCCTTTCAACCATGTATTGTTATGTTTACAGTATTTGCCCTGGTTGGGATTTTATTGTTTAGTGTTGTTTACTTTTAGCGATGTATTGCTTTGTTAACAGTATGTGCCCTGGCCGGGATTTTATGGTTTAGTGTTGTTCACTTTTAACCATGTTTTGTTATGTTTACAGAATGTGCCCTGTCCGGGATTTTATGGTTTAGTGTTGTTCACTTTTAACCTTGCATTGTTATGTTTAGAGTATGTGCCCTCGCCGGGATTTTATTTTTAAGTGTTAATTTCTTTTAACCATGTATTGTTATGTTTACAGTATTTGCCCTCGCCGGGATTTTATTTTAAGTGTTGTTCACTTTTAACCTTGTATTGTTATGTTTACAGAATGTGTCCTTACCAGGTTTTTATTGTTTAGTGTGTTTCACTTTTAACCTTGTATTGTTATGTTTACAGTATGTGCTCTGGCTGTGATTTTATTGTTTAGTGTTGTATACTTTTAGCCATGTATTGCTTTGTTTACAGTATGTGCCCTGGCCGGGATTTTATGGTTTAGTGTTGTTCACTTTTAACCTTGCATTGTTATGTTTACAGTATGTGCCCTCGCCGGGATTTTATTTTCAAGTCTTTTTTACTTTTAACAATGTATTGTTATGTTTACAGAATGTGCCCTCGCCGGGATTTTATTGTTTGGTGTTGCTCACTTTTAACCTTGTATTGTTATGTTTATAGTATGTGCCCTCGCCGGGATTTTATTTTTAAGTGTTGTTTACTTTTAACCATGTATTGTTATTTTTACAGATTGTGCCCTGGCCGGGATTTTAATGTTTAGTGTTGTTTACTTTAAGCCATGTATTTCTTTGTTTACAGTTTGTGCCCTGGCCGGGATTTTATGGTTTAGTGTTGTTCACTTTTAACCTTGCATTGTTATGTTTAGAGTATGTGCCCTCGCCGGGATTTTATTGTTAAGTGTTGTTTTCTTTTAACCATATATTGTTTTGTTTACAGTATGTGCCATCGCCGGGATTTTATTTTCAAGTGTTTTTTTTTTAGTTTTAACAATGTATTGTTTTGTTTACAGTATGTGCCCTGGCCAGGATTTTATTGTTTAGTGTTGTTCACTTTTAACCATGTATTGTTATGTTTACAGTATGTGCCCTGGCCGGGATTTTATGGTTTAGTGTTGTTCACTTTTAACCTTGTATTGTTTTGTTTACAGTATGAGCCCTGGCTGGGATTTTATTGTTTAGTGTTGTTCAATTTTAATCATGTATTGTTATGTTTACAGTATGTGCCCTCGCCTGGATTTTATTCTGTAGTGTTGTTTACTTTTAAACATGTATTGTTATGTTTACAGTATGTGCCCTGGCCGGGATTTTATTCTTTAGTGTTGTTTACTTTTAATCATGTATTGTTATGTTTACAGTATGTGCCCTGGCCGGGATTTTATGGTTTAGTGTTGTTCACTTTTAACCTTGTATTGTTTTGTTTACAGTATGAGCCCTGGCTGGGATTTTATTGTTTAGTGTTGTTCAATTTTAATCATGTATTGTTATGTTTACAGTATGTGCCCTCGCCTGGATTTTATTCTGTAGTGTTGTTTACTTTTAAACATGTATTGTTATGTTTACAGTATGTGCCCTCACCTGGATTTTATTCTGTAGTGTTGTTTACTTTTAAACATGAATTGTTATGTTTACAGTATGTGCCCTGGCCGGGATTTTATTGTTTAGTGTTGTTTACTTTTAACCATGTATTGTTATGTTTACAGCATTTGCCCTCGCCAGGATTTTATTTTAAGTGTTGTTCACTTTTAACCTTGTATTGTTATGTTTACAAAATGTGCCCTCGCTGGGATTTTATTGTTTATTGTGTTTTACTTTTAACCTTGTATTGTTATGTTTACAGTATTTGCCCTGGTTGGGATTTTATTGTTTAGTGTTGTTTACTTTCAACCATGTATTGATATGTTTTCAGTATGTGCCCTGGCCGGGATTTTATTGTTTACTGTTGTTTACTTTTAACCATGTATTGTTATGTTTGCAGAATGTTCCTGGGCTGGAGTATTGTTTTTTTGTGTTGTTCACTTTTAACCCTGTTTTGTTATGTTTACAGAATGTACCTGTGCAGAGGTTTTGCTGCTTATTTTTGTTCGCTTTACCATGTCTTGTTTTTGTTAACATAATATGTTAATGGTTGTGTTTTTGTTTACATAATATGCTTGGGTTATTATGTAAACAAGAGCACAGCCTTTTGTTTTCTAACTGTTGTTTATTTATAATCATGTCTTGCTGGTGGTGGGTGTTGTTTATGGTTGTGTTTTTGTTTACATAATTTGCTTGGGTTATTATGTAAACAAGAGCACAGCCTTTTGTTTTTTAACTGTTGTTTATTTATAATCATGTCTTGCTGGTGGTGGGTGTTGTTTATGGTTGTGTTTTTGTTGACATAATTTGCTTGGGTTATTATGAAAACAAGAACACAGCCTTTTGTTTTCTAACTGTTGTTTATTTATAATCATGTCTTGTTGGTGGCGGGTGTTGTTTATGATCGTGTTTTTGTTTTCATACTTTGCAGAGCTTGTGGTGCAGCCCTTAAAATATGGATCGAAAATATGGTGTGTGTTTGAACTTGTGTGAGTTTTGTAAGGAGGTGCCTGTTGTGTCCTCTTTGTACGATTGCATAGGCTGTCAAACTTTAACTTAAGGCAGGACTTGTTCAGTCTTTACTATTAAATGCTCAGTATATCACTGACAGGTATTTAGATTTCATCCTTTAGTCAAAACATTTCAGAAAAGTCTTAAATGCTATTGTAATGTTTAACTTTTATGTGCACCTCCATTTCATGAATTTCAGAAAAGTCAACACTGCCTGAATCTGCGGGATGCAAGTCCAGATAACCCATCTTAAGGGTCCAGGCCATAAGCTGATGCAGAGGAAACATAGATAACTGGTACATCTGATGGTAGCTTTGATTGTTACAAATGTTGGTAGCCAAAGTGTTTAAAGTCTCATGCCAGAGAGTCTTTAGCCATTCCCTTTTCCACCAAGCTTTTCTGTTGTTTGTTTTGAAGAAAGCTCAGGCTGTTTAAAGATCTAAATTGTATTTGGTGACATCATTGTAGTGAAAAACTTTAGAAACATGATTGTCTGCAGATTTCCACAGAATTGAGTTGATCTGAGAACCACTCCCCCCCCCCCCCCCCAAAAAAAAAAAAAAAACTTTTTTCGTTTGACTGGTAGCCTTTTGTTGTTTCTTTAGTTTTGACACACCAATTTGATCCGAATTTGAAACCAGGAGAGCCCTCAAAGGGCCCTGTGATCAAAATGAAATTAATTGAAAGACATTACATTCCCAATAGTTTGTTTATTCCTTGCATTGCACTCTTTATGACAAATATTGAAGTTTGTAAACAGTTGTTCATATATCCTATTTCCTTGTGCAGATATAAGATATGTGAGGGAAGCGGACATTGTAGAGGTGGTGTTGCGTTGATGGCAGCCAGTGATTATTGAGGACGTCCTCGTCGAAGCGTTCCAGGTACATATATGAAGAAAGGCAAATATCAATGTAAATATAGAAAACAAGCATTTAAGTACAATTTTTATAATCTGATTTTTTCATCTTATAATTTTTCACAAATTCTATAATCATTTAACTTTTGGAATTTACTGTTGAAGGAGCGGGAAGACCGGGAAGTGGACAATGTCATCCGTGAGGTGGGACCAGGCTGATGGACATTATGGAAAAGTAGGTTAATGAAGATACTAACATAATAATTTATAATATTTCCATAACACATTTGCTTAAGATTTTTACCAAAAGTATTTACCCAAATTGATGGAAATCTCTAGTTGTCCAGCACGTGAATTACAAGTATTTGGGGGACATGGCACCGTTCAGTAAATATGTTCCATTGCATTGAAGATTATACCACCAGGACTCACCATATCAATCGTACAAATGTTTTTCGCACAGCAATACAACCGGGTATGCAGGGGCAACATTAACATGAATCATCACGCCACAGGCTTGTAAAACTAGGAAGGAAAAGATGGAGGAGCGGGATGTGGACCAGCTTATCCGAGGGAAGGAACAAGTCTGAGGCCACTAACCTAGTAAGATATGATTTTTAGGTCTGTAATAGCACCTCTTTGAAAATACATCATATGTGGCAATGCCTGATGATGATGCTGCTGATGCTGATGATGATGCCGATGATGATGATGATGATGATGATGATGATGATGATGATGATGATGATTGTCTACCATTTTCTGTAGTATGTTTTATGTCTGACCTCGACTGTTGCCTTAAAAGACTGATTTTATATCATAATGCATCATCTGTTGTCTGTGAATATGGAATATGTAAATTTTTAATGCATAATTCCTTTTTAAATTACACACACTTCATTACAGTTTGGGACTTGACCCAGCAGTTCTTTTCCCCCATCATGCCCAGCAGACTGGTCCAACATTTTTCAAGTTCCACAGAAATGTGCTGCCTGGAAATTGGCTGCCTTTTGGAGTATGTGCATAAGGCTCAGGTACATTGTAGATCTTAAAAACTGAGTTCATGTATTATTCAACTGTGTATATAGACATGTTTTTTTCAACTTTTCATTTACTTTGAATCAATTTTTTACTTCCTTCATGTTATTCCTAAATTGAGATGAAATACATGTGCACAGTGCAGTTCAAAAGATTTATTTCGTAATGTTAACATACTTTTAAACATTTTATTCACTGTATAGTACCATAGGTCAATGTAATCATGTTAATGTAGTAACATTTTAATAACTTTTTTCTAATTTACATGCGCATGTATCTGTTGTAGGACTACATATGCGGATTGAGATATCTAGGACGGCCATTAGGAGCTCCTTGGCCATTTTCCATCGAAAACAACCTCAGATGTTTATGGACGGTTTACAAGGTCAGATATCTTTACATTTAACTACGCTGCAATAAGATCACATAGTAATTTAAATTTTTATGCACTTTAATCAATTTAAACGTAGATGTACAAAAAACACATTAAAACACTACAATCCATTTAAACTATTATGTAATTTGTTTACAAACTTCTTCTACAGATGAATGGCAAACATCAAGGTTATTTTCAATTGAAAATGGCCGAGAAGTTCCAAATGCAATGATGGCAGGAAATACAAAGTTCCACCTGGGTCTGCACTGGGGCACTTCAGTCCATAGTAGGTTGATAGTAATACTTACTGAATAATTACCTTAAATACTTTTGCTTAAGATTTTAAAAAGTATTCACTTTTGTTTTAGCCTTGGTGTTGTTGTTGTTGTTAGTGTCATGTAGAAAACTTACCTTGGCCATAACTTAAATACCGTTGAAATTATTTGAACACTATTTTGTTGACATGTTGCCAGAGGAATTAAGTAGATGTGTAGCAAGAATTGTAATTGTGTTTTAAGTAATTTTTGTGTTAGTTTAATTCTTGAAATGAACAAAATAAGCAAACCCTCCTATGATTTCAGATGGAAAATCAAATGCTGAGATGATAGGAGAAGTGGCTGTGACTGTGACCAGCTCATCAAGGAGTGGCCATAACATTCTCCAACTTGTAGCTGATGCCGGAAAACCAGTCACGCTCTTCCATCGGAAACACTACATGTATCTTCAATGTTCTTCAAGCCATTGAAAAACATCTCGAAGTAACACCATTTTGTACTTGAAGGTATGATAACATAAAATATGACATATCACCATTTCTTTAAGCATACATTTATAAGCTTTCAATATTAGATTTCAATTTCCCAGGAACGTTTAAAGGGACTGTACACCAGATTGGCACCAAAAAAAAAAAAATTCTCTTACAAATCTCAGGACAATTATTTAATAAAATGTCTTTGATATCATAATTGTAAAAAAATAGCAAAATGTAAAAAAAAAACGGTGTCGCCAAAATTGCAGTCCAGAGTCGTAACCACTGTGCTACAAAGGCTTACCCTAAACGGATGAAATATTTAAGCTATATACCTAACTTGGTAATGTCACGTAATAACATTGACTAGCCAATCAGGTTTAAGGAATAAATTATAATAGGTAGACTTACCTAGTAATCTTTTTTAATGTAAAAATACGGAAAAAAATATGAAAAAATAATTTAATTGTAAACTATGTGGTACTTCAGTGAGTAAGTTTCAATGCATTGTACAAAAAGATACCAAGTTTATGTCAGTTTTCGACAATTTTCTGTTTTTTCGCTATTTCATCATATGGAGTACAGCCCCTTTACATGAATATACTCTGTTTAACATCATTTTATTATCACTAGTCAAGTCATTCCCCACCTAGTCAAAAATAATTCCATGATTTTTGTTTTATTACCGGTACCTGATTCAGTATATAAATACAAATAAGTAATATTTTGCTGTTTTACATAAAAATGATCAATTTGTCTTGAATTGGACTCGTCCTAAATCAACAATATGAGCCATTTTCCTCTCCCCCTAAGACGTCATAATAAATGGACCTTAAAAATCTTATTTCAAAACAGCATCTCATTTATGTTTTTTTAACACTTTTTAATAAGATTTTGATCAGCTTATAAAACAGTTATCTGCTTTTTTGTTTACGCAGTAATAAGACTTACCGATATTTCATGGTAGTTTGGTGTTGGGATGACATTCGGCCAATCGGCTTTAGGCAACAGTTCAGATGTCACCCCCTTCACCTCGGGACAATAGTTTTGACAGTTACCCAATAAACATGAAATTACTGTAAACTGAACACTAGTTTTTGTTATTCTTCTGTGGATATTTTTTCGGTTTTAAATATGTTTTATCAATCAATATTTTCAGCAGATGGACCCAGATTTGTGCAGTGCAGATAGATGGCTAAATCAGATGTGGTGGAGTACAACTAATGCTTCATTGCTGAAAATGGGAGGAGTTGTCTTGCCTGAACTCCCATGTGAAATCTGCACCAATGGCATGGACTTTGAATTACAGTGATATTTACATGAGAAGATAAGGAAATACTTCAGAATTGACATTAATAGAGACAAATTAGCTTACCCTAGATCATCTCAACCAAAGCAGTGAACACACTATAACCTTTTCTTCTTACAATTTGTTTAGATATATCTGTTATACAACTGATGTATGGTAGGGTGAAATAAGTTTTCAACTATAATATATGTTCTCTATTGAAGGCTGTCTATTGTAATCAACAATTGACATTCATTGTATTATTCGCCTGTGAACTTTTTACGGAATTCCCTTGATAGCTTTACTTTAAAGATGCTCTCTCACTTCCAAATAAGATGTACCACAATTAATACGAATGGTTTTATATACCATACAGGACAAATACATGTCAAAAACAATAGTTCTTATGAAGGATACACAGTTGAATTTTAAGGAAACGTGCAGAAAACACGCTTTATACATTATGAGTGGATAGTAGATCACAATCTTTTAGCATTCACCAGTAATTAGGATTTTTTGCTTTTTCAGCTATTAAAGGGACTGTTCACCAGATTGGCACCAAAAAAAGTTTTTTTCTGTAACATATCTCAGGACAATTATTTAATAGAATGTGTTACGCTTTTTGATATCATAATTGTAAAAAAGTACCAAAATGTAAAAAAAAAAATTGTGTCGGAGACCGGGTTCAAACCCGTGTTGCCAAAATTGCAGTCCAGTGTTGTATCTACTGTGCTACAAAGGCGTACTCCAAACGAGTGGTATATTTAAGCTATATACCTAACTTGGTAATATCATGTGATGACATCGACTAGCCAATCACGCATAAGGAATGAATTCTACTAGGTAGACATACCAAGTAACTTTTTTTAATGGAAAAATATGAAATAACTGCTAAACTTAAATCAATTGTAAACTATGTGGTACTTCAGTTAGTAAGTTTCAATGCATTGTACAAAAAGATACCAAGTTTATGTCAGTTTGTGACAATTTTCTGTTTTTCTTGCAAATTGATCATCTGGTGCACAGTTGCTTTAATACATGGTTATAATAATGTTGTCACTAAATATTATTTTCCATTAATGCATTATGTAGTATAAAGTACAATTTACATTAATAATTATGTTATTCATGTGTATGAATTGAATTTTAATAAGAGAGTCACTTAAAAATTAATTTCTATTAACTTTTAATGTCTGCCTGAACTGAAATGTCAAAACAAAACATGTAATATATATTTAAATGTGTATTTAGTTTTGTCATGGTAATATTTCAGTTTGTTTTCTTTATCAAAATTATTATTTACTATAATTTTGTATCTTAGTCAAATAGATATGTAACAAAAGAACACAGTTTATTATAAGCTTTCCTGTAGTTGATAGAGATTTTTCTCCCACCTCAGATAAGTAGATCCAATAATTTAACCATTCTAGAAATTCTTATCTTGCCCACCGGCGAATATAAAATGCCCGTATGGAACTCCTTTTTAATGGTCACCACATTGTCATTAACTCCCTTGTTGAAGACAATGTTGTCTGTAGCATCATGGAAACCTTGTCTTGTGGCAATATTTAGAACGCTAATTATTTATTTCTCGCTTCAAATGTCACCATAAACCAGTGTTCACGCACCTTTCAAGAAATAATTCTTCACTCTCCTTAGAACTATTTAAAGACCGATCTGACTATTAACATAATCTGAATCACTGCGCGCATATTCATGACAACCATGAATTATCGCATATCCATACGCAATTATTTTCACTAAGCACAAAAGAGTTCCAACAAAAAATACATTTTTACTTAATTTTTTTTAACTGGTGAGGGAGAAAAAGCATCTACGATAGCCGCTCATGTAAGATAGGTTCATCCCGACCCTCGCGCAGGGTCAGAGTGAACACCCTTTCTCAGGTCGGAATGAACCTATTTTACACTCTTGGCCATGGGAGATACTTATAATCAGTGAAATAAAATCACCATCTTTATCATTAAATTCATATGTTTTTCTATATTTGTCTTTAAAATTGTTTAAATTTGAGAACTGACTAATTCGGAAAGGTGTTAAGTGTATTGTTATTTTGCTAAGTGTGGTAAAAAAATAAATATTGTGTATAATGAATAATGAGTATAGCTACAAAATTCTTAAATACCAGAATAAACCTTTTAATTGTATTACAGATTCTGAATATTTTGAATTGATTTTTTTTGTACAACAATGATCCATTCCTGACATAATTGAACACATGTGTGTTATTGAAGCGTTTTATGTCATGTGATGTATGGTCAGTCAAAGGGAAAGGCGGGAATATGCACAGGTTTTAATTATATTGGGCATTTCTATGCTTGACTGAAGCGGTTAACTTGATTTTATTCAAATTTGAGTCGTTTAATGTTGGCATAAAGATGTTTTATCATTTAATGATTTTATTCTAAACAGAAAATTGTTTAGTTAATTGGGAACATTTATAAAAAAATTATAATCATGTTAATCATTAATTAGAAAAAAAGTATTTAGGTCATGAAATTGAAATATTTCAAAAAGTATTGATGAATAATGAAGCAAATATTTATACATTTTGATCTCATGCATTTTGAAGCATTATGGTATTCTGAGGTACAGTTTTCCAGAGTTATTTTACAAACAGTTGAAGTTTTGATCTCTGGTTTTTACCCTGTCTTGGAATATCATAAATTGTACAACATTGTATTATTCGAACACTGTTTTATAGATGTTGTATGGTAACAATATTCTGTACAAATGTATATTTGTAATTTGTTTAAAGTCTTCTGGAGAAAAAATAAATTGACCGCAAGTCTTATGCTTAAAGCAAGAAAAGTGTTTGTGTATAGTTGTGTTAAGACATAACCATAACAATATAAGTATTATTACACATGCTCTTACCATTTAGAAAGTATTTCTGAAAGGCTGCCTATACTTTTGTAACTTAAGAGATTTTTTAATGCCTATACTTTTGTAATTTGAGTGTTTTTAAATGCCATTACCTTTGTCTTTTGAGTAGATTTTAGTGGCTATACTTGAGAAATCTGAGTAGTTTTTAAAGCCTAGCTAGTCCCAATGTCTTAAAAGTTTCTAAAGGATAAAAGACTTAAGTAGCTTATTTCAGTTAGCCAAAATGCATACTTTAATTGGATTTTGATACATAAAAAATGGTTTATTGTAATTGACAATTCCTATATAAAGTATAACGATACTCAAAAGAAGTAAATATAATGCAAATTATTGAAAAACAAAAAAGTGAGCTTAGCTTAGTCCTGTTGTAACGGACTTAAGAAGTTTCGAGAAATTGGGGCGATCATGTTTGTAATTCAAGTATTTTTTTAATGCCTTTATTTTTGTTGAGTAGTTTTTTAAGACCTCTAGTTTGATCCCTAATGTGTTGCATATTGTATTGTATTTTATTGTCGTTGCCATGGTAACATTTTTAATACAATGAAAGTATTGCAATGGTAACATTGTTTATATCAATGAAAGTATTATCATGATATTTCTAGAAAATTGTCACCACTTTAGATTATGTTATTTTGTCTATGATATAATATATTTAACTACAAAATATATAAAGAAATGAAAAAACATGTTTTCTTGGATTATTATCTCTAAAATTAGCCACATATTACAAACTTTGCATTATTTGTCATAAAGACTATGCCATTATTGTGCCTTCAATCAGCAAGGTTTCCATGTCCAAAACCTTTGGCCAAATCTGGACTCTATCGTGTAAGGCGTAATGATGTAGTTGTCGGCATGGTTATCTTGGACTAGAGTAGTGTACAAAAACTCATGGCCAATTGTTCTTTTTAAAACCCCAGGTTATATGATAAGGTATGATGATCTTGGCCTTTGTATGTTCGCATCTTCGTTCTCGCCTCCATCCATCCATAATTACCCAGCACATATGTTGTGCACTCAAGATAACATGCCATTTTATTATCAGAATACACGAAAAACGCAATGACGCTAAAAAAGAGATGTTACACAAATTCAAACTGATATGAGAAGTGACAGCAGCTGTTTTTGGGACAATTTTTAAGATGACAACTCTTAAAAAAAAATAACAGCATTGTTTATGTTAGTTGATCAAGGTCAGTTTTGAGGTCTGTCTGCACCCGCTGGCTGCATTATGGCTTGACCCTACTTTGATGCTATAACGACTTATATGAAACATGAAATAGAAGTGACAACTATTTGTAGTCAAATCCAGACATTGGAAGACGAGAAGAAACAGAGTGGGATACAAGAGATCAGGGTGCATTATCCTTAATCTTTGCAAAGGTTCTTTAACATGCTCGTTGTAAAGCATCAATACACTTGATAAAACATTCCTGGGTCAAACTGAAATGCAGAGCGCTAGGCAAGGTAGCTACTGGTACCATATTTTGACCTCTTGCGGTTCTACATGGCCAGGGTTTGAACCCCTGACCTTCCACACCCAAAGCGAACACTCTACCAATCAGCTATCTGGGCAGTAAAAATAACAGAGCTTAAGTGGTGTTTAAGTATTATAGTTATAAATACATTACTCGCAAAGCCCATTCAGCAATAGCTAAAATAGCATTGTTAGTCATTTCAGTTTCTTTGGACCATAGTGCACAGTCAATCGTAACAATCGGCCGTCTCCGCCAATCCTCAATTCTGTTTCATACTGGCTGAGGTGCTTTGACTGAGTGCAAAGACAGAATGTTATCCTGGTTAGAACTACCCTGGTTCTTTAATGTGCACCAATGTATAGCACTGTCACAGCTAGGGGACCACCATTTAACGTCCCTCCTGGAGGATGACAAGTATGTTTTATCATTGCGCAGGGAGTTGAACCTGTGACTACTGGATTGACAGTCAAGTGTGTTACCACTAGACCAACGATCCACCACCCCACAGGTGCTCTTCACATGGCCTGGATAAAGTAATATATATTTTTTTCATTTCTTTTTTATTTTTAAAATTATTCCACTATTTTTCATGAAAGAAAATTAGTATATGTGACTAATTTTCTTTCATGAAAAATTGTGAAATAATTTTAAAAATAAAAAAGAAATGGTTTTCTTTCATGAAAAATTGTGTAATATTTTTTTAAATGACAAATATTCACCATCTCGACAAAAAATAAAAAATAAAAATATACATAAAAAAAATAAATATATTTTTTTTAAATGTATTACTGTATCCGGTCAATGTGACGGCTGTCAGACTTTTCAACCCCTTTGTCATTTGTGAAAACAAAGACTTTTCAACCCCTTTGTCATTTCAACCCCTAAAAGTGCTAAGACTTTTCAAACCCCCTTAAAACAAAGACTTTCAAATCCCTAATAAACAAAGACTTTTCAACCCCTTAATATCTCATCTTTCTTTGATTTAAGTACAACAATAAGCAATAGATTCTGAAAATTATTTTAAAAATCAAGAATATATTAAGAAAAAAATATAACGAACACAAAATATACATTCTTGAAACACATGATAATACAATCATCCATAAAATATTTACATGGAAATAAATAAAAAAAAATGCATGACTGTTCATTTAGCTGTTCAATCACTTGGAAATAAACCTCCCTTACCTCCCTGAGGAAATCCTCAAACAATATATCATGTGCATTTTACTGCTCCCACAATTAATTGAAACAGAATATCTTTTCTTTATGTTTGTCCAAAATACATAGAACTAAAATATTTATTTAAAACATAAAATGAGTTGAACTTCAAATAAAATTCTTCATAATATCTATATGTAGCAGAGAAAGTTTTAGAAATACAAAAGTATACATTGACTTCAAAGTTGTTCAAAATGCATTATACATTGAGTTTTAAATGCTATCAAATTTCAAAAAGAATAACATACTAGAATAATAATTATGTCAAGCCAGGATGAAACATTTTTAAAGAGTGAATAAACAGCATTATGCCAATTTTCAAAAATCTCCGGAAGAGAATAAACGCTCTATATCATGAAGTGCTAACTGCTTTTCAACTGTGTTGATAAAATGAGAAACATCACTCGGTGTAACATAAGATTTTATAAATGTTTTTTTTCTAAGGTTAAAAAATCCCATTCTATTATGAAGTGGTATATATGTAAAAAATGATATAAGCGTTGTATTGTTTTATGCAATTAAAGAATGGAATGAAGATCACACACCATTTAATAAGCAAGACGTGTGACATGGTCATAAATTCCTAAGGGATTAAGGGGCTTCATAACACCATTAATTTAGGTTATAGTGACTTGAAAGTGACAGTTAATTAAAGATGTAATACCGTGATGGCCATCATTCCAAACTATGAGCAGCTTGATAAATATTGTGTATGATTTCCGGATTTCAAAACCAAACAAAAAAAGCTTCATTTTAACTTATTGCCCTACCCCCAATTCTCAGAATAGTTAGATAATACATAATTGATTACATTATGAACAACAAAAATCGAACTGTACCGAAATAGCAATATGGTACTAAAACAAAATGTTTTGACCCCTGACCTTTTTTAAAAGCAATGATAGTTTGATAATCGTTAAATGGGAGTTTTTATCGGTGTTCTACAAGCAAATAATTTTATGGAGTTTGTTTTGTAAATCCTTCTATGTGTTTATTTTCTTTTGCAACTATTCAATTTTGTTACTTAAAGAACAAAAGTATGGTCATAACTTTGTCCATTATATATGTTAATTCGTTCAAATATGTAATACACTTAATAATAATACAACAATTTTTCGGGGCAACCAGGCACCAAAATCTGACTTTACTTTAACATAATTATGTGTATGGTTCTAAGAGTTACATAACCCAACCCAGGAAATTAAATTTAACGTATTACACTATGATAATTATGTGTAGGCTGAGTTTCATAACCCAATCCAGGAAATAAAATTAATTTTAACTTATTACACTACGATAAATTATTATTAAAATGACACCTTCTATGCAATTACTTTCTTTTGCAATTATACAATTATTTTGTTATCTAGAAAAAAAAGTTTGATCAAACACATCTTTAATTGTATTTCAATAGTGATGTGTGCTCTAAAAGCGTAAAAATTACAATCAAATTTATTTCCAAATAATGTGTTTATGCAAATAAAATAAAATAATACAGAGTAGGGGTTGAAAAGTCTTTGATTTAGGGGTTGAAAAGTCTTCAATATGGCTATTAAAATAATTCAACTAGGGGTTGAAAGTTTTGATTTAGGGGTTGAAAAGTCCAAACAGGTAGGGGTTGAAAAGGGCGCAGTATGAAATGCATACAACAAAGAAATAGAGTAATGCATACAACATAGGTTTTCACATTTGCATACAACATACACAAAGAAGGATGTTGAGAAACGCATACAATATAGAATAAGAACAAAAATATTGACATTGAAATATTATTGTTTAAATCAATAAGTTATTATGTTTATGAGGTTAGTCAAGTGAGAAATAGTTTATTAACTTTATATTTGAATTTTGCGTTTAAAACTAAAACATAATTGATTTGTTTTTCAAACTTTTTGTTTTGTTTGAATAGGGAAAAGATCCTTATATGAAATCATTAAAATTGGTTTAATAGCTTGAAGGAAACAAAAAGTTAATGAAAACTTTGCAATTGGATAAAATAAAGATTGTATTCATTGTGTATACTACAAGTATATAAGTACATTTAGGAAACAGAAACATATCATGTCACACTGATTACAATACATCAGAAACTTGTAAAATAAATCTATATAAATAATTTCTCATAAGTTTAGTAAAGCACCTGGTACTTGATAAAAGACATACATGTATTTTTAAGAATTATTGTAAATTATATGTAACAATTATAAACTGTATCCGAAATGAACAACACATTTGCATAAATATATTATATAAAAAAAATAATGAATACAACAGAGAAGCATGTGGGATGTAAAGAGTTTACACATGATAAATGTACATTCATTTGTTTACTTTAATGAGTAATTTTTTACTTAAATATTGCATGAAAAACACAGAAATTCCTCAGTGGTTGTTGAATTATCTGAAGGTGTGTTAACACAATATTTGTTGGTCTTTATGGGTGTGGTGAATTTGACATGCAGGCGAAATTGTTGGGTCCATTTTAAAATTATATTTCCACCGTTCTTCATCCTCATCGAAAAGTGGGAGACATTATATAGTATTACGTACTAAGTAAATGTGTTCTATACAAAATATGTGCTGCTTCCATATGTTTCAAAGAAAGCCTTTTGTTAAGTTTTTGTCATTAACAGTCAAATTAAGGTTGACCAGTAAGGAACATTTCTGAAACTAGTTCATTATAATTTCTTACGTTTTCAAGATATACAAAGCTTTCACATTTTTCTTTTTCTGGTAATGGTTCTATTTTAGGGATTTTATGAATTCAATTTGCCTCAAACTTTAATTTAAAAAAATCTTTTTTTCCTGCTTTGTAGTCCTTGATGTTTAATTAGTAATTTTGGCGTTAATGCAGAGTAAAAAAAAGTGTTTTTTGCTTTCCCGGGATTTTGTGTTTTCTTTGGCGTTAAACTTAATGTGTTGTCTAGATTTACAAAATCATCAAATTCAATAAAGATTAAGATCAATACACAGAAACTGTGTACTATATACAGATTGGTAGGGGTCACTTATCCAATAAAATTAAGGGTCACTTGTCCAGTAAAATACCAGTTATTGGAGATTACTTATGTGTATTGTCTGCCATAAGGTGTCCAAATGACATAATCATGATTCATTATATATTTTTCATTTGTCACCTAACACCTATCTTTATGGCATCCCTTAAATTAACGATGTCTGAATAAAGAACAAATAAACGATTGCATAGCACCTGCTATCATGGATAATTGGAGTATTGTCTCAGAATTTTGGGGAGTTTATAATAAGGAAGTCAATAAATGAAATCAAAGGATTGTTATTTCTCAACTCATTTTATTGGAAAGAAAACACTATAACACGATTTATCCAAGCACTCTGACAAATATTTTGTCTGACTATGTCCTATCACTAAAGCCATTGTTTATAAAAAAAAGATAAATTTATTCCAATCACAAATATTGCAATCAATATAATATGCACATATAATAACTTCAAATTTAATCTAACAAAATAACCAAATTTACTACACGATATATATATATATATATATACCTACCCTTTTTACTCATTTTTCCTTTCAATTTATAATTTCAAAAGGATCATTTTATATATTTGGGATTGTTTGTTCTGATGAATGTATTGGATACGGAAAGATCAAATGTTGTTTTTTTGCATTAAAAGTTAAACTATTAAACAAATTTAACATCTAAGGCTTATCCCTTTACAAAATATATTAATAATTGTCTATACTTCTCATTTTGCAATAATGGTAAGAACTTATAAATCCTATTTTCACCTATTACAATACAAATCATCAATTCAGACATTTTTACAACTACCAAAAAATGGTTTAGTTTTTCATCTTATGATGAAATGAAAGTTATTAAAAGTAATTGTGTGTTTGGTTTTAGGTTTTAATTCTAAAATCAAAATTCAAAAATAAAGTGAATTAACTATTTTTCACTTGACTTAACTTCATAAACATAATAATTTATTGATTTTAACAATAAGATTTCACTGTCAATATTTTTGTTCTTATTCTATATTGTATGCGTTTCTCAACATCCTTCTTTGTGTATGTTGTATGCAAATGTGAAAACCCTTCTTTGCCTATGTTGTATGCGTTACACTATTTCTTTGTTGTATGCATTTCATACCGCCCCGTTGAAAAGTCTTTGAAATAGGGGTTGAAAAGTCTAAGGGTTGTAAAGTCTTCGTTTTCAGAAGGGGTTGAAAAGTCCTGCTCCCAATGTGACGAGCACCTGTGCACCATCAAATATACGGAGCAGTCAAAACTCCCGGCTTTTCACTTGGCGTGACGTCATAATCAAGATCATTAGATGCTTGTAATGCGTCTATGCGATACAGACGGTGCAACTCCTAGTCCAAACTCCGCGCAGTGTTACTTCCCTTGCAGTACAGCAAGGGAAGTAACACTGCGCGGAGTTTGCTCCTAGTCTGGAGTTCCTTCCTCTAATACTATCAGTAAGCAGGGAACCAGACTACTCTACAGCCATAACATACCAAAGGGAAGTAACTGCTCGAAAGAAACTCATAAAATCTCGTGACAATGACAAACAACAGGGAAGGAAATTCCTAATTGCTGTTGTTCATATGATAATATTTTGAGCATTTCTCGTTCCATTTGCAAATAAATTCCGTTTAACTCGAATCAGTTTCGCCAGGAAGCTGACATAAGGTAAACATCAGTTCTTGTTTACTATTTATTGATCGTATTCGGATGTGGTTTATTTTCGGATATCATTTTCTTTTTTACTTTAAATTGTTTCATTGATTTATCATGGCTTGTAAAAAGATTATGACTGTTACCTACCACTGTAAAAATATTCAATAGCGCATGCTCGTATGGTAAACAATTTTAAATATAATGTGCCTTGCAATTAGACAAAAACAGTTTATCTTTAATTGATAAAGACATTAATGATAAAAATTAAAGCCTTGTTATTTTCAGTGAGATGGATATTCCAGTGGTATTTACGCTGTCATCTCTTTACATACTGGCCATCCTTTGCTGCTGTTCACAAGGCCAATCTCCACCTGTATGTTTATGAAAATATACAATTTAACGTGCATTTTTGGTAACACAATTATTATATAAAATATACATATATTGTCAAATTAAACGGTGTCTCAAAAGTTATGTACATGTACACCATTATAATCATTGGCTCACATTGGCACAATTTCACATGTGAATGTGGTCATATGTTGTGGGTAGAAGAAACGGGCCACTTGTCCAGGTTGGTGACCACAAACCAAAGGGCAGTCATTGAAATTAAACTTTTGGATGAACAAGCCTAAATTCATATACTATATAGCTTGGCATCAAATTTTTAAACAAGCCCTGCTATATAAAATTCAGAATTTCAGCAAGCCCGGAAGACATTTTACCAGAGCAGGGCTAGCGGGCTTGTGTTTATTTTGACCACTGAAAGGCCTAGGGGTACATCGCATAAATGTTTTGGGTTGTCTGGGGGTATTGATACCCCTATATATATTATATCAATACCCCCAGACCACCCAAAACCTTTATGTGATGTACCCCTTTGCCACAAACCAATTCATAAGGACCAAGGCCTTGAATCAAACTACATGTAGGTGAGAAGGTTAACTGAACAATTGTATACAGATATATATTGTTGCTTGATTTGATTATTGCTATCTAAGATTTTAATACTATCCTATCTTACAGGGGCATTATATCAGATAATTGAAAAGTGAAACAAAAAAATGAAGTCCATAGATTACCATTCAAGAGTATTTTGTGGACAAGAAATTATTTCTTTTTTCTTACCAAAAGAATTTGCAATGTGTACCGGGTAATTTATAATACATTTTTGTTCTATTCTCTGTCCATACAGTATGAGGCAGAGTGTGTTGAAGGAAAGTACCTCCCTCCATCCAGGTAATCTCTTTTTATGTGCTGTTCAGTGTCTTTTTTCTTACCGTTTTGAATGGGAGCATGGGCCTTTCTGATTTGGAGAATGTGATTTTGACTAAAATTGTGGATAGCAAAAAGATGAGCTCTTGATGAGATGGATGAATTTATTTTAAATACAGAAATTGGGAATTTTAGTGACCCTTTTGGGAAAATATAATATGTTTTAGCATTGGGAAAGGGGCTGAACTTAAGCCCCAAATATGTCAGAAAAAAACACTGGCATTTTTTTTATATCAAATGTGATTATTAATACATGTTGTAGTTCTTATTCGCATTGTCATCACTCGCTGTCATTAAAACAATGTATTGTGCCTTTAGTGTGTTGAGATGATTTCTTTTAGCTTGTTTAACTTTCAAACAATTATTGAGTTATGCCCTTAATTGTATGGAAAAAACAAACACTCCGACAACATCATAGGCGGTGGCGTTCTATCCACACAGTCTTGACATTATTATCATTATGATCATGTGTTTCAGCCGCAGAGTTAAGGAGTATGTGGTTAATCTAGACCTGCCTGGTAAAGAACGATGGAAACATGTGGCCACTGAGAAGAAGCAAGAAGTATTTATTAAGATTTATTTCAGTATATATATATAAAAAACACATATTTAAAAAAAATAAAAAATATACACTTCAAACACATAAAATCATTAATAAAGAACACTTTGTATTACTAAGATTTATTTCCCCAAGGGGGAATGCTTACCTTCAGTAGTAAAAAATCAAACCTTTACATTAAGTTCGAGCCAATTACTAAATGAGCCAAGTGAGGTTAAGCCAACAGTGTTCTACTGTACATATATTTATCATACAAATGTTCACAGTAAACATGGCAATTTTTTCTTCAGATTAAGAATATTCTTGCCGCCTTCAAGAAGTACATATATGACTTTGGAGGAATTGCTGCTGAGATTTGGTACCTCATAGACCTGTTAGGGGTATGTATTATTCACTGTTTAACGTTACCATGAACTTTATCAAGACATTTAGATATGACCCGCTGAGGTAAAGATGTATTATACCATCATATAATATTTGCAATTTACCATTAAAGGCACACAATATATGTTGATGCAAAAAATGATATTCTGATACTCATTTTCTTGTTTGTCATTTGGCTTTAACGATCAAAACAAAAAAATAATCTGAATTAGGTACAGATAAGAAAATGACAGCAATGTATTGGCGCTCTTTTGACTGGATAATTAATATTTTGTAGCTTCGTAGCTATTAGTTTAAAAAACCTTTGTTAAACCTTTTTTTTTCTGTGCCTAAAATATATGCTTTTGTTCTTAGCTCAACTATTCGAAGAATAGGTGGGCTATTCTACTCACCTCAGCGTCGGTGTCGGCGTCGGTTAAAGTTTTAGGGCAAGTTGGGATTAATTCCTAACTTGCCCTAAAACTTTAACCGGACGCTGACACCGACACTGAGGCGAGTATTATTATAAGTCCAATACCCTTCATTCAATTGACTTAATACTTCACACAGTTGTTCAGGGCCATCACATGATGAGGTTAGATAACTCCATATTATTCTTTACACAGATTATGGCCCCTGATTGACTATGGAACTTAGGTTAAAAGTTGTAGGGCAGGTTGGGATATTTATTAATAACTTCTATACCCTTTGTTCAATTGACTTAATACTTCACACAGTTGTTCAGGACCATCACACAATGAGGTTACATAACTCCATATTATCCTTAATACAAGTTATGGCCCTTGATTGACTTAGGTTAAAGTTTTAGGGCAGGTTAAAGTTTTAGGGAAATTTGGGATTTTCACTTAAAACTCCAATACCATTCATTCAATTGACTTAATACTTCACACAGTTGTTCAGAGCCATCGCATAATGAGGTTAGATAACTCCATATTATCTTTTATACAAATGATGGCCCCTGATTGACTATGGAACTTAGGTTAAAGTTTTAGGGCAGGTTGGGATAGTTATTAATAACTTCTATACCCTTCATTCAATTGACTTAATACTTCACACAATTGTTCAGGACCAGCACCCAATGAGGTTATGTAACTCCATATCCTTAATACAAGTTATGGCCCCTGATTCATTGACTTAGGTTAAAGTTTTAGGTAAGTAAAAATTAAGGGCAAGTTGGGATTTTAATAAAAAAACTTCTATACCATTCATTCAATGCACTTAATAAAATTCAAAATTATTTACGACCATCTTACAACAAGAAACATAACTCCATTTTAACCATAATTACAACTATGGCCCTTGAAAAAAATAAAATATATTTTTATTTCTTTTGAAAGGCATATTTGTATATTCTTAACCACATTTTCATAACGGGAAATCAAGTTATTTGAATGGCTTGTGTCATTGTTCGGGCGGGCTGGTGGGAGGGCAGCATCAAAGTCACCTTATGTATCGAATAATTTTAGTTAGGTTTGACATAAAGAGACCAAACTTGGTAATATCACATCGTTATTGTATTCACTTCTAAGTCAAAGCGGCCTAGTCGAGCGCGCTGTCTTACGACAGCTCTTGTAATCATATGAGTCAAATGGATTAAACAAAATAATGCATCAAAATTAGGAAAAAATATTTTTGTTGGCATCAACCTTTATTATGCGCCTTTAATCTATAATGCCTAGATATTAATCAAACTGACCCTTTATGATTCTGTCAATTTGACCCATAGAGATGTAATATATTGTGTAATATTTGTGAATTTAATTAACATTCATTTATAATGTCTAGGTTTAGATTTATATAAAAGTCTGATGTGAGGAATTTCGGAACAGTGCCACAATAAAGATAGTGAAATATAAAACAACATTTTACAAGTTACAACATTAGATCATATAGATTTGGTGGTACACAAGAATGTGGTCTTTTGTAATGGGGGTACCAAGGTAAAATGAAGGACCAAAAAGGAATCCCACACAGCTTGGTGCCACAAACAAAACTCGCATAAGTCAAGATTACTTATCAAACAAAAGATTCGTTTGTAAGGCAGTAATTTGTTCAACTTAACAAAAAAATAAAATATTGAAGAACATTTTCAAATCATTGCCATACATGTAGGTCACTCTATAGATTCTTGTTAACATGATTGAAGTTTGTTTACTTACAATGATTTACTTTTTAAGCCAGCAATAGTGGACGTATTACCACAGCCTTTCCAGGATGAAATACGCGGGATATCAGATGTGACAGGCATAGAAATAGGTAAAGTCCTTTCATATGCTTGCCTGTCTATTGAAGATAAAAGATGAGGAACTGTCATAGCTTTTTTGTCTTTGGTGCTGTCTTTGTCATGCAAAATCTTTAACCTTGGCCATAATTGAAAAAATGGTTCAGGATACTGGTAATCAATGAAACTTGGTATTAATGTTGCCAGCAACTAAAGGCACATGTAAAGTAAAGTTCATAACTCTAGCTTTAATAATTGTGACTTTGTGACTGAAAAAAAAGGCAGGCGTTGGTGTTTTCTCTGCGGCACTTAATGATTAAAATTTGCTAATATAACACTCATTCAGGACTGGAAATTGATTATCTTTGGTAAACAAAGAAGTTTGAACATTGTGAAAATAATATTTACCGAGTAATGTGTTATGTATCATAACAATGATTTTATTCCTTTGAGCAGCTGCAACAAATATATATACAAAGTACGCTGAAAAAAACTAAAGATGAATTCCAAATGCTTTTCAGGGGAGGTAACTCTCTACAATATATTCTATGAGATCTTCACAGTTTGCACGTCCATTGTGGCCCAGGACAGCAACGGTACACTGTATCATGCCCGGAATCTGGACTTTGGTCTCTTCATGGGGTACGTGTTTCTTTTTTTTTAAGATAAGGTCATCATACGACCCCAGTTTTATATATATATATATAAAGGGGCTATATTATTATTATTATATTGGAAATTGCATTCGTAGCTTCGCATCATGTCACATTGTACATAATGTGCAATACATTTAGAGAGACATTAGACACTTTTTTGTAACATGATGTGATCTGTCATGAAGCAATGTGAGGTGATGTGACGTGACAAACGCAATTCCTATATAAAGCCCCGTTATACAGTCATGACATTTCAAGATTGTAAATTGAATACCTTATAAATTCTTATTCTGTACATTGTGTAGAATTATATGAAAGCAGAATTAATTATTATGTTTAAGCAAGTTTACAGGGGTTTAATAAAGCCCCTATATAAGAAATTTTGACTGATTTTCAGGCATTTCTGACGTTATTGCAAACAATTGTATGGGTATACTACCAACAGTAGTGAGTGAACATAGTTTGGTTCAGTTTGATGTATTTGTTAAGATAGTTAAAATTCTATTTACAATTCTGATATCAACTATTATCTTATGAATTTGTATGTATATCATTGTCAGGCTTGATTACATATCATTCCAGATGGGACCCTAAGAACCGTACCTGGGTGATTACAGAGTTGTTACGACCAGCCATTGTAAATCTGGACTTTCAGCGGGGCGGCAAAACTGTGTTTAAGTCTGTTAACTATGCTGGATATGTTGGCATCCTGACAGCGATCTCTCCAGTATGCTCACTTATAATTTCTGTTTCAAAGTTTCTATACATTATCTGTTTATTGATGAGAATTGAATTATTAGAGTCCTTTTACAAGCATTGCTAAGTTTTTAGTGTGTTATAATAATATATTTAATTTCGAGCTCGATTTTCTTTACAGTCAAGTTTGCACTCATTTTGAAATAGTTGACCTTTTGTGACCTCTGTAGGCAGAGTTCCGCAAGAAAGACCTGGGTTGCGCATATGTAAAACTCAAATGATAAAAATCTTGATAATTTTCTTAATAACCACAAAAATTATTACAACCCAAACCATTTTTAACACAAAAACTTAAGTATTGAATAGGGTAAAATGTAAACATAAGGATTGATTCTTATTATTCTTGCTATTATGCAGTGAAGCGTGCATGTATTTGACATTATTTATGTTCTTTTGTCAGCATGGTAATATTTAATGTTCTTTTTACAAGTACCCAGTAGCCTGATATTTATCCATACAAACATAATAATGAATAAATTACTGTAAATCACCTTAATTCAATTAAATGACGTGACCTGTAAATTTGTATTTTTCAGGGAAAATTCACCTTGACTATGAATGAAAGATTTACACTAGATGGAGGATATATTGGTAAGAAATGATTTTGCCTAGAAAACTAAAGTTGTTTTAATCACGGACCCAAAAATAGAATTAACCGTAATAACTTTATGTAAAATGTAAAATCGGTCACTTATTCTACCAGTATATATTAGTTATCAGTAAGAAAATACCTTTTCAAATGATACTTAAACTGTGTAGGGTCATTCAGGGTAAATTCTATGACAGAAATTGGGTCAAGACAGAGGTGGGTTGCTTCGTAGCAATATTTTGCTAAGTGGCTACAAGAAAGCTCTTTCAAAAACCTATTTGCAAGATCTTTACTGCCTTACTGAAAGCACTTTTTAAAAACACCGTGTTAAAGAAGATCAAATTTATACTGGCAGAACCACATACATTTTCTAGAGGGGTTGAATAATTTGACCTCTTTTCTTTTGTTAAGGTTAATCTATTTTTGACAAAAATTTAAAAGGCAGGTTTTTGCCTATATATTTGAGAGGTGCTGTTCATCTTCAGTCGTTCTCCCCAAAACCGGCTCTCTCTGTATTACTAACTCACAGTTAAAGTGTAATGTTAAGTCCTTAAGCTTACATGAATATCTATCCCTCTGTACAGGTATAATCGATCTGATACTGACTGGGAAGGGCACATGGATGGGTTTCCTTACCCGGGCGACCATGGAGAAAGCCCAAAGTTTTGAGGAAGCCAAGACCATGCTGACAAGTACGCAGATGATCGCCCCAGCCTACTTTATCCTGGCTGGAAACACATCAGGGCAGGTGATAATGTTTTGATTGATTAGTGAAGTTTTATAAGTAGGGTTGCTGCTTCATATGTTTATATCATAAATGACGTTCCCATTATGAAATTATGCCCTTGTAATTATGTTTAACCAGGTTTTTAACGGTGGGCAGACGAGTGTCAAACATTGGTTTCCGCCCAATAACTTAAGATAGCATTAGTGGATAGTAATGAAACTTGGTGTGTTGTTAGCAAATGTAAAAAGCTAGGCTGGGTTAAATGCTTTAAAAGGGGTGGGGTCAAGGTCAATGTTTAAAAAAAAAGAAAAATGGTTTCCACCCAGTAACTTTAGTAAGGATTGATGGATAGTGATAACCCGATAAACTTGGTGTGTAAGTAGCTTATGTGAAGCGCTGTTTGATATATAAACTAGTGTTGTAACTTTTGATATGTCATAAATGAATAGCGTTGAAAATGTGAGCTTTTTATCAAGGTATTTGGGACAGTAAGTCCCTCCATCCCTCTCTTTCTGTATATTGAAAGTCAGGATACTAAAGTGCAAAACATAGTTTTCAATTGCTGCAAGATTATTTTCAAAACTTAAGAATATTTTATTATCTTAATCAGTTAATTCTATGAAGGCAGAATGGTATAAATGCTGGGCTCTGTAAGGGGAGGAAAGTGCGACCAAAAAAGGATTGTTGCAGCTCCATAACTCTTTAGCTAAAACACTAACATACATGTAGTTATTAACAATAGTTGTGTGTCATAATCAGTAACTTGAAACCATTTAACCTGTAGGCATGTGTGATAACTCGTAACCGTGAGGTGAATGGGACCGACACGTGGTGGATGAAGGAGGCCGGGGGCTGGTACATTCTGGAGACAAACTATGACCACTGGTCCAAACCGCTGTTTGTTGACGACAGAAGAACCCCAGCAAACAAATGCATGAAGAAGCTCACTCAGAAGGTATAACGAGGGTGAGGAGTGATCTAGTGGTAAAAGTTTCAGCCTCTCACTCAAGAGGTCAAGGGTTCGATATCAACATCGTTTGTCCCTAAATTAAAATAGTAAACGAGTGAAAGGCTGTCATGGGAATCCTGCTCAAAGGTCAAGGTCACATGTTAATTGTCAAAAGAGTCCAATAAGATGACAATAGTTTTTTTCCTATACAATAGCATTGTTTTACTAATAGAAGTATTTATTGGAATTAAATAAAAACTCCTGTGACCATTCCTGTCAAAATCATATTTTCAACTCAAGAATAGAGTTGTGATCTTGGTAATGAATTGTTAATTTTATGTTCCGAAATTTTTTTCTTCACAATGCCGCGGTAATGTTCTTTGTGATTTTAATGTCTGTTTTGTGTTTCAGGGTGTTGGCATACCAGGCATTTTCAATGTATTGTCATCTAGACCAGTTCTAAACAAAGTTAGTTCATTTGATTTAAAATATAATCATTAGAATGTATATAGGATATTTAATTGAATACATATTTAGGTAGTCTGTTTGAGAAGACGTAAGGTGGGATATCGTGGGATAAAACTTAAACCTGGTCCTTTCTTGAAAACTGTTGAAAATGTTAAAATGAAACTTGGAACACATGTTTCCGGAGACAATATGCAAATCTACAGCAATGCAGACACTCATTGGCATTCACTTCTTAGTGGTCATGTTTCAACATCTGTGAGGCTCAGAGGGAGAGCATCACACATTCCCTGTGTTAGAGTCTTTGAGATACCTTTTTGTTTCAGTTGACAACGTACACAGCCCTGATGCAAGTAAACCAAGGACACATTGAGACATGGCTCCAGTACTGCCCTGACCCTTGTTTTCCCTGGTGAACCCTTTGACAAGGTCAAGGTCACATGGATGCGTTTAGGTGGCTCACTTCAAGAAACAAGCATGGAGTTAATTCTGCCTACAGACCATTAGTGAATAGAAAATAAACCATTGTTCAAATAGGTGCAGACATTTTTGAGCATTACCGGGATATTAGTGAAAAGCTTAAGGTCAAGGTTTAAACTTGGTCACTTGCTACTATCATTACATGCGTGTACCACCAAATCCATCGCTACTACCTCGTGTAAGCTGTAAATAAGAAATCTCTTCTTGAATATTATGTTTCTGCCACACATATTGATATATAACCAACTCCTATGCAATGGAATGGAAGTGGATAGTGCTTTGTATTTAAGCAATGACCGTGGGTATCTAGGTTTTTGCTTAAATAAGAAGCACTATCATGATACTATGTAGCACTCTCTGCCTATGCATCGTGCCAAAGATCTAAGAATAAAGTTTGTAACTTGCGTACCAGTAAACTAATCTATGACATTTTTACTTGAATTAGCTTCATGGGATGTGTTTTTTATTAAATGAGCATGGGATATTTAATAGCCTGGACCCCAATTTGTCAAGAATCTTCAAAGTGATATCGTACCTACATTTTGGAGGGTTTATAACAGTAGTTTAACACTGTTTTTAATTTATTCCCAGAAAGAAATTGCTCCTAGGAATCTTGATGAAACATTGCCCATGTCCATAAAATTAATTATGCAGAAAGCTCTGTGTTTGTGTGGCTTCTATTGAGCATGTTATGGTCGTGTGGAGGGTTTTTCCTCTATTTTCCACTCTTCTGTTTTTCAAAGAAAAAAGTCATCATGCATTATTATTTCATATGGCTCTCGTTGGCTTGCAAAACTTTTTTGCTATTAATCAGAAAATCACTTAGTATATTCTTATGAAACTTAACCTGCATGTTGCTGGAGGCAATTTGAAGCAAGACCCATAACTCTGCCTTTGAAATTGATGAGTTACGCTGGTTTTTAAATGAAAGCATAATGGCACCTGCTAAGGTGATACTCTCAGTTGAGTGTCTGATGCTGTTTAAGAAATGGTTATGTGCAATGACTTTATTGACCTTATTAGCTTCTTGAAGCGTGTCTTTATATGTACAAAATTGCCTTTCTTATAACAGTCTACCAAGTGCCTAAATTCTGTGATATCTGTACATTCCAGATGCAAATGGGTCAGGGATGAATAAGTGTGCATTGATTTGCTGATCCTATAAATATTATTATTTTTTTTTTTTTTGTTATTACATTTAAGTTGTACATGCTTTGTAAGAGATTTTTTATTAACATGTTAACTTGCTTACCTTAATGCTTTTGACTGTTAATGTATCGGTAAAATTCCATGTGCTTATAACTAAAAAGCTTCTTCTTTTTTTAAATTTGACCCAATTTCACAATCAATAAAAATGAATACAAATGTAGTACAGACATGTTTATTTGCAGTATTATTCTGATAAAAGTCCTTCAAACCTAGAGTCTATAAGCGTGATTGGGTTTGATCCTTTGCTTGAAATGCAATTTGGTAAATTGAGGTTGTCCGGTGCAGTGATTATTACACTTGCTTCTCACCTAGGCGACCCGGGTTTGATTTCCAGCCTTGGTGCATGTGAGTGTTCACCAAGCCGTACAAGTGCGTTTCCTCTGGTACTCTGTTTTTCCCCATAACACAAGACCACACTATCATGCAACATCCTGCTAACGAAAGTGACACAGTTTAAGTTATCACAACTTGCTTTCCAATCTTTGTAAAATATATAATGTTTAAACTAATTTGATAAATTCACCATTTTAGTGCCTTTTTCCTTTTTTTTCACCATTTTAAGAGCTCTGATCTTATTTACCTTGGTTATTTTTCAAAAATACGTTCAACGTACAGTCAGAACCCATTGGCTAGATATCACTTCAGTTGATTTCCCGATTGCCACAAACTGGATGTGAAGGACCAATTTTTTTTTCTTTGTATTAAAAGCATGTCCGCTAAGCTTAATATTGGTGAGGCTGGAATGAAGTGGTGGGTCCCTGGGATATAGAGCCAATGGGGGTCCACTGTATTCAAACTCAACTAGGTACCCATGTTACCAGGGACAATAAACACATGTTTTGAGTTATGCCCCTTTTTCGACTGCAACAAAAAACAGACGAGTGTTGGCTTTCCATCTGCAGCACTCTTGTTTATCATCGAACATTAACATTGTAAAATACTGTTACTGCTTTACGTTTTGCGTTAATGATAGAAATAATGATATGTATAAAAAAAATTGTTTATTCTTGAATGTTGTTTGTACCTTTATATATGGTTTAGTTCTTGTGAGTTTTTATGCAATTGATCTGACAGGAATATAGATCTTGCTTTAGGAAAAGTCTGAATTTGTATTGATAAAATTGTATATACATGTTCTAAAATTGTGCTAAAATTGTATGTCATTTTTATTAGCTCACCTGTCACGTAGTGACAAGGTGAGCTTTTGTGATCACTCTTCGTCCGTCCGTCCGTCCGTCCGTCCGTCCGTCCGTCCGTCCGTCCGTCCGTCCGTCCGTCCGTCCGTTCACAATTGCTTGTGAACACAATAGAGGTCACAATTTTGACCTAATCTTTATGAAACTTGGTCAGACTGATCATCTCTATAAAATCTAGGTCAAGTTCGATATTGGGTCATCTGGGGTCAAAAACTAGGTCACTAGGTCAATTAGTAGAAAAACCTTGTGAACACAATAGAGGTCACAATTTTAGCCTAATCTCAATGCAACTTGGTCAGAATGGTCATCTCTATAAAATCTAGGTCAAGTTCGATATTGGGTCATCCGCGGTCAATAATTAGGTCACTAGGTCAATTAGTAGAAAAACCTTGTGAACACAATAGAGGTCACAATTTTAGCCTAATCTCAATGCAACTTGGTCAGAATGATCATCTCTATAAAATGTAGGTCAAGTTCGATATTGGGTCATCCGCGGTCAACAACTAGGTCACTAGGTCAATTAGTACAAAAACCTTGTGAACACAATAGAGGTCACAATTTTAGCCTAATCTCAATGCAAGTTGGTCAGAATAATCATCTCTATAAAATCTAGGTCAAGTTTGATATTGGGTCATCCGCAGTCAATAACTAGGTCACTAGGTCAATTATTAGAAAAACCTTGTGAACACAACAGAGGTCACAATTTTGACCTAATCTTTATGAAACTTGGTCAGACTGATCATCTCTATGAAATCTAGGTCAAGTTCGATATTGGTAGGTCAGTAGGTCAATTAGTAGAAATACCTTGTGAACACATTAGAGGTCACAAATTTAGCCTAATCTCAATGCAACTTGGTCAGAATGATCATCTCTATAAAATCTAGGTCAAGTTCGATATTGGGTCATCCGCGGTCAATAACTAGGTCACTAGGTCAATTAGTAGAAAAACCTTGTGAACACAATAGAGGTCACAATTTTAGCCTAATCTCAATGCAAATTGGTCAGAATGATCATCGCTGTAAAATGTAGGTCAAGTTTGATATTGGGTCATTCACGGTCAATAACTAGGTCACTAGGTCAATTAGTACAAAAACCTTGTGAACACAATAGAGGTCACAATTTTAGCCTAATCTCAATGCAACTTGGTCAGAATGATCATCTCTATAAAATCTAGGTCAAGTTCGATATTGGGTCATCCGCGGTCAATAACTAGGTCACTAGGTCAATTAGTACAAAAACCTTGTGAACACAATAGAGCTAACAATTTTAGGCTAATCTTAATGCAACTTGGTCAGAATGATCATCCCTATAAAATCTGGGTCAAGTTCGATATTGGGTCATACACAGTCAATAACTAGGTCACTAGGTCAATTATTAGAAAAACCTTGTGAACAAAATAGAGGTCACAATTTTAGCCTTATCTTAATGAAACTTGGTCAGAACGATCATCTTAACATAAGCTAGGTCATGTTCCATATTGGGTCAACCCAGGTCAAAAACTAGGTCACTAGGTCAATTAGTAGAAAAACCTTGTGAACACAATAGAGGTCACAATTTTAGCCTAATCTCAATGCAACTTGGTCAGAATGATCATCTCTATAAAATGTAGGTCAAGTTCGATATTGGGTCATCCGCGGTCAACAATTAGGTCACTAGGTCAATTAGTACAAAAACCTTGTGAACACAATAGAGGTCACAATTTTAGCCTAATCTCAATGCAAGTTGGTCAGAATAATTATCTCTATAAAATCTAGGTCAAGTTCGATATTGGGTCATCCACAGTCAATAACTAGGTCACTAGGTCAATTATTAGAAAAACCTTGTGAACACAACAGAGGTCACAATTTTGACCTAATCTTTATGAAACTTGGTCAGACTGATCATCTCTATGAAATCTAGGTCAAGTTCGATATTGGGTCATCTGGGGTCAAAAACTAGGTCAGTAGGTCAATTAGTAGAAATACCTTGTGAACACATTAGAGGTCACAATTTTAGCCTAATCTCAATGCAACTTGGTCAGAATGATCATTTCTATAAAATCTAGGTCAAGTTCGATATTGGGTCATCCGCGGTCAATAACTAGGTCACTAGGTCAATTAGTAGAAAAACCTTGTGAACACAATAGAGGTCACAATTTTAGCCTAATCTCAATGCAACTTGGTCAGAATGATCATCGCTATAAAATGTAGGTCACGTTCGATATTGGGTCATTTACCGTCAATAACTAGGTCAATAGGTCAATTAGTAGAAAAACCTTGTGAACACAATAGAGGTCACAATTTTAGCCTAATGTTAATGCAACTTGGTCAGAATGATCATCTCTATAAAATCTGGGTCATGTTCGATATTGGGTCATCCGCAGTCAATAACTAGGTCACTAGGTCAGATATTAGAAAAACCTTATGAACACAATAGAGGTCACAATTTTAGCCTAATCTTTATGAAACTTGGTCAGACTGATCATCTTTATAAAATCTAGGTCAAGTTCCACATTGGGTCAAAGCTACAGGTGAGCGATACAGGGCCATCATGGCCCTCTTGTTTTTGTTTATTGGCAGGTCATGGCCGAGTTTCAGTGTGACTGAATGTGCAATATCAGAAATATAATCTTGTTTCCATTTTTATCAGAACACAACTTGAGTTTCATATTTTGCTTGTCTAAAAGGTATTGAAATTGTCAAGTGGTGCTGCCCTTGTCATTCTGACTGTTGGTATGGTGCACAAACTTTAAAGAGACTGGCTCAAAGTAAGCCATCCATCACAAATAAATTGCTACTGGTCAAGTTTCATGTAAAAGTTACAAAATGTTAGGTTTGAATATTTTTAAAGTTTTTACTGAGAGTTTTATTTGATATAGGTATTATTTGATTTAAGAACCAAATTAATGAAATTGCTTTATAATCATAGTAGACTTTTGTTTTATAAACGCCCTTCAAGATATCATGTCATAATAGGAGCATCATTATGGGGTTATTAAAAAATGAATCCAAACAATAATATAATGGTTGTTACCGGTAATCAATATCAACTTAAGCATATAATAATTTTGATGTTATTATTTAAAATGCACTAACACATTTTGCATTCTAATGATAGATGGCTTACCTTAAAACCTTCGTTCAAATTGGGTGATATTAGTAATGGTCAAAGGTTGTTAGTATATACATACAAAAATAAATGATATGCTGCACTTGTCTCTCGTAACCATGTTTTTTGTGTACTAGGTACTTTCTAACAACCTTTAACTATTTTAGTGGTCTACATTTTATTGTGTAAACTACCTACTGAATGGGCCAGCCATGGTTTTTATCTACCGCTTCACCTGATTTAAATCAATAATGACTGACTGCTGATTTACTGATATAAATGTATTAAAATGAAAACGTGAGATATTCTTATTGGACAAAATAAAATGTAGACCACTAGCTTTCTTTTATAAACAAACACCAAACAACAACTGACAGCCAGGTTCTCAATTGAAAAGATATTTGGTAAATCCAAGTTAAAAATAGTTCAAGTTTCAATATGGTTTCTACTCCATTTCCACAAACTAGAGCATTTTCAACCACACTTTTATATTGTCAACATAAGAGCTTTATGTTACAAAAGCTGGTAGCTTATAAAATCTTGCTATAGGACTGCATTGTATTAAACCATTTATTTGGTAAACACATATTCATAACTTTTAACCATTATTAAGAAGTAAATTATTTCTAATATCTTATTAAGATATCAGGACATTTTCACCTAAAGGTATTAGATGAGTTTTTTTTAATCAGGTGTGATAGGGTTAATTAACTGAGGGATTTGTTTTGTTATTGTATGAAGGTGCTTACAATACAATATTGTACAAATACATTCAAGCTTTTTTAATCAGAGGTCTTATTCTTTTTTAATTACTTTTAATTCTGATCTTAAGTGAAAATAGGTGGTCATGTTCCAAAAAAAGTTTTATTATTTGAAGGTCATGCAAATGGTCTTTCAATCTACATACATGTATTAAATTGAGCACCAGATTTTCCCCACCAGACTCCTTTATGTTATAACTACATAGTCGATAGAGCAGGTTCGGAAGTGTGGGGGGGGGGCACACAAGTGAACTTTTCATTTCAATCTTGTAAAAAAATATTATTAATGCATAAATAACACCAAAATGCACAATTTTACACTTCAACAAGCGAAATAGTTATTGGGGAAGAACCAAAAATAAACCCTACTTTCCACGTTGAGATCCTAGGTGTCTGGTCCATGACACAGCCTTAAGTTGCACCCCTAAAATGCACCCCTTCTGAACACCCATGTTAATCATGTTCATAAATTATTATGTACGATTGCTGATTTTTTTTTTCTGATTTTTTTGTTGTTGCATTTATTGGTCTTTTTTAACTTTTCACCTATTGTACCAGGTTTTTGATAACGATATTAAATTGTTTTATGTTTAAAAGCAATGAATATTGCTTTGACTTTGAAGTGCTGGACTGTTGTTATGTAAAAAAAAATTAAAAAAAAATGCTTGCATTAGCAGTCAGTTGTTTGTTAACAACACAGCCATGATTTAAAATAGAAACCTGTAAATGCAACTTTAAGTTAATTTCACCTTTTTTCTTTAAATCTAATATTTATTAAAAAAATGAAAATTAAGTTAATAGATATTTGAAAATATTTGGTTTCATCATGTGTTTAAAATCTCCAATTAAGTCTAAATAAATATTTGAAAATGTTCGAATTGTTATCAAGTTTAGTTGGTGTCATCTGCTGTGTTTGTGTCGACTGCATCGGTAGTGATGTTTGCCACGGCGGTATCGTCCGCTACGGCAGTATCGTCTGCCACATTTGTAGTATCGTCTGCAGCATCTGCAGTATCGTCTGCAACGTTGGCGTTATCGTCTGCAGCAGTTGCAGTATCGTCTGTAGTATCTGCAGTATCGTCTGCAACGTTGGCGTTATCGTCTTCTGCAGTTGCAGTATCGTCTGCAACGTTGGCGTTATCGTCTGCAGCAGTTGCAGTATCGTCTGTAGTATCTGCAGTATCGTCTGCAACGTTGGCGTTATCGTCTGCAGCAGTTGCAGTATCGTCTGTAGCATCTGCAGTATCGTCTGCAACGTTGGCGTTATCGTCTGCTGCAGTTGCAGTATCGTCTGTAGCATCTGCAGTATCGTCTGCAACGTTGGCGTTATCGTCTGCTGCACTTGCAGTATCGTCTGTAGCATCTGCAGTATCGTCTGCAACGTTGGCGTTATCGTCTGCAGCAGTTGCAGTATCGTCTGCAGTATTTGTAACATCGCCTGTAACATTGGCAGTATTGTCTGCAGTATTTGCAGTATCGTCTGCAGGGTAAGCTGTGTCGTCTGCTGGATCATCATAGTCTGGTTTCGCTGGATGGCCATCTTCGTCCTCTGCGAAAGGTAAACGAGTACTAAATGGTACATGTAACTATTGAAAAAAGTATCTACAAATGAAATGAACCTTGACCAAGAACAAAATCTTCCTAATAGAGTAATCCAGAATATTGTATGTACACTGTTCCTTTTTGGTTTGACGGATATTATTTAAAATAGTAAAAAGTTAACAATTCTGGTGGGAGTAGGGGGGGGGATTACTAGAATTTAGTACAGTGAGATGCATGATTGTTACATTTATTAAAAGGTCATACGTATGTAGTTATTTTTCCATCAAAGAACATGTGCATAAACTTGTCATGATCAAAGGTCGTTAATGGTCACTTTGGTAATAACGTTATTATTTTAATCACATGTAGTAAGCTTAATCTATATCGCCCAATCTCAATCTCATCTTATTTAACTACGTAATTATTATCAAAAGTTATTCATAATTGTATGTGTTAGACACTAATTAAAGCAACTGTGCACCAGATGATCAATTTGCAAGAAAAAAAGAAAATTGCCGAAAACTGTCATAAACTTGGTATTAATGTGTACAATGCATTGAAACTTACTAACTGAAGTACCACATACTTTACAATTTATTTACGTTTGGCAGTTATTTCGTATTTTTCCATTTAAAAAGATTACTGTGTATGTCTACCTAGTAGAATTCATTCCTTGTGCGTGATTGGCTAGTCAGTGTTATCACGAGATATTACCGAGTTAGGTGTATAGCTTAATTATGTCACCCAGTGAGAGTAAGTCAGTGGATACGATGCTGGACTACAATTTTGGCGACACAGGTTCGAACCCGGTCTCCGACACAATTGTTTTTCATTTTGGTACTTTTTTACAATTATGATATCAAAGCATAACACATTCTATTAAATAATCGCCCTGAGATTCGTTACAGAAAAAAAACTATTTTTGGTGCCAATCTGGACCGGTTTTCAATATTGATCTTATCCTTATCCTTAGACATGCCTCACTGATTCCATTCAGCCTATTGGTCAGCTTAATATATAGGCCAATCAAAACACTGAGTTTCTAATCTTAAATTTAAGATCAATCTAAGTTGCTTATTGAATACGGCCCCTGGTGTACAGTCCCTTTAAGAGTGCATTTTCCTTGTATAATTATGCTGATTAAAAACTGAGTTTAAAATTCCAAAGAAAATATTCTGCAGCAATACATATAATTGAGTGCTTTGAGTACTCAATGTGTTTTAAGAATTACTCATTGCAAGTATATATTTTTTAATCTTAAGAGTTATGTGTCTTTGAAATATTGACGTAATGTTTTAATCAACACATTCCATGAGAAATACGTTTTTAAAAATAGAAAAAAAACACATACCAAATTATGAATCCCGTGATTCTATGCTTTTATGTGGTGAAATGAGTTGAGATTGAGACTGAGGTTTAACTTGAGGATTTGATATTTGGTCCAGGGGCCATGCTAACAAACAGTCTTTACTCAGACTTAAATCTGTTCGTAATCATGGCCCCTGGACACCATATTTACCATCGCCGTGGTGCATATGGGTGAGAAGCGACGACTTCCGGTCTAGGTCAGGTTTGTGCAGTCTTTCTTCTTGCTCCTCCGGCGCCCTCCTGCGGCGTTCTTCAACCAGACGAATCTGCTCAGGAATTGCGGCCATCTTTACAGGGTCGGGCTGAATAATGATTGTATTCGTGAGTATTGTTGTACAATTGAACTATACGGCTGATATCCTGACCTATTTCTGATGGGATCATTTAAACTTATGCAACAGTCAATTGTAACCCAGGTCCGGGGAATAGCGGGAACTTTGACTTTCGGTCCAGCCAAACCTGGGTAAAATTCTAGTCCTGCGGGGACGAACTGCTGGTAAAATCCCCACCAAATGCCCCCACACCCAGGGACCATAGGTAAGGCCTATTCCCCGCTAATTTTGGCGCGAAGACAAAACCACCGCTTTCACCCGGCACTTCGAGGCAATAAGGCAGAAGATGTCACCAATACAAACTACATGTTTTTATACTTGAACATATACACGAATGGATGCCATTTTAAGGCTGAATGTCGCTAGGCCTGCAGACTTTTATAACCGTAAATCGGATTCTACCATCGGCAAATCGACATAACGTTTTTAAATTTCACGAATAAATGCGCGCATGGACGTATCTACCCCAGCGTTGTTAGAACTGTGCTGGTCTAATTCACCACTCAATTACTTAGTTACCAATCTGCTCTAATAGCTACGGGGCTGCGTTCTGCATTATAAGTAGATTGCTAAAAGTAACGCTGTAATGACTATTCATAATGTATATGCGGTTAATATAGTCCGAATAAGCTGCATTTTTGCGTAATTACGGAATTAAAACCATAGAAAACGCAACTGTTTTTTATCTTTGGAACTTGTAAAGCAGGAAATGTGAAGCCTGTTTTTTACACCGGCGACTGTTACATTGGCATGACCCCCCCTCCCCCCCTCACACATCCTTAAAAAATCAGTCATTTGTTTTGAAGACCAAAATTATCTGGAACATGATCATCTATCACCATAACCTTTATCTCAATTTAAAATTCCAAGAAAAAAATCCGTCAAATACTATTATTCTAATTATGCGTGGCAATAAGGTGGGTCATGTCAACGTATGAAATTGCCGCCTGTGATCTAATCAAGGCAATTTGAAGACGTTTCTGCGGGCCATACCTTGGTGCGCGCGACCCTGTTCTTGAAGATCTCGTGCAGCTCTTGACTGTCAGTGGAAGTTTTACACATGATGTACGTCACACGGTTACCAGAATTGGCCAGGGCCTTCTGTTCCTCCGCAGCTAACATGGCATTCTGGAAGTACATGTATTAGAAATGTGTTGAATTCAACCTGTACGCATTTATCATTATTTCGCCCCGACGGTGTGGGCAGGGACGGGGGATATAGGGGACTTTGTCAGTGGGTGAATTCTGTCAGTTCAAACGGGTTTACTTTGACTTTGATGTAATTATCAAGTAAAAAAAATACATGGCACTACCACGCAACATTTTATAGTAAAATAACCAAATCCTATGAGATGGTCTGTAAGTCCCCACACAATCATTTAACTTAAACCACATATGTTTTTTCTATGGGGTACATGTTCAACTTTGCGCCTCCTTTAACGTCAAACTTTTGAACCGCCTATGGACAGGCGGGATTTTGTTCGGCCCGGTTAGCACCGGGAATAAATTTGGCCGGAATATGTTTCACAGTATCTTATGTCTACAGTATTTATTTCAGATAATCACTAGCGGCTTTAGAGGGGGAAGGGGGCGCAACCGGCGCACGCTCCCTCTAAAATCTTCCAAGTTTAATTTTTTCATCAGAATGTGGGAAAAAAGATCATAGACGCTCATAATGCACCATTTCCGTCTGTAAATTGTTAAAATTTGCTTGAGGGAGTAACCTATGCAAACAGTTTATGCCATATGTTTTTAGGTTCCGAGGGAGGGGCACATGTCAAAAGTTTGCGCCCCTCAGTTAAGACCCCTCTAACGTCAATTCCTGGGCGCGCCCCTGAGAGTAATACATAAATCAAAAGCATTGACACTGATAAATAAAGAACGAAAGTAAATAATATATGTTTAATTCAATTTAAATAAAGAACAATGCTAACAATAGTATACATTACAGAAATACATTTGGTAAGTAACCAAAAGAATTGTTTCTGTTTTCTGAGTGTTTCTTCTGTTCTCATTGAATCGACCGTGGTAAAAAGATTTTTAATAAAAACGAGTATGGACATTCTAAATACCCTCTGTATTTTATCAAATAAAAAAAATAAAAAAATCCCCAAAAATACTTTAATTAGTATATAAGTATTTGTTGTGACTAAATTTTTTTAAAGAGGGGGCGTGGCCATAGGGTGGGTCATGTCAACGCAACTGCGGCCTGTGTTAAGAAGATTTATGAATACGGTATTTGGCATATATACTCCCAAAGTCAGACGATTTTCTGAAATGCATGTATTATTACGTAAAGTGAAACAAGACATCTGGCTGGGGCGGATCCAGAAATTGAGGAAAGAGAGGGTGTAACGTAGGTGCACAACCTTTTGACATTCGCCCCTTCCTCAGAACCGAATTTAAAATGGTTTGAAATGTTTGAAGGAGGATGTGGTGGACCCCACCCACCACCCCCACCCCCGAAAATCTTTACAATATCTAGTAAAAATGGTGAATTTTGAGTGTATTTTATTTCCGTTTTTTCTGCGATATTGGTAATTTTGAACTGTTTAAGGGCCCTCTTAAATCGACTTATATATCGGATACCTCGAAATTGCGAAAAAAAACTCATGTGAAGAGCAAAAAAAAACACCAACTTGGAAGCTGACTGTTTTGGGCTGAACATGCTGGATCTACTTCATCTATTTTTTGTTTAAATTTTCACCGCATTTTTTTGTTCTAGTACACCGGATGTTGTCAATTTGTCGAATACACTGTGGTTACGTTCAACCAAATTTTATTCTATTATTATTAGAAACGTACTTTTTTTCTGAGGTGTCTCACAGTGGAACGTTCTGCCCATATATGGTGTTGGGTTCGTTGGTCACGGGGAATCAGTGTTATTTGCATGCACATTTGTCAATTGACTATATAACAGAAAATTTATTTAGTGGTCCTTGACCTGCCAAAGTGACTTACCATAAGTCTTCCAATCGGTTTACACATACAGTCGACCTGGTGGGCCGTTTCCGCCATCTTCTCTGACGGGTTTGGCTACAATGGCAACAAATAGCATGTTTTACATCAGATTTTGCGGTTTTAATGCGAAAGGTAACGATTGTAGGCAGTCTTTATGCACCAGTCAATTGTAATCACGCCCCCCCCCCCCCACCCCGATCCGAGAGCGGGGACTTTGACTTTCGGTCAAGCCAATCCCGGGTAAAATCCCCGTCCTGCGGGAAAGCACTGCTGGTAAAATGCCCGTCAAATGCCCCCGTATCCCTGTGTCATCCTGGATAAGGCCCATTCTCCACTATTTTTGGCGCGAAAAGAAACCACCTCATTCACTCGGCACTGCGGGTACACATGGAAGTTAAAACACGGCCCATTCCCCTGCTTTCCCCGGTATACCCCGGACGTGGCGGCCGTGATTACAGTTGACTCGGGTACATTATATCAATTAATTTAAAATAATTCAACAAACAGTAATGTTCTTAACAGTCATCTTTTCATTTTGCACCAAATATTGAATATCATCTATACATACATACAAAACAAATAGTATTTCTTCAAATTCTCCTCAGCCATCGAAAAAAACACATCTGTTATCATTTCAGATACAAATGTATAACTTTTACGAGTTGTCAATTATTATGCTTTTTTGGCAATATTGAGTAAGGATGTGTTTTACTAAATTGTGTAGTTATTGCCTTGATTAAAATACTAAGTGTTACAAAAATGCAAAATTGTTTGTGAACTTACATACTGGACTGGAATGTTTCTTTGGCGCCAACACAGTCACGTCACCACAACAACAACGTCACTATGCGTCATTAAAGATGTGACGTAACAAGTCGCGCAAAATATAACGTTAGTGAAAGGAGAATAAAATATAATTGACCATCAAATTTTATGTGCTTTATGCTATTCAATTTGGAAACAAATAGACACCATTATTTTTTTTGTCTTGGAACTACGTAAATGTCTGGTAACTGGTGCTATAATTTTGCTTACAAAAGATCAGATCGCACTTTTCGTATTTACGGTCAAAAGTTAATGTTTTATCTAATGGTTTAGGAATAATGAATTTTTTGACATAAAACATATTTATTGGACGTAATCAATAAACTGCAATCTGATCTTTCGTAGTGTAGTCTTTAGGCTTACCTGTGATCAGACATTCACGAAAAAATTGGTTTATTCCAACACAAAAAAATAAAAAAAATAAAAAATAAAAAAAAATGTCAAAATAATCAATATGTGAGAGTGCAGCTTATGGTGTTCGATGTACTGTCAAATGACATTTTAATGCCAGAAGGCATGGTTACGAAGTCTTGAGTTCAGACTCAAGTTGCAAATCTTCATATCTCCATTTCACTGTAACTTTGCGGAATGGTACACAATGTATATGTATTCGAAATTGTACAATTCATGTTATTATTCACATTCACTTTTGTTACACGAATCGAATATAGATGATTATTTGTTATTTAATAAACTGCTTTTCTGAGTCTGAGTCTAGACTTGGACATGAAACTGTTCGTTATCATGGCCCCTGCCCCATTGTCGGATTCTCCCGATACACACTACGCCATGCTTCGTTGTCGAAACCTTACATACAATTGATATCGTTGTGTACATAGCATCGAATTACTTACTGATGTATCATATCGCTTACGACACATGCATCTTTCGCAGTTTTTGCATTTTTCCAATGCGAAATATTCTGGGTGTGTCTACCACGTAACATCCAGTAAATCAAGAATAGCGTCGGTATCTTAATCTGTACAAACCACGGGACCTTTACATGCTAAATATATACAGAAATGGGTAAACTTATCTTAGACAACGAACAAAATATTCCTTTAATCATGTCAAACCATGCATTGTCGGCCGCATACTAGCTTGTCCTTATAATTCAAGGCTTGTTTTGAGGAAATACTGTATTTATCGACGTTGGGACCATCTCGTCGGTTATATTTTTGGAATGAAGCGTTAGTAACACTCACATGTTATTATCTTTCTCTACAAATAACTTCAGTCAAAACAGAGTCAAATAATTGGAACCAACCAATATACTTGTTTTGTTTTCACACGAGTATTTAACTTTTCAACTTGCAGACGTCAGCGAATTATTGTTCTTTTACCCATTTCAAACGAATCAACATCAGAAGTCACCGATTGATTTCCAGTAAGTACAGTAATGATATTGTACGAGGCAACTTTTTGAAACCATCATCATCATCATCATCATCATCACCACCACCACCACCACCACCACCATCATCATTATCATCATCATCATCATCATCATCATCATCATCATCATCACCACCACCAACACCATCACCATCATCATCATCATCATCGATACGTTTTACTGTTTTGAGAATTTAGCCGGAATCTAGAATTTAGAATCCCACGTACTCGTCAAACGTTGGCACGCTTTCCGAAAATTTACATTTAACTTTCATTTAGTGGTCAACTTACTTTTTTGTCCAATGAGAAGGCAGTATAAATCAGCGGTAGATATAAAAAAAATGTTAGTGGGAAGTTTACACAATATTATGAAGACCACTAAAAAGTTGCTTATATGTACTTACGCAAAATGAATGGCTATGCTACTGCATCGCATCAAACCATAGCTCGTATACTAAGTACATATTAACAGCTTTAAAAGGGACTCGCTCACGTTTTGGCATTCAATCCCCCCGCCCGGTTTTTCAGCTGAAAACACTTATAATATAACCATTTTTACTTTTTGATACCGACATTGCAGAAAAGAATACACTTAAAGTATAAAGAATATAAAAATAAAGTTTTAGTGGGGAGGGAACCAACGCCGATATAGTCAATGACAAATTAGAAAACTGACAATAAAACCTCACGCCCACAAGAACTTTTACTCAGATGCAAGGTTAACTTAATCTTTTAGCCCTTTATTGAATCGCGTTACTAACGTGGACTCTGAAGACAGTATTTGAACATATGTCAACATTTGTTGGAGGGTTCCAGCCGTCAGTATCTTAGTATTAACACTCCTAATGCACACTTTATTTCGTCATACAAAAATGTGCATTTTATAAAGACATGAGCGAGTCCCCCGCCGTTACATAATATCCTTTTTAGGTATTCAAAACAGAAAATTTCTTTGTTGAAGTGTAAGCACTGCTTGATCACCAAAATCTCTATTTTACGATCAGCGTTGCCAGCAGTGAAATAATATATTTTTGTGTTCAACAATTAGCCTCTATAATAATTATTGAAAAACTTAAAAGTGACACTCTTAATCAAAATCAATACATACACATGTATAACAAACATCAATTTTGACTGAAAAAACTTTCACTACTTACTAAATAATGCATTTATGGAAACTATTAATTACTGATAACAAGATTGTAACCCCGTATTTAATAGCAAAAAGTGCAAAAATATTGAATGATTGGCGAATGCTAAAATATTTACTGTGGTCTACAATAGTCTCATGTAAGGTAGAAATACCATGTTTAATGCTAATTTATTTCTAATTTAACTCGGTATCCTTCATATAAAGAACCATTGTATTCGACATTTATTCATCCTTTTTGGAATATTAAAACAATTGTATTAAGTGTGGTAAATCATATCGGGGAGTAAGAGTGCATCTTTATATAATTGCACTCTAATATTTTAAGTGGCACAATAATGCCGTTGGTATTAAACTTTTGAACTTAAAGACATCGGAGAAATATTTATCCTACACTCATTAAAAACGAAACAACAGCTAAAGGCGTCGATTGATTTCAAGTAAGTGAACATTCGGAACTCCTCGGCCATTTTTTTCAAAAACAACCTCGGATGTATGCAGGTACATCAGTTGAAGTAGTTCGTAAAATTTTGAATTATATCATAAATTAAATGTAGTGTTTTAGAGTTGTATTTATTGATCTAAGTCGAAATTGATTGCCATTGAATTGTATTATTGCAAACATAATTAAGAATCCCAAGAGTTAAGTCACAAAGTTTAACGGCTAAATAAAATTACTACGCGATCTACTTGCAGCGGACTTAAACGTACCACTTTTCGAGTATGTAAACCGTCCAAATACATCCGAGGTTGTTTTCGATAAAATGGCCGAGGAGCTCCGAATGGTAAGTGAAGTAACACAATTTTATTATTTTTAGAACATTCTGGAATACGCACTTTCAGCGAAGGGATGTACGCGGACTTATGCAGTAGAGAAACGTGAATTTCTTACACAATGTAGTGAAAAAAGGGGCTTACAGTTACTCGCTCATGGTTTGTAAAATGTACTTTTTTAATATTGAGTCATTTCTTAACTTAAGTCAATTTCCTAAAATTTTCATATTCACAAACAAAAGTATAAGTGTTTTAACACCAAGTATCAACATTTTTTTTCGGACAGTATTAAGTTATAATACCAGTGAGATACCTAAGTTAGAAATTGGCGTAAGTTAGGACATTGTGTGTATACCACGTGACAAAAAAGTATTTTGTCTATGTATGCCTTTGCTCAATATTTTTTGTCTATGGATGCCTTTGCTCAATGTCTTTTTTGTCTATTGATGCATTTGCTCAATGTCTTTTTGGTGTATTGATGCCTTTGTTCAATGTCGCTTTTTGTCTATTTAGGCCTTTGTTCAATGTCTTTTTTGTCTATTTAATAGTATTTATGCCTTTGCTCAATGTCTTTTTTGTCTATTTATGCCTTTGCTCAATGCCTCTTTTGTCTATTTATGCCTGTTTTCAATGTCTTTTTTTGTCTATTTAGGCCTTTTTTCAACGTCTTTTTTGTCTATTTATGCCTTTGCTCAATGTCTCTTTTGTCTATTAATGCCTTTGTTCAATGTCGGCTTTGTCTGTTTATGCCTGTTCTCAATGTCTTTTTTGTCAATTTATGCCTGTTCTCAATGTCGTTTTTGTCTATTTATGCCTGTTCTCAATGTCTTTTTTGTCTATTTATGCCTTTGTTCAATGTCTTTTTTGTCTATTTATGCATTTTCTCAATGTACTTTTCTGTCTATTTATGCCTCTTCTCAATGTCCTTTTTTGTCTATTAATGCCTTTGCTCAATGTCTTTTTTTTGTCTATTGATGCCTTTGTTTAATATTTTTGTCTATTTATGTCTTTGGTCAATGCCATTTTTCGTCTATTTATGCCTTTGCTCAACGTCTTTTTTGTCTATTGATGCCTTTGCTTAATGTCTTTTTTGTCTATTTATGCCTTTGGTCAATGTCTTTTTTTTCCATTTATGCCTTTATTCAATGTCTTTTTGGTCTATTGATGCCTTTGTTCAATGTCTTTTTTTGTCTATTTATGCCTTTGCTCAATGTCTTTTTGGTCTATTGATGCCTTTGTACAATATTTTTTGTCTATTTATGCCTTTAGCTCAATGTCTTTTTTATCTATTTATGCCTTTGCTCAAAGTTTTTTGTCTATTAATGCCTTTGTTCAATATCTTTTTTGTCTATTTATGCCTTTGTTCAATATCTTTCTTTTGTCTATTGATGCCTATGTTCAATACCTTTTTTGTCAATTTATGTATTTGTTCGATGTTTTTTTTTGTCTATTGATGGCTTTGTTCAATGTCTTTTATATATGTATGCATTTGCTCAATGTCTATACAGCCTTTATTCAGTGTCTTTTCTTTAATGAAATACTTGTTTTATTCATTTCAGATATTTGAAAGATGAGCATCTATCCCATTTTAGCTCTCGTGTGCCTCCTGCTCATCCCTCAAAGCAGCAACGCAAGTCACAATGGCGGCATTTTAGCCAACGGCACAGATGCTAAGCAACTCTACGACGACCTTTTTGTTACCGGCGCATACAATTATCGCGTCAGACCAAGTAGCACTTACCAAACACCAATGAGTATGTTTAGTTATGGTTTGTATAATGCACCAGTCATTTGTAACCACGCCCCCCAGGTCCGGGGAATAGCGGGGACTTTGACTTTCGGTCCAGCCAAGCCCGGACAAAATCTCCGCCCTGCGGGGACGACCTGCTGGTAAAACCCCCGCCAAATGCCCCCGCACCCCAGGGACCCTAGATAAGGCCAATTTCCCGCTATATTTTTCGTGAAGACAAAACCACCGCAGTCACCCGGCACTGCGGGGCAACCTGGAAGGTAAAAACACGGCCCATTTCCTCGGCTATCCCCGGTATACCCCCGGACTTGGGGGGGGGGGGGGGCGTGGTTACAATTGACTGGTGCATAATATGGTGACATATTTCTTTCATGAGATAACATGATAACGTTCGCGAATTGTTTTTTTAACCACTTAATTTTCGCGAAATGTTTTAGTGGTTGTTATTATATTTTGTTCTGATGAAAGCCTACAACGGCTGACTGGACTGCTCATTGACCAAAATCAATGTAAAGTCGGATTTGGAAAAAAACGCTGCTGTCGCATTTGGCACAGTATAATGTGTCTGAAACCTTTCGAACAACAGGATACATATTATCGAATTGGACAGATGAATTTCTTGTTTGGAATGCCTCAGATTACAAGGGCTTGGATTACATGCAATGGCCACAGGTCTGTAAATCAATGGATATATTATTCAGAACTTTGTTTACGTTTACAACGGTGTTAAAAACATGGTTGTTAACTTTAAAGGTGAACTATTTTATGATGTGTTCATGTTATGAAGAAAAAGCAACAAAAACATGTGAAACAGTTGTCTCAAATCGTGTTAGCAACCCTGCAGGTCATAATAAAATCCATTAAAGTTCCAGTGCAGTAACGGTTTTAAACTTAACACTGATGACGTTGTCATCGTCATTAGGTTTAAGAAAGTGAATTTTATTACAAATATTGTGAAATATAGAAATTATTTATTGAAGAGTGATTGTTTGTGTGAATGTTTTGTTGTTTTTTAAATTGGGGAAAATTCTTGAAATGTGAATCATTAAGTATGACTAAAAGTAAAGGCAAGATAATTTTTTAAAATTTCAATTCATAATTGTGTCGATTTTTCAGAACTTTATTTATAGTTAACACGGTCGTTAACCTCAATTTTGACGTCGTTAACTTCATTTTTCTTTACTTTAGGAATGAATTGCGGGATTGATGCCATTATCGGGGTATGAACGCAGTTGGGTCGGTTAAAGTGTGTGGAAAGACACCACGTGTACGCGTACTTTGACCAGCCCAATTGTGTTCATATCCCGATAAGTGCATCAATCCCGCAATTTATTACTTCAACTTCCATTCCTTAAATGAACTGCATTTCGGCAATTGCGGTTACCATTTGACCCCGAGTGCAAAATAAAACTAAACATCATTGATGTTGATAGCAAATCTTTGAATTTCAAAGAGATGTTTGGCATCCCAATTTGATCTTGTTTACTTAATTTATATCAGATCGATAAACATCAGCGACTCGTTGTCTTTCAAAAATACATTTGGCATTCCGATTGGAGCATGTGCACTGAATTAACATAACCATCATTGATGTTTATAGCGATCCGTTGTCTTTCAAAAATATATTTAGCATTCCAGTTAAACATTGTTACCATCATTGATGTTGATAGCGAATATATGTCTTTCAGGAAGATATTTGGCATCCCGATTTGACCTTGACGAATTCTTTTGAAGACTACAAACAGGTTGGAGACGATAAGCTGTTGGTAGAAAGCTGGTCGGACGGAACTGTGTATTGGTTCCCATTTCAGGTAAATGTACGCTTGATCCAGAGCAGGTATTCCTGGATTGTCCGCAGTTTAAACAAATCAAAAGGAAAGAAAGAAAGAAAGAAAGAAAGAAAGAAAGAAAGAAAGAAAGAAAGAAAGAAAGAAAGAAAGAAAGAAAGAAAGAACGCTCGTTCACAGCTATACATTCTAGGATATAGATAACAATTGTCATTCAAACACTATTTAAAATATTAAAACCACTAGCGAGTACGGGGCACACCCGCCCCTTCCCCCTAAAATCGTCCAAGTTTACTTTGAATTTCAATACAGGAGAAATAAAGTAATAAAATACGCCCAAATGCACCATTTCAGACTAGAAATGTTTAGTTTTTCTTTGGGGAGTAATCCCACCTCCTCAACACTTTAAACCAAATCAAATTCGTATCGGAGGGATGGGCGCAAGTCAAAATATTACGACCCTAAGTCAAATCCTGGATCAGCCCTTGTAAAATTTAAGAAACCCCTTATTCTTGCTTCTTGTACACTTCTTTTTAAACTCACCACCAGAACCTACACGAATACAAATCATACTGTTTGGAATAATGACAATGGTTATATGGTTCATCATCACCATATTTTTTTTCTAACGGTTTGTTTCAAATATTTATATGAAAAACTACAGAAACAAGCTCAGTAGCCGAAAGTTTAAACATAAACCCCGTTTAATGGGGCACAGGGTAAACACCAAAGACATAGAACACAAATCAAACAATCAGAAACATGAAACAACAGCACATAACATAAACAAAACTCCAAAAACAACACGGTACATATATACTTATATTCGATATAAAAACTATGTAAACCCCAAGTACTTCTATGTCTAGGGATCTCAACTAAATTTGCAGACGAAGGAATGCAATTAAGAGTATTTAATGCATCATCGTTTCAAACATATGATGCAGTTATTGTTTGAAACTATGGACATCACCCAGTCTGCCTTAGCAAAAAAAAAGGTTTAAAACTGTGTGATCATAGAGTTTCATAATGAAACGCATCATTGTACTAAAACTGGGAACAAACAAAGAAAACATTATTAAAAATAAAAACAACATATATTTTCTAAAAACTTCATCCAAATGATTACTTAAGTTACGTAAAATTTGAAAGAAAGAGACGTCACACGCTGGAACATTCCTAGCAAGCCAAGAATAGATAACACGAATCTACAAAATTTTAATAAATTCAAAGCACCTAATCTTAGTTATGTAAGGACGCTATATTCAACTATATATTTTTATGAGGAATTAATCATCAAAAACAAACTCTTTCTCGTAGGTTTTCGAGTCAACATGTCCCTTAGATATAACCTACTTCCCGTTTGATGAACAAACATGCAAATTAAAGCTCGAGGCCTACAGCTACACACAGTACGAGGTAAGCATCATTTACTTGCTGTAACAGGTGAGAAATCACGTGACTTGAAAGGGGTTCTCACATGGGTCACCACGAACCAAAATTTGTAGAACGATGCAACGCTGAAATTCTGGCCACGGATTGCATCATTGAACTACAAGTAAGTCTAAACTATTTCACACGTGTAGAAGCAGAAAAAACAATGTATTTTATAGGCTAAGAAATAAGTTCGTATATTTCCGTCGAAATTGTATTTTTTAGAAATGAAAGTTAATTACTTGTTTGTTTACATCGGTTGTGACCCGTCGTAACCCATGTGAGAACCCCTTTAAAGTCACGTGATTCTACACCCTGTATAACAACCAATCAACGGGAATATGTATCGAGCTGTTAATGCGTAGGGTATATTTTGACCATTCTTGGTTGTAGGTGGTCTCCTTTATTGTTTCTTGTACAAAATTGAAATATATGTACAGGGACTACTAACTGGAAACAAAAAATAGTTTGGTTACATTATTATATTATCATTACGTCACATTGACATATTGATTGGGAGAAACCAGATTTTGTTTGTTTTCGGTTGCCCGAAAATTTCAGACGATTTCTTTATCGACTGTTCTTTTAATTTTACCTTATTTTGGTCGAATATCAGTATTTTTTTAACTGAAAAGTGCAGTAAATGTACCCCGACAAAATTGCAAAAATGCTCACCTTATTCCGACTGGCTGCTACCTTTGATATTTTAACTCGGAGCTGAGGTCGGCCATCTTGTGAATGGCATTAGCAAGGTCAAATGAAGACTGTCATCTTGTGTATGCCTTTAGCAAGGTCAAATGAAGTCGGCTATCTTGTGTATGCCCTTAGCAAGGTCAAATGAAGTCGGCCATCTTGTTTATGCCTTTAGCAAGGTCAAATGAAGTCGGCCATCTTTTGTATGCCTCTACCAAGGTCAAATGAAGTCGGCCATCCTGTGTATGGCCCTAGCAATGTCAAATGAAGTCGGCCATCTTGTTTATGCCCTTAGCAGGGTCAAATGAAGTCTGCCATCTTGTGTATGCCTTTAGCAAGGTCAATTGAAGTCGGCCATCTTTTGTATGCCTCTACCAAGGCCAAATGAGGTCAGCCATCTTGTGTATGTCCCTACCAAGGTCAAATGAAGTTGGCCATCTTGTGTATGTCCCGGGTCAGAAAAAAAGGATGATGGCCTTGCAAAACGTTTTTTCTTATCAATATGAAAATGATTTTCAGACAAAACCTTACTAAAACAATAAAGATCCCGACTTACCGACCTTGGGACTTTTTGGAAGTGTAAGTGGAAACGGGCACTCGTTTCGGGGGCGTTTTTGTCCAGTAATTACATACTGCGACAACTGTTTTTTTTTATACTTTTAATTCCAGCTAAACGTGACGTCTAGGGGACTGGGTGTTAATATTGATGAATTCGAAAGAAGTTCAAGCTGGGATGTAACTGAAGTTTCCTGGGAGACGGATGCTGATGCATATGGGCCAAATGTTATTTTTTCGATCACAATGAAGAGGAAACCACTCTTTATCATTCAAACCATCGTGTTTCCAATCATCGCGTGCGCACTGCTGAATACCTGCGTGTTCGTTCTTCCGGTTGAGAGTGGGGAGCGATCTGGCTTCGCCGTCACCATGTTTCTAGCTCTGGCCGTCTTTCTAACGATCGTTTCCACAACACTTCCAGCTAATTCGGATACAGTTGCTGTTTTCTCCGTGTATCTAATTATTCAAACGACGGCAAGCGTATTAATAACCGTTATAGCAAACCTATCGATACGACTTAGCATCTTGAGTGATCCGATTCCAAAGTGGCTTAACAAAGGGATGAACCGCACAAGATTGTTGCTCACTTGCAAGACTTGCAAAAAGCGAGCACCTACTTCCGAGGTCCACCCATTTGATGCCGAGAGCGGAGATGTTCCGAAGAAGTCAGTCGATTACGAGCCAGCTGACGCGGAGTTTCGTGATTACACATGGAAAGATGTGATTCATTTGCTAGATATTGGATGCTTCATATTCTTTATCACACTGATTCTTTTATCGTCCATCATATGCTTGTCATTTGCATATGCTGGGAAGTAAACTCTTCGATGATGTATATCAATTAAAGCGCTGAAACGGTGAAAGGCTGTAGGCGCGATAAGCTTGAATTTACTTTATTACAATTCTGTTCACATGCAACAAAATCCAAAATAACATTTTGAGTGGCCTCAAACTGTAACCGATAAGTACCGGTCATTATCTAAGAATAGGTTATGTTAATTGATGTTTTTTATACAATAAGCTAGTTTCATAAGGCCTAAAAAATACATTTGGTTCGAGTTACCCGACCCTGCCTACGGAATAGGCGCCGTTACCTTACCGTTTTAATAGTCCGTTTGAAAAAAATATGAATATATATATATATATATATATATATATATATATATATATATAAATATATATATATATATATATATATATATAAACCTTAAATGCTTACTCAGAAGATAACTTTATCAAAATTCCGCTATGATGAAAATGACATGTTTATATAAACCTAATAAAAAAAGCCTACCTCCCCTACCTACTTTTGAAAAGGATGTAACCCTAACCAAACAATTATTTTTTTAGGCCTAACAATAACTGATATACCTATTTGTGATAGGATATAAGAACATTCCTTTCATCTTGCAAGTGTAGTAAGTGATTTAAGACATGGTCTTTTAGTCAACACATCTAGATTTTCTACGTAAATATATTATAAAAATCTATTCCCATCGGTTCTTCACACAAGATTCTTCGGCTTGCTTTCAGATTCTCATTAACATTCTTATGAACGTATTTAAATAAAGTGATATTTTGGTTCGCACTATTTTAAGCCTCATAACATCATACGTCCCATTTTGTAACCTTGGCGCATTCATTTATTTAACATGTTATGTTAAAAGTAGATCTGACGATACCTGATTTCGATTTGTGCTACTAAAGTCTGTAGGCTAAATTCTAAATTTTGTCCATCTTCTGTTACTTAACTGTTTCGAATAACAATCATTAATGCTTTTCAAACAAACAAATGTTTTTGCCTTAAAGCTGCACTATCACAGATTAACCGTTTTGACTTAACTTATTTCTTTGTATTGGAATGAGCCAATTTTTGCAAAAATATCTGAAAACCAATGATTTAAGACTGTTGACAAAATATCGGAACGAAGTTTTTCTTGTTTACTTCAAAACTTTATGTTTTATTGCTAAAAGCGTTTATGACGCTTTTAGTAAAATGTATAAAAAATATTTTTTGAACATAAATATGAAGAACTGCTATCTGATTGTTGTCAGCAGTCTTATATCACTGGTTTCCATGCATTCTCGCAAAAATTGGCTTGTTCAAAGACAAAAACATAAAGGTTGTTAAATCGTTCAATCTGTGAGAGTGGAGATTTTTACAACAATACTGTACTTTATTAACTTGTAATCATAAAATCATATATTTTTTTGCGCTTTGCATGTGCAAAACATTGACAAATATTTAATTTCGTGTGTTTAGACGATCTACTTCTGTATAAGTCTCAATTATCATTTGTTTTGTTCTGCTTTGGTTCTTTCATCGGGCTCGACATGTCACCTGTTGGTTCAGGTTTAGAGGGATCGATCGAATAGTCTTCGATCGATTAGCTGCTGTCGATGCTATATTTTGGTTTCGAACGTCAGTTGATCGCGAGTTGGTACCGTAGTCTGCTCTGGAGTATTTAAAGAGCTTTTGTATGGGGTGTCAATCTGAATTTGGTTTTCTGAGGAGAGGACTACTCAAATTTGTACAGAAAATGCTTCAATTGATGATGAATGATTGCAGACTTTTAACTGACACTCAAAACGTTATAGTTTGTTATTTTACGTTCAGAAACTTAAGGACATTTCTTATGTTAATAAATTTATCAATTTCTAGCAATAAACATTCGATCTTTATTCTGTTTTGCTACGATAATCACACCCAAGGCTCCCGAGATGATGTAGTATATGAGCTTAACAAGCTATCACCATTTGTGAGCTTAACAAGCTATCATCTTCAACTATATGCTACAATAATGTTTATATGTGAGCTTAACAAGCTATCACCTCCAACTATATGCTACAATAATGTGAACTTGTGAGCTTAACAAGCTATCACCTTCAACTATATGCTACAATAATGTGTACTTGTGAGCTTAACAAGCTATCACCTTCAAATATATGCTACAATAATGTGTATTTGTAAGCTTAACAAGCTATCACCTTCAACTATATGCTACAATAATGTTTATATGTGAGCTTAACAAGCTATCACCTTCAACTATATGCTACAATAATGTGTACTTGTGAGCTTAACAAGCTTTCACCTTCAACTATATGCTACAATAATGTGAACTTGTAAGCTTAACAAGCTATCACCTTCAACTATATGCTACAATAATGTGTATTTGTGAGCTTAACAAGCTATCACCTTCAACTATATGCTACAATAATGTGAACTTGTGAGCTTAACAAGCTATCACCTTCAACTATATGCTACAATAATGTGTATTTGTGAGCTTAACAAGCTATCATCTTCAACTATATGCTACAATAATGTGAACTTGTGAGCTTAACAAGCTATCACCTCCAACTATATTCTACAATAATGTGTATTTGTCAGTTTAACAAGCTATCACCTTCAACTATATGCTACAATAATGTGAACTTGTGAGCTTAACAAGCTATCACTTCAACCATATGCTATAATAATGCGAACATGTGCGCTTCACAAGCTATCCTTTTACACAATTTTAAAGCAATGTGAACTTGTGAGTTTAACCACGACCACCTTAAAAAAAACTTTATGTGAACTTATGAGCTTAACAAGATATCCCCTTCAACAATATTACAGCAATGTAAACTTGTGAGCATAACAAACAATCGCCTTAAACAAGTTTAGATAAATGTGAACTTTGTGCTTAACAAGCCATCACCTTTAAAAATATTAAAGCAATTTGAACTTTGTGCTTAACAAACCATCACCTTTAACAATGTTAAAGGAGTGTGAACTTTTGTGCTTAACAAACCATCACCTTAAACAATGTTAAAGGAGTGTGAACTTTTGTGCTTAACAAACCATCACCTTTAACAATGTTAAAGGAGTGTGAACTTTTGTGCTTAACAAGCCATCACCTTCAACAATATTAAAGCAATGTGAACTTTTGTGCTTAACAAACCAACACCTTTAACAATGTTAAAGGAGTGTGAACCTTTGTGCTAAACAAACCATCAACTTCAACAATATTAAAGCAATGTGAACTTTTGTGCTTAACAAACCATCACTTTTAACAATGTGAAAGGAGTGTGAACTTTTGTGCTTAACAAGCCATCACCTTTAACAATATTAAAGCAATGTGAACTTTTGTGCTAAACAAACCATCACCTTCAACAATATTAAAGCAATGTGAACTTTGTGCTTAACAAGCCATCACCTTCAACAATATTAAAGCAATGTGAACTTTGTGCTAAACAGACCATCACCTTCAACAATATTAAAGCAATGTAACCTTTTGTGCTTAACAAACCATCACCTTCAAAAATATTAAAGCAATGTGAACTTTGTGCTTAACAAACCATCACCTTCAACAATATTAAAACAATGTGAACTTTGTCCTTAACAGACCATCACCTTCAACAATATTACAGCAATGTAAACTTTTGTGCTTAACAAACCATCACCTTCAACAATATTAAAGCAATGTGAACTTTGTGCTTAACAAGCCATCACCTTCAACAATATTAAAGCAATGTAACCTTTTGTCCTTAACAATCCATCACCTTCAACAATATTAAAACAATGTGAACTTTGTGCTTAACAAGCCATCACCTTCAACAATATTACAGCAATGTAAACTTTTGTGCTTAACAAACCATCACCTTCAACAATATTACAGCAATGTAAACTTTTGTGCTTAACAAACCATCACCTTCAACAATATTAAAGCAATGTGAACTTTGTCCTTAACAGACCATCACCTTCAACAATATTACAGCAATGTAAACTTTTGTGCTTAACAAACCATCACCTTCAACAATATTAAAACAATGTGAACTTTGTGCTTAACAAGCCATCACCTTCAACAATATTACAGCAATGTAAACTTTTGTGCTTAACAAACCATCACCTTCAACAATATTACAGCAATGTAAACTTTTGTGCTTAACAAACCATCACCTTCAACAATATTAAAGCAATGTGAACTTTGTCCTTAACAAGCCATCACCTTCAACAATATTAAAACAATGTAACCTTTTGTCCTTAACAAGCCATCACCTTCAACAATATTAAAGCAATGTGAACTTTTGTCCTTAACAAGCCATCACCTTCAACAATCTTAAAGGAATGTGGACTTTGTGCTTAACAAACCATCACCTTCAACAATATTAAAGCAATGTAAACTTTGTGCTAAACAGACCATCACCTTCAACAATATTAAAGGAATGTGAACTTTGTGCTAAACAAACCATCACCTTCAACAATATTAAAGCAATGTGAACTTTGTGCTTAACAAACCATCACCTTCAACAATATTAAAGCAATGTAAACTTTGTGCTAAACAGACCATCACCTTCAACAATATTAAAGGAATGTGAACTTTTGTGCTAAACAAACCATCACCTTCAACAATATTAAAGCAATGTGAACTTTTGTCCTTAACAATCCATCACCTTCAACAATATTAAAGCAATGTAACCTTTTGTCCTTAACAATCCATCACCTTCAACAATATTAAAGTAATGTGAACTTTTGTCCTTAACAGACCATCACCTTCAACAATATTAAAGTAATGTAACCTTTTGTCCTTAACAAGCCATCACCTTTAACAATATTAAAGCAATGTGAACTTTTGTGTTAAACAGACCATCACCTTCAACAATATTAAAGTAATGTAACCTTTTGTCCTTAACAGACCATCACCTTCAACAATATTAAAGTAATGTAACCTTTTGTCCTTAACAAGCCATCACCTTCAACAATATTAAAGCAATGTGAACTTTTGTGTTAAACAGACCATCACCTTCAACAATATTAAAGCAATGTGAACTTTGTGCTCAACAAGCCATCACCTTCAACAATATTAAAGCAATGTAAACTTTTGTCCTTAACAAGCCATCACCTTCAACAATATTAAAGCAATGTGAACTTTGTCCTTAACAAGCCATCACCTTCAACAATATTACAGCAATGTAAACTTTTGTGCTTAACAAACCATCACCTTCAACAACATTAAAGCAATGTAAACTTTTGTCCTTAACAAGCCATCACCTTCAACAATATTAAAGTAATGTAACCTTTTGTCCTTAACAAGCCATCACTTTCAACAATATTAAAGCAATGTGAACTTTGTGCTTAACAAGCCATCACCTTCAACAATATTAAAGTAATGTAACCTTTTGTCCTTAACAAGCCATCACTTTCAACAATATTAAAGCAATGTAAACCTTTGTCCTTAACAAGCCATCACCTTCAACAATATTGAAGCAATGTAACCTTTTGTGCTTAACAAGCCATCACCTTCAACAATATTACAGCAATGTAAACTTTTGTGCTTAACAAACCATCACCTTCAACAACATTAAAGCAATGTAAACTTCTGTCCTTAACAAGCCATCACCTTCAACAATATTAAAGCAATGTGAACTTTTGTCCTTAACAAGCCATCACCTTCAACAATATTAAAGTAATGTAACCTTTTGTCCTTAACAAGCCATCACCTTCAACAATATTAAAGTAATGTAACCTTTTGTCCTTAACAAGCCATCACTTTCAACAATATTAAAGCAATATAAACCTTTGTCCTTAACAAGCCATCACCTTCAACAATATTGAAGCAATGTAACCTTTTGTGCTTAACAAGCCATCACCTTCAGCAATATTAAAGCAATGTAAACCTTTGTCCTTAACAAGCCATCACCTTCAACAATATTAAAGCAATGTAACCTTTTGTGCTTAACAAGCCATCACCTTCAATAATATTAAAGCAATGTTAACCGTTGTCCTTAACAAGCCATCACCTTCATCAATATTAAAGCAATGTAACCTTTTGTGCTTAACAGACCATCACCTTTAACAATATTAAAGCAATGTGAACTTTGTCCTTGACAAGCCATCACCTTCAACAATATTAAAGCAATGTAAACCTTTGTCCTTAACAAGCCATCACCTTCAACAATATTGAAGCAATGTAACCTTTATTGCTTAACAAGCCATCACCTTCAACAATATTAAAGCAATGTAAACCTTTGTCCTTAACAAGCCATCACCTTCAACAATATTAAAGCAATGTAACCTTTTGTGCTTAACAAGCCATCACCTTCAACAATATTAAAGCAATGTAAACCGTTGTCCTTAACAAGCCATCACCTTCAACAATATTAAAGCAATGTAACCTTTTGTGCTTAACAGACTATCACCTTTAACAATATTTAAGCAATGTGAACTTTGTCCTTGACAAGCCATCACCTTCAACAATATTAAAGCAATGTAACCTTTTGTCCTTAACAAGCCGTCACCTTCAACAATATTAAAGTAATGTGAACTTTGTACTTAACAAGCCATCACCTTCAACAATATTAAAGCAATGTGACCTTTTGTGCTTAACAGACCATCACCTTTAACAATATTTAAGCAATGTGAACTTTGTCCTTGACAAGCCATCACCTTCAACAATATTAAAGCAATGTAACCTTTTGTCCTTAACAAGCCGTCACCTTCAACAATATTAAAGCAATGTAACCTTTTGTGCTTAACAGACTATCACCTTTAACAATATTTAAGCAATGTGAACTTTGTCCTTGACAAGCCATCACCTTCAACAATATTAAAGCAATGTAACCTTTTGTCCTTAACAAGCCGTCACCTTCAACAATATTAAAGCAATGTAAACCTTTGTCCTTAACAAGCCATCACCTTCAACAATATTAAAGCAATGTGACCTTTTGTGCTTAACAGACCATCACCTTTAACAATATTTAAGCAATGTAAACCTTTGTCCTTAACAAGCCATCACCTTCAACAATATTAAAGCAATGTAACCTTTTGTGCTTAACAGACCATCACCTTTAACAATATTTAAGCAATGTAAACCTTTGTCCTTAACAAGCCATCACCTTCAACAATATTAAAGCAATGTAACATTCTGTCCTTAACAAGCCATCACCTTCAACAATATTAAAGCAATGTAAAACTTTGTCCTTAACAAGCCATCACCTTCAACAATATTAAAGCAATGTAACCTTTTGTGCTTAACAGACCATCACCTTTAACAATATTTAAGCAATGTGAACTTTGTCCTTGACAAGCCATCACCTTCAACAATGTTAAAGGAGTGTGAACTTTTGTGCTTAACAAGCCATCACCTTCAACAATATTAAAGCAATGTAAACTTTTGTGCTAAACAGTCCATCACCTTCAACAATATTAAAGCAATGTGAACTTTTGTGCTTAACCAGCCATCACCTTCAACAATATTATAGCAATGTAACCTTTTGTGCTTAACAAACCATCACCTTCAACAATATTAAAGCAATGTAACCTTTTGTCCTTAACAAGCCATCACCTTCAACAATATTAAAGCAATGTGAACTTTGTCCTTAACAAGCCATCACCTTCAACAATATTAAAGCAATGTAAACTTTTGTCCTTAACAAGCCATCACCTTCAACAATATTAAAACAATGTGAACTTTGTGCTAAACAGACCATCACCTTCAACAATATTAAAGCAATGTGAACTTTTTTACTTAACAAACCATCACTTTCAACAATATTAAAGCAATGTAACCTTTTGTTCTTAACAAGCCATCACCTTCAACAATATTAAAACAAAAAGAACTTTGTGCTAAACAAACCATCACCTTCAACAATATTAAAGCAATGTGAACTTTTGTGTTAAACAGACCATCACCTTCAACAATATTAAAGCAATGTAACCTTTTGTCCTTAACAAGCCATCACCTTCAACAATATTAAAGCAATGTGAACTTTGTACTTAACAAGCCATCACCTTCAACAATATTAAAGCAATGTGAACTTTTGTGCTTAACAAGCCATCACCTTTAACAATATTAAAGCAATGTGAACTTTGTGCTTAACAAGCAATCACCTTCAACAATATTAAAGCAATGTGAACTTTTGTGCTTAACCAGCCATCACCTTCAATAATATTAAAGCAATGTAATCTTTTGTCCTTAACAACCCATCACCTTCAACAATATTAAAGCAATGTGAACTTTTGTCCTTAACCAGCCATCACCTTCAACAATATTAAAGCAATGTAACCTTTTGTGCTTAACAAACCATCACCTTCAACAATATTAAAGCAATGTAACCTTTTGTCCTTAACAAGCCATCACCTTCAACAATATTAAAGCAATGTAACCTTTTTTCCTTAACAAGCCATCACTTTCAACAATATTGAAGCAATGTAACCTTTTGTCCTTAACAATCCATCACCTTCAACAATATTAAAGCAATGTAACCTTTTGTCCTTAACAATCCATCACCTTCAACAATATTAAAGTAATGTGAACTTTTGTCCTTAACAGACCATCACCTTCAACAATATTAAAGTAATGTAACCTTTTGTCCTTAACAAGCCATCACCTTCAACAATATTAAAGCAATGTGAACTTTTGTGTTAAACAGACCATCACCTTCAACAATATTAAAGCAATGTGAACTTTGTGCTCAACAAGCCATCACCTTCAACAATATTAAAGCAATGTAAACTTTTGTCCTTAACAAGCCATCACCTTCAACAATATTAAAGCAATGTGAACTTTGTCCTTAACAAGCCATCACCTTCAACAATATTACAGCAATGTAAACTTTTGTGCTTAACAAACCATCACCTTCAAAAACATTAAAGCAATGTAAACTTTTGTCCTTAACAAGCCATCACCTTCAACAATATTAAAGTAATGTAACCTTTTGTCCTTAACAAGCCATCACCTTCAACAATATTAAAGTAATGTAACCTTTTGTCCTTAACAAGCCATCACTTTCAACAATATTGAAGCAATGTAAACCTTTGTCCTTAACAAGCCATCACCTTCAACAATATTGAAGCAATGTAACCTTTTGTGCTTAACAAGCCATCACCTTCAACAATATTACAGCAATGTAAACTTTTGTGCTTAACAAACCATCACCTTCAACAACATTAAAGCAATGTAAACTTTTGTCCTTAACAAGCCATCACCTTCAACAATATTAAAGCAATGTGAACTTTTGTCCTTAACAAGCCATCACCTTCAACAATATTAAAGTAATGTAACCTTTTGTCCTTAACAAGCCATCACCTTCAACAATATTAAAGTAATGTAACCTTTTGTCCTTAACAAGCCATCACTTTCAACAATATTAAAGCAATATAAACCTTTGTCCTTAACAAGCCATCACCTTCAACAATATTGAAGCAATGTAACCTTTTGTGCTTAACAAGCCATCACCTTCAACAATATTAAAGCAATGTAAACCTTTGTCCTTAACAAGCCATCACCTTCAACAATATTAAAGCAATGTAACCTTTTGTGCTTAACAAGCCATCACCTTCAACAATATTAAAGCAATGTAAACCGTTGTCCTTAACAAGCCATCACCTTCATCAATATTAAAGCAATGTAACCTTTTGTGCTTAACAGACCATCACCTTTAACAATATTTAAGCAATGTGAACTTTGTCCTTGACAAGCCATCACCTTCAACAATATTAAAGCAATGTAAACCTTTGTCCTTAACAAGCCATCACCTTCAACAATATTAAAGCAATGTAACCTTTATTGCTTAACAAGCCATCACCTTCAACACTATTAAAGCAATGTAAACCTTTGTCCTTAACAAGCCATCACCTTCAACAATATTAAAGCAATGTAACCTTTTGTGCTTAACAAGCCATCACCTTCAACAATATTAAAGCAATGTAAACCGTTGTCCTTAACAAGCCATCACCTTCAACAATATTAAAGCAATGTAACCTTTTGTGCTTAACAGACCATCACCTTTAACAATATTTAAGCAATGTGAACTTTGTCCTTGACAAGCCATCACCTTCAACAATATTAAAGCAATGTAACCTTTTGTCCTTAACAAGCCATCACCTTTAACAATATTAAAGCAATGTAAACCTTTGTCCTTAACAAGCCATCACCTTCAACAATATTAAAGCAATGTGACCTTTTGTGCTTAACAGACCATCACCTTTAACAATATTTAAGCAATGTAAACCTTTGTCCTTAACAAGCCATCACCTTCAACAATATTAAAGCAATGTAACCTTTTGTGCTTAACAGACCATCACCTTTAACAATATTTAAGCAATGTAAACCTTTGTCCTTAACAAGCCATCACCTTCAACAATATTAAAGCAATGTAACATTCTGTCCTTAACAAGCCATCACCTTCAACAATATTAAAGCAATGTGAACTTTGTCCTTAACAAGCCATCACCTTCAACAATATTAAAGCAATGTAAACTTTTGTCCTTAACAAGCCATCACCTTCAACAATATTAAAGCAATGTAACCTTTTGTGCTTAACAGACCATCACCTTTAACAATATTTAAGCAATGTGAACTTTGTCCTTGACAAGCCATCACCTTCAACAATGTTAAAGGAGTGTGAACTTTTGTGCTTAACAAGCCATCACCTTCAACAATATTAAAGCAATGTAAACTTTTGTGCTAAACAGTCCATCACCTTCAACAATATTAAAGCAATGTGAACTTTTGTGCTTAACCAGCCATCACCTTCAACAATATTAAAGCAATGTAACCTTTTGTCCTTAACAAACCATCACCTTCAACAATATTAAAGCAATGTAACCTTTTGTCCTTAACAAGCCATCACCTTCAACAATATTAAAGCAATGTGAACTTTGTCCTTAACAAGCCATCACCTTCAACAATATTAAAGCAATGTAAACTTTTGTCCTTAACAAGCCATCACCTTCAACAATATTAAAACAATGTGAACTTTGTGCTTAACAAACCATCACCTTCAACAATATTAAAGCAATGTGAACTTTTTTACTTAACAAACCATCACTTTCAACAATATTAAAGCAATGTAACCTTTTGTTCTTAACAAGCCATCACCTTCAACAATATTAAAACAAAAAGAACTTTGTGCTAAACAAACCATCACCTTCAACAATATTAAAGCAATGTGAACTTTTGTGTTAAACAGACCATCACCTTCAACAATATTAAAGCAATGTAACCTTTTGTCCTTAACAAGCCATCACCTTTAACAATATTAAAGCAATGTGAACTTTGTACTTAACAAGCCATCACCTTCAACAATATTAAAGCAATGTGAACTTTTGTGCTTAACAAGCCATCACCTTTAACAATATTAAAGCAATGTGAACTTTGTGCTTAACAAGCCATCACCTTCAACAATATTAAAGCAATGTGAACTTTTGTGCTTAACCAGCCATCACCTTCAATAATATTAAAGCAATGTAATCTTTTGTCCTTAACAACCCATCACCTTCAACAATATTAAAGCAATGTGAACTTTTGTCCTTAACCAGCCATCACCTTCAACAATATTAAAGCAATGTAACCTTTTGTGCTTAACAAACCATCACCTTCAACAATATTAAAGCAATGTAACCTTTTGTCCTTAACAAGCCATCACCTTCAACAATATTAAAGCAATGTAACCTTTTTTCCTTAACAAGCCATCACCTTCAACAATATTAAAGCAATGTAACCTTTTTTCCTTAACAAGCCATCACCTTCAACAATATTAAAGCAATGTAACCTTTTTTCCTTAACAAGCCATCACTTTCAACAATATTGAAGCAATGTAACCTTTTGTCCTTAACAAGCCATCACCTTCAACAATATTGAAGCAATGTAACCTTTTGTCCTTAACAGGCCATCACCTTCAACAATATTAAAGCAATGTGAACTTTTGTCCTTAACAAGCCATCACTTTCAACAATATTAAAGCAATGTAACCTTTTGTCCTTAACAAGCCATCACCTTCAACAATATTAAAGCAATGTGAACTTTTGTCCTTAACAAGCGATCACCTTCAACAATATTAAAGCAATGTAACCTTTTGTCCTTAACAAGCCATCACCTTCAACAATATTAAAGCAATGTGAACTTTTGTCCTTAACAAGCGATCACCTTCAACAATATTAAAGCAATGTAACCTTTTGTCCTTAACAAGCCATCACCTTCAACAATATTAGAGTAATGTGAACTTTTGTCCTTAACAGACCATCACCTTCAACAATATTAAAGTAATGTGAACTTTTGTGTTAAACAGACCATCACCTTCAACAATATTAAAGCAATGTGAACTTTTGTCCTTAACCAGCCATCACTTTCAACAATATTAAAGCAATGTAACCTTTTTTCCTTAACAAGCCATCACTTTCAACAATATTGAAGCAATGTAACCTTTTGTCCTTAACAATCCATCACCTTCAACAATATTAAAGCAATGTGAACTTTTGTCCTTAACAATCCATCACCTTCAACAATATTAAAGCAATGTAACCTTTTGTCCTTAACAATCCATCACCTTCAACAATATTAGAGTAATGTGAACTTTTGTCCTTAACAGACCATCACCTTCAACAATATTAAAGTAATGTAACCTTTTGTCCTTAACAAGCCATCACCTTCAACAATATTAAAGCAATGTGAACTTTTGTGTTAAACAGACCATCACCTTCAACAATATTAAAGCAATGTGAACTTTGTGCTCAACAAGCCATCACCTTCAACAATATTAAAGCAATGTAAACTTTTGTCCTTAACAAGCCATCACCTTCAACAATATTAAAGCAATGTGAACTTTGTCCTTAACAAGCCATCACCTTCAACAATATTACAGCAATGTAAACTTTTGTGCTTAACAAACCATCACCTTCAACAATATTAAAGCAATGTGAACTTTGTGCTTAACAAGCCATCACCTTCAACAATATTAAAACAATGTAACCTTTTGTCCTTAACAAGCCATCACCTTCAACAATATTAAAGCAATGTGAACTTTTGTCCTTAACAAGCCATCACCTTCAACAATCTTAAAGGAATGTGGACTTTGTGCTTAACAAACCATCACCTTCAACAATATTAAAGCAATGTAAACTTTGTGCTAAACAGACCATCACCTTCAACAATATTAAAGGAATGTGAACTTTGTGCTAAACAAACCATCACCTTCAACAATATTAAAGCAATGTGAACTTTGTGCTTAACAAACCATCACCTTCAACAATATTAAAGCAATGTAAACTTTGTGCTAAACAGACCATCACCTTCAACAATATTAAAGGAATGTGAACTTTTGTGCTAAACAAACCATCACCTTCAACAATATTAAAGCAATGTGAACTTTTGTCCTTAACAATCCATCACCTTCAACAATATTAAAGCAATGTAACCTTTTGTCCTTAACAATCCATCACCTTCAACAATATTAAAGTAATGCGAACTTTTGTCCTTAACAGACCATCACCTTCAACAATATTAAAGTAATGTAACCTTTTGCCCTTAACAAGCCATCACCTTCAACAATATTAAAGCAATGTGAACTTTTGTGTTAAACAGACCATCACCTTTAACAATATTTAAGCAATGTGAACTTTGTCCTTGACAAGCCATCACCTTCAACAATATTAAAGCAATGTAACCTTTTGTCCTTAACAAGCCATCACCTTTAACAATATTAAAGCAATGTAACCTTTTGTGCTTAACAGACCATCACCTTTAACAATATTTAAGCAATGTGAACTTTGTCCTTGACAAGCCATCACCTTCAACAATGTTAAAGGAGTGTGAACTTTTGTGCTTAACAAGCCATCACCTTCAACAATATTAAAGCAATGTAACCTTTTGTGCTAAACAGTCCATCACCTTCAACAATATTAAAGCAATGTGAACTTTTGTGCTTAACCAGCCATCACCTTCAACAATATTAAAGCAATGTAACCTTTTGTCCTTAACAAGCCATCACCTTCAACAATATTAAAGCAATGTGAACTTTGTCCTTAACAAGCCATCACCTTCAACAATATTAAAGCAATGTAAACTTTTGTCCTTAACAAGCCATCACCTTCAACAATATTAAAACAATGTGAACTTTGTGCTAAACAGACCATCACCTTCAACAATATTAAAGCAATGTGAACTTTTTTACTTAACAAACCATCACTTTCAACAATATTAAAGCAATGTAACCTTTTGTTCTTAACAAGCCATCACCTTCAACAATATTAAAACAAAAAGAACTTTGTGCTAAACAAACCATCACCTTCAACAATATTAAAGCAATGTGAACTTTTGTGTTAAACAGACCATCACCTTCAACAATATTAAAGCAATGTAACCTTTTGTCCTTAACAAGCCATCACCTTTAACAATATTAAAGCAATGTGAACTTTGTACTTAACAAGCCATCACCTTCAACAATATTAAAGCAATGTGAACTTTTGTGCTTAACAAGCCATCACCTTTAACAATATTAAAGCAATGTGAACTTTGTGCTTAACAAGCCATCACCTTCAACAATATTAAAGCAATGTGAACTTTTGTGCTTAACCAGCCATCACCTTCAATAATATTAAAGCAATGTAATCTTTTGTCCTTAACAACCCATCACCTTCAACAATATTAAAGCAATGTGAACTTTTGTCCTTAACCAGCCATCACCTTCAACAATATTAAAGCAATGTAACCTTTTGTGCTTAACAAACCATCACCTTCAACAATATTAAAGCAATGTAACCTTTTGTCCTTAACAAGCCATCACCTTCAACAATATTAAAGCAATGTAACCTTTTTTCCTTAACAAGCCATCACTTTCAACAATATTGAAGCAATGTAACCTTTTGTCCTTAACAATCCATCACCTTCAACAATATTAAAGCAATGTAACCTTTTGTCCTTAACAATCCATCACCTTCAACAATATTAAAGTAATGTGAACTTTTGTCCTTAACAGACCATCACCTTCAACAATATTAAAGTAATGTAACCTTTTGTCCTTAACAAGCCATCACCTTCAACAATATTAAAGCAATGTGAACTTTTGTGTTAAACAGACCATCACCTTCAACAATATTAAAGCAATGTGAACTTTGTGCTCAACAAGCCATCACCTTCAACAATATTAAAGCAATGTAAACTTTTGTCCTTAACAAGCCATCACCTTCAACAATATTAAAGCAATGTGAACTTTGTCCTTAACAAGCCATCACCTTCAACAATATTACAGCAATGTAAACTTTTGTGCTTAACAAACCATCACCTTCAACAACATTAAAGCAATGTAAACTTTTGTCCTTAACAAGCCATCACCTTCAACAATATTAAAGTAATGTAACCTTTTGTCCTTAACAAGCCATCACTTTCAACAATATTGAAGCAATGTAACCTTTTGTCCTTAACAAGCCATCACCTTCAACAATATTAAAGCAATGTGAACTTTTGTCCTTAACAAGCCATCACCTTCAACAATATTAAAGCAATGTAACCTTTTGTCCTTAACAAGCCATCACTTTCAACAATATTAAAGCAATGTAACCTTTTGTCCTAAACAAACCATCACCTTCAACAATATTAAAGCAATGTAACCTTTTGTCCTTAACAAGCCATCACCTTCAACAATATTAAAGCAATGTAACCTTTTGTCCTTAACAAGCCATCACCTTTAACAATATTAAAGCAATGTGAACTTTGTACTTAACAAGCCATCACCTTCAACAATATTAAAGCAATGTGAACTTTTGTGCTTAACAAGCCATCACCTTTAACAATATTAAAGCAATGTGAACTTTTGTGCTTAACAAGCCATCACCTTCAACAATATTAAAGCAATGTGAACTTTTGTGCTTAACCAGCCATCACCTTCAATAATATTAAAGCAATGTAATCTTTTGTCCTTAACAACCCATCACCTTCAACAATATTAAAGCAATGTGAACTTTTGTCCTTAACCAGCCATCACCTTCAACAATATTAAAGCAATGTAACCTTTTGTGCTTAACAAACCATCACCTTCAACAATATTAAAGCAATGTAACCTTTTGTCCTTAACAAGCCATCACCTTCAACAATATTAAAGCAATGTAACCTTTTTTCCTTAACAAGCCATCACCTTCAACAATAATGAAGCAATGTAACCTTTTGTCCTTAACAAGCCATCACCTTCAACAATATTAAAGCAATATAACCTTTTGTCCTTAACAAGCCATCACCTTCAACAATATTAAAGCAATGTGAACTTTTGTCCTTAACAAGCCATCACCTTCAACAATATTAAAGCAATGTAACCTTTTGTCCTTGACAAGCCATCACCTTCAACAATATTAAAGCAATGTAACCTTTTGTCCTTAACAAGCCATCACCTTCAACAATATTAAAGCAATGTAACCTTTTGTCCTTAACAAGCGATCACCTTCAACAATATTAAAGCAATGTAACCTTTTTTCCTTAACAAGCCATCACCTTCAACAATTTTGAAGCAATGTAACCTTTTGTCCTTAACAAGCCATCACCTTCAACAATATTAAAGCAATGTAACCTTTTGTGCTTAACAAACCATCACCTTCAACAATATTAAAGCAATGTAACCTTTTGTCCTTAAATAGCCATCACCTTCAACAATATTAAAGCAATGTAAACCTTTGTCCTTAAATAGCCATCACCTTCAACAATATTAAAGCAATGTAAACTTTTGTGCTTAACCAGCCATTTGGTCACTGCTATACTATTTCACTTCCAAGACATAAGACCCTTTTTGTTAATTGACAAGTTTCATAATACTTTTAACAATTCTAGGGCGCGTAAGCTGGTACTGGAAATCTCTACTCGCATTACCTAAAGTGTTGGGTGTTAAGTAAGTACAACTAATTGTTTTCAAATAAGATATGCATCATTCTATGTGTTGTTTGTTTATACTCGACTTAACTGATCAGACATGCAAAGAAAATATGCAGGTAATTGTGATTACAGTGTTATTTTAGTAACTCGACTTCAACTTTCAGTGTAACATTTGATATGGGCAACCAAAGAAAGTTTTCTTCTCCATTTTGAAAAATAGGTATAACAAATAACAATAACCATGTGCTGTGAAAGATGGATCGCTTGAATTTGAGGAGTCGGAACTATAAGATACATCCAAAGTATGAAACAGCTGTTTCGGTTTGATTGAAACTTTTCACTGAAAATAGAGTGTATCCTCATTACACCGTAATTTATAAACATTAAGACATTGTGTAACAATTTGTTCATTATGTAATGATCTCGAAGTACTAGAAGGTAAATATTTACACCACGCGTTTATATGTATTGAAAAACTATAGCCTAGATGTTGGTGATAAACATAGTATTGTCTTTCTGCCCAGTCCCATCAAATGTCATATCCACTTATAGTTCAATTGACCTTATACAAGGACATTTGATTTGAGTCACCAAATAGGCGCCGACCGTACCGTTTTTACAGTCGGTTGATAAGAATAAATAAAAAACTATGTATGCGAGCTTAATATGTAGGTAAAAACCTTAACAAAGAAGATTACTTTAACATCATTCTCAAATGATGACAACAACGATCTAACATTTAGCCTAAACACACAAAAATCCTACCTGCTCTACCTGTTTTAAAATGGATGTAACCTTTAACAAATCATTCCTTTTTAGGGCCAGATAATCGCTTGAGTGTATATATATGACACTATAGGAACGTTACAACTATACTTTGACCAACTTATCAACACAACAATCGTACGGTCATTTTTTCAAAAAGAGTATTTTCAGCAGTTTTACTTTCTTTTTAAAAGGTAGTTCTTTGTTTTTTAGGTAAGGCAAGTTATTTTTGATTTTGCAAATTGTACATATTTTAATATTCTTTGTGACAATCACTCGGTTTTTTACTGAACTCTTGATATGACTGTAACAGGGTCATTTATTATTATTATTATTATTATTATTATTATTATTATTATTATTATTATTAGCATTATTATTATTAGCATTAATATTATTAGTATGGTGATGACACCTTAAAACTAACATTTCACGGTTCAGGAGATCGTGTAATGGGGGACTACTTTCTTGACTTTAATTTTGCAATATATTTACATGTATGACCTCAAGACTGAACTTCAGCGCAACTTCAGCGCTTGGTATGGTTTTAGATATTCGTTTTCCATTGTCCGATAGTTATTGCCACTTTTATTGAATCGTGATTTTGTGACAAGTTTGCCATTCAATTACACTTTTGGAGTTGAACGGAGAAGTTGTTACTAACATTTCAAATTTAGTAAAATAACATGTAACAACTACGCACCTGTGAGCGAGAATTGAATATATGTGCTCAGTACCACATACTGGTAAGACATTTATGTATAATTGTCATGTAATGTTCACTGTTTGTCATGACATATATTTCGTTGTATCATGATATTGTTTTATGTTATATGTGATTATGTATTATTAACGGACAATCGCTTTGTATTGTACCTTTTGGAATTATTGCGATTGATTATTGATTTATATTGCTATGTTAGTTATATTTTAACTTGTTCTTTCAGTGCACGAGTTTTCGTAATAGCTAATAGTTGTTTAATAAAAATATTTAAACGAACCCGCAACTTAACGCCTTATGAATATATTCCCATTACGAAGAATAGACAATAAGAACGTGTTACATGATGGTATTTTACCATGCGCTTGTTCATATTATGATTAGAAAATAGCTGGTATATACCTAGACGATACCAATTTGAATCCCTTTAATGTACTCTGTAGAACAAATTGAGGAAATATTGTTCACAAGTGTAGGAACGGCCTTAGTTAGGGTAATAGCTGAACAAATATTAGCAATACCGCGTCTCCTTAGTAAGGTAGTTATTGACTTAACATTGCCATGTGATGTTTGGATTTAAAACCTAATACTTGAACAGCTGCGTTCATGGTAGACTGGGATAATATTATTAAATAACATCTATGAGAAAGTTACCAGAGCTTGTGAATGCTTTCATTTAAGGAATGAATTGCGGGGTTGATGTCATTATGGGGTATGAACGCAATTGGGCTGGTCTAAGTGTGTGGAGTCCGAACAATTTTCATGTATATTGTTATTCGATGAATTGCGATCCGAACATATCCGAAGATGTTGCGTTCATCGGATGATTACCGCAATTGCCGAAAGGCAGTTCATTTAAGGAATGGAAGATGAGGTGTAAATATTTTCAAGCCAAACATTTAATACAATAATATTTTATGAGTATCAAATAACCTTAATAACCAATTAAAGGTAGCACTTGCATTGCCATAGGCAGACGTTGACATATGTAACATCGTCACTTCAACATTTTGGCGTATAATCGAGTGTTTTATACATGGAGCTGGACATTCTCCTCGAGGCAAATATATTTAGAACATCAATCATTGTACAACAGTTCATCATGACGTTCAGTAACATAACAGGACCATTAGGAATCTATGCCATACTCTATCTATAAATAAACATAACTGAAACATGTTTTGAGTATTTAGAATATATTTTAGAACAAAGCGATGTTTTGTCAGCACTTATTAATATGTTTTATAAAAGGGGCAATTTTAAATCTTATTTTGAAAGTCTCGATTTCACTATATTTATCGTATGCTCGTTGATTAAGACGGCACCAAAGCCTTTTCAGCAGCTTCTGTTCTTAAACTTATTTCATAACAAGCAATCACCTTCAACAATATTAAAGCAATGTAAACTTTTGTCCTTAACAAGCCATCACCTTCAACAATATTAAAACAATGTGAACTTTGTGCTGAACAGACCATCATCTTCAACAATATTAAAGCAATGTGAACTTCTTTACTTAACAAACCATCACTTTCAACAATATTAAAGCAATGTAACCTTTTGTTCTTAACAAGCCATCACCTTCAACAATATTAAAACAAAAAGAACTTTGTGCTAAACAAACCATCACCTTCAACAATATTAAAGCAATGTGAACTTTTGTGTTAAACAGACCATCACCTTCAACAATATTAAAGCAATGTAACCTTTTGTCCTTAACAAGCCATCACCTTTAACAATATTAAAGCAATGTGAACTTTGTACTTAACAAGCCATCACCTTCAACAATATTAAAGCAATGTGAACTTTTGTGCTTAACAAGCCATCACCTTTAACAATATTAAAGCAATGTGAACTTTGTGCTTAACAAGCCATCACCTTCAACAATATTAAAGCAATGTGAACTTTTGTGCTTAACCAGCCATCACCTTCAATAATATTAAAGCAATGTAATCTTTTGTCCTTAACAACCCATCACCTTCAACAATATTAAAGCAATGTGAACTTTTGTCCTTAACCAGCCATCACCTTCAACAATATTAAAGCAATGTAACCTTTTGTGCTTAACAAACCATCACCTTCAACAATATTAAAGCAATGTAACCTTTTGTCCTTAACAAGCCATCACTTTCAACAATATTGAAGCAATGTAACCTTTTGTCCTTAACAATCCATCACCTTCAACAATATTAAAGCAATGTAACCTTTTGTGCTTAACAAGCCATCACCTTCAACAATATTAAAGCAATGTAACCTTTTTTCCTTAACAAGCCATCACTTTCAACAATATTGAAGCAATGTAACCTTTTGTCCTTAACAATCCATCACCTTCAACAATATTAAAGCAATGTAACCTTTTGTCCTTAACAATCCATCACCTTCAACAATATTAAAGCAATGTGAACTTTTGTCCTTAACAGACCATCACCTTCAACAATATTAAAGTAATGTAACCTTTTGTCCTTAACAAGCCATCACCTTCAACAATATTAAAGCAATGTGAACTTTTGTGTTAAACAGACCATCACCTTCAACAATATTAAAGCAATGTGAACTTTGTGCTCAACAAGCCATCACCTTCAACAATATTAAAGCAATGTAAACTTTTGTCCTTAACAAGCCATCACCTTCAACAATATTAAAGCAATGTGAACTTTGTCCTTAACAAGCCATCACCTTCAACAATATTACAGCAATGTAAACTTTTGTGCTTAACAAACCATCACCTTCAACAACATTAAAGCAATGTAAACTTTTGTCCTTAACAAGCCATCACCTTCAACAATATTAAAGTAATGTAACCTTTTGTCCTTAACAAGCCATCACTTTCAACAATATTAAAGCAATGTGAACTTTGTACTTAACAAGCCATCACCTTCAACAATATTAAAGCAATGTAAACCTTTTGTCCTTAACAAGCCATCACCTTCAACAATATTAAAGCAATGTGAACTTTTGTCCTTAACAAGCCATCACCTTCAACAATATTAAAGCAATGTAACCTTTTGTCCTTAACAAGCCATCACTTTCAACAATATTAAAGCAATGTAACCTTTTGTCCTAGACAAACCATCACCTTCAACAATATTAAAGCAATGTAACCTTTTGTCCTTAACAAGCCATCACCTTCAACAATATTAAAGCAATGTAACCTTTTGTCCTTAACCAGCCATCACCTTCAACAATATTAAAGCAATGTAACCTTTTGTCCTTGACAAGCCATCACCTTCAACAATATTAAAGCAATGTAAACTTTTGTCCTTAACAAGCCATCACCTTCAACAATATTAAAGCAATGTGAACTTTTGTGCTTAACCAGCCATCACCTTCAACAATATTAAAGCAATGTAACCTTTTGTCCTTAACAAGCCATCACCTTCAACAATATTAAAGCAATGTAACCTTTTGTCCTTAACAAGCCATCACCTTCAACAATATTAAAGCAATGTAACCTTTTGTCCTTAACAAGCGATCACTTTCAACAATATTAAAGCAATGTGAACTTTTGTCCTTAACAAGCCATCACCTTCAACAATATTAAAGCAATGTAACCTTTTGTCCTTAACAAACCATCACCTTCAACAATATTAAAGCAATGTAACCTTTTGTCCTAGACAAACCATCACCTTCAACAATATTAAAGCAATGTAACCTTTTGTCCTTAACAAGCCATCACCTTCAACAATATTAAAGCAATGTAACCTTTTGTCCTTAACCAGCCATCACCTTCAACAATATTAAAGCAATGTAACCTTTTGTCCTAGACAAGCCATCACCTTCAACAATATTAAAGCAATGTAACCTTTTGTCCTTAACAAGCCATCACTTTCAACAATATTAAAGCAATGTAACCTTTTGTCCTAGACAAACCATCACCTTCAACAATATTAAAGCAATGTAACCTTTTGTCCTAGACAAACCATCACCTTCAACAATATTAAAGCAATGTAACCTTTTGTCCTTAACAAACCATCACCTTCAACAATATTAAAGCAATGTAACCTTTTGTCCTTAACAAGCGATCACCTTCAACAATATTAAAGCAATGTAACCTTTTTTCCTTAACAAGCCATCACCTTCAACAATTTTGAAGCAATGTAACCTTTTGTCCTTAACAAGCCATCACCTTCAACAATATTAAAGCAATGTAACCTTTTGTGCTTAACAAACCATCACCTTCAACAATATTAAAGCAATGTAACCTTTTGTCCTTAAATAGCCATCACCTTCAACAATATTAAAGCAATGTAAACCTTTGTCCTTAAATAGCCATCACCTTCAACAATATTAAAGCAATGTAAACTTTTGTGCTTAACCAGCCATTTGGTCACTGCTATACTATTTCACTTCCAAGACATAAGACCCTTTTTGTTAATTGACAAGTTTCATAATACTTTTAACAATTCTAGGGCGCGTAAGCTGGTACTGGAAATCTCTACTCGCATTACCTAAAGTGTTGGGTGTTAAGTAAGTACAACTAATTGTTTTCAAATAAGATATGCATCATTCTATGTGTTGTTTGTTTATACTCGACTTAACTGATCAGACATGCAAAGAAAATATGCAGGTAATTGTGATTACAGTGTTATTTTAGTAACTCGACTTCAACTTTCAGTGTAACATTTGATATGGGCAACCAAAGAAAGTTTTCCACTCCATTTTGAAAAATAGGTATAACAAATAACAATAACCATGTGCTGTGAAAGATGGATCGCTTGAATTTGAGGAGTCGGAACTATAAGATACATCCAAAGTATGAAACAGCTGTTTCGGTTTGATTGAAACTTTTCACTGAAAATAGAGTGTATCCTCATTACACCGTAATTTATAAACATTAAGACATTGTGTAACAATTTGTTCATTATGTAATGATCTCGAAGTACTAGAAGGTAAATATTTACACCACGCGTTTATATGTATTGAAAAACTATAGCCTAGATGTTGGTGATAAACATAGTATTGTCTTTCTGCCCAGTCCCATCAAATGTCATATCCACTTATAGTTCAATTGACCTTATACAAGGACATTTGATTTGAGTCACCAAATAGGCGCCGACCGTACCGTTTTTACAGTCGGTTGATAAGAATAAATAAAAAACTATGTATGCGAGCTTAATATGTAGGTAAAAACCTTAACAAAGAAGATTACTTTAACATCATTCTCAAATGATGACAACAACGATCTAACATTTAGCCTAAACACACAAAAATCCTACCTGCTCTACCTGTTTTAAAATGGATGTAACCTTTAACAAATCATTCCTTTTTAGGGCCAGATAATCGCTTGAGTGTATATATATGACACTATAGGAACGTTACAACTATACTTTGACCAACTTATCAACACAACAATCGTACGGTCATTTTTTCAAAAAGAGTATTTTCAGCAGTTTTACTTTCTTTTTAAAAGGTAGTTCTTTGTTTTTTAGGTAAGGCAAGTTATTTTTGATTTTGCAAATTGTACATATTTTAATATTCTTTGTGACAATCACTCGGTTTTTTACTGAACTCTTGATATGACTGTAACAGGGTCATTTATTATTATTATTATTATTATTATTATTATTATTATTATTAGCATTATTATTATTAGCATTAATATTATTAGTATGGTGATGACACCTTAAAACTAACATTTCACGGTTCAGGAGATCGTGTAATGGGGGACTACTTTCTTGACTTTAATTTTGCAATATATTTACATGTATGACCTCAAGACTGAACTTCAGCGCAACTTCAGCGCTTGGTATGGTTTTAGATATTCGTTTTCCATTGTCCGATAGTTATTGCCACTTTTATTGAATCGTGATTTTGTGACAAGTTTGCCATTCAATTACACTTTTGGAGTTGAACGGAGAAGTTGTTACTAACATTTCAAATTTAGTAAAATAACATGTAACAACTACGCACCTGTGAGCGAGAATTGAATATATGTGCTCAGTACCACATACTGGTAAGACATTTATGTATAATTGTCATGTAATGTTCACTGTTTGTCATGACATATATTTCGTTGTATCATGATATTGTTTTATGTTATATGTGATTATGTATTATTAACGGACAATCGCTTTGTATTGTACCTTTTGGAATTATTGCGATTGATTACTGATTTATATTGCTATGTTAGTTATATTTTAACTTGTTCTTTCAGTGCACGAGTTTTCGTAATAGCTAATAGTTGTTTAATAAAAATATTTAAACGAACCCGCAACTTAACGCCTTATGAATATATTCCCATTACGAAGAATAGACAATAAGAACGTGTTACATGATGGTATTTTACCATGCGCTTGTTCATATTATGATTAGAAAATAGCTGGTATATACCTAGACGATACCAATTTGAATCCCTTTAATGTACTCTGTAGAACAAATTGAGGAAATATTGTTCACAAGTGTAGGAACGGCCTTAGTTAGGGTAAAAGGAACTTTTTTTATAGTTTTATATCGTTTATTGAATTTCAATCCAACGAGTAATTAACTTCAATCAATGAACAATATCTCCTGAAAAGTATTTTTTTTGTATAGAAATGATAAACTAATATTTCCCAAATAGACAGTAGTGCTAGTTTAATCGTCTTTCTAAGACTTTGCTACTTTGCTGCGACAAGTCCTTCGCCAGTCGGGAGCCCATTCGCTAGTATGCTTCTTGACTTTTCCTCTGTTTATGGGTCGCAAATATGAAATTTAATAGTATATAGCTATAATTTCTAAAAAATAAACATTTATTGATTGATAATATATATATATAGAACATCCCAGACATGAATGACGCAACGCCATTGGTCCAGGGACATTATATTTTCATCTTGGGTCACTTAATCTTATCGTACCAAAATGACGTCTGCTTTCCGATTCAAATGATAAAAAGCAGAAACATTTCCCATACGTTTATCAATTTAAACAGGTTGTCGATGTGACATATACATGACCGGGTTTGTAGTTGATCCGATATGGGGTGCAGGAAACCTTATTCATAATATGGATATGGTTTCCTTTGCCCGTATATACCATTTCGGATCACCTACATACCCCGTTACTTATACTATTCGAGTTCATGGACCATACCAATTTCACGACCAATGATAAGAGTTTTAACTTACAGAGCATATAACAAAATATAGTATTCAACCCAAACTCCTTTCCGATAGTCTCCTGGCTCCAATTTCTCGAAACCTCTTAAGCTTAACAGGCTTAAGTAGCTTATTTCAATAAGCCAAAATACATACTTATAGTGATATTTTTATAAATGAAAAATGATTGCGATTATCGTAACGATAGTATTAAAACTTTAAGGAGTATATAAAAATCAAAATGTGGAAAGACAAATAGTGGGGATAGCTTAATCCTGTCATAAGGGGACTTAAGAAGTTTCGTAAAATTGGGGCCTGTTATCTAACACATGTTACACGCAGTACTATCACTCTACCAGGACAGACCAATTATGTTAAAAATAACATAATAAAAAAAACATAAACTGATCATAATAAAATTATAACCGCATCTGTTTGGTATTTATAAATATGGTATACTCATACGTATGCGCATTCCATAGCGCAGCTATTTGGGTGATGCCGTCTCTTCCACATAAAGGGTACTAGTTATAATGACATGCACAGTTGGGGCTGCACTCGCCATTATGCTTCTTGACTACTCCTCTGTCAATGACAAAGATAACGTGCAAATCAATTATAAAATGTACAATGTTTAATTAGGTGAAGTCCACCATTTTATTATTCCTAGAAACACATGCTTGCTTTCAATCATCATTTATTGGATACAAATCATTTATCCATATTGATAGAATATTTTGTATTTAGATTGTGACTGTCGTGCCCAGTAACAATATCATAATATGCTTTGTTCTACAACATACTTGTCTTGCATTATTCAACAATATTTCAGTATAACGTACTTGCATTGCCTTTGGCAGTCTTTGCCATATGTAACATCATCATTTCCACACACGGGCGTATAGTCTTACAGATACATGGGGCAGGGCATTGACAATTTGACTGCTTGATAGTGCCGCTAGATAAAGTATTTGAACGATATATACTGTATTAATCAATTTACCTTATGGTACATTGTATTTAACTTTATCTTTTTTGAGGTTAAACTAATGAACGAATAGCTGAACAAATATTAGCAATACCGCGTCTCCTTAGTAAGGTAGTTATTGACTTAACATTGCCATGTGATGTTTGGATTTAAAACCTAATACTTGAACAGCTGCGTTCATGGTAGACTGGGATAATATTATTAAATAACATCTATGAGAAAGTTACCAGAGCTTGTGAATGCTTTCATTTAAGGAATGAATTGCGGGGTTGATGTCATTATGGGGTATGAACGCAATTGGGCTGGTCTAAGTGTGTGGAGTCCGAACAATTTTCATGTATATTGTTATTCGATGAATTGCGATCCGAACATATCCGAAGATGTTGCGTTCATCGGATGATTACCGCAATTGCCGAAAGGCAGTTCATTTAAGGAATGGAAGATGAGGTGTAAATATTTTCAAGCCAAACATTTAATACAATAATATTTTATGAGTATCAAATAACCTTAATAACCAATTAAAGGTAGCACTTGCATTGCCATAGGCAGACGTTGACATATGTAACATCGTCACTTCAACATTTTGGCGTATAATCGAGTGTTTTATACATGGAGCTGGACATTCTCCTCGAGGCAAATATATTTAGAACATCAATCATTGTACAACAGTTCATCATGACGTTCAGTAACATAACAGGACCATTAGGAATCTATGCCATACTCTATCTATAAATAAACATAACTGAAACATGTTTTGAGTATTTAGAATATATTTTAGAACAAAGCGATGTTTTGTCAGCACTTATTAATATGTTTTATAAAAGGGGCAATTTTAAATCTTATTTTGAAAGTCTCGATTTCACTATATTTATCGTATGCTCGTTGATTAAGACGGCACCAAAGCCTTTTCAGCAGCTTCTGTTCTTAAACTTATTTCATAAAGTAATTGCTAAATCATATTTGATACAGTATTCTTTCGCACGTGTTCACAAATACGCATGTCCATCCGACAGTACTAAACCTGTTCGATTTTCATTGCATTTCAAAATGAATTTATTAGTGAAATTTCTGCCCGGTAAATAAGAACAATAATTTCATAACAGCTCCTCTCACAATCGTTTGGGTATGTAACACTGTCCACCCAAACACTGGGCGGTAAATCCTTGGACATTTACAGTAATGGCCGTGTACGGCTAAAATAGGTATCTTTGTATGTTAGCATTGGATTATTCGCTACTTAAGGTGTCCGATATACAGTGAAGTGGAATTTGGATCCCAGGTCTATTCCATAGCATTGTGGAATCATTTGAGGGTTTTAGTAAAGGAGAAGAAAATGTACAAAAGACATAAACCACTATTACAAAGAAACTTTTTTTTGGCTTTTTAATTATAGCAAGAAAGGATATTTAACGTCCGATTTCAGTTGAAATAAGAACAAAATTAAAAACTGGAATATTTTTTTTTTTGGTCAAATTCAACATAATTATGTGGTTACCAGGTGTTAAAATTTAACATTCAAACGGCCATCTGCACGATAAAATAAAATTCTTCCGTCGTTTAAACTAGGATGGTGTCAATGTAACTAACCTTACAAGTTTAAAAAATCACTTCTGATGAGTTACATTTCAGAGTCCATATCACTAAATTTGTCTTTTTGTTGTTAAAAATACTCTGGAATACTATCCATATGACATGTGGCAGGAGGAACAAATAGTTTTCGGGTAAATTCTAGGTAAACAGTATTTTAGTGTTTTAAATTCCAGTACACCGCTTTATTGAGTACTAAGTAAACTACATGGACAATCTCAACAGCCGAACAGTCACGTTTAGTGTCTGTTCGACCTTAGTCATGTGCATGTGTACGCGTTCTGTGGTAAATATATCGCTACTAGGCTTTGGGCTCGATTTTCATTTTATGATGCAACTGTAACCTTTGTTTTAAATATTTACTTAACGAGAGCCAAACGAACAAAAGAAATATCACAAAAATATTTAAAAGAAAACTTTAAAAGGAATATCGGGTTTACTGCATGGGAACGGTCAGTGAATATAGGAGTTATCTTGTGACAGACAGGGTTAAACCGGACTACGAATGGTCATTTCTATTATTTCTATTTAGATGGTAGCAAACAATTATTCAGCTATTTTACTTGATTCCAATGAATACCATCTTACAGACACACAACTAGAGACATACTACGACAAACAAGCCGAGATTCAAACAGCGACGGACATACAAAAAGGCTTGAATACAATTCAGGTTACATACACATTGAAATGGTGTTCTCAGTGATTCGTGTTATCAACGTATTGGCTCATGTGAGGTAGAATTATCATAATCTAGTTTAAATCTCTAGTGAACAAAGGCTTGCTGGCCGTTTGAAGGTGGAAGCCACAATCTTTGGAATAAAAATATGTTGAATTTACTGTAGTCTATTTGTGCTGTTTAGTGACTTTGTTTGTAAGTGATTGTTAGAACTTGCACCGTGTGCTTTTTAACAGAGTCTTCGTTAAAGTTTGGGCTGCTTTGAATAATAAATTTCATTAGGTTTATACGGTAACATACTTACATTTTGTCATACAAATAAAACTATCGAAAGTCCTATGAAATTAAACAAAAAATGCCTTTTTTGGCCAGGTTAAAGAATGATTCATTTGTGTAATGAATCCAAGCTGACCGTGAACTCTTACACTAAAAGCATACCCAGTCTATGTTGACTCTGGTTTTGATAATCAATTTTATTTCGAAACGAACATAATATGGCAATTATATATTAATAAAGCGAATTGTTTATTTCTAGTTCACAATTGAAATGCAAATACAATACTACTTATTTATTTATATCGTTGTCTTTTTCCGGAATTAAAAACACTGAGCATATTTGAACGTAAATTAAATATATGCACCTTCACTGCGCATACAAATTAAATATTTGTTATTAATATAAAGCTTACAAGAATTGCCCAAATCATTGGCATTGCGTTAAGAAATATTCCTGATCGTAAATTAAATATGCACTTACAAACAATATAGTAACACTTGAATATGCAAATTATTTTTATAATTGAAATATACTGCAACAACTTACTGTGTGCATGTATGGTCAGCAGCAAAGAATCTGTCATCGCTTGTGGTATCAGCCTTATATACATTGACAATTTGCATTTGCCATTAAGTTCATGCAAGAATAGCCCTGAGCACTCCAAACATAAAAAAACAGCTGTTGCTCTGAATGTTGGTAGTATATTTTTCATCCCTTTGGAATGTAACAGCAGTACTCTCTGTTTTGACAAGTAGTATCAGGTGTATTTATTAAAACAAATTGGTCACGCTAATTTTCGAAAGGCAAAAGCCATATTGTGGCATTTCAAAATGTTATATTTCACCAGTTGCTATGCCTATCGTAAAATAAAAATTTTGGCGTCACTCGGTGAAATATATTACGATCTTACGCTGAAACAAACAATTTTTCTCTTTTTACTTTTAAAACAACATATTTTCTTTTTCCAGATATACAAAGTGCGGAGTGAATTTAAATATGGAAAAAAAACTCATTTTGATAAATGCTTGAATGTCTAAATTACACTGAAGGAAAGTTAAAAACTATTGGGGCCATCTTGTTATTGCACCAATCGTACTCTTGCTTTTTTCGAATCGATATTGCTATTTATACTATCTTTTAAAGGCTATGTTTTTGTATATTACTTGAAGTAAAGATGATTCGAATTTACAAGTACATAATTCGATATTATTTGTGACATTCAATGATTATTTAACTGAACTCATGATATTATGTGCTACGGTCGTTGATAAGATGATCAGAAAATAGCTCGAATAAGTTTAGATGATACCAATATATATCACTTGTAAATCAAATTTAGGTAAATAGTGTTTACAAATGTGGGAACGCTACGCCTTAATATGGGCAAAAGGAACATAATTTTTATATTTTAAGATCGTTTATTGAACTTTCATCCAACGAGAATATTACTTTAATCAATATTCAATAAGTCGACAGTATCTGTTTCATCATCGTCATTAGACTTTGCCGGTTTCAGCTGTCCAACCCTTCATCCACCCTGGGGCACAATCGCCAACATGCTTCTGGGCCACTCCTCTTTAAATTTGCCAAAAAAGAGAAATTGTATAGTATTTAACTATATATTTTTTTAAAATTTTATATAATTAATATTAACCATTTATTGACTATTAAAATGTGTGTATAGCACGCCTCCAACATAAAGACAACGCCATTGGTACAGGAACAACACATTTACATATTGGATCACTTTATTACATAGTTCCAAAATGACGTCTATTTCCGATTCAAATGAAAAAAAAAACATTTAACAGATTGTCAACGTGAAATATTGATTACGGGGTTAGAAGATGGTCCGGTATTGGTTAAACGGGGGATGCCAGAAACCATATTCATTTAATCGACATGGTTTCCTTTGATCCGTACATCCCACATCTAATAATGTACTTACCCCTCAACCTACAATATCCCAGTTTTTGGACCATTACAATCTCAGGACCATTGGTTACAGTTTAAACCTATCAAGAATATACCAATAAAAAACCAAAATTCATTCCAATAGTCTCCTATTATTTAACACATGCTACACAGAATAATATCAATCTACCAGAACTGAAAAATTATGTTTGATTTTCTTTAATATACAACACAAAATGATTATAATATTATCGCATTTGTTTGAAATGCATAAATATGGTACATTCATACGTACGCGCATTCCATAGCGCAGCTATTCGGGTATGTGACGTCATCATTCCCACATACAGGGTCGTAGTTGAAAGGACAAGCACAGCCAGGGGCGCATTCTCCGTCATGCTTTTTGGCAACGTCTCTGTCAACAGAACGAAATAACTATGCATAATTACATTTACATTAACAATGCCCGATAAAATCAAATACAAATCCAGCTAATTCATACCCAACGTTTGTTTAGAAAGGATTCATAAATTAATCCTTATGTAAACCGAGTAATATTTTTCAGCTATTTAAGGGGCACAATGTAGATTGAGGCGTTTCTTTTTTCAATGTTTTTGTTCTTACTGTGTTTAATTCATTTGGCTATTATGATCAAAACAAAAATGTACATGTCTTGTGTACAAATGCAAACAAATATATAACGATCCTTTGGTGCTTTTCGACTTGGGTCTTGTAGCTATTGATGGAAACCCACACTTCATAACATAATTATTTTTCTGCACATTAATAATATCCATATTTTGGTTTGATCATTAAAGTAAAATGAGTAAAACAAAAAAATGCATTCATAATTTTTAGCAAAAACATATATTGTCCCCTTAAAACCTCTGGTTATTGTGCCACAAAACATTAGTAAATTATTCTGGAAAGGAGATGAGCATTACAACCATACCAGGTTAGTGCCCTCTAAAGTTATTCAAGTTTATTATATTTACATAATTCAAATATGTCAGGAATAAATCGTACTTGCATTGCCTTTGGCAGTCGTTGCCATATGTAACATCGTCGTTTCCACACACGGGCGTATAGTCAAGCGTACATATACATGGGGTAGGGCATTGACCATTTGCCTGCTTGCTTACGCCTCTTCAAAAAAATATTTGATCAATATAAGTTGTATGAATCAATTTACCTTATTGTACATTGTATTCAACTTGATCTCTTTTGAGCTTTTACTAACGAACGAATAGCTGATCATTAATTAGCAATACTGTGACTCCCTAGTAAGGTAATTACTGACTAAATATTGACATGCGATGTTTGGATTTTATACATTATTCTTGAACATCTTCCTTCATTGATATTATTCCTTGCATACGTACGCGCATTCCATAGCACAGCTATTCGGGTACGTGACGCCATCATTCCCACATACAGGGTCGTAGTTGAAAGGACAAGCACATGCAGGGACGCATTCTCCGTCATGCTTTTTGGCAACGCCTCTGTAACAGACCGAAATAACAATGCATAGATACATTTACATTAGCAATGCCCGATGAAATAAATTACAAATCCATCTAATTCATATTCAACGTCTGTTTACAAAGGATTCATTGATTCATTCTTATGTAAACCGAGTGATATCTATCAGCTATTAAAGGAGCACAAAATAAATTGAGGCGTTTGTTTAACGATATATTTTAGTATTTTGTTAAACACATTTGACTTGTGTGATCAAAAGAAAACAAGCACATGGCTTTTGTACATATAAAAATAGCCGACCTTTGGCGATTTACAACTTGGAACTCTATAGCTGCAAAGCTTTTGATTGAAACCCACAATTTATAACGGCACCCATTCTTATGTGTACACAAATCATATCAATTTTTAGTTTGATCATTAAAGTCACATGAGTTAAACTTATTGTGCATTTATATTAAGAAAATAAACTATTTTTGCAACAACGTACGTTGTGTCCCTAAAAGCCTATGCCTATGTTACTGTTACTGTTAACAATAATGAATCATTCTGGAAAGGGAGGAGATAAACAAGACCACCATGACAAGTTAGTGGCCTCTATAGTTATTCCTGTTCTTTGTATTGAAATAATTCAAGTATCTCAGCAATAAATCGTACTTGCATTGCCTTTGGCAGTCGTTGCCATAGGTAACATCGTCGCTTCCGCACACGGGCGTATAGTCGAGTGTACATATACATGGGGTAGGGCATTGGCCATTTGACTGCTTGCTTACGCCGCTGCAAAAACATATTTCATCAATATAAATTGTATGAATCAATTTATCTTATCGTTCATTGTATTTAACTTTATGTTTCGGGGCTTGAACTAACGAACGAATAGCTGAAAAAATATCAACTATACCACGTCTCCTCAGTAAGGTTATTACTAATATAACATTGCCAATTGGATGTTTGGATTTAATACATAATACTTGAACATCTTCCTTCATGGTAGACTGGGATAATTCCATGCATACGTACGCGCATTCCATAGCGCAGCAATTCGGGTACGTGACGCCATCATTCCCACATACAGGGTCGTAGTTGAAAGGACAAGCACAGCCAGGGGCGCATTCTCCGTCATGCTTTTTAGCAACGCCTCTGTCAAGAGACCGACAGATTTATGCATAATAACATTCACATTAGCAATGCCCGATAAAATCCAATATAAATCCATCTAGTTCATACACAACGTCTGTTTACAAATGATTCATTGATTTATTCTTATAAAAACCGTGTGTTATTTATCAGTTATTAAAGGGGCTTAATGTAGATTGAGGCATTTGTTACTATATTAAACTCATTTGAGTTGTATGATCAAAACAAAAGTGCATATGACTTGTGTACAGAAATAAGATTCAACTGGGGACTCATTAGCTGCATCGCTATTGATTGAAACCCAATATTTATAACGGCATACATTTTTTATGTACACAAATCATATAATTTTTTCTAGGTTGATCATTAAAGTCTAATTAGTTAAATTTATTGTGCATTTATATTTAGAACATAACAAACATTTTTAGCAACAACGTCTGTTGTGCCCCTTTAAGCCTATGCTATCGTTACTGTTAAAATAATGAATCATTCTGGAAAGGAAGGAGATAAACAACACTATTACATGTTGGTGCTCTCGAAAATAATTCCTGTTCTTTGTATTGAAATCATTCGAATATATCAGTAAAATATCATACTTGCATTGCCTTTGGCAGTCGTTGCCATATGTCACATCGTCGTTTCCACACACGGGCGTATAGTCGAGCGTACAGATACATGGGGTAGGGCATTTGCCATTTGACTGCTTGCTTATGCCGCTACAAAAAGTATATGATCACTATAAATTGTATGAATCAATTGACATCATCGTTCATTGAATTTAGCCCTAAGTGTTTAAGCTTTAACTAACAAATGTATAGCTGAACATTATCAGAAATACCCCGACTCCTTAGTAAGGTAATTACTGAATAAAGCATTGCAAATGAAATGTTCGGTTCTAATACATAATACTTGAACATCTGCCTTGATGGTAGACTGTGATAATACAATGCATACATACGCGCATTCCATAGCACAGCTATTTGGGTACGTGACGCCATCATTCCCACATACAGGGTCGTAGTTGAAAGGACAAGCACAGGCAGGGACGCATTCTCCGTCATGCTTTTTGGCAACACCTCTGTCAAGAGACCGAATGAACTATGCATTATAACATCTACATTAACAATGCCTGATAAATTCAAATACAAATCTATCTCGTTCATTCTCAACGTCTGTTTACAACGGATTCACTGATTATACTTAATATTATAATTGTGAGTTATCCATTATGAATTAAAGCGTAACAATGTAGATTGAGGCGTTTCTTCTTTTTTGTTCTTATTATATTAAACTCATTTGACTTAAATGGTCAAAACAAAACAATACATATAACATGTGTACAAATATAAATTATTAACGATCATTTGGCACCTTTTTAACTTGGGCCGTTTAGCTATTGATTGAAACCCAAACTATAACAGATTTCTTTTTATGTACGCATATAATATCCATGTTTTGGTTTGATCATTAAAGTCAAATGAGTTTAACATAATAATGTATTCAAATTTAGAAAATAACAAAATATTAGTAAAAACAACACATATTGTGCCCATAAAAACCTATGGCTAGTGTGTGTATACCACGTAATAAACTGCGTCATAAATGCTACGTCGGAAGGCAACATTTTGCTTCGAATGAAGACATTACACGAAGATAACTTTCCCATATCTCCACCATTTTAAAGGAAACTTAGCGCAGTCTACGCCGCTCACAGAGCCCCATATTCGGTCGTTTACTTTAATTTATCTTTACATAACACACTATTTTAGCAATAACGTGTGGTGTGCCCCTTTAAGCCTATGTTATCGTTACTGTTAACAATAATGAATCACTCTGGAAAGGGAGGAGATAAACAAGACCACCATGTTAAGTTAGTGGCCTCTATAGTTATTCATGTTCTTTGTATTGAAATAATTCAAGTATGTCAGCAACAAATCGTACTTGCATCGCCTTTGGCAGTCGTTGCCATAGGTAACATCGTCGTTTCCACACACGGGTGTATAGTCGAGCGTACAAATACATGGGGTAGGGCATTGACCATTTGACTGCTTGCTTACGCCGCTGCAAAAAATAATTAATCAATATAAATTGTATGAATCAATTTATCTTATCGGTCATTGTATTTAAATATATGTTTTTGAGCTTGATCTAACGAACAAATACCTGAAAATTATCAACAATACCACGACTCCTCAGTAAGGTAATTACTGATATAAAATTGCAATTGGATGTTTGGATTTAATACATAATACTTGAATATTTTCCTTAATATAGGACAGGAACAATTCAATGCATACGTACGCGCATTCCATTTCGCAGCTATTCGGGTATGTGAAGCCATTATTCCCACATACAGGGTCGTAATTTAAAGGACAAGCACATGCAGGGGTGCATTCTCCGTCGTGCTTTTTGGCAACGCCTCTGTCATGAGACCGAAAGAACTATCCATAATAACATTCACATTAGCAATTCCCGATAAAATTAAATACAAGTCCAGTTAGTTCATTCACAACGTTTGTTTACAAATGATTCAGTGATTCATACTTATGTAAATCTTGTACTATCTATCAGTTAATGAAGTTAATCTGTACACTAATCATATCATTTTTTTTAGTTTGATCATTAAATTCTAATGTGTTTAACTTATTGTGCATTTAATTTTAGAACATAACAAACTATTTTAGCAACAACGTGTGTTGTGCCCCTTAAAGCTTATGTTATCGTTACTGTTAACAATAATTCATCATTCTGGAAAGGGAGGAGATAACCAAGACGACCATGACAAGTTAGTGGCCTCTAGTTATTCATGTTCTTTGTATCGACATAATTCAAGAATGTCAGCAACAAATCGTACTTGCATTGCCTTTGGCAGTCGTTGCCATATGTTACATCGTCATTTCCACACACGGGCGTATAGTCGAGCGTGCAGATACATTGGGTAGGGCATTGACCATTTGACTGCTTGCTTATGCCGCTAGAAAAAAGTATGTGATCGATATAAATTTCATTTATCAATTTTCCTTATAATACATTGTATTTGACTATTTTTATTAGCTTTAAATTATAAACGAATAGCTTAACATTTGTCAGCAATACCTGTTATGCAGCACTTCATTTTAAAGCCAAACATGTTTAACAACACTACATGTATTTACTGAATATCAAATAATTTTTAATAACTGGTATCACTCGCATTGTCGTAGGTAGACGTTGCCATATGTAACATCTTCACTACCTCATACTGGCGTATAATCGAGTTTTTAATACATGGAGTTGGAAATTCTCCAACTGACTGCTTGTTCATGCCTAAAGCGTACATTAGAACATCAGTGTTTGTCCAACAGTTCGTCATGACGTTCAGAAACATAAAAGGACCATTAGGCAAGCTTTGTCAACCTATATCTCTAAATAACCATAATTTAAAACACACTTTGTGTATTAGTAATTTTTATTAGTACAACGTAACGTAATGGTATGTTTTATAAAGGGGGCCATCTTATCTTGAAAGGCCTGAGACCTATGCTAGTTGATAAAAATGGCCCCAAAGTCTTATTAGCAGCTTCTTTAACTGTTGTAAATTGATATTGTAATTGCTTAATTAGATTTGATATAGTCATTATTCCATAAGTGTTCACTCATGTACACCGATAAATATCTGCTCGGTTAATAAAAATAATGATTTCATACCGACATTTTCTCTCACAATCGTTTGGGTATGTCACACTATCCATCCCACACACTGGGCGGTAAATCTTTGGACATTTACAGTAACGGCCGTTTACGTCTGAAATAGGTATCTTTGTGTGTTAGCATTGGATTATTCGCCACTTAAGGTATTCGATATAAAATGAAGTGAACTTTGGATTCCAGGTTTACCCATAGCATTGTGGTATCATTTGATTGGGTTTTATGAGACGAGAAGAAACATGTACAAAATACCGGAAACACTATTAAAAACAAGCTTTTATGGCTTTGAATGATAGCAAAAAGGATATTTAACGTCCGAGTTCAGTTGAAATAAGATCAACATTATAAACTGGAATAATCTAATATTTTAATATTTATTTAGGTCATTAATTCAACATGTTGGTAATCATTGAGAAATACCCTTATAACTGATTTCATAATTATATGTGATGACCAGGCTTCAAAATGTAACGTTATAACGGTCATTGGCACGATAAAATGAAAATTATTTGTACATCGGTTTCTTTTAAATTAAACAATAGAATGCATGAATTTTAGTTTTGAAATATTTTTTATTATTCTGTATTTGGAAATGACATTCAAGGTATTTAACAAAAAGTTGTGAAAGCATTACTTACAAGTCAGAGCTGCATGAAGACACAGTGCAATGATAATGTAACGTCCGTTCATTTTCGCCTGAAATTCAAGCAGAAACTAATTCGTTGCAAATTATACTAGGAACAACTCCAGAAAGATAAGTACTACTAAGAAAACTACATAGACAATCTCAGCAGCCAAACAAGTGTTTTTTCTGTGTTAAAAGTAAGTTGTGTAACTCTCGTTTAGTGTCTGTTCGACCATAGCCTTGTGAATGTGTACTCCTTCTGCCGCCACTAAGCTTTGTGCTCAATTTTCATTTGATGATGCAACTCTAACCTTTGTTTTAAAGAGATACTCAGCTAGAGCCAAAATAAAAAAAAGCTAAACAAATATTAAAAAAGAAAGCTTTGAAGGAATATAGGGTTTACTTCATCGGAATGGTCAGTAATCTTGTGACAGACAGGGTTAAACCGGATTACTTATGTTTTATGTCTTATGTTATTTCTATCAATTCTATTTAGAAGAAGCCATGAGCTGTTTATCATGATTCCAATGAACACGGTCAAACGGACACACAACTATAGACATACAATGATAATGAAATGCCGAGATTCAAACAGCGAAGGACACACAGAAAAGGCTTGAAAACAATTACAGGTTACATACACATTGAAATTGTCTTGTCAATGATTCGTTTTGTTAACGTATTGGCCAATATGAGGTAGAAATTTCATGAACAAATTAAACAAAGGTTTTGCTCTCCGTTTCAAGGTGGAAGCCCTAGCCTTTAGATTAAGATATGTTGAAATTACTTTAGTCTGTTATGCTGTTTTGTGACTTTGTTTTTAAGTGCTTGTAAGGACTTGCTCCGTGTGCTTTTTAACAGAGTTTCGTTAAATTATGGGCTGCTTTAAATCACAAAAATTCATAAAGTTCATACGGTAACAGACTAACGTCTGTTCATATAAAAACAACTACATGTCGAAAGCCATATTAAAATAAAATAAACAATTCCTTTTTCTTTGTCAGATTAAAAAAAAAATCATTTGTGTAATGAATCCAAGCTAACCGTACGCTCTTACACTAATCGCACACAAAGTTAATGCTGACTCTGATTTTGATAATCTATATTATTTCGAAACGTACAGAAAATGCCAAGTATGATATATACTTTAAGCGAATGATTTATTTCTATATCTCAATTAAATTACTAAGACTGTTATTAATTTATAGCGTAGTCTTTTTCCTAAATTACAAACGCTTACGAGGAAAATGGTGTTCCATTGTTTACTGTGAGTTTTCCGATTGTTCAAATGTCATGAATTTTAAAGGACTTGGCATAGAAGTTGAAAAAACGACATAACCATAAACTGTAGGAGTTTACTTGATGGAATGTTTTACAACAATGCCTTTATAAATAGCATGCATATGTTTAGTGTGATTTTGAGAGTAACATTAGTCTTCACTGATCTGACACATATTACATTTGAAAACTATCACCAAACTATTTCAGAATCATCATGTTTGCAAATAAATCAAGATTATACACACATGATTCTAATTTCGATAAAGCTAAAAAAATAACTCAAAACATTGTCAGTGCAGAAAAGCACTCTTACTTACAAGTAAGATTTACCACAATGAAATTGTTTAAATATACCAAAAATGCTGAACAAATGTCGAAAACAAAGGTTCTTATAAAGGATAACGAGCTTTATTTGAAAGAAAGTTGCAGAAAACATGGTATTTATACCTTATGAGACGATAAAAATTCAGAGTAAATATTTTAGCACTCAACTTTCATTTAATATTTTTGCGTTTTCAGCTATTAAATACACGGCTACAATCTTGTTATCAGTAATAAATATTTTCCATAAATGCATTATTGAAAGGTTTACCACCCACAATTTATGTTTGATATACATGTGTATGTATTAATTTTGATAATGAGTGTCACTTGAAGAAATATTCCTGAGCCCATTTGATCGTAAATTGAATATGCACTTTCAAACCACATAATAACACTTGAACATCCAAACCAACTTGTTATAACAATTTAAATTAATCGTAAAACACTTACCATCTGCCTGTATGGTCAACCAAAAAGAATCTGTCATCGCTTGTGGTATATGCCTTATATATACTGACAACTTGTACTTGCCATTGAGTCCTGCAGGAATAGCCGTGAGCACTCCAAACATACCAAAAACAGCTGTTGCTCTGAATGTTCGTACTATATTTTTTCATTCGTTTAGCATGTAACAGCAGAACTCTCGGTTTTGACGTACAATCAGGTGTAAATATATTAAAATAAAATAGACCACGCTAATTTCCGAAACCCAAAAGCCATATTGTAGCGTTTGAAAATAGAATATCAAGCTTAAACGATGGAAATATAAATAATTTTGTTTTCTTTTGAAAAAAAGAAGTAAAAAAACACTGATGAAAATTAATGTATTTATTATAAAAGGTAGCGGGGTTTTAGCAAGTGTTCATGAATTTGAGAGATCGGTAACTTTTTCGGAGTGGCCGCATCTTTACCAGCTTTCATAGTTTGCCTACGTGTAGTCTTTCTTGTCCAAAGAATCGGGTTTAAATTACAAACATATATTGAAACTTTGTAATTTTTTTATCGTACAATATATCAAACTCATGCCAAAATGTAAAATATGGATAAATCACCATTTTTATCTTTTAAACCTGTGTTTTACAAAAGGTATTTGTGAGATAGAACACACTTTGTTTATATTTATGTTATATTTTATGTCATATTTTTATGCAAGATATAATTATGCATTCTGTTGACGAGCGCAAACGATCTCGTTTCAAGATCCAGAGGTTCCCGGAATTATTACAACTAATCAATCAATTTATGTGCAAATGAGCCTAAACATGGTTGCTCTCATTCCAATCTAGTTATATTCATATATAATATATATTTAAACGGTATCATTATTTATCACTTATATTCTTTTTAATCTTTACATACTTTTTTTTTCATTTCTAAGGCCTAATAATCTTGATTTGTTTTGGGTAACCCGACCCTACCTAATAAAACGCCGCCGACCCTCTTAATATGTTTTTCAAAAACAATAAAGAAACACAAGAAACGGTGATAAACCCATTTTTTTCTAAATACAAACTGTCATGAAGTTTTTAACTAGATATCTTTCATTTCGTAACTTATGGACCTTTCACAGGTAAATGCAAACTTGCCTTTTAATGTACAATAAAGTGTTTTGATACTAGTAATTTAATGCTGTCACCCTTCAAATATGTGACATGTTATATAGAGATAAAAATATGACCGCCATCTAAATTGTGTTGTTAAACATGGTCTGTTAAATAGGGTATTGCTTTGTATTCACTTAACTTACCTACCCTGGAGATCATTTTAGCATTTAATATCATCATTAAAGATTTAACAAATAAAGCCATGTAGTTGTCGCCTGTTTATCAGGCACATAGCATTATATAACCATGTCAAATTTACGTGTTCTGATCTAATATGATAGAAGAGAATTCACTGAGTACAAATGTATCAAAATGTACGAAAGTTAAATAAAAAGATGTGTTGGAACATAGTAAGTCTGCCCAGAAAGGTAGTTAATGGTACATGCATCTACCGCACCCATAACTCAATGAGATGGTTGGTCTAGATTTAAATTCAAAACATATAGCTAATCACAAGAGAATTTTGATAGCTTGCATCTCTATTAAATCATAAGGTCTGTTAAAATAATGATAAAAATATTTCAATTCCAAATATCGCCATTACAGTTTCAGCTTAGCTTGTTTATTTTACAAGCCAGCCAGTCTAATTTGATATGCAATTTGCGGCCATATTGAATTATATCAACTGACACTCGTTTTCTCCGAATCTATACTCATGCACAATTTACAAGCATTCGTGCAAAGCTGCATGCTTTTCCAATAAATTGCATAATGTTTCTATTATATCACCCCAAAAAGGGAAAGCGATGAAGCCAATTTCAACGAAAATATTATTGCTGTTTTTTCACATGTTCGCCTATTTCCTCCAAAAACATTGTATACGTCAGACACAATTTTGCGTAACATGACCATAAATAATATATTCAATATGTTTGCATAGTAGGCCTTTAGTCCAAACACCTATATCATATAGTCAGATTTATATATATATATATATATATATATATATATATATATATATATATATATATATATATATATATATATATATATATATATATATATGACGATACATGACTCAAATAAATTATTCTCGGCTCTTCTATGTAACATGAGTGCGCTAACTCTCTCAACAGTTTATAAAAGGAAAAAGAATAAACAACACCAAAATGATAGTCAATATGTATTGCTCACTTGTCGTGCCATAAAATCAATATAATTAAAAATGTTATTATTAAATAACCAGAAACATATAAATCCGCAATTCACAGATAACACATATGTCCACAGGAATTACAACCAATGTAACAGCTGATACAACTGTGTAACTACAACTAACATGATGTCTAATCATGATTAATATTAACTAACACATGCAAACAAACAGTAAGCATAGCACAACACATGCAGATGAAGTTAAACAACATTTATGTAGCTTTAACAACATACATCAAACACAGTACACTGCAATATAAAACTAGGGTTGGGGGGAGTAGGCTTATTTACAACTTATTTCAAAAGACAACTGTCAGGCACGACAAAAAAAGATCTATCTAAACAAAGAAATATTTGCACAAAAACTATCGCAAAATAAAGCAACCAATCAGAATTGATACAATATTGCTTACTACCGGAAGTGACCGGAAGTGACTACCTGTAAACTTTGACATATTCGTGGTGAATAATTAAATATTTTATAGTTAACATAAAACAATGACACAACTTGTGAACACTGGACACTGGTTTTATATGGTTTAACAAGAAGTATGTATCAACATTTCATTTTACTCTCTAAAATACTTTTTCTTTATAAAAGTACGTAATAATAGACATATTTTTGAAAATCGTCGTTTGCAGCCCCTGTTTATCTAAGTATCTGCTCAGTTTCATTTAGTGGCCTGATGATTTCGTTTGCGTTCATGAAACTATCACAATGGAAACACTGCAATAATATCTTCCTCATTTTCAAATATCTTGTCCTGTTTTTCTCTAGAGGTTATATATCTAGGCTAGAGGAAGTATCAAATATTGCGATAAATAGCGAACAAAAAGCAGATCATAAGGCGTAAGTTCATTTTTGGCCGGTTTTTTCATCGAAAAACTACGGGTTATAGAATGGCGAAAACCGGGCGGGCGGGCGTTAACGATTCTGCGTTAAAGTTTTCATTTTATGTAATAAAATCAAGAGTTTTCATTCAATGGTTATCAAACTTGGTCAGACTATTTCTCGGCATGTTATCTTGAATAAATATGAATATGATTCATATCGGGTCAAAAACTAAGTCACTAGGTCAAATCTTTAGAAGAAATATTTCACGGTAATAAATTCAACAATTTTTATCAAATCTTAAAGAAACATGGTCAGAATGCTTGTCTGCATTATATCTTGCTTATTTTTTATATTGGTCATCCCGGGTCAAATTCTAGGCCACAAGGTCAAATCTTAGGAGAAAGAATTCCACAGTCGTAAAAATTCATTAAGTTTTGTCAAATCTTAATGAAACTTGGTCAGAATATTGTCTACATGTTGTCTTAAACATTTGTGAATATGGGTCACCTCAGATCAAAAACTAGGTCACTAGGTCAAATTTTAGGAAATATTTTCCCGATGTTATAAAAAAATCTATGCTAACCAAACCTATCAATATCAGTCAACAACTAAATTCAATTGCTATTTTATAAACATACATCCTAATCATGAAATTCATATCTACCCATAATTTTCAAAAAATTAAATTTTAATTAATTTTAAAAATATTTGTGTACATGAAATCTTGGATAAAAAAATGTGTCATCTTGGGTCAAAAACAAGGTCTCTGGGACAGATCTTATTGGAAAAGCTGATGTATTTATAAAATGTTAATTTTTCCTCACATAAAATGGAATAGTTTCTGTTGATCAGGTTATTTTTATGAACGATATCTCCGATAAGTATATATATGGGTCTTTTTGGTTAAAAATACTAGGTCACTAGCTCAAATCCTAGGTTTGCAAAATTGCATCGTCAAATAAAAAATCCGGCTTTAATGCGGCGTTGCCGCATTGGCGTCTTGTGTGAATTTTGAAAAGGAAAGAAAACATTGAACAGGCCTATGAAATATTTTTATATACACTTATGTGTTAGCACGTCATGCTAAACAGTGGGGTTTGACCAGTTTGCCCTTCAGCAATATCATAATAAATCTCATAGTTGTGCTAGTCTAGATAGTTTCCAGTTAGGTAAGCAACTCTCTGATCCAAATTAAACTGCGTTTTACTGGTCTTTACATACTCCAAAAAAATGTCTCTGGAAAATGTTATGAAAATTGTAAGCATGATTATGGCTATAACCTTTCACTTATTACATAACGTATAAGTAACGTTTACTTCCCAATTCATGCAAAATACACATTTTACATCATAAAAGATTTTCTTCAATCTACATAAAATCACTTTCACCAGAGGAAGACCGTCGCCGTTTGTTTAATCCTTGGACACAGTCATCCGTGTCCATATTTTCAAAATGTAAAGATGGGCTTGGCGATGTTGCTGTAATTTCCTCAAGACTACTTTCGGTTTCTGTCGAAGAGTCGGAATCTGACATTTCGTTTGCTTCATATCTCTAGAACAAACAAAAAATTGTACAATTTAACATGTTCAATTCGTTATTTATATTTGGTCGTAAAATATGCATAAGGATATTAGCTCATGATTAATATTAACAATACTCGTTACCTGACCATCGTCCCCTGGATAAAGTGACCAAGTTTTATTCACGGTATGTAAAGTTTTTTGAGAATAGGTTTTTTATAAGCTTTTAGGGTATTTATCTTGTGAATTGTTTCTTATTCAGATCAGTATGATTAACGACGAGCTAGAAAATATAATTTGGCGAAAGGCTGTTTGACTTATTTTGAAACGGACGAAAATGAGAAGTATGATGATGGTTATGATGTTTTGAAAAGGAAATGTTTTCGAACCTCGCGAGCAAGAAGGGTGTTAAAGAACGCTAAGTGAGTCTTGGCTCAAAACCTCAGTAACGTTTTATTGTCATAGAAATTGTTGACTTGGTAAGGCAGAAACCACTAAACACCAACACTACTTGAACAGTGACCGAGAGCAACGCAACAATCCTTAAGGGATTGACACGGTTTGCTTTTATCCAGATAAAAAATTGCAACCGCGGGGTGACAATTACAATCTGTCGTTATGCAAGGAAGAATGAAATTACACGAATGATGAATGAAGTAGCTAACGATTTGTCCCTTTGCAACATTCAGAAGCAACATTGACTCAGATAGTGAGAGCAGTGATGATGCTTTTATGAGTAAAATTTGAAAAGTATACGTAGATTTTCTTTAAATGATTTATTTTCGTGCGGATGGCCATCTATTGTGTGGCGTTAGGCTTTAAGAGTCATTCAGTACAAGCTTAACCAATTTTTTTTTATAATACTTAAGCAAAATGTGCTAGTCAATCAGTCAAACAAAGCACGATAACAAAGCAAGTGTGCACCTCATAGGCGGACTCGAACAGGTAAGTACAATCATCCATAGAGTTGCATCCGGTACCGCGTCGTTGTAGGGAGCTTATTCTAATATAACGCATTCAAATTGGCCAGATGAAATCAAATTTATACAAACTTTTCATGTATAAATGATTTGCGAAGAAATGGTTAATAGTTCAATGTGATTAGTAGGTCAAATGGCTGACAGCGACAGACGGCATTCCATTGATGTGTAAAGTTGATTTACAGATAATAGAAATTGCCCTTGATTCGCAATTCACTCGGTGGATTTTGATTTGATTTACTTGCAAACAAAGGACTAGAAATATCAACTGGGGCCTTTACCAACAAGTCAAATTCAACATTCAATAACGCAATGAAAGCTACAAGGGAAAGCCCTGAAATCAAATACAGTCGAAACTCGTTGGCTCGATATCTCATGGCTCGATATCCTCGTTGGCTCGAAGCAAATTAAAAGGACCGATTTTTAATTACTCTTTGTTCATATAAATTTCAATCGGATGGCTCGATATCTTGAGGGTCGATATTTCTCCACGCTCGAAGTCGTTTTCGCGGTCCCAAACAAGAATTTTACACTTTGATTTGATTGCTTGGGTCGATGTCATTTTCGCGAGTTCAGTTAAGAATCTCACACCTTGATTTGTTTGATTGGCTTCATTTAGCACAAGGCGCTTATCGATTAATATTGCTTGACTGATATTATAATTATTATCGAATTTAAATGGTTTAACAGTTTGATTAAACATGCCATCACTTTAAGTTCTGTCTCTAATTGTTATCCATCCCTAAATTACTATAAAATAAGACTTTATGTAACAAATGAAAAAATAACATTCTGTAAGCAATCCCGCTTGACTCGATATTCTCGAGGCTCGAAGTATTTTGGCCGGTCCCTAGAATATCGAGCCATCGAGTTTCGACTGTATTAACATTGTTTATAGGTATACGGTAAGAGGCCAAACGACACCGAAAAAAACGACCCAAACACCACAAACAAATTAAACAAGTATTGACAAATGAATGAAGGGAAAACTGCCTTGGAACTGTCAGTGAAACACGAGTTCATTCGAACACGAGTTCACTGGGGTTCTTAACTAATTCGTATCAATTACCATTAAAACAAGTCACCTCGTCGGAGCCACATCGACTTGTAAACAATGAAGAATAAAAATAAAACCTAAACTGATAAAGAAATTTCAAGAACTCAACAACCGCATATAGAAATAGCATGCAAACGAATGAATCCAACCGTAGGAACAGTGCGAAATTCTGAAAGACACTATGCAGTCATTCACGAACATCACGAAAATTTCAGCTACGATCCATTGTTTTAAGGAAAATAAATTGCTTGATCTTTGTACCAGTATAAAGACACTATATACAAGACAATAACAATACATATGTATATACTACATACTGTAGGATAGTGGAAGCACACTCAAGCAGGTCTCCTTAAGGTATGTATGTTCTTTATGGGTCTTTCCAAAGGAAATCAAAAGCCACTCAGTGTTGGAATTGCAGATAAGTCAAGCGAAGCCTTGTTATTAATTAAAGATCTGTTAGGCCTTTATGGCATTGATCATTGTGCTTCTAAATAGAACGCTGTTAACATTTAAGGCATTGTAGTTTCCATTGTTTTATAGATATGCAGTTGTTGTTTTTTTAACTTTCATTATTTTGACAGATTGCTGATTATCATTTAAGCGTAGTTGCCTGGTGGAAGTATCTTAGCCCTATGACATTTCAAGCACGTTCGTGCGTGTATTTTTCGATATAATTTAGATACACCGGATAAAAATCGACGAAACTGTGTGACCTGGTTTATTGTATATGGCGCTTCAATTACGTGGCGATGGAAACTCGTTTGAGCGCTTTTTCTAACGGAATGATGAAGTAAATCGGGAGATAATATCCTTATGCATACTTCATCCGTTAAGTATAAATCCATTAATAAAATTTCAAAACTATATAATTTTTCATATCTATCTCAGTTGAAAAAAGTTTCTTGAAAAAATACAATTGTGCTTCAGGGAAATGAGTTTACTCAAAATTACAAATCCTGTTCTTACAATATAATGTTATATAAAAAGTCCAATATCATTACCATACAAAATGCCTCAATTTCGTTTGGAGATGAAGATTTATATAGTTGAGCAGTTGAACGGTATTTCGCAATAAAATCCATTTTAAGTTCTTCCTTGAGTTTTCTCCCACCTCCATCTCTAACGATTTCTTCTACTTCTCGAAAACATTGCATTGCCGCATATACTGCTGCTTTGAAATCATCTGCAAATGTATTGTGAGTTGTTAATATTTCTACATGATGTTAAATTCAAAATTTCAAATTTATATTATTTCACAATATTGTTTGTCTGCTCACGACTGATTTTGGGGTGAAACAGAAGAATATAACACATAAACAATTTTTAAAAAGTTGTGTTGTTTACTAACCGTTTCCTCTTTTGAAAGTTTTGCTATGCTTTAAATGTGTTCCTCCTTTCTTGATTAATGCTTCAAGAAAACACTCTTTAATATTGTTTGATTTATCATTTTCTGAAAGAAATCTATATAGCGTCAATGCTTCGTCCCTATCTCGTAAGGCATCGTCGAATTTGGACAACCTTTCATACAACTTTGCACGGTATGACAACTTATCTCCATATAGTTGCACTCTGTCCTTGCCGATATTTTTGTCGAGTGACATTGAAAAGTTAAAGCATTCAAGAGCTTCCAAATAGTACGTCATTGCTTCTCCGCTGATTTCTTTGTTCTGGCCCAAGAGGTATTCAGCCTTTTGTAAAGCAACTGTACCCATGTTAAATTCGTAAACCGTCAGGTTCGGGTGCATGCCATTTTGCGTGTACTCCCTGATAGTTTTTGCAGCTTTGGCGTGCATCTTGTAAGCGTTATCAACATCTTTCAGGTCAAAATAAACATTCCCAATAGCATTAAAATTCAGTGACAATTCTATTTCATAACTATTGTCAGGTGAAGACAACTGGGTATACAGATCAACGGATTTTTCAAAGTTGCACAACACCTCACTCTTGTTATATTGTGTATCCGGTAATTGCCGTTTTCGTAGTGCGCGCCCTCGTAAATAAAACAGTTTTGCGCTTAGTTGCAACTTTGCAGTGTGATCAGGTATTGTTTTGACAAAACTTTCAACATGATCAAGTTCTGCTGCAAGGTGGTTGTCGTCTGGGTCTTTAGATGTCATGAGGCCGTTAATCTTTTCGAGTTTCCAAAAACAACATGAATACAAGTTGTTTTTCTGTTCACACGAGTCTGCTATGCGGTCAAATAGAGACTGTCTCTCAGCAAAACTGTAAACCGATGTTTCAAAGGCCTTTCCAAAGAAATTGTTTACACTTTCGGTGAGCGCAACAGTATCAATCTCTGCGAAAACTTTGGATACAAGGTAGAATGTGTCCCGATTCTGTTGAATGGCGTTGCAAACTTTCGCATAATCTAGATCTTGAAAAGCCTTTAATGGTTCCACTTTGCTTAGGACGTAGGAAAAGAACCGTTGTATTGCCTCCGACAATTCCTCTGTTGATACACATTCACTTTGGCTTATGTATTGAGCTATAAAAGGGTGAAAAGAATAACAGAAATTTGCGAACTTCTCATGGAAGGATGTTGGCCATACTTCGTAGATGCTCTTTGAACAATGTGTTTAGTTGTCAAGGACATCATTAACATCAAAGCACCGTTTTGTCCATTCATAGGTATATCAAGTATATACGATACACATTCTACATCAAATGTGACTGTTCCAAGAAATGAAAGTTTTGCCACCATTGTTTGGTCTGAAGGATCAATTCGGTCAAAAGCGTACTGTAAACAGCCATACATTCCCTGTGCGACCGATGGAAACACATAATGTTCAAGAAAGCTACTCTTTAATTGCCATTCTGATTCAGGATCTGAAGAATCGCAGAAATTGCTCAAGGTGTTGCCCATCAAGACAATTGCAAGAGGGATATTGGAACACTTCTTAAGCAAGCATTGAATGATTTCCTCATTCAGACGAACCTATAAAAATAATAGTACATACTTTTGTTGTAACACTTTTAACACTTTTGAACAAGCATAACTTATAAGTTTATGAAATGGTAAATTGTATCCCCAGTAAAATGTGTTTTTTAAGATCTATTGGGGTCGATAAGTAATACAAATATTTATATCTTTCTTTAATTCTTGATAATTGCAGACATCAATTTTATTGATACACGTATTGGATAACAGTTTGTTATAAACTTACTGGTCCACAGCACTGTGTCAGTAATTTAGCTGCAGCATTATTATTCAGTGCTTTTAACTCGAATTCTTTCATTTTGGTCGCACCACCAACTACAAACATTTCTCGTGAGGTAGCAATCCATTTAACCTGAAATATAGAATGAAATCACTACATATCAACGAGTAGCTTGCATACAACTGGTATTGTATAATAAGTTAACTAGCTTTATTACATTTCATGTCGTAAAGATCATTCAATAAGGTATAAGTACTTTTCTTTCAATGTGGTCTTCAACTCTGACAAAAATACAATGATGATACAATTAAGTACTAAGTGGATTTAAAACTATTAAAACAAATGATTGACGTTTATTTCGTATATGCAAACATTGTGAAAAATACGCATAAACAATATTAACAATGCATTTTACATTCATCATAGAATAACGAGGATTCCTTTTTTGTTTCAAAAATGTATGATATGTCATATGCAGCAATCGTAATTTACTGGCCTATTTATAACTTTTGATAACTGCACATGTGATAACCATATTTATTGTTAACAAACCGTCTCAGGACTTATACATTTATTTGAAACTGGACAGAAATAAGAGTAAAATTATATTCTCCATGCACGACATTCAGACAGTAATATACGTTTAGATAATAAAAAAAAAATTGCAAGTTTAAATTTTTCTATCATTATTATTATTATTATTATTATTATTATTATTATTATTATTATTATTTTCATTTATTTTAAGAAATACAATGTATTTTGTTCCATTTATTTCTATCCGAAGGTTCTCTTAAATGTGGTATTTTGTTGTACCTTATGATTGACTTCCTCCAGTCTTCCAAGAACTTCTCTCAGCTCATTCGGCATAGCTTCATACAAATGTTCCATGTTATCCAGATGAAAGAAAGATTCTACAACAAAACATAATATTTACGCATTATTATTTGGCTTTTTCATCGAAAGTGAGTCTTATAAAATTGTCAGAATAAAGAAACATTTGTTATCATACCATTCTTTAGCTGTTTCAGCCTGAACAAAACTTCGTTTTGTAGCTCCATTGCATCCCCATCAAATGCAATATTGTGTATGCTTTCTAGAATCCCTTTATAAAGGTCGATGATAGATTTTGATTGTCTGTTGATAAAAAAAAGAAAACAAATACTGATAATATTTACAAGGAAACGCCCTAATTTTGATCTGACTCTAATGTTATATGATACCTTACATAATTATGTTCATTCTTTACTTATATAATAGATAAAGGGCCTTTAAATAGTAGTATTTCAACTTGTAGTTAAGCGGGCTTTATAAAATAGTAGAAACCGGTCATTTCTTTTTTATAAGACCCTCAGAGGACTAGTTATGTGTAACCGCTGAGTAGACTTTACAAGACAAGTATTTCAAGATTACTATTCTAAGACTGTCGTCTGAATAAAAATTCGCTTGTATTATAGAATATGATGTCTTTCCGTGTAGTAAAAACCTCCAATTTTAATTTCAAGTGATTAAGTGCGGTATGATGTAAATAAAATAGTATAGCCCACTCAGGACCTCTTGACACTAAAGTGATCGACCAGTAAGCCCTCAAACATTGAACAGAGCTTTTCCTTCGGCTTCGGTCCGTTCAATGTTTGTGAGCTGGTTGGTCACTATAATGCAAAGAGGTTTCCAGCTTAAATTAAGGTTAATTATAAGTATGACAACATTTATTTCATCTCGTTGCGAATGGTCAACTGAATATACCTCATTTCCACAACAAATGTATCAACGTTTATCGGATAAGCCAATCTTGCACATAGTTCGTTTGCAAATGTCGTTTTTCCAAACCCACCCGGTCCATAGATCAAAACACCTGCAATACATAATTACACAGTGTGGCAATATTGAATAGCATGTGGGTTTAAAAAAGGACTTCAAGGAGGTACATCAAGGTCCGCAAACTATTCAAGACAGTATAATATGCTCATTGCCTTATATTGTACTCGTTCATTATATATTTTAAGTTCGCCAATGTCAATATTTGTTAACGTCTTGGGCCCGAGTTTCACTAGATTCTTGAGTTGAAATTGTAAAAGTTTTAATGTTTAAATATATATAAATATATATACTAATGGTGTGTGTTTGATTGTAGTAAACAGCATTCGTAAGAAAACATCTTTCCTCCTGTAATAGCATATTTACAACACATTTGAAATGTTGTTTTTCCGAGTCTGGGTTTCAAAACTCAGTCTCATATTTAATGTATTAACACCACTTGTCACGGACTTTTTTATCAACCCTTGTATAGTGTCGGCATCAGAATGACGTTTAGTATTTAAATTTATAATCTGTTATGAAGATATAACCTCTGTTATCCTGAAGCAACGCCAAAACATGCGCAATGTCCTCTTCTCTACCCAAAACCGAAACCCCTGGCCGACCATGACATTTTGTTCTAGTGCTCTGGCAGGAAGCAATATATTCAGCAATGTTCTTGTCTTCCACGTGGTAGTTCATTGTTTTAAGCACGTGAAAAGCGATAGACAACACTTCATCCTCGGGCTTGTTGTTCTCCAGGAACCCGAGCAACTCACTAGGGAGTTTTGAATCAGCCAACATCTTTGCATAAGCTTTCCCTAATTTGCTTTGCATCAAGCCAAGCATCTGTAAGTAATATTGAGATTGATGACATTTTTTCTGTATATGTCTAACAGTGTTCACAGATACCGCTGTGTCGTTTTGTAAATGAAGATTGGACATAGTTTCCGCAATTTTTCCTCTCCAAAAAACAATATTAAAATTATAATAAATATATAAATCCTACTTCCAAAAATGGTAATTTCTATGAAAGTATATATGCATATTTATGAAAAAATAGAGTCAGAAAGAACGCATCTGCATCTGCGTCTAAGAAAGAACTATTAGTGTCACGTTATTGTTCGAACCGTACATCTATGAAGTTTAACTCCAAATCATTATCAGATTACAATTAGTCGTGTTTTTACGATATAATATATGTTCGGATAATTACAGCAATTTAGAAGTGACTTCTCGTTATAGCATGTCTTATTGATTTAAGTCATACATGACAGTAGATAAAAGTATGGTAATATCTCTACATACTATGACATTGTGTGTGTGTGTGTGTGTGTGTGTGTGTGTGTGTGCGCGCGCGCGTGCGTGCGTGCGTGCGTGTGTGCGTGTGTGTGTGTGATTATGACTATAGTTATAAATGCAGTATCATTATCAGATTAATATACTGAGTTAAGATAAAGTTGTTGTCTTATGATGTGTATATTTGTTTTATCATTTATTTGTTCACCAAAGATAATTTTACTTACAAACATATTTATCTCATGAATTAGATCATCGGCTATGTGTTCTTATTCGAATATGTTTGTACAAGCTCGAGTTATAACGTTCATATATATATAGTAAAGAAAGAATTCATAATTAATATCTAGTACATTATACATAGATAAATTTGTTAACACTGGCATTAACAAACCTATTTATAAAATTGTTCCGCCAAACATGCATATATAAGCCATTTGTTCAACGGTCTCATAGGCCTATTTCATATATGCATTGTGTTGTATACTTCTTTCGAATAAACTTCCTTTTTCTTCATACCAAACTTTTTATCAGGATAGGGTTTGAAGCTGTATGTTTTGTGATTTAAAAAAATCTTCATGAACAAGCGTGACCTTTGTTTACAATTTATGGCCATGATTGTCCTTCAACGTTTGAATGCGCAACTTCATCAGAACTTAGTGCTAACGTTAAATCATTTTCCGTTTTTCGTTCAGAATCGTACTTTCTTTCGAATTTACATCCCATATGTGGTTTGCAGATCGTGAAACACTAGAAATAAGTGTGTAAACCAATCAATTCACTATAGAATTAATATGAAAATATGCATATGTAAAATGGACTAGCTGGTTTTAATATGGTATGATAAAATAGAAAATATATCCTTGTAAATGCTAAACCAGGGTCTTGTGGTGTAGGATTTTTAATAAAAGAATTTTTTTAAATGACTTTTATGTTGAAATAAAAGATGATAGTCATGAAGATATTTTATGGTTAGAATTCAAAGATAAAAATACATTATACTGAGAATGTGTTTTATACATGTGTTTGTTATTTACCCCCGAACAGTTCGTCTAGACAAGTTGATGTCCTGAATTGGTTGACACTATACAATATATATACTTTTTAAAACAAAGGACCTCTGTTACTACGTGGTGACTGAAATAGTCGTATTGGCGATATTGATGATTTTATGTCTGGGGTTCATGATGTAATTGACCGAAATGTTGTTGATTTTAGTACCAATATGTATGGTGACAACTTGCTCTCTTTTCTTATTTATAGTAATATGTGTGTGTGTTTAAATGGACAAAACTACATTCACTATGATTTTTACATCAATATATGTAAAAGGTTCCTCTGTTATGGAACATTGCATTATTCATCAAGATAATTTAGACTCATTCTCTGATTATAATATGATAAAGAGTTCTGTTCTGATTTCTCAAATTGCACTTAAATATGTCTTTGTACCGTCATCCTTACCTGATTAATATGTGATTTCATGGAAGTTTGATATTAAATATTAATCCAAATGATATGTTTGATGATTGTATCAAGACTGCAATAAATAGTATTATGTTTGGATTAGAAAAAGTTATCGATGTCAAAATTATGTTGATTTAGCCTATAATGATTTACGTTCTAAACTGAAAGATGAAATGTTTTCAAAACCCTCTCACAAAACCAAACTCAAATATGTATTGTGTAAAAAAGGGAAAGGTTGGTAAGGTTTGGTTGACTGAGAATTATCTAGCTTGCGATGTAGAAAGAGTTTGGTTAAGATGTAACGAAACTAATAGTCAAAGACGGTAAAAAGATGTCTTCATTTCTACACGAAGCTCAGCTCTCTAAGCGTGCATATTGGATTTCATTTTATCAGAATGATTTAGCTGCAGATTGTAACAGTAATAGTAGCGAATTCTGAAGATCATTGGTAAGATAGGAATATCTCAGTCCAAAAGAAAAACTATACCTATGGAAGTTGTATGTAATGATGTCATTGTTTTAAAAAGATATACATGTTGTCTCTGTGCTTTTATTGATATCAGGAAAGAGTATGATTGTTTAAACCGTAGCATTGTATGCAAAAAAATCATGAATCTGGCGGGCGGGGTTAGTGGCAAAATTTTAAATGCTCTTAATTTTTTATATGTGAATGTACTCTTCACTGTTAGGATTAATGGGATGTTTAAAAAATGGTTTTAATATGTAAAATCTGGTTTATGACAAGGCTGAAGTTTATCGCCTTTACTTTTTAACCTGTTTACGAATGACTTAGCTATTAAAGTTAAAGAACAAGATAAAGGAATTTTTATTGATAATGACAAATTATCTATATAACTTTATGCAGATGTATTATACTAAAAAGCAGGTAACGGAACTATTTACATTTGAAGTTCGGTTACCTGTGCAACGTCATCGGGACCCATCTCATCATCTAATGTCTTCTTAAGGTATTCCAGTGTCGACATTCCAATCTCCATAGTGGGTGCTGTCCCTTTAAACGTTCCAATTGCACGTATAAAGTGTTCTTGATAATCTCAAAGCCAGTTTTTTATTGCGTCTTCCTAAGATGGTCCTCGACAAACACTCAATAATCCATCGAAACCATTAAACTACGAGATCTCCATAATGTATGCTGTCCCTTTAAACGTTCCTATTACACGTATTAAGTGTTCTTGATATGCGCAATGCCAGTTTTCTTTTGCGTCTTCCTAAGATGGCCCTCGACAGACACTCAGCTATCCATCGGAACCCTTAAACTGCGAGATGTTCACTAAAAACTCACAAAGTCATCTTGGGCGATTCAAGGCAGACCGTCCCCAATATACCGTTATTGTCTTCATGTGCATAGTCTGCCTTAGATGTTGTAAGTCTGACATTGAAATACCCATCAATGATATCGTCAGTAGTCAGGTATGCCTATACAGGAAAAATGCACGCGGTTGATATACTATCAATTTTCAACCAGTATACAACTGGTTTAACCGATTTTGGATGTGAACATTAGCTGATTATAGGCAGAAATGAAATTACCACCCATGCCGTACGTAATAACTCGCAATTATTGCACACCGCTTTGATAAAATACCATACCGTTACGCTCGAACGAACCCGAAAATCCCTCATTTTCCAAAATGGCCGATTTATATAGAATAAGAAGGGGTCAACCGAGGGCATTTTTCCTGAATAGGCATACATCTACCTATCGTCTATGGCAACAAAAGTCAGTTACAAAAGGTGAGCATTCAATAGAATAAGGAATAAAGCCCTGCCAAATAAGCATGTGAGAATTCAATGGAAAAAGGAAGTAAAAACCTTTTGTTCCATATTGTCCTTTATGCAGATTTTGCATAATTTAAAATGATGCATTCTACCTTGGGTAAACTTAAAGGAACTAGACACCAGATGATACCATTGAAAGAAAAAAAAGGAAAAAATTGTCAAAACCTAATATAAAATTGATATCGTTGTGTACAACGCATTTCTTACTGACTGGGGGCTCACGACACATGTATTTTTCGCAGTTTTTGCATATTTTTTCAATTCAAAATTTACTGGGTTTGTCTTCCACGTAAACTCCAGAAAATTAAAATAACAACATCGGTATCATGATGTATCTGTACTAATCAATTGACTTTCACATGCTAAATATACACAATATAAACTTGGAACCTATAATTCGCTATTTTTAAACGGGTAGACTCAGCCGAGACAGCGACAAAATATCCTTTTAATCGTATAAAATTATTATTATCATAATATGTATCGACCTCTTACTTGTTCGTATTGAAGTCTATGCTTTTGATGAAATACTTTATTTCCTGATTTTGGGACCCTCTGGTGTCTAGTCTCTTGTCAACATGCCTCATGAACAGTAGTTACAGGTAAGTGATCACCATTGTAAATTGACCAATTTCCACGCGAAATAATACTGATTTCTAGTAATAGGCAATTTCTTACATCATGTATGGGGAAGAAAGGTCGACTTGGGTAATAAACATTAAAAAAGTTATTCCTATATGAAAGATAAAAGTGGTTGAACGTAGCCACTAAGTATTCATCTAGAGTCCACATCCGGCGTAGGAGCACAAATAATGCGATGGAAAAGTAAAAAAGGAGATCCACTATATTCAGCACGTTTTTTTAAATCACAAAAATGATGGAAAGTATCCAATGGTCCGAGATAGTATTACCGTGCTTTGATTCACTGGCATGTGCTTAAAATAAAAATAAAAAACATTTTACACTGAGTAGTCACTTCCAAATTAACATAACATGTCCGACCTTCCACAATAATCATAACACCGTCTTGATCAAGTTTAACTGACTTACAGTTCTAAACGAGGTATTCAACTCCGTGTTCGTCTTTGTTCGTCTCTATAAAGGCAGTATTAATAGCGTATCGTATTCGACCCAGTTGTCATATTGAAATCTATTCATAATGAGAAAAATAAACAGGATGTGCACGTATACAAAATTAGATTTAAACTCATTACGTAGTGTGCATTGTTCTTTGGATTCTGAATGTTTACATATGTGTAAACTACATATTCTAAAGAGTGTTGTACTTTCTTTTGCAAAAGTAATTTTATACGTGCACTCAAAACTTTAAGAAAATTATGTCAACAATGAATATATATGGCGTGTCCATGTACATTATACAAATATTGACTAGTGAGCCATTGAATATGATTTGCGTCGGTGTATCTGACTTCCTGTCTGTTGATGTCAGATCATATTAAATTGCTCATAAGTCAACATGTGTTTAATTTAAGGACGATTTATTTCTAAGGTGCGTTTTTCGCAAACGAAGAAGGTAAAAAACAAACAAACTAAGAATAACACCTGAAAAAAAAACATTGAATTTATTACTAGAATGGCATTCTATATTTAGATCGGGATTATGAGAAAACTTCAGTGTTTATATATTGCTTCGTCGATGGCTGTCTGGATCAATGTGTCTGTCTATTTATATATCAGATAAAAGTGATTACTTTGAGCTTGTTTTCATTTATTTGCTTAATGTTAAAGGTAAAATATTTCCGAAAACCGTTCTTTGGTTAGAGATTTTAGGATATGAATAACACATAATAGTATGAAAGTGTTTTGGGACCAGTCGATTTTTCGGTACAACATTCAACCCCTGTCATACTTGTGCCACGTTCCCATGGCTTTTAAAGTATCCGGTACGCCGATCTGCCCCCAGTGGAATCGCAAGCCTCGCCGCATCGTAGTGGCATCTCCAGTGAACGCGACGGGGTCGCATAGAACGACGCACGATTGTACGGAGTCGCCAAGGCTGTTATTGTGCACCCAATGCGCGTCTAGAGCGTCAATCGGCGTTTGTATGACAAAAAATCGACCCCCAAAAATGAATGACGAATAGTCGATAGTCATGCAAACCGAGATAATAATGTCCAACCAGATGGTCAAGTCAGACTTATTGTGAGTGACGACATAGTCATGCAAACACAGGTAATGATGTCCAACCAGATGGTCAAGTCAGACCTATTGTTAATGACGACATAGTCGATTGGCATGTTAGCACAGGTAATGGTGTCCGACCAGATAGTCAACTCAGACCTATTGTTAATGACGACATAGTCATGCAAGCACAGGTAATGAAGTCCAACCAGATAGTCAAGTCAGACCTATTGTTAATGACGACATAGTCATGCAAGCACAGGTAATGAAGTCCAACCAGATGGCCAAGTCAGACGTATTGTGAATGACGACATAGACATGCAAACCCAGGTAATGGTGTCCAACCAGATGGTTAAGTCCGACCTATTGTGAATGACGACATAGTCATGCAAGCACAGGTAATGAAATCCAACCAGAGGGTCAGGTCAAACATATTGTGAATGACGACATAGTCATGTTAGCACAGGTAATGATGTCCAACCAGATGGTCAGGTAAGACCTATTGTGAATGATGACATAGTCGATAGTCATGTTAGCACAGGTAATGATGTACAACCAGATGGTCACGTTAGACCTATTGTGAATTATGACATAGTCATGGAAGCACAGGTAATGATGTCCAACCAGATGGTCATGCAAGCACAGGTAATGAATGTCCAACCAGATGGTCAGGTCAGACCTATTGTAAATGATGACATAGCCGCCATTGATGCAAACCCAGGTAACGGTGTCTACTCAGATGGTCACGTCAGACCTATTGTGAATGACGACATAGTCATGCAAGCACAGGTAATGGATGTCCAACCAGATGGTCAGGTCAGAGGTATTGTAAATGATGACATAGTCATGCAAGCACAGATAATGGTGACCAATCAGATGGTCACGTCATAGTCGATATTAATGTAAGCACAGGTATATATTTCCAATCAGATGGTGAAGTCAGACTTATTAAGAATAATGACACAGTCGATAGTCACGCCGCAAGCCATGTCAATGATGTTGCAACAGATAATCACGTAAGGCCTATTGTGAATGATAGTCGATATTCAAGCAGTTCGATGAATGACGTCATAACTAATGCTTTACCCTAGGCCCATGAAGGCCGTCATGAAGGACGTTATGATTAATTGCATAGTTATAAACGAGAGCAAAGAATTTCGAATATCTCTTTATAATATATATAATAATTGAATGTGTACAAACATATGAACATGAACAATACTTCAGATTAGCTGAATTAATTTTGTGACGAAAAATCTTGTCATTAATATTCAGATATGTTGTCGGACGGCCAGACAAACAATGTTTTTTGTAGGAGCTTCAAACACGAACCTGAAAGTAAAATATAAACTGATGATAAACACTGTAATAACAACATTTATATCGAAATATTAATAGTCGGTCTGCAAGTGTTCAACTTAGAAAGTTACTTTGTACTCGTACATTCGGAACACCCCGGTCATTTTCCATCGAAAGCAACATCGGATGAATATGGACGGCTTACAATGTCAGAAATCTTAAAAAAATTAACTAATCAGCAAGAAGATCGTGTTGTAATTCAGTTTAAATTTGGCAGTTTAACATAATGCCTCTACGCTTAAAAAACCCACATCACTGACAATCAATTTAGACCTTGATATACATAATACACGTTAAAACACTACATTAAATTTAAATTATTACTAATATTAAAAAATACGAACTACTTCTACTGATGTACCGGCATACATCCGATGTTGTTTTCGATGGAAAATGACCGAAAGGTTCCGAGTGAATACTCGTATTGTTCACGTTCTTACAGCCATACACGATGAAGATGACATATTTTTGTGAATATTTTTCAATATATTTAGTATCAAAACAAATCTTGATAACGTTATTAGATATGGTTTAAATATAGAAAAAAATCGGCAGGTGAATAGATTTGGAATATCAGTACGTGTGTGATTTTGATAAACAAGCAAGCTGCTGATAGCACATATTATAACGTTATTAGACATTGTTTAAATATTGAAAAAAAAACACGACAGGGTAAATAAACATCGTATAACTGAAAGTATATGATTTTGATAATTTTAAATAAATAAATAAATGAATGAATGAATGAATGAATGAATGAATGAATGAATGAATGAATGAATGAATGAATAAATGAATGAATAAATAAATAAATAAATAAATAAATAAATAAATAAATAAATAAATAAATAAATAAATAAATAAATAAATAAATAAATAAATAAATAAATAAATAAATAAATAAATAAATTAACAAATTAATAAATAAATAAATAAATAAATAAATAAATAAATAAATTAATAAATGAATGAATGAATGAATGAATGGATGAATGAATGAATGAATGAATGAATGAATGAATGAATGAATGATTGAATGAATGAATGAATGAATGAATGAATGAATGAATGAATGAATCAATAAGTAAGTGAGTGAGTGAGTGAGTGAGTGAGTGAGTGAGTGAGTGAGTGAGTGAGTGAGTGAGTGAGTGAGTGAGTGAGTGAGTGAGTGAGTGAGTGAGTGAGTGAGTGAGTGAGTGAGTGAGTGAGTGAGTGAGTGAGTGAGTGAGTGAGTGAGTGAGTGAGTGAGTGAGTGAGTGAGTGAGTGAGTGAGTGAGTGAGTGAGTGAGTGAGCGAGTAAGTAAGTAAATAAGTAAGTAAGTAGGTAAAGTAAGCTGCTGGTCGCACATGTTCATCAATCGCTATATGGGCCGTGTTTAGATGCGCCACAGGACGCTGACGACGTACACTGGCAATGCGGAGGATGACCAGCGGGCTCTACCCTCCAGGCTTCTGCGTGAATGGTGTGAATGTCATGAACGTTTTTAGATGATGTGAATGTCGTGTATGTCGCGAATGTCGTGTATGTCGCGAATGCCGTGTATGTCTCGAATGTCGTGTATGTCGCGAATGTCGTGTATGTCTCGAATGTCATGGATGTCGCGAATGTCGTGGATGTCCCAAATGTCGTGGATGTCGCGAATGTCGTTGATGTCGCGAATGTCTTTGATGTCGCGAATGTCTTTGATGTCGCGAATATCGTGGATGTCGGAAATGTCGTGGATGTCGTGGATGTCGCGAATGTCGTAGATGTCGCGAATGTCTTTGATGTCGCGAATATCGTGGATGTCGGGAATGTCGTGGATGTCGCGAATGTCGTGTATGTCGCGAATGTCGTGTATGTCTCGAATGTCATGGATGTCGCGAATGTCGTGGATGTCGCAAATTTCGTCGCTGTCGCAAATGTCGTGGATGTCGCGAATGTCGTGGATGTCGCGAATGTCTTTGATGTCGCGAATATCGTGGATGTCGCGAATGTCGTGGAGGTCGCAAATGTCGTGGATGGCGCAAATGTCGCGAATGTCGCGAATGTCTTGGATGTCGGGAATGTCGTGGATGTCGTGGATGTCGGGAATGTCGTGGATGTCGTGGATGTCGCGAACGTCGTGGATGTCGTGACTGTAGATGAGATTGCACCTGATGCGCATAGCGTGAATGTCGCGGCTGTTGTGATTGTCGTGTTGAACGTTTTGAATGTTGCTTATATTGTAAATGCTATGAATGTTGTTGATGGTTTGATTGTTTTATGATGTGGGTGTTGTTATAAGGGTTTGTTAATGTGGAAAATTGTTTAGAAAGTTATCAGTGTGTCAACTGTCGTGAATGGCGCGAAAGTTTTTAACGTTTCTCAGAGCATTGAATTAAAATGTCGCGAATGTCGGTTAGACCTATCATTGATTGTCAAATGTAAAGCGGAATGCATAATTTGACAAAGCAACCACATTTTTGTCTCAAAAGTAAACAAATAACTCATATGTCCACATGCAACTTTCATGAACCTAGCTTGCATACTTCTTGAGTTATTCAAACAGAGGTATATCCACAATTTTTATGAGAGAGCAAATAAATGAATAACTAAATATTTCCTAAGTTTATCGAAGTGTTTGATGAAACTAATCACCTTATCAAACTTCGGCAATAAAACGAAGGCGGGGCTCTTTAAGCGGCATAGACTGCCCTTTGATTTATCTAAAATGGTGTAGTAAAAGAAAAGTTATCTTTGATTTAAGTCTTTATTTTAAACAAAATGTTGCCTTCCGACGTAGCATGTATGACGTAATTCATCACGTGGTATACACACAATGAAAGTTGGTTGATAAAAGACGTCGAAACGGAAGAGGGGTCAAGTTTTCGCATGAACTTTTTGGAGACATTATCTTAATTTGGATGGCAGTGATCGACAAAAACGTCGCACCACTTGCCGCGGAATAAGAGCCTATTCCTATATCAATGCGTTGGCAAGTCCATTACGTGTGCGTGGTGCTGGGTGACGTCGTCGTGAATGACGTCCTAATTCATCCCAATTGTTTAATAGGGTTTAAATCCGGTGACTTTGAGGGTCATTCTAGTGTATTAATGTTTTTGTAGGTAAGACGTCCATTGTGATTCTTGCCGTATACGGACGGGCGTTGTCGTGCTGAAAGGTGAGACGTTGACGTTGACGTCGCATCTTTGGCATAACAACAGGCTGCAATACTACGTCAATATATCGTCTGCTAGTCACATTTCCCTTATGTACAATGAGTTCTGACCGTAAACTATGGTTTATGGCACCCTACACCATTAAGGTCCCCCGCTCCTTCCGTATCGATCGATTTCCAGAATGAGGTTCCTGTTGAATCGTTACCCAACACGACGATATACTCGCGCTCGGCCATCACATCAGTGTGAAACAAGTTAAAGCGTGATTCATCACTAAACACAAAATTCTTCCAACCACGCCTTCGAAGATGATTCTGAGCCCAGTGGCGCCTTGCTCTTCGATGACGTTCGGAAAGAATGGGTCCGGTTAGGGCGATGTCAGCGAATTTGATAGTCTCTGAGACGTCTAGACACAGTTCTTCGATGTATCGGCCTACCACGAGTTCCGACGATCCCGACAGCGGCTGCTTGTGCCGTCAAAAAGCGTTCGCGTAAATGCCGTCGACGTATGTATACGTCTTGATGCGAAGTGGTTAGCCTAGGCGCACCTGAGCGAGGTCGGTCATTTACCGTTCTAGTATCCCTAAATCGTCTCAAAGACGCAAAATAGCAGATCTACTCACATTTAACCGAGTTGTGAAAATAGACTGAGAAACACCAGCATCGAGTTGGCCTAAAATCCTAATCCGATTTTCAAAATTTAAACGTGGCATTTTTAATTTCGGTTACTTTTGATAATTTTGTCGTGTATTCTACTGTAAATTGTTCATAAAACACAGTAAGTGCTTAAACAACACATTCCTTGAGGAGATTTCGATTATCACGGGCTCGAACCCCGATTTGCACGTGCACAAATAACCAATGAAGCGGTAAGAAAATGCAAAAGGAAATCCACCTGTATGTTTAGAAAAGGACAAGTTATGCACCAGTCATTTATAACCACGCTCCCTCCCCCACACCCCAGGTCAAAGGAATAGTGGGGACTTTGACTTACGGTTCAGCATACCCCGGGTAAAATCCCCGCCCTGTGGGGACAAACAGATGGTAAAATCCCCGCCAAATGCCCCCGCACCCCAGGGAACCTAGCTTAGGCCCGTTTCCCGCTATATTTTAGCGAAGACAAAACCACCTCATTAACCCGGCACTGCGGGGCCACCCGGAAGGCTATTTTCCCCAGCTATCCCCGGTATACCCCGGACCTTTTTTTTTGGGGGGGGGGGCGTGGTTACAATTGACTGGTGCATTATGGGGATATGTTTTCGATTTCCACGATTGTTTTGTGACATATTATATGTTTTATTACAATATATACATGAGGCGTTTCTTTTGTCCTCTAGTTTAAAAACCACAATTTTTGTCACACTTAATGGATATATATCTTGCATTCTTTCCAACTGGCCTTCTATCCTCTTAGCAAGTTTCATGAATGACAAAGTAAAGCATATTACTTCGTTTTTATGCTCAATACTTCATTATGATCTATATCTTATCTTTTCGGATATTCAGGGGCGGGTCCAGGAATTGAAGTTATAGGGGGCGTCACTTTGGGTCGCAACCTTTTGCCATGCGCCCCTCCCTCAGAACTGAATAATATATTATTAATATAGTTTAATGAGTTGGCAGGGCAGATTGGGGGTACTTCCTCCAAAAAAACATGTGAACAATTCCAAAGTCCAAAATGGTGTATTTGAGCGTATTTAATTACCCTTTTTCCTTCGATATTGCCATAAGAAGTAACTTGGACAATAAAGGGGAGGGGAGATGACGGAGCACCCCGCCCTCCCCCTCCCCCCTTGACCCGCAAGTGATACTGTCTTTATTTTGAAAGAAGAGTTGGCATTCGTTCAAAGTTAACAAGGAAGTACAATGAAAGAAGTATGAACATATCGTCAAGATTGGTATTGTATCGATCACGGAGTTTAATCAATTTAAAACTAAAGACAAAGCTTAAATGGAAAGTTAACCAAAGTGTGGTGTTTTAAAATGGGAAGCGGTGCATCAGCTGCTTTTACAGGAGAAACATGTACGTATCTTTTTCGGAATGTATGATATTACTCGAAGTATATACTTATCTATTTCATATTAAGTATTTTCACCCATCTGTAGTTTTATTTTTAATTATCTAGTTGAATTTAGGCAAATAAACGAACATATTCTCAACCAACTTTAAAAGAGAATGTATCGCAGTTTCTAAAATGATGATAAGTATGGTAACAGACGTTAATTCTCATTCTTCAAAAAGTTGTTTTAAAATACATAGTGTTTTTTTTATACTTTAAACAGAATCGGTTTTAAAACTGCAACTAGCAATGGTTAAATATTGTAAGAATGTACTTACAAAAATAAATGGTTTGATTACCATTTGTTTTATGTAAGTACATATTATATAATTACAAGCTTGTTTGTGGTCTACTATACATTGCGTAAACTACCTACTTACTAGGTCAGCCACTGTTTTGTATCTACCGCTTCACATGATTAATTCAATAACGACTGACCGCTTTTTTACTGAAATAAATGTTTATTAGAAAGGTTAAAAAAATACTCAGAGTACAAAATATAATGATGACCACCGTTTTATAGGATATTAAGCAATATTTGTAAAAATATAATTAGTTGGCGCTAACCCCTTTGCTGAGGGCGGCATCGATATATGCTTCGTCATCGTTATATGTATTTGTATAACCTTATCAAAAAAGTATCAAATAAAAAATTAATCTAGTTTAAAAGTGCACAATCGATATATCGATGTTGTAATTGTAGATGGCGAGGTATCGGGCAGGCGATTGGCTGTTACCAACGGCCGTACTCGAGTAACACAGGTATGGTGTCTGAAGCAGTCCATGCTGTTTGTGATAATACCAGGGGCAGTATTCATAAAGCATCTTAAGTCCTTTCATAACATAAATACGTTGCTTGAACCTTTTATTGTCAAATTAAAGGAAATGTATTACAGTCGAACCTTGTTGGCTCGAACTCACAAGGGACCGGTAAAAAATACCTCGAAACTCGGAAAATTTGAGCCAAGCGGAAATGCTTACCTTTAGTCTAAAGCAATCGGTTCTTTACATCCAGTTCGAGCCAACAAGGTAATCGAGCAACGCGAGTTCGAGCGAACGGGGTTCGACTGTAATTTTTCATTAAGATCAGTGAAAATATTATAGTTCAGAAATAATTAACTTTTTGGTTATATGACCAATGAGATACTTAAATTAAGAAAGTACTTTTCTTGAAGTTTGGCCTTCCATTTGTATTCAGGCATGAGCAAATACGAGGTTGAATAAAGCGCTCTGAACACTTTTAATCACCCAACTAGCTGATAAAGAAATTCCTAGGCTAAAAAGATAGCTTTGTTCAAAAGTAAGTTAAATTCATCTAAACAAACATTAAAATTCCTAATTTATAAGCTTAATAAAACCCGATCCAGTATAAACATTATGACACCAGATCGATGCGCAGTCGATAATTTAGCTGGCAACAAACTAATATGTACCGTGTTTTTATTCTATTGCCGACGAAAACGTTTCTGAATAGTGAGTGAGTCGTTGTTGTTTTTCAGTTCTTAGTTTTCTTTGTTTATTTCTATTTATAGAACTAATTTTCGTTAAAGCCGTCTTTGATAATGCACCAGTCATTTGTAACCACGGCTCCCAGGTCCGAGGAATAGCGGACTTTGACTTTTGGTCCAGCCAACCCCGGGTAAAATCCCCGCTCTGCGGGGACGAACGGATGGTAAAATCCCCGCCTAATGCCCCCGCACCCCAGGGACCGTAGGTAAGGCCAATTCCCCCCTATATTTTGCACGAAGACAAAACCACCGCATTCACCCGGCACTGCGGGGACACCTGAAAAGTAAAAACACGGGCCATTTCCCCGGCCATCCCCGGTATACACCCGGACCTGGGGGGGGGGGGCGTGGTTACTGACTGGTGCATAATGTTTAATGTTTTCAAAGATTTCAGAAGTATTCCGTATTTTATCATTACATACTTACAGCTTTTATGGTTTTCACATAACGGTCCTAAATTAACATTTAAACTTCAAGCACAACCTTTTGGATCACATTCATAGATGCGTTTGCGGTTTAAACTTATCTGATCTTGATTTAATACGTCTTACTCAAGGAGATTAATGATGGGATCACAAAATACTTAAGTCAAATCTCAATCTCAATCCTTTTTACCACATTATCACAGCATTTAAGTTACTAAAATTAAATATGTTGTTACACTTTATAAAAGCGCATTTTTTAATAGCTTTTGTTGGTAAAAAACTTTGATCAGCACTCCAACAAAAAAAATACAGTAATTAATGTTATAACTAATATTTTTTAACAATTACTCAAGTACGGTTTTGCAATAAAATTGGCTATGGTGTTCTTCTATGAAAAAAAAGCGTTCTATGTGTAACCATAATATTAACTTTAAGTTAAATATGGAATACCAGCCTAGGATTTTTAACTTTGCATACAGTTATTTCTCTAATTATATTACAGATGCAGAACCCTAATCAAGGGACTAAGAAGGATAATGCACTGATATGTGCTGCTATTGATTTTGGTACCACATACTCTGGGTATGCATTCTCCTTCTACAATAGCCCGGACAAAATACACACTCACTACTGGCCACCAGGACAGATGACTAAGGTACATTATTTTTATTTGTTCTTATCGTATATGCAGACCATGTTCATTGTTGTGCTTAATAACAAAAGATCATCGTCGGCATCCACGGTACTTTCTTCCGTTGCACCCTATACATAACGTAGGACAATTGACTGACAAAATCTCGTTTTAATGAATATGCATGAGGCAGGAGAAACAACTCTTTTTCCAATGAATTCGCATGTTACACTGAAATATAACTCAATAACTCGACAGTGTCAGTAGCCTCCGTGACCGTGTGGTCTTTACTACTACCAAATATTATTGTACTGAGAAGGCGGACCCGATTCAAATCCAGCAATCGGCAGACTATTTTTTCAAACTTAAAGCATCTCGTTCTTTGCGAAACCAATGAAACTGCCTCATTAATTAATCATGATTACGAGATTTTCGTAGCCACATAGCTAACGGTTCCCAACGAAGACATGCGTAGTGTGTATCGGGGGAATCCGACGCTGACAAATGATATGAGTAACTCGTCTCCAGTGTAAACCATGTCATTTTCTTTTATCTGCTTTTACTTACTCATAGTTGTATGACGTCAGAAATTGTTCGTTTAAATCGATCTTCATTTGAAATTTTTGAACAGAGTAGTTTTGGAACATGTATTTGACTGCATTCATTGGGTTGAAACGATATTTGCCATTGATAAGCTTAATTTGTCTTCCTCTTCCTAGTATCGAATATCACTCCGCTCACTCAAGCAAAATAGTCTTGGCAGTTTTCCTTTTCCAATGAATACAATACAATAGTTATAAATACATATTTAAATTACAAAATATATATACGACAGCCTAAGTACACGACAAAATTAAATGGCGCAACTTAAATTTTAAAAGTCTTTACTTTTTTCTGTTGCACCATACGCATTGAATTCTCAATTTGTTATTTGCTCAACAGCCTGCATTATCAGTATATCAACTGCACTACAACTAAATTCTTAGTAAATCTGGAACAACCTCAGTTATCAATAAATATGCTGCACCACAACCTTAATTATCACTATATGAACTCCACTATAACCTGAATTCTCAATATATCCGCTGCACCACATCCTGAATTCTCAGTATATCCTCTGCACCACATCCTGAATTCTAAGTATATCCGCTGCATCACATCCTGAATTCTCAGTATATCCGCTGCACTATAACCTGAATTCTCAGTGTATCTGCTGCATCACATCCTGAATTCTCAGTGTATCCGCTGCACCACAACCTGAATTCTCAGTGTATCCGCTGCACCACATCCTGAATTCTCTGTATATCCGCTGCATCACATCCTGAATTCTCAGTGTATCCGCTGCATCACATCCTGAATTCTCAGTATATCCGCTGCACCACAACCTGAATTCTCAGTATATCCGCTGCACCACATCCTGAATTCTCAGTATATCCACTGCATCACATCCTGAATTCTCAGTATATCCGCTACATCACATCTTGAATTTTCAGTATATCCGCTGCACTATAACCTGAATTCTCAGTATATCCGCTTCACCGCATCCTGAATTCTCAGTATATGCGCTGCACCATAACCTGAATTATCAGTATATCCGCTACATCACATCCTGAATTCTCAGTATATCCGCTGCACCATAACCTGAATTCTCAGAATATCGGCTGCATCACATCCTGAATTCTCATTATATACGCTGCATGACATCCTGAATTCTCAGTAAACCCGCTGCACCCTTAAATTCAGTATTAGTATATCTTCTGCATCACATCCTAAATTATCAGTATATCACCTGCAGGAAAACCCCTGAGTTCTCAGTATATCTGCTGCACCACAAGATTGTTCACTTTTTCATAATTTAGGTTATTTTGCAGCAAATATACTGCTAATCTAGCTTGAGTTGCAGCTGATATACTGATCATTCAGGTCGTGGTGCAGCAGATATACTAATAATTAAGTTAGTGGAGCAGCCGATATATTGACATTCAGATTGTATATATATTATCAGTCTATTACATAAGTGTTCCTCCCGTATCTGCTGTAGTCAAACCCATTAGACAGCTTGATTATTAGTCATAATGTTGAGACTATTTTCAGACGCCGACTGTTGTTCTGCTTGAACCAAGTGGGAACTTTCATTCATTTGGGATGGTCGCAATGGACAAGTACAAGGAATTACTGGATAAGCAGGAGCACAAAGAATGGTACCTGTTTGAGAGATTCAAGATGAAACTCTATGAGAAAGGCTCGGTAAGATTTCAATCTTGACCAGGAAACATAGACAGATTATTGCACGACGAGTTATTATTGTCTGCTATATTTTGCCACGTGACCCTAGGATATGGATACTTCATAGTTGTGGTGTTGGATTTGTTTATTTTTTATTTATTTTTCTTTTGCCACCGTATTTCCGTTAACTACATTCACATTCGCAGATCAATAAAAAATCGTGCCATCATTCAGTGTCTAAACATTGATGTATTTAAATGACAAACATCTTTATCTCAACTCCCAAATGAGTTGTCTATATTTTGTTGTGTTTGCAGACATTGAGTTTAGATCTTCTTACCGAAGATATAACGGGTAAGACCAAGTCTGCCATAGAAATATTCTCCGCCTCAATCAGATACATAACAGATCATCTTCTCAACCCAGTGAATGATTCAGAGAGAATGAGAGGCATTAGTATTAACAAGGACAAGGACATCCACTGGATTCTGACAGTTCCAGCTATCTGGAGCGACAGAGCAAAGGTCTTCATGAGGACAGCTGCTGTAAATGTTAGTGCAAACTACAACCTTTGTTTCCTCTTACTTACTCAATGAACTGTTTCACAAGAAATTCGTGTATATTTTAAGTAAACAAGAAAGTAGATGCGTTAGGTGAGTTTCAAGTACCCGCGCTAGATATTTGATTTCAACCATAATATTAGTTCTTAACTTCTTCTCAGTTACCTCATGATTGTAACTAAGTTCTGATATAAATAAATGTAATAATTTGCGAAGGGATATCTTAATATAGTGATAGTCTTCCTTGTTTTATATCGATTTTATTTTTATTAGGCCGGAATCCCAGAAGATATGTTAAGTCTTGCTTTGGAACCGGAAGCAGCGTCTCTGGACTGCCGAGACTTGTTGGGTGAAGCGGCGAAGTACGTCGGCTACCGATACATGGTGCTGGATCTTGGAGGTAGTGTTTCCAAGCCTTGACTGATGCAACCTTGAACCATTGTTACACTTGCACGTTTACCTTTATCAATTCATGCTTCCACAGGGTCGGATGAAGTCTTCACTTGCACGTGACTCTATCAATTTGAGCACATATCATAATGTACGTTTGAATGGAACTATAATCAAAACATTGAATAACAAATTAGGAAAAATGTATGATTTGATAGAATGTTCTAGGCGCAAAAACGCCGTGTACGTAATCCATGGAACATAAATGGAATCCTTATTTTATCTTCTCAGGAGGGACAGCTGATATAACTGCGCATGAAGTTGCCGACGATGGAAATCTCACAGAGCTACACCCGCCAACTGGCGGGGACTTCGGTGGTACAAAGGTGGATATCAAATTCGATCAGCTGATGAGTAGAATATTTGGTGAAACAGTTTTAAAACGCTTTAAACAAGAGTACATGCAAGACTATTGGGAATTAATGTTGGATTTGGAAAGGAAAAAGAAAATGTTCAATGGAACGGGAAAAATGATTCTTCATCAACCAGTGACTCTGACAGAGTTATTCTCAGACATAACTGGTAGCACGATAGAGGAGACTATATTGAAAACGCCATTCAAAAACAAAGTGCAGTTCAAATTAGGAAAAATATACATTGCTGAAGATATAGCGCGTCAGCTATTTGATGACGCATTGAAGAATATTTGTGAAGCCACTTCAGGAATTATGCAGAAAGTGGAAAAAATTGAAAAGATTATCTTGGTTGGTGGATTTTCAGAATCACCATATCTGGAAATGGTTATGCGAGAAAAATTCAATGACCTCGTTGATTTTCCAAAGGAACCATCAGGGGCTGTGTTGCGTGGGGCAGTACGATTCGGACAGAAACCGACCACTATATCTACTCGGGTATGCCCTTACACCTATGGCATCGCAAGAATGGTGAACTTCAAATCGTTTCATCCTCCTACTAAGAAAGTGACTATTGGTGGTATCGAATATTGCGATAACGTTTTCAATATACACATCTCAAAGGGAACAAAAGTGTCAGTGGAAAACAAACATTTGGCAACAGAACATAAATACTACAGACCATTGCACGAAATGACACAAACATCTATAGAAGTGTACGCTAGTGATAAACCTGATCCTGAATTTGTCGATGAGCCAGGCTGTCGACAAATAGGTCTGGCAGTTGTTGATATTGACCCAACAGGGGACATGGGATCAAGAATATGGGTTAAACTCATATTTGGTGGCACAGAATTAGAACTAGTTGTTCGTGATGAGAAGAGTAGAAAAATTAGTAATGCGGTGTTTAAGTTGTTCTAATATCGTTATCTACGCAAAGTGTTTTAAACAGTGAAATAAATATCTTTTAATTAGAAATATCAAGTAGGAAAGCATGTTCCGTGTATCGTCTGTAGTGATTCTATTATTTAAGAAACTTTCAAAACACGATTTAAGGCTATAGGTGAATACTGTATGATACTTTACTATACTATACAATACGATACTATATTATATGATATATTACAATAACTGTTTTTGTTTCAATTATACATATCTAAAAAAACCAGAAACGATTTTTCCTTTATTTTCATGGTGTTTGTATTTGTTAAAATCTAGACATTATTCAATGAACAGCTTTTTATTACCATTAAAAACGTCAGACTGATATGTATGCTGAATTGATTTACATATGCAGTCGAATCGATCTCAAAAATAGCATTATTCCCACATTTTACCGATCTTGTTAAAAGTACCTTAAGGGCAGATGTGAGTGACAACAAAATTCTCATCCACATACCTTCATGTGGTTTTTATTCGATTGGTTTTCCCCTAAAACATTGTTTGTATGGATTTGGTGCTACGCATATGACACTAGAAGGTATCCGACCTGCATCTAAGCTAGTTCTCAAATAGCTACATTAACAATAATGAAATATATTGGTGCCTCGTTCCCGTACATAATGTTTGCATCAATTGATAGGTAATTGATTAGATATTACTTATATTAAAAAAACATCACCAAAATACATTATGCATTAAGCTACTGCAGTTACTTTATTTGATCTTAATTTTAATGAATTCGTATACAACATTATGATATATAATATTTCAATGCTAAAAGAGCTTTTATACTATTGAAGGTGTAGGGCTAGTAAAGGTTTTTTGACCAGTGGTTAAATGAAATGAAACAATATCTAACAGTATAAACGAGTCAACATAAAACTACTAATCAACTAAGTTTAATACACTGTAATCAATGTATCTAAGTTAGTTGAATACTAGAATTGACGGTTGAACTCGGACATTATTAATTCTGTAAATTCACAAAAAGTACTTCTTTATTCATTGCATGTCACTTAGGTCATAATGGCAAGCTCGTATAACTATTTAAAAACATAAACGTTATAAACAATACAGTGAAAAGACAATCTCACAAGCAGCCATCTCATTAACTGTGGGCTGCCTTGTCAAGGCGTAACATACACTCATCGAGAAACACAGAACGTTAAGTCAGCCTAAAAAATGTTTTTATTGTCTCCCCTCTCACTTCGTCCCTCACAACAAGTTCTAATTCAGTTCCACCGAACACCAGCTTCACCATAATCTTGGAACGCATCTTTACCATCGGATCCATTTCAATTACGGCTTCACCTATTTTCTCACAATCCGGTTCGTCGACATATTTAGGGTCTAATGAATCGCTTGCGAAAACCTCTACAATGATATTGGATACAAAAAGAGACGGTCGAAAGTAAACGTGTTCCTTTATGTCACTCCTTTCCGTCACAGCCACCTTTGTACCTTTCTGAATATGAATGTCAAAAATGCCGTCGCAATAGTCTTTCCCGTCGATGGTTATTTTCTTGTCTGGCGGATTAGAATATGGCTTTTCAGGTCTAAACTTTACCATTCGAGCAACTCCATATGTTCGGGGACAAACGCGGGCAACTATACAACCAGGTGTGTGTCCAAACAGTACTGCCCCTTTTAACACCGCTCCTGAAGGTTCTGACGATACTTCCAGAAGTTTGAAACCGTACGTTTCAGTGAGCACCAGTTGAAGGTGTTGCGACTCGGAAAAACCACCTGCCAGTACAACTTTCTGAATATTTTCCACCTTATTAAGTGTGTTCCTTATGGCATTACTTATTTCATTGACCGAATACTGAAACATTTTTTTCACAACATTTGCATTGATGTAAATTCGGCCAAATTTTATTTCAATGCTTTCATTAAGTGATGCTGCTTCAAGAGCGTGTTCACAAGTGTTGATGCTCTCGAATTCGTACATTTCTATCAATGAAGCTGGAAATTTCATGATGAGTTTTCCAGTTCCATTAAACCTTCGTTTTGCAATTTCAAATTCAGACATCATTTCAATAAACTCCTCAAGACAATCCGATTTGAATTTTTGCATCAAACTGATTCCAAATATATCATTTAACAGCTGCAAGAAGCGATTGTCTACATCTGTACCACCAAAATCTCCGCCAGTTGGAGGGTAAAGTTCAGTTAGGGAATTGTCTTCATTTAGTTCATGTACAGTGATATCAACCGTGCCACCTGGATAAAGGAAATATTAATATATAACAATCTTATAAAAGAACACACACTTTCTTTACATGATGTAAGCACGTTTACACATCGCACAAAGAGAGAGAGAAAGAAAGAGAGAGAGAGAGAGAGAGAGAGAGAGAGAGAGGGGGGAGAGAGAGAGAGAGAGAGAGAGAGAGAGAGAGAGAGAGAGAGAGAGTGTGTGTATCCTATGTACAATTAAGCTTTAGCTTTGATCGTACCTTCGGTGACAGTACTAAATGTTGGTGCCATGTGACCCTATAGCCGATATCATTTGAAATTTATGCGAAGTAAATGACTGACACCTCATTCAAGATATTAACAATCTGTTTGCTTTTCGGTATGTTGTTTACATATTCTTTTCTCGGAATATGGTTTACATACTCTTTTACCGCTCATAAAAACTTCAAGTATATCTAATTAATTAATGGTTGCCAGTTTTACAAAATCCACATTTCACATCCCTCTGGTACCTTTAACTGTGTGCAGTTCTTAAGTTTCACAAACAGCAAAGGCCAAAATACTTACCAATAAACAAATAACAAAACACAAGTCACTTGACAACACTTATTTACATCATAATAAATAAGCGTTAATTCAATAAACATATCTTATAGAAATAGTTCGGATTTGTTAAAATAATGTCTTCGACAAAACAATCGATATTTAAGTTTACCTCCTGCATCAAGTAAAATATATCTGAATCCAACGAATCGTGCATCAGAAATGTTGTTTCTGCTGTACAGGGAAGCAGCTTCCGGCTCAAGGGCAAGAGTCAACATGTCATCTGGTATCCCGGCCTATTTAAAATATTATTCGAATTCGAATTTCAAGAGAGTACCGGTCTTACCTCAAAGGTTTAGTTTAAGCCTTCTATAAGTGACCCTCCTCCCCCCACCCCCCAGAAAATGAACGCGTATCTGTACACAACCTCTGTTTATTGATCTTAATCTTGCCTAATTCTCTGATCAGATCTCATATCTGAGTATCCTTCTGTGCAGTTTGGGATGTTTTATTAAAGAAATGGACCCTTAATGGCCCTGAGCCAATAAACGAATACACAGGAAATTGGCCCATACTGTGGCACCAGTACATTAGCAGGAAATGCACAGCAGGGGATTATCATGCCAAACATTCCTTAAACTACGCCTTTAAGATCAACAAAGTTTTTAACAATCGATCCGCTGTCTAATTGTGTTCATTTGCATTCACCCGGCAGCTCAATCTTTGTCTCGTTTATTTTCTTGCGTCAATACTACTTACTAGTAACACATTATAAACTAATTAGGTTGTCCGGTGAGCGTAGTCGCTTCTCACCTAGGCGACCCGGGTGCGATTCCGGGTAAGTTTGGTATGTGCTCACCAAGCCGGACAAGTGGGTTTTCTCCGGGATCTCCGGTCTCCCCCACAACACAAGACCACACTCTCGCGTAAAATCGTGCCAACGAGTGTGATTAATATAATTTTGTAATAACTTGTTTCACAATCGTTGTAAAATAAATTTGTTTAAACTAAACATTATAAACCATATATCGAACAATTCGCATGTGAAATAGTAACACGCCTATATAGATGGTTTACATAGATATATTATGATCAGTGATTCTTGATGCGTTTGGAGGTTTGGCCAAAAAGCTACGTCAATATTAAGAAAACCAAATGCAAGGCCAAATATTTACATATCAACTGTTTGATTATACCTTAACAGCAGCATTCCTCATAAAAAGTTTTGACTTGTCGTTCCATATAGCAGGTACTGTGACCATCCAGTGGATATCTTTACTCGGTGTGAAGTTTAGACCATCAAGCCGGTTCTTGTCCGTTACCGTTGCGACAAGCTGGTGCACAAAGTATTCTATTGCCATTGTGAAAATGTCAATAGCTTTCATTGGTTTCCCCTCCTTGTCCTCAATTGTTACATCCAAATTAAGGGGCTTGAAATATACAAATTATTGCAATTTTCTCTTTTTGAAAAATATTACTTCTAATATTGTTGTGGCCGGTTTTATTCAGGAAAAAAATGATCTGGCTATATCCAATGTATTAAGATGTTAGCTACAAAAACATATGTTTACTTGGAAACAAACATGTTAATTAGAAAAACGCTGAATTTAGCATATTCCAATTCGAATATGTTAGGCCTACATCTCATAAAACTGTCTCATTATTGCTTATTTAACGTTTTCCTTCTTCATCTGTACTGTCGATTTGTATGTATTTACATTAACATATAACATGTATTGGTTAATCGAAATCAGACCCAACACAAGTTAAAACATTTTTATTGTAAATATCTCACCGTTCCCTTTTCATAGAGTACCATTTTGATCCGATCGAAGTAGAACCATTGTTTATGTTCCTTTGTGTGGAGCAGGGAGCTGTATTTGTCCATGGCTTCTTTGCCAAACGAGTGGAAACGACCATCAGGATCCAACAAAATGACTGTCGGTGTCTTAAAATAAGTATTAAATATTTATATTCTAACTAATAATTTAATTATAATAAAGTAAATCGCCGTATATGGTCGCTGGGTGTAACACAATGGACGGATTTGTCAGAACCTTTTAAGTAGTTAAGTTAAGGTCGATTGTTCAAAACTTTGTTAAAATTAACAACGCTGTTAAACGCCATAGTTGTTAACTTTTAATGATTAAAATATTTTATATTATGTGTTCTTATTCTTGCAAGTAAAGATGAAACAGTAATCTCTAATCATGTTAGAAACACAGATCACAAGTGTTTCTATTTAATTTCCAGTGCAGTGTTAACTTTAACCAAGTTCTGAACAATTGGCCTATATAATGTTTCATAAATTATACATTTTAGTTTTCATGACATTCCATTATTTCTTAATATTAGCAGTGAATCATAAATGTACACCATACAGAAAACATTGATGCAAATCATTCAAGAAGTGCATTGCTGTCGATTTTAATCAAAGCAACTTATCAAGATATTACTTTTAAAATTTCTGAATTAGCAACTAACATTGCATTTTAAATAGCTTTAAGAATAAAGTAAGGGGGTATTAACTAAAAGTCCCTTAACATTGTAATAATACGTGCAGTACCATTATTTCACGATGATATAATGTATGATTGCGAAAACAATAAGATGTAACAATTCCAATAAAACAGACCTTACCTTGATTGATCCATCTGGCCAGTAGTTTGCCTTGATTTCAAGGGGACTGTGGGCAAACGAGAAGGCATAACCTGAGTAAGTTGTTCCAAAATCTATTGCTGCGCATATCATAGCCCGTTCCTTCTTTGTACTCTCACTCTTCACCTGCGGTTATATATTCCAGATAGTTACTATCCTAGGCACCCCAGCGTATCATAACCTTGGGCAAATGGCTAGGGAAACTTCGTAAATCTTGAATACGCATAAGTATTTTCCGACCAATGAAATAGCCGATAACAACAAGGAAAGAATCTCCTTTTTGAAAAGCTATCGGCATATTTAACAATATCCTGCTTAAAACGATTTGTAAGCCGTGATCTCATTTAATTATTTCGAACCGAGATAACATTCGTAACTTCTCGCCCATTTTCGCACCGCATGAAGTGCGTCACATTCAACTAATCAAGCGGCTGAATTTCACCAGCTGATTTTCCCAGGATATCATATAGGTTATGATACGCTGGGGTGCCGAGGATGGATAGTTACATGTTGTTGTTTTTTTTAAAAATGACTTCTGGTGATGCCATCACCTTGTAATTCTGGGAGAGCAATACTTTTGATACACAAACTAAATAATAATCTCAGTTCGATTTATTCTGTTCATTGACAGTACAATAAGGACACAAAATATCGGTTGATGCAAAAAATAATTCTAATGCATGATTATGTTTAACTCCTTTGTCTTTAATGTAAAAAACAACAAATGTGCATGATTTGTCTACAGAAATCAAAGATAAGCCTTTATAAACAGTGTTGATTTTTTAATTAATAGCTACGTGACAGCCACAAATTTTCCATTCAAAATGCACTCAAAAGGCTGATATGTTTTTATTTGTACACAAATCATATGTTTTTTAATCATTAAAGTGTTATGCATTTTTAAATAAAAATACGTTTTCGCATCAACCTGTATGGTGTCCCTTTAAGTTCAACACAGTGAATGTATGATTTCTTCTTTTTTTCAATTCATTTTATTTGCATTGTATGGCTTCTAGCCCAAATACACAATATACAACATGAATTAAACATAATGCATGAAGTTATGATATATACCGACAAACAGCACAGTCAATTTAAACAATGTTGACGTTTTATGGTTAACAGTGCATAGCTAGGGAATATCTATTTACACATTTCTAGGTATTTATCCCTCTCTTTAAGAGGGTAGTAAAGATACATGGCAACTTTTCGAATTAGATTCACATTGTCGTTTGACATCAAAGCATTACACTTTTCAAGAGCTGGATATTGACAATAATACATAGGTAAATATCTCGTTCGAATATCAGAATATGAAGGGCATCATAGCATGAAGTGATATCCATCTTCCAGTACAGTTTCACAATATATACACACACGATATTCTCTTGAGATTTTATAATGATTTAATTCTATATATAACATTATTTTTCACATTCATATAACAGAAATGAGTGAAATGAATACGCATTAAAATATCTTACAGTTTGAGCAAGTTGACGGTTCTGTTGTCCAGGCACTTGGCCATCTAAAAGAACAAAACAACAGGTTATGTAGGGAAATACTGATGGCGTTTTGAGGTAGCTACGAAAAACATTTCATTTACCAAAACGGATTAATTTCAACTAATCAAATGCTCATTTATCCTTATTGGAAGACGATTGTTTGAATAGCAATTGCGAAATAAAATGCCTACCATTTTGCTTCTTAGGTGTCGAAACCGGTGTGCCCATTTTAAATCCAGTATATACAGCGAAATTCTAAGATGTTTGAAATTCTGTCAGGTATAAGTTATAACTCACTGTCACTTTTTTATGATATTTCAAACACAGGCTAGTATTTCATTTCATATTCTTTTGTCTTACCTCGGGGATTAATTCTATTGAACAGCGATTGTACAGCGTATACTATTGGTTTGTTATTTAAGTGCTTCCTAGTTAAATGCACTTAACAATGGTACACAAGTCCATTAAATACTCTGCTAAACTGAACTAATAATTAATTTTGTGTATTTTAATGGAGTAGAAATGCCTGTTATGCATTATATGTAATTGCATTCTTCTGAATTATACAAACTTACACTTACACCAACCTCTCTGAGGCGGATTAAGTGATGCCCTTAAGATTTAAGTGCGATATTTTGTAAATGCAATCAAATAATTGATAGTTTGCTGATTAATCAATATTAAATTTCAAAATAATCAAAACGGTCTATGTTTGAATTTAAGAATGCACAAAGTTGAAAATATACGCATCATTTCCAAAAAAATCATTATGCGTAGACAAGAGTGTATACCAATGTGTGTATACCACGTGATAAGTTTATCACTTGGTTTACACACACTGGAAGTGGGAATTAACGGTAATTAAGGTACTGTAATTTGTCATAAAGCAAAGTCTTTGTTCCCGTCCGATCAGTTTAAATAAACTCATACAAACTCGACCCGTAATCCTCAAAGCACATGGTTCTTACTCTGTTTAATCCCTAAAAATTATGCTTTGCAACTATGATTTTTTTTCAGACGTTGTTTGTGTGTTAACTACGCCTACTTATAGCAATACACTTTGGGAACACTTAATCTTTCATTTCGTAGTCTAAAAAGTTCCAGTGTTTTTATATGTGACACTTGAACCAATATTCGTAAAGAAGTATATGAATTTAACAAATAACAAATTACATTTAAAAAAAAACACTTGGCGCGATAATAACTTTTTAATGAAAAAGTATTTAAATTTAGATGTACTTATTCTGACACAGTCGGGTGGAGAAAAGTGGATACTTAGTAAAAACATATTTCTTGCAACTTCTCTTAAACTGTGTTGTTAAAAACATATCAATGTCCGTCAGCAGATAAAACACCGATTTAAACTAAACATTATTAGAAAAGACAGTCAGACGGCTTTAACGAGAATCAACAAAATTATTCGCCTCCTTTACAATGTGTCTAGTCGCCGGTCAGACGCAGTGGCTATTTCCTTTTGTCAATTTAAAGCACTGCGCTTGCATTCGCTACATATTCAAGTGCATAATTGTCGTAATACTAACAATAATCAAAGTGCTGAAAGCACTGATGGACTAGGGCTTCATTTAGGGGAATGTTGATAACCATGTTCTAAGCATTACACAAATCGTTTCACATCACAAGGGGTCACTGTTTAATGGGCTAGCTTAAACTTTAGACTAAAACTGCATGCAAGCTGCAAAGGAAATTTTAAAAGTGTGGGTAGAGGGAGGAGGGGGGTGCGGGCTAAAGTGTTTAATCAGATAAAGTCATAGTTCTTTTGAAAATCTCCATGTCGTTAAATCAGACCTAAACAAATTAATTTACGTGGTTGGCGTATGTTAACCAAAGTACACATACTTCTTTAATTTGATTAAGTCATTTTATATCAAAGGTCTGTTATTTGCAGTTTCAGAGAAGATTTTCAATGATGTAATTATATCCTATATAGAAAACCTGTCACCTCTTTTTCAGGGGAGCTTTAAACCACAGGGCCATACTTTGGATATTATTTGTAAAAGACATCAATAAATGCAACAGTTGGCCATTCGTGTATTGTCCTCTGTCACTGTCCTGATAGCTCACTATCTCAGTAGTTGCAAAAGGTTGTAGGTTCATGATTCTCCTGGTCATTGGTCATACAGAAAGATGTTGAATGTAGAATAAAGAAGCTTTCATTTAAGGCACTGCGAATTGAATAGAACTGTAACATTTGGAGTGCCTAGAATTTGTAGGATTCCTATGTAACATGTATCAGGTGTTGCAGTACATTTACTTTACTACAAATACTTTTACCCGTCCTTGTAAATCTAAAAAAGCTTTCATTTCGCAAAAGTAGTTCATATATTAAACTATAATAAGGTTGCTAAATCAGCGTTTGAATAATTCTAATATCTAGATTTGCCTTTAATTGCAGCAATTTAATGTCCAACTCATGATGTCAATTGAGCTGGTTAAGCAATACTACATTTCCTTGGTGTGGGGATTGCTTTATTTACTTGAATAAACAAACAGTTCTTGCTTTGGAAAGTACAATGCATTAACAATGTTACATGCAATTTTCTTGACCTGACTCCATCCAAGCCTTAAATCTTAGATCAACATGTACTTGAGGCTATGTGTTTTATAAATGAGAACTATAAATTATGTTCAATTTAGTGCCACTTATGATATATCATTCCGAATACAAAAACACTAGCATTTTCTTTAAAACCATTAGCATTAATATCCTATGTTATGATAAAACCATTGCCAAGGTAGTAATTTGAAAACACTAGAAATTTTATCTGGTAAGGGTTTGACATAGTCTAGACAACTGGACTTGTTTTGCAGTTACTTTGAAAATCTTCAAAAGCTAAACTGATCAAGACTGTAGCAAAAAACTCACAATACCAAAATGGATTTTAAAGACTTAAGAGATCATTCTCATATCACCTATACCATTAGTTTTTATCTACAAACTTAAGTCAACATAAAAATGTTTTACATTAATATTGCAATGAATAAAACATATTGCAATAACATACCAATCAAGCTTAAACATGAGATTTCAACATTTTCCAGATAAAAAATAAATAATTTTACTTAATAATTTTCTCGATACTTACACAAGCTGCAAAATGGTCTCTTTTTGAATACTTTACATATTTCATAGCTTTCATCATTCAAACTAACATTTCGCTTGTTATTTCAATATTCAATGATTTTGTAAACATTCATAAATGATGGTTAAAATTAAGATTCATACTAATCATGCCTACCAAAAACACCTGACTGACCAATAAGAATCCAATTTCGGCAGGGCTTATTGGTGGTTCAGTGAAATCAACCATGACCTCCCACAATCTGCACTGATCAACAGTAGTAAATGCATTGTTTCCATTGTTCTTATTTTCATAGCGTTAGAAAACAATTGCAGTGAATAAAATTTATTCCTTATCACTGAGAGAGAGTTTAGAATGAAAGAAGCCGACGGTTACATTTAGTGGGATATCAAATCCTACAAATGTATTCATCATTTTATGTAACCGTATTTAGTATAAATGTTAAAGTTTTGAAAGTCTAAAAAGTTTCAATTTTTGTATATTTTGTGCTTCATTTTATTTCATTCTTTGAAATTTGTTTTTCTTAGTGTTCAATCTCAAGCATACTTGTTCACATTCAAGTGCAAGAAAAGTCTCTAAATTATTATCTGAATAAATTGTTATATTAATGTTAGGTCACATAAAAGATAAACAATGTATTGTGCTTTTTAAAAATAACAGTTTTTCATCAGTTTAAAATTATTTCAAATGCTGTGCATTGAAATTTGATTATGAGTTTAAACTATGACAGGAATAATTCAAGGGAATGGTTTTTTTGTGATTTCTAGCATTTAAATTGTCTGAATCGCATGAAAATTTATAAATTACGAAAGGTACCGGGTATTCTCAAATTGGTCACACTTTTTGAACTTTGTACTGTCTTCCTTTTGTTTGTCTCAAATTTAATATAACATTAGCTTCACTTTTTGTTTATTAAAGGGACTGTACACGCAAGCTTATGCATCAGTCAATTGTAACCATGCACCCCCCCCCCCGGTCCAGGGAATAGCGGGGACTTTTACTTTCGGTTCAGCCAACCCAAGCTAAAATCCCCGCCCTGCAGGGATGATCTGATGGCAAAGTCCCCACCAAACCCCCCAGTACCCAAGGGACATTAGTTTAAGCCACATCCGCACTGTATTTTCCACGAAGACCCGATACTGCGGGGCCACCTGAAAGGTAAAAACACGGCCCATTTCCCCGGTTTACCCCCGGATGTTGGGGCCCTGGTTACAATTGACTGGTGCATACTGATCCATAGTAATCCAATCTCATGCCAAGACGATTTCTGGTCTGACATCGCCAGCTAAGTTATTCTTAAGCATAAAAAAAGCCTGGACAGCATTTGAGAAAGACTGTTGTGAGGTTAAATCTACATTACTTCACTATGCCACAACATTGGGTGATTACTGATTTTCATTCTTGGCTAGGAAACAAAAAGTGAGCACAAAGCGTCTTCAGAAAAAGAACTTTATGCACCAGTCAAATGTAACCACGCCCGCACCACCCCCCTCCTCCAGGTCTGGGGAATACTTTGACTTTCAGTCCAACCAATCCCCTATAAAATCCCTGCCCTACCCTGCGGGAACGAACTGGTGGTAAAATCCCTGCCAAATAACCTCGCACCCCAAGGATCTTAGGTAAGGGTAATTCCCCGCTATATTTTGCGGGAAGACAAAACCACCGCAATCATCAGGCACTGCGAGGACACCTGAAAGGTGAAAACACTGCCCTTTTCCCTAGTATACCCCGAGGGGGGTGGTAACAATTGACTGGTGCATGATAAGAGTAGAAATCAAAAGTGAGCAGGCAAATGCCGATGGTTTATCACACAATGTCATTGAACAAAATGTACTTACACTGAGAATGGCTCCAGGACATTTCTATGCACATACGTAAACACTCATCATATTCAAAAGCCAGATGCTGTGCGCATATTCATACATTTGGCTTCATTTAGAATGAAACGTAATAAATAAGTATGCGCATATTTGATATTTCTTTATCTCCATTTTGCAAAATTGAAATCACATGATTTTATCAAACGAACTTGTACTGCTTGAAATTCTACGTGTCAAATTAAACATGCTATCCACGGTAAGATGACAATAAATCCGTTTGATGGTGGTTATCATTCAATGGCGACTTTATTGATAAATTTCTTCAATATAACACGTATACAATTCACATCATCAGCATCCGGAAGTAATGATAACATGTACATGTGTGAATCATTCGGCCGCTCTGATCAGAGTAAATGAGTCAATACAGTAGACTGGTACCCGAATTTACTTTTCCTCAAGAACACAAGTTGTAACGTTATACAGATACGCGGCATATGGTTTTTATTTTACATTAATAGTATTTAAACAATCAATACCAAAAATCATGCTGTATTTAAAAAGTGCTGAGTGCCATGCAATGATTAGTTAAATAATAAACTTTGTATTTAAAAAGAAAATGTCACGCAAACATGCAAATTATGTCGAAAAAAAGAACAGCCCTGTTAATAAATTAATACCAACATTCTATACAAAGGATAACAATACTTTTAAATTTTTTTTTATTTATATCCTGACTGTTTACTACTTAGACCGCACGCTTGATTCGGTTTACGGACCCACAAGACATTTCGAATGCGCGACGGGCACCATGGTTAGCTGATACTGGTCGCTTTTCGGATAAAAGAGAAAGCGGCTACCAGTCTATCAATAAAGCGCTTTGAACGGAAAATGTCGACGCGTACTTTTCCAATATGTTCATATTCTTATCGCATTTAATCTGACCGTATGCAAGAACATTCATGTAGTTAACCCGATTAACTCACTCGCTACGTACCCATTTCTTGTGCTTCATTAAAAGAACATACAATTAGCTTGTCTTGTTAGGAGAACTATTGTTATTGGATGTTTTCATTGTAATCAGTTCTGGTACTACTTTGATTATTCAAATTCGCTAACGGCAATCCAATCAAAATACAGCGTATGAATACATTACGTCAGTGAACCCCCAGATGCGGCTAGAAAATGCAGACATCGCGGTTACGGCTATGAACTAGGCCACAAGTGCCCTAGTCCAAAAAGCACAGTGTTCCAGTATAGTGCTCTGCGTAAGTTATAGTACAGACGACTCGAGTACGCGACTCTTATCTGCATAATTATAGTAACTTCCCTTGTAATCACATTCTCTGCATTTATCTGCCTTATATGACAGCGTTACATATGCTAATATTTTGAAACTGAAAAAGGCAGACTTTAGGCGAGTACGCACCTCACATCGACCTTATATGTATGGAACATTTTCCACATTATACTAGATTGTCGCTTATTTCAATCACTATTAAGAACGTTTAAACACACGTTTACCCTAATCCGGATTATGATAAAAATAAAGATTGGCATCTTAACCTATTCAGCCGCGTCTTTGATGTATTGCAAATTCGTCTTGTTAACAAAGATCTGCCATAAATAGATTTGAATAAAATGTATATACATTTTTATTTTTTCTTCCAAAATGCGATTGAATGTTCAGTGTACCATTAAAGTTGCCTTATAGAAAACATAATGTCCGTGCTCAAGTACTGAAATATTGAATTGGACAGAGTGGGAGCATACAGTCGACACAAACGTAAATGATGTATTCATTAATCTATTGATAATTAAATACAAATGGACCTAATTTATTCTCGTATATGTAATCAAATCCATACGGTTCATAATGGTTGAATTATTCTGAACGCTTATATTACCATGTTAAATTATATAATAATTGTCTGCCTCTTTTACACATGAATAGATGTCATTAATTAGGACCGAAGTAGCAATCACCAATTAATTATATTACGAGCAATCAATTGTCAATATTAGAGTGTCGATATGAAAGCTAAGTTATGCCCGATAAATCTATATAATTTTAAAAAGAATATGCAAGAATAGCATTTCAGCTTATCTATTTTAAGATGAGAAAACAATATGTTAACGCTAAGGTTTAATCAGGTGTTTATCTATTCATTTTAACTATTTAGCTTATTCATTAGTATACAAAATTTATGTTCAGAATTGGAAATAAAACTCGGTTACGGGATATAACTATTACTTCATTTTGTAAACTGTTCCATTTTGTGAAATACGTGAAATAATTAATTACCTGTATACGGTATGAACACTAAGTATGCTATACAACATTAAATCAGAGAAGCAAAAATGGTTGCAATACTGATGGAAGTTTGTCTATTTGTTTAGGTGAGAACTAGTTGTCACAAGCACAGTGTTACCGTCCAGTGTTATCAATATTGACGACGGTAGCTGTAGCAAGAGTCTTACATAATTTGAGGGATTGTATTTAATATGGTAAAGTAGATACGATTCCAAGCTTTATAAGAATTTAAACTGTATGAAAGGTACTTAAAATATACGTTATTAAACTGACTTGATAACCATCTTAAAATAATTACGCATTTGTACGCAAGGTGTGTTTTCGCGGACTTATATTAAGATAAATGATGCGACACGGAACAGCCTTCCAACTCTTGATATCATCGATAGTGTTGGTGTCAGTGAGTCTTGCAGATGCGTCTTCCAACTATACACTGTAAGTAATAATCAGAAGGGTAGTAAATGTGTCATTCCATTTTTTTTTCTTGGTTCGGTTTTTTTTTGTCGATTTTCTATCAGAGAACCAATGCCTGAATGGTATCTGCATAGCTTCTACTATGTTTTTCTTTGGTGCACTCGTATTCTCTGAAGAGGTTTTTCCTCAGAAATGCCAGAAACTTCATAGGTTCACGCGTGCTTAAAGTAATGGTTCATATTTAAGAAACGCATTACTAAGGCAAAATGTACTAGATATAATAGGGTTATGCGTACTGCGTTTTGATCCGGGAAGTTGTATTCGACTTGATTGGATTTTTGCAGATTCGGATTTCACAAGGCGTGAGCCGAGTGAAATCAAAATCTGCACTGAAGTCCACGAGAGTCAAATACGACATTTTTACTGTTATTATTATATAACATGCTGGTCAGATCACTTAAAAGCCACATGCTTTTATAATAAACGTCATTTTAACGACGCACTATTTTGTTTTATGACGTCATTTTAACATCGCGCAGTGATACTTATTATGACGTGACGTCACAAGAGTGGAATACGGCCGTATTGCACTGGAGTGGAATACGGACTACCGTATTTTGTGATATGTATTGCGTGTGGATTTATGATGGGTATATGATAAATTTTAATATTGTGTTTGATTTGTAAATTTCTCCATCCGTAAGTCATGATACAACTCTGACAGTTTAAAAGACAAACCTCATTAAGCCTCGGTTTTTCTATAACAGAAGCATTTTATAGTTGTTTTAAGGATTTTCATATAAATTTGAAAATTTGGTTAGATATTTTGAATGATACATTCTTGTTACCATTTAACTAACAAACAATTATTACTCTTTTGATGTTTTTTTCTTTCTGTGTTTTGTTTGGTGTTTTTGTGAGTTTTTTGTGTGTGAGATTTTATTTTTTTCTCTTTTTTATTGAATGTTTACTATTTTTAATTATGTATATACATATCATCATAGTCTTGCTGCATGTAATTGGTATATTTCAAGAAATATGTATATGTTTATTGGCAATGTACTATGTACCCGTCGTAAAAATATTTCTGTCTGTCTGTCATTAAGGATGATTGTATGGTCATAGTCTAAATGTATAGTGCATTCTTCGTATTCTATAGAATTTTGTATATTCGATATAGTGACCTCATTATTTTGATACGAGATATGCTATGTCAGTGCCAATCAGTTTGTGTGGTTCAGATAAGTTGTCAGTGGCTTTATGTTTGTGAAAGAACCATTTGTTCATTCAAGGTCATCTAGTCAAATACAAATTCTTCTCAGTTACTAAAGTTCGTCTCGTTTGTCGAAAATTGGCATGACTCGACAGTAACTTAGGTCAGAGTTATGGTCCATACTATACATTATTTTAAAACATTATTTGGCAGCATGTGTACCAAGCTTCATTTTAATATATTGAACAGTTTTTCTAATTATGGCCATGGTTCAGGTTTGTGTACGAGTTTTTATTATCGAAAAAGGGCATTACTAAACGATCATTAAAATCAAAGTTATTGGCTTTCCTATACATGTGCGTTTTGTCCCAGACAACTTCTATAGAAACTGTCCCCTATCTATTGACCGTTTTTTCTAACACATGACATAATTACTTTTATATCACTTTTCACATTTTTGACCTTACATAAAGAATCACATTTGTGCCATGATTACTAAAGGAATCTGTCTGAGCTTATCAGAATATTTCACATCTTACCCATCTTAGTCGTTCTATAGAAATGTGCATGTGTTTTTAATGAGGTTAAAATATTTCCCAATGACGTAACGTTGTAAATTTAGCTGCTCATGCGAAAAATACATATTGCAAGTTGGATTCCGAAACAAAATATGTAATAACCACGTGCAAGTATCGGTCAACAAAGTAAAGGTTTTAATATCCACATCATTTTTAAAAACTGATAATGATTTAAGCTCTAAAATACTCATCCGTAATCAACCGTTCTCGTTTTAACTGATAGTTCCATTTTCATTTAAAAAATATGTTTTTAATTTATTATAAAGAGTATATATCAATTGAGGTACATGTATATCGTCGCGTCCGTCCAAAGAGTCAGTGTTCCTGTAAAACATTTGTGGCCTTATGTCGGGAATGCCGATACAACTAATGACATTCCTATTATAACTATAGAAGATGATATCAATTTCTGGAGACAATATGCAGCTTAGATATTTTTTTCTTTTGTTTGGTTAATGAACGTGAGATTGCACTTAAGCATTTGATCTGAATGTAATTTCAAGAGAAGATGATATTGGCATGCTCATAGTGAACACATGCGATAATCAATGCAATGTGAAAGCACTTGTGCAGTCCATCAGAAAAAAGCTAAACAATCAGTCAGTCGCCACATGAAATGTTGAACTTCTTCCCAATACAATCATTATCATAGTCATTTTAATTATTATAAGTATGCCACCATTATGAATTAACCTTCATGTCATGTTCACAACCTTTTCACGCAATTTAACGCTATTCAAATTTGACGGTTTCAACTTGCATTTGTCTTATTGATAACCGACTTAAAGTAATCATATCGCGAACATGATCATAAATATAGCTTATAAAAGTATGGCACCATTATGAATTTTACCTGGTAGGCTTGCATTTGGTTGAAAGGGGAACCAGACATAAAATGTCAAACGATTCATCTTGTAATTAGTAAAGTCAAAACATATTCAAATAGTGGAATTGTTCAGCTCGCATACGCGTGTAACCTTTTCCACCTTGAATGTTGGTTGGACAAGACAAGCTAAGATATGCTATGACAACACTGTGTTCACATTCACTCCTTTTTAGGCAAATAAACCATTTTCACAGACTTAGGTAAAAACAATAAGACAACATATCTTACCAATACATTTTAGGTTGTTTTTTTACCAACCAATTTACAATTATCTAAGTCTCAATATATTTATTTAAGAAATATACATGACTCACTGGCACCGGATTTTCAAACTAAGATTTTGTTTTTTAGAAATGATAAACAAAAATCCAAACTAAAAATGATGATACCAAAAATGTAAAAAAGTATTGATTTTTTTATATATAAATATACACTTTGTACTGTAGTGCATATTAAATTATAATTATATTTTTTCAAAATTTTGGTATTATAATTTTTAGTCTGGAATTATAAGATAGTTTTTTTTGTTTGTTTTTTTAAAGTGATTGAGTTTGAAAATCCGATGCAGTTATACGGCCCAAGAGTTTCTGTTTACATCTTTTATTACGTGGTTTTTTATTCAATATTATTAATTTGTTGCCATTTTGATTTATGACTTAAAATCTTTTGATGTGCAAGCTAGACATAACTCCTTTGATAAAGGGGAATTGCGCATTCAAACGAAGATTAACAAAAAAATCAAATTTCAAAAGAGTTAATTGAATTCGATTGACATGAACAAATTAGATCTCATTTAAATTCCATTCAGTATTGATGTGTTAAGGGTACATTTCACAACGTTAGACGTTTCATTTTTCTGGCTTTTTCTTTCTCATTAGAATAAGTTCAAAATGCAGTGTTAACATCATGTTTGCATGTGTCTTTTGTATATCTCATTTTGGTATAACTATGTTTTGTTTAATGGTGCCTTTAAAGGGAACCCACGCATGTTTTGGAACCCCAGTAATGCATACGGAAACACTAATTGTATAACTATTTGACTCTTTGATACCGAGATCGCAGCAAAAAATACACATCAAATATAAACAAATTTTCTGGTTTTGTGGGAAGCGAACCAACGCTGGTACAGTCTATGAAAAGTGAGAGAACTGATAACAACACCTCACGCATACAAGGACTCTGATAACTTAACTTCTAAGCCTTAGTTGAAAAGCATTACTAGCGCTATTTAAAATCGTGGACTTCAAAAACAATTATTGAGCAAAATGAAAATTTTTTGTAGGGTTCAGTTTTTCAATATCTTGATTTTGACACTTATAATGATTTGCCATACTGTATTTCGTCACACAGAAAAAATACGTTTAAAAAAACATGATCGAGTCCCTTGAAACAAATTCTATGCAGGGAGGTGAGCTGTATATTAAATCGAGCTCGGTGTGTAAACACGTACACTGTTAGAATTGGAAACGAAAAGTAATAGGCATACAATAAACAAAATGTATTTGTTCACTTGTCTAAAACATTGAGATAATGTTCAGTTGAACATCAAGGTTTAGAAACAACGCATACCTCTCTTATAAGGAAAGAGTTACTGGCAACGGGCATCCGTATTTTCGACTGGACCTTTAGCAAAGGCCTGACGTTATTGGAATAATTGTAATTCAACAAGTGAAGAAGATATTAAGGTCCCTACCTTTATACCTATTAAAACGATACGATACGGTTGCTAACCGACTTTAAAATGATATATTGTTAAAGCGCACCTATTCGCAGACTAATGTTGAGGTGTAAAATTGTAAAAAAACCCAGTCAATTGTTTCATGGATGATGACTTAACAGTTAACCTGGCCAAATGGTGTATAGTGTTAACTATAAAATATGATAATTTCATATGTTTAAGATTTGGGATTATGTTAACACACCCAAATGACTGTGAATAGAAAATAACTTGGTTGGTGCTGAACTGTTAGCATAATCAGAATTATCAAAAGTAAAATTGCATTCAAGACAAACATCACAAATGCACAACTTGGCAAATTAATAGTTTTAAATGATTCTTCATAACTTTCTGAGGAAATAATAAATCATACTCTTAATATCCATTTAATTTTTCTGAAAAAAACCTTAAAATATCACAATCCATCATATTTGAATGTTAACAAAAACACGTTGAGAAATAATTTTCATTTCATTCTTATTTTTGCACCATTAGCGATTACTTGATGTTCAGTGAACAGAGAATTGAGAGACTCGATAAAGTAATATCCGTATTATATTAATTACACAACTTCACAAGGTGCACCCTCACCCGTCTCTACCACTCCCACATCTTCCTTTCCTCCAAATAAAGTTTTGATGTCAATATCAATGAATATGGTTAAACAAAATGCGTACAGCAATCACTAGAGTACACCATTTTTGTACATCATGTTCTTTCATTATCATGTATAAGTAATTGAAATCGAAAATTATCCTTAACGAACAACAACTCTAATACTTATGACATTAAAACATGACATTTCCATGTTATTATGTGAGAACGATTTTTTTATGTTATAATCGGTTAATAGGTAAAATTGTAGACTTTTATCAGAAAAATGCTCAAAATTGTTCATAATTATAGTTTTATCTAAGAATTGCTAATATATTATTAAAAAGGAACAAAGCTTGAATGAATGTAACAGTATGCATTATAAGTGTAATCGCTTCACAACGTATTGTTATGCCTTTATAAATATGTATGCAAAAAGATACAGAAACAAACTCAGTAGTGTAAAAACCTGCAGCTTCAGACAATTAAATAGCATATTTAAAGCCTTTGAAAGATGCGATAAAAAACTTGTGAGTTCAGAAATTTATATTGGTCCCTGGAAAATATTCAAATCGGTAAAGGCATTATTCGATATGGAATTTGGAATGATGTTCAAAACAATACCATGTGGATTATTTATACTTTCGCTGTCTATGGTCACGACTGCATCGTCTACCATCACCGTGTGAGTTTTATGTTTTACTGTTTTAGGTCATACCAGACCGAAGAAGTTGGAGATAGATGGCGAAATGAAAATGATTTTTTGTCATTCTATTTTATTGAATAATTATGTTAGTATCTTCTACCGATTCAAAAGCTCAGCTCTTCAGGAACTAGTGTCAAGAACAAGTTGAATGAGATACATACAAAACTGGACACTTACATATTCATCACAACACGCTTTAAATGAAAAAAAAGGTTATCAAATTAGAACATTACCATATGATATGATTATTCTAATTTTTGCCTGAAATTATGAACTTTCCATGTGTTCAAGTCCACTTTTTATGAACAGGAAGTTTGTTTGTAAATGTTTATGTTGTCTTATGGCTTTGTGTTTGTCGTTGAGCTTCTGTAAGACATTGACCTTTGTGCCATGAAACAAGCCCATACTTAACCTTTAAACCATTCGGAGCTCCTCTGCCATCTTTCTCAAAAACAACCTCGGATATGTATGGACGGTTTACATACTCAGAAATCGGTATGTTTAAGTCCGCTTCAAGTAGATCGCGTAGTAATTTCATTTACCAGTTTAACTGAATAACTTAACTCTTGAGAATTTTAATTATATTTGCAATTATACACTTCACTGGGTAATCAATTTATATTTAGATCAATAAATACAGGCTAAAAATCTACATTTAATTAATGATACAATTCAGAAATTTACGAACTACTTCTACTGATGTACCGTCATACATACGAGGTTGTTTTCGAGAAAAATGTGAGAAGGAGTTTAGAATGCCTTTAATCGCTTGACTGGTTCTTGTAGCTTCCATTAACATTTTATTATTCATACGATTTACACTAGAGTTTGAAGAATTGTAATTTCAAATGACAGTTAACGTTGTATGTTTTATGAATTTATCGAAGAAGCTGTGTTTTTGGAACTTCCATATCCAAACATTGATATGTAAACTTTACACAAGACATTACATATATAGTGAAACATGAGTTTGCGTCAGTGAGATATTTATTTCACTCCTCCAATTGAGCACTGAACATAGCTTCATAAATAATCTAGTGCAATTCTTTGTCTATAAGTTTAACAAAAGAACAGAATTCTCATCCCTGATTATGGTTGTTTCTTTCAACATAATCATTTGGCCTTTTGTCTGTTTTGATAGAAAGTTTCTCCATTTCTCTCTGCACTTGACGACACAAATAATTTAGTACAATCCTCTGTATATAAGGTTAACAAAAGAATATTTACATATACAGTATAGCAGAAATATCATTCCTGTAAATGGTTGTTTCTTTCAGCGTAATTGTTTGGCCATTTTCTATTTTATAGGAACTGTATCCATTTCGTTATGACATTTGCGACAAAGGGATGTATTGAAACATATTAAACCGGCCCAACTTTTATCTCACACTTAACAATGACAACCTGCACAGACTAATCAACGCGACACGCACAAACTAGATAACGACACTACGAAAAAACTATAGAATTACAACGTTTTAACAATGTCCGATGGTTTCCCATTTTTGCTATGTCAGTGTCCTAGCTACGTTCTAGGCAAGACTTGCTGAAAGAGAAATAAAAAAAAAACACTTGTCAAAGCGTTACAATCTTGGATTGTGTATAACGTTACATTGTCATCTATGAATCCTGAAAGTTTCAGAACATTAATACAATGCAAACTACAGGATAAAACAAATCAGACAAACATATATCACTAGAATGCACATGTCACTGTTTCCATCATTCCTCAGAATATGCATAAACCCATTCAGCTAATGAAACAAGTGATGCATCTCATTTTAAACAATATAATAAACTATGAACATCTTAGTCTTACGTTCTAGATGATCCTCTGGACTTTAATCAATTCATCTAAGCTGTCTTCACCATTATAATGCTTATTCATGATAGTTGCAACGATGTGGAACAAACAAACAGAGTCTGTATTTTTTAGATTTATATTCGGTACGCTGAGATTGATGGAAATATGCAGTTTACACTATTGTTTTTTTATTTGTTATATCGCCGCCAATAATGATGCCCACAGACAAGAATCATTGCAAAAATATTTCGTCAATCCAGTAGAATCAGCTGAACATTCAGCCAGTTTCAAGCACACATAGGTACCGTTGCTTTGTTTTAAACTTTAGTCAAAATATGAATTATCATACTAAATAAAAGTATGCCCTCATAAAATGTTACCTCCAGTTAGCCGAGGCTTGTTTTAAAAGGGAGACGAACTCTATACATTAAACGATTCATCACCGATTTTGGAAGGTGCAAATTAAATCAGCTCAAATAGTAAAATTGCATATCATTCGAATATTTCAAATATTAACACTATACACATATATTGTATAACCCTTTTATAACCCAAAAAATATCGTGTTAAATGATTGCACAAGATAAGCGTCTATTATGAAAGCAATATGTCATTCTCATATTTAGGCGTTTTAACAATCAAAGTTTTTGTTGGAATAACTTTTAATTACGGATGTTCTTTCCTCTAATGTCATTAACAATTTCTAGCCATTTAAATTTCTTTATGGACTTCTTTTTGATATTCAATCTACGAAGGGATCCTTTTGTTAAGAAATAGCGCATTCAAATGAGCTAACACCTGTTTAAAGATATCTATTAAAACTGATTAACATGAACAAATTGTATCTTATATTTCAGTTAAATATCAATGTTACAAATCAGCACTGATATATCTACATCACGTTTTCCATGGAATAGTGTATGTTTTGTATGGCCCTTGTTGATAAAATAATCATCTGACTGCAGAGCTTTTCCCTCCATTACATTTAACACAATTACACTCTAAATAATGTTTAGTTAAACATTCAAAGTTTAGAAATAACGCATCACTCTCTGCACTGCTAAAGGACTGTGTACCGAGCGTGCTGACGCTGAAAACAAGTTACTTAAACCATCACTCAAGGACTGAAAATATCAATATTGACGGACTGAGCGCAAATTTTCAACAGAACCAATGAACGTATTCAATAATGTTTTGACCCTAAACTACAAATATGTCTTATATATTCACGTTGAATTTATAATATCAGTTATATACCGTTTAAAATGGTTGCATTATTCTGAAAAAAATATGTTCTCTTTTTCAATTCCTTTATGCTTTTATTCCTCTTTTAAAACAGTATATTATTTAGGTAATTGGCATCGAATAGTTTCCATCAATGAATTGTATTAGTAGTCGGCAATTATCGATATAAGAGGTGTCAACATGTAAAGTCTTTGGTGCTTTGGTAATTTTATATACTTGCATTACAATTGAATGTCAGAATAATATGTTTTGCCTACAATCCGTTTGTACAGTTCATTGATTGACATTCAATACCAATTCTTATCCACTACGCGGTTGGATTAAATGTTATTAATTTATTGAATACTTACGTATCCTTGTTAAGCTATTTAGCTAACTCATTATTCAAGACGTAGTCACTTTTAACTCCCAAGATTTAAGTAAATGTGTACTTTATATCCAGTTGTCCGTTTTCTAAAACACTTGGAAAAATGAGACTGAATACGATGTCAAAACAAGATCTGACATAGTTCAAATAAGTCAATGAAACAAAAACGTTGGAAGAACTTATGACCTTTTGTTTATTGGTAAAAGTTTGAATCAGTTGTTAAAAGGAAAGTGTTGCAGTGTTACTGGGCAGTAGGCATCAATATTGGCGACTGGTAGCTGCAGAAAGACCTTGCCATATTTGGAGGAATTACATATAATTATACATGTTATGAAGATACGGTTAATAGCTTTATAATATTTGAAAAGACAACTAGTTATTACAATGACGTTCATGCTAATCAACTTAAAATAAAAACGGATTTTTTTCTATATAAACTATTTCGCTGACATATATGTCGAAGTGGTTAATGGGGCACGTTATGGAATTCCAACTCTTAATATCGTGGACAGTGTTGGCTTTAGTGAGTCTTTCTGATGTGGCTTCCAGTTCTTCAGTGTAAGTAAACTGAAAATTTTTCATACAATTTTTTCATTGCTTTCTTCAAAATTGAAATTGTGTTTGAGTGGACACAATTAAGGTCTGCCTACGACCGTCGTCTGGAATGCGACTCATTTTTGGTTGCTTGCTTAGCCAGATTATCATAGATTTCAATACAAAAAAAAACATAATTTACAACTAGATTTAGTTTTGCAGATTGCAGCAACCATTTAAATAAAGCCCACGGTTTTACGTAGACATATCACATTTAATGTCATTTTATAGAAAATGGAAGTCAACAGGGTGTATTAAAAAGTTGTAATATCTTACAAATCTGTCATACTTTGATTGTGTAATAATAATAATAATAATAATAATAATAATAATATTTGTCCAACCGGGTTTTTGTGTAAATTTCGCTGCCTCCGTATGGGGCTATTACCTCATTCCCTCCTTAAAATATCGTTTGTTTATATTTCAAACCGAAGGCTGCATCGATGTCGAAGTGCGATCGGCGAAGTTATACGGACTTCCAAACGAAGCTATCCAAACTTGTCCAAAATATCTCAAACAAAAAATGCAATTCATTTCATCAATTCAAGCAGCTATGACAGCAAGAGTCACTGTTTGTTTTGTCAAAGCGTTGAATACATATGTGAAAACCTTTTTTAAACTCCGACCATTAGTAATAGACATAACAGTACTAAAAATGCGATTCAGGTTGTGGGCCAGTAAAAGGGGACAAAGGGTACAAGAAGTGATGCTCCGATTCAATCATATTGGTGTTACATATCCAAAATAATATCTTATCTCTCACAATGTTGTTTCTTCTGGTTTCAACTTCTTACGAAAATACGCTCGATATTAATCTAAAAGCTGTTTAATAATACTTTTTAATATTTCAATATATATCTTTAATTTTAACTTCCCTTTTAAACTTAACTTTATATTCTAATTTGCTCAGAAAATTAACAATATCAAACCTTGTTTGAACATTCTGATCACGAAGTATTTGTTTTAGAACTAGAACAAAGAATAACATAGAAATGGTAAATATGTTTTATTAGTTAGACAAACAATACTGTACAATTTTGTATGCTCAACATATTTGTTTCATTGCCCTTTTTATATTACTGTCTCAGGTTATTGATACAGTTCTGACATTTTGAAAGAAGTAAACTTACTTCATCACGATTGTTTAGTCATTGTCTAAAAGTCTGAGACATTCTTCAATTGCATTCGCATTTCTTATATTATATATTATGTTAATATCCTTATGTAAGAACTCGATACGATTTTGTAAACAATAAGTTTGTAAACAAAGCCCTTAATATTTGAAGTAGAAGTATGCTTTTGTTTTGTGTACTTTTTGTTTCTCGTGATTCATGTCAAAGTTAAACTATTCCCTTTCATATTCACTTTTCATTATTAAATCAATGATATGTTTGGAGTTTGTTCTCCCGAATGAGATCAAAAGGAACATATGCACGTTGTCAAAAAAATTGATTCATTGTAAATACATTCTTCAACATGCCTTTTAGCGAATACTTGCGTTCCAGGAAAGATGGAAACTATTTAAACTCATTCGAACACGAGTAACGTCCAGTTCATATTAAGTTTCATCTATTATATTTATTATTTGTAATGACACTATTCCGTTTTTTACCTGTGGGTATGTTAGAGTGTGGAATCGACAAAAAAATCGATGAGCGACAGCTTGAATATGACGTATGCGATATCGAGACGTGAGATCAGACTCATTACTTCACAGACAACTAGTATGTTTTTTCTAAAAATGTACACCTTAAAAGAAAAGTGTCAATGCTTCGATAGTTTGTTATTGTAAGAAAATTCAACGACTTTGTTATTTTTTTCTATAAAACCTTATATTATATACCCATCATAAATCCACACGCAATACATATCGCAAAATACGGAAGACCGTATTCCACTCCAGTGCAATAGGGCCGTATTCCACTCTTGTGACGTCACGTCATAACAATTATCGTTGCGCGATGTTAAAATGACGTCATAAAACAAATAAGTACATCGTTAAAATGACATTTTGTTTTGAAAACATATGGCTTTTAAGTGATCTAACCAGTAATGTATATAATTATAGGGTTATTAGTACTGTGTTTTGATCCGGAATGTCGTATTCGACTCTCGAGGATTTTTGCAGGTTTTGATTTCACTCGGCTTGCGCTTCGTGAAGTCCGAATCTACAAAAATCGACTCGAGTCGAATACATCATCCCGGACCAAAACGCAGTTCTAATAACCCTTTTTATATTAAACTTCTGTCAAAAAGAGAAAATATAGTGGATATGTTTGGCACGTAAAGGATGCGATATGAATCGTCTTACTTGAAACGGTCTTAAGAAGATTTTTAAGTTGGTGAAATGGAGTTATGGATGATGCTGAAACAATAACAGGGTACTTTAAAAAGTATGTTACTAATGACATATCATGCTTGAATTCTAAAAGTTGCAAAATTCTATTCTAAAAATTTAGTAAAAGCATTGAAACACTAACTTTTCCTGTTAGTGGATGATGTATTTCAGTTACCTTTTCTCGTATATCAAATGATATTAATGTTATATTGTCAAATATAGTCTTTGCGCAATTTAATATTGAGTTAATGTTAATTGGAGCCTTAGGTGCTTTATTTTATTTTAATGAAAACATACGCATATGAAGTGGTTTGTAAAAGCATTAACTACTTTCCCGACAGCATGCCATTCACAAGCGGACGAAGATAGTGTTAAGAACGATACTTATAGACCATTAGACATAGGATTAGACAAACTATCTGCATTTCCCGGATATAAACTAACGTTCACATTGCATTGTTAATTTCATTGTTGTATGCCGATGTACCAAGCGCGATGTTATTTGAGCAAATGTGAAGGACGCTTTGAACATTTCGGTAATCGTTGGAAAAGAAGACCTTGGTCATTGATATCAATTAAATGTTAAGTGCCCGGATTAACTCGTATGCACTCGTGGGATAGTGTTAAAATATACCAAAACCTATATTATAATGCCGTTGTTACATTCTGGCAGTTTTCCGAAACATTATCAACGGTTTAATATATTTCTTTTACATTGATCACTTTTTGAAAAAGCCAAATATTTAAAGGCGATGCCTGAGACGTCATTTGGTAAAAGAAACAATGGTCCTAAATAGGCGATGAAAACACAGCCATATTGACTCATTTGAACAATCCGGGAATATCACTGCTATGAAAATATCATAATCTCAACTCTCTTTGTGCCATTTTTCTGGTGTCGGACAAGAACAGTTTTGAAGATTAATTTCTAAAACCAGTTTAAAAGAGTTCTGAATGAGTTTCGAGCCTATGCCAACCTTGGTTGAAAGTAAAGACCTTAAAGCAAAATCCCAAACATGTTTTTCTATATCGGACATTGTTGTTAAGTGTATGTTTTGCATACGAATGTTGATTGAAAGTCACTCATGTCCAAGACAGGCGTTGCAAAAGTTGACGACCGTAGGAGCATTAAGAGTGAACATTGGTACTTTGACTGACGTTTATTTCCGTTATACGAGTGAAACCATGCATATTGAAGCTCAGCATTTGTACCATGTCAGAATTCACTATTTGTAAGAGCGAATTTAACTCTAAACCCTAATGTCCATACTTGAAATACGTGTTGTCGGTTTGTTTTGTCAGTATGTTTGTCTTTTTATAAGTAAAATGTTTTCCGTTCATATAATAAAATTGTTTTTCTCTATTTTTTTTTGGTTTAGAAAATATTCATTTTGTACTTCTACATATATTGCTTTATTAGATCTCTGTGTTGAAGTAATTGATACTGGCTTGCTCAATAAGGCACGATTCATTATCTAACTGAATTAATCCTTCTTCAATTGCTTTCTTATTCCTCACGCAGAGTGGTATTCCCATGTAAATACAAGGTGTTTGTAAACGAAGTGTTCAGTTAAATATATATATATATGTTTTTATTCGTTTTTACTAAATCACATACTTCTTGTTTCAAGCATTGAACCTGCCATAAGCTATGTATAAAAAGGAGTTCTTTTTCGTTTGTGTTTGTCATGTGTCTTAGCATTCGTACCGGTCCAAATTGATTCACTTGACTGTAAAATTAAATCATGTAATCTGTCCTCACCATAAGGAAACATCTTCATGATAATGGCGACGATGTGGAACAAACAAACAAAGCCTTACGAATTTAAGTTTACATTCACCTTTCTGATGTTCGCGAAGGGTGGAAAATATGCAGTTAAGACTACTGATTGTTTCAATTTGTTATAACGCCGCCAATAATGGTAACCCAGACAAGGACTATTGAAGAAACATTTCGCCATTCCACCAGAATAAGCTGAACGAACAGACAGTTTTAAGCGCCGTTGCTTTGTCTTAGAGTATCGTCAAAGTATGAATTATCATACTTAATAAAATAATGCTATTATGATAATGCTACCTTCAGTAGGCCTATGTATGTTTCAATAAGGATATCAACATAATACATCAAGCGATTCATCAATCAATTCGGATAGAAAAATCATCTCAAAACTTATGTGAAAAACTACAGAAACAAGCTTAGTAGCAAAAAATTTAAACATAATACCGGTTTAATGGCACTGGGTAAACGCCAAAGACATAAAACACAAAACAAAAAATCACAAAAAAACCATGGAAAAACAGCACAAAACTCCACAAAAAGCATGCCTACTACATATAAAAAAACTGGGTATGTTTATCAAGGATTGTTAGGTACCGTCTTGGAACGGTCAGTAAAATGTAAATTTACTAGGGGTTTTAACCAGTTTACGTGCACAAACCTCACTCTTATTATAACAATCCTAAATAAAGAATAGATGTAAAAGGTAAATCTTATCAAAGTATGCATTAACTTGAGGAAACTTAATGATAACGCAAATAATAATAAACTTATAGGTAAACCCCAAGAACTTCAATGATAAGAGATCCAAACGATATCTGCAGACGGAATAATACAATTCAGAGCACCTGTGGCAAAATATTTTTAAATGGTTTAAAACTGTGTGATCATAGAATTTCATATTAAAAAGCATCAAATACTGAAATTGTATATCATTCGAATATTTCAAAAAAATACACAACATACCCCTTTAGAACGGAAATAATGTCGTGATAAATGATTGCATATGATCAGCGTCTATTATAATAGCAATATGACATGCTCATGTTTAGGCAATTTAACAATCAGAGTTTATGTTGATATAACTTTCAATTACGGATGTCTTTTCGTCTTATATAATTAACAATATTTTATCATTTAGTTTTCTTTATGAACTTCTTTTTGATATTCAATCTACGAAGAGATCCTCCGGTTAAGAATTAGCGCATTCAAAGGAACTTACATCTATTTAAAGATATCTATTAAAACTGATTGACATGAACAATTTGTATCTAATATTTCAATTCAACACAATGCGTTAAGTGAACTCTTTTTTTCAAATTAAAACGCTTTTTGTTGGTTCTTGTTACTGATTCAATTTCGTTCAATTTAAATCAGCACTGATATCTCATCATCACGTTTTCATTGCATTTTACAATTGCGTGTATTCTGTATGTCCCCTGTTGATATAATAATTGAAAGACTGCATTTAATTTTGATTGACATGAACAAATTGTATCTAATATTTCAGTTCAATATCAATGTGTAAAGTGTACTTATTTGGTTTTCAAATTAAGCATGCTTGTTTTTGGTTCTTGTTACTCATTTTTATTCGTTCAAATTGCACTACAGTTGTCTCAACATCATGTTTTCCATGAAATTTACAAGGTTGTGTTTTGTGTGTGTCCCTTGTTGATAAAGTCCCCCCCCCCCCCATTAATGCTTAGTTAAATATTCAAAGTTTAAAAAAGTACATTAATCTCTGCACTTCAATGTAATTCTAATGGAAAAATGTACCGAGTGTGTCGACGAAAAAAACAACGAATTCAAACCATCACCCAAGGAGGATAATATCCATTAGAGCAGACTGAGAGCAACTACTGAACAAAAACGTAGATTTAGGTGTTCATTAATGTTATGATGCTAAAATGCAGATGAGTCTTATGTATTCACATTCATAGAATCAATTCAAACTGTTTATGGTGCATTATTCTAAACGTTGATATTCAATTCCATTTTCATTTCGTCCATGGTTTTTATTCTTCTAAAAAATATATTTAGGTAATTGGCACCGAATAGTTTCCATCAATGAATTGTATTAGGCAATTATCAATATAAGAAGTGTCAACATGTAATGTCATTGATGCTTTGGTAAAATTATATACTTGCATTTAAATCGAATAATATGCTTCGCTTTCAAACCATTTGTGCAGTTCATTGATATTCAATACCACGTCTTATCAAAGATGGGAATGGATTAAATGTTATTACTTTATTAAATACTTACGTATCCTTGTTGGGCTATTAAGCTTGTTCATTCTTCAAGAACTAGTCACATTTTATGTACATGGGATTTAAGTTAATGTATACTTTATATCCAGTCGTCCGTTTTCTGCGACACTTGGAAAGATTGATATACTATATACGATGTCAAAACAAGATCTGACATAGTTCAAATAAGTCAGTGAAACAAAACGGATGAACCTTTGATTATTGGTATAGGTTGGAATCAGTTGTTACAAGTTCTGTGTTCCAGGGTAGAAGGCATCAATATTGACGACTGTATCTGCAGAAAAACACTGTTATAATTTGGGGAATTATAAATCTGCATGTAAAGAAGATACGGTTCATAGCTTTATAATGATTGAAACAAATATTAATTCACTAGTTATTACAACGACTTGCATTCTAACCGACTTAAAATAAAATCGGATTTTTAAAAAAACAAACACTAATGTCGAGGTGAATAATGGGGCACATTACGGAATTCCAACTCTTGATATCGTGGACAGTGTTGGCATTAGTGAGTTTCTCCGATGCGTCTTCCAATTCTACAATGTAAGTAAAGTAAAAATGTTTCATATCGTTTCTTCATTGCTTTTTTCGTGGACATAGTGATGCAAGTCTGCCTAAGACTGTCGTCAATATGCGACTATTTTTGCTACTTATGTAACCAGGTAGAACAAAACAGAACACAGAACAGAACTTCAGATTGCTACCATTGATATAAACCCATCGATATTACCATGATTTACGTCGTAGGTTTTTTTTAGCTCTCGTAGATTGTTAGGTTTAGACGGGACAAATGTACTAGAATTGATATTCTGATTAAATAATGTTGGTATTACATATTTCTGTCACACAATATTGTTGTACCTTCCGTTTTCTATTTCTAATGACACTCAATCTTAAAGCAGTTTAATGATACTCTTTTATTGGTTCAAAATATATTTTAATTTTAATTTCCCTTAAAAACTTAACGTTATATTCTAATTTGATCTGTAAATTTACAATATCAAACCATGTTTTAACATTCTGGTCACAAAATCTTTGTTTAAGCATTACAAAAAACAACATTTCAACATGCTTACCTAGCGAATATTCGAATTTCAGTGAAGACAGAAATTATTTTAAAACCTCAATTAAACACGAGTTATGTCCAGTCTATATTTAGTTTCCTACCAATGATACATATTCTGTTTTTAAAGGCCAATGCTTAGATATAATGTTATTATAAAAGAATATGACGTTTTTATTTTTTCTTTAAAACCTTGAATAAAACTTCTAACAAAAAAGAGTAACCGTAGAGCATATGTTGGGCACATAAAGGATGCGATAAAAATGGTCTTATTAGAACGGTCTGAAGAAGATATTTTAGCCGGTGAAAAAGAGTTCTGGGGTTGTAAACAACATGTAACTTGAGTCAATCTAATGATTCATCATTGTCTCCATTTACTTTATTATTTTGTTATTTATACAACCCAATCCGATTTCTACTCCAATCTCTGATCCATTTAAGATCAATATTGAATACGACCCATGAATGATGTTGAAACAATAACTGGGTACTTTAAAACGTTTTGTTACTAATGATAGTTCATGCTTGAATTCGCAAATTTACAAAAATCCTATTCTAAATTTAAGTAAAAGCATAACAAGACTGACTTTATCCTTTTAGTGGATGATGTTTTTCAGTCACTTTTTATTTGAAACGACATTAATGTAATAATGATTTGGGAAAGGCAAATATAATATTAGCGAAATGCGATATTGATTTAATGTTAATTGGAGCCTAAAGTGGTTTATTTTGTTTCAATTCAAACATACGCATGTAAAAGCATTAAATACTTTCCCGACAACATGCAATTCACAAGAGGACGAAAATAATGTTGATTACGATACTCATAAATTACTTGAAATTGTTTAAAACAAAATATCTAAATTGACTGGACATAAACTTACGTTCACATTGCATCGTTTATTTCATTGTTGTATGCTGATGTACCAAGCGCGATGTTTTCTAACCAAACGTAAAGAACGCCTTTATATTGCGATAAAACATTTTGGAAAAGGTGACCTTAGCCAATTATTGTTTAGTTTACTCAGTTTTAAGTGCCCAGAATAGCTAATACAATAGTTGGAAAATGCCAGAAGGCACCAAAATCTATGTTTGAATGTCCTTTGGTACCTTCTTTCATTAACCCAAAATGGTTTGGGATATGTTTAATATAATGATCAATTTATGAATATGCCAAATATCTTAAGCAGATTCCTGAGACGTTATTTGGTGAGAGATAAAATGAGCCTTGGGAATAAGGAGCTTTACCATATTGGACTCGTTTGAACAAACTTTCAGTTATTACAACATTATAATATCAACTCTCTTAGCGCCTTGCTTCTGATGTCGGACAGTAACAGTCTTGAAGATTAGTTCCTGATATCAGTTTCTTAATGAGATCCGAGGCGAAGCCAACCATTATTCGAAGTGAAGGACTCATATAAAAACCAAAACATTTTTTTTCTATATTCGGACAATGTTTTCAACTTATGCTTTGCATAAGACTGTTCATGGAAAGTCACCAATGCCCAAAACCGCCATGACGAAAGTTGACGACCTTCGGAGCATCGGCATTGAATATTGGTACCTTTTCTAACGTAAATTTTCGTAATACATACTAAAGTATTGAAACCATGAATAGTTTAGCTCAGCATTAGTCCCATATAAGAGCTATCTATTTTAAAAGCGTATTCCCAGTGTCCATACTTGAAATATGTGTTCATAAAAAAGAAGTGTTCCTTTCATATGTAAAATGTTTTCTTTAAATATGTTTGAATTATAAAATAGTCACTTTGCACTTCTAAAAATATTGCTACATAAGAAACGGTGTTTTTTACGTTATTAGTACTGGTTTGCTTAATAAGGCCCGATTCTATATTCATTGTCTGAATGTATGGAGAATTTGTGACTGGTCAAAAATGTCTTTCACTTATTGCTTTCAGAGAGTTCACGGGTATAGTATTTTGCAATAATTTTACAACTTGTATTGAAACGGAACAATGATTCGATAGTATACAAGCGTTAGATTAATCGACTGAAGACTTATCTTTTGTTTCTATAAACTCTTCAACTTCTGCATACTCATTGTCATCCGATGAGAAACTTCACAGTTTAGAAATCAATATCGGTCTCAGGAAAATATTTAACTTGAGAGGAGTTAAACTTGAGAGGAGAATGTTTAATGTTGAATTACTAATGATGTTAAAAACAATACTATTTGGAATAGTATTACTGACGCTGGTCACAGCCGCATCGTCTAACTACACCTTGTGAGTTTTATGTTCATGTTTTACTGTTTTAGGTCACACTAATTAACCGAAAAAGTGGGAGGGAGAGAGAGTGCTAAATAAAAATAAAAACACTATTTTGTTTCGAAAGAGAGTGGTCGAAAGAGATTTTTTTTCATTAAAACTGTATATACGATGCTTAAAATACTACCTAATATAATGACTTGATAACCGACTAATTATTGATTCTTTAAAGGTATGTTTTCACAGACTAATATAATGGTGTATATTAAAACGTCACGCAATTGTGGTGATATTGTTAACATTTTGATATTTTGTCACTCAAAACGCTCCAATAAAAATGTTGTGTCTACCAAAAAACTGTTGTACTAGGAACAAGTGAACAAAACTCATACAAATTTACAATATCAGTTCAAGATACCCAACACAAGCTTTCAGATTAAAAAAATAACGGGAATTTTATCAAAAAAGAACTTACCATACGGTCTCAATAAAGTCTGAAAGGGTGAACAATCCACGCGGTCGCCCTATTTTTGTGTGATATTTATATAAACTAGTTAATACATGTTGTCTTGTGGTGTTTAGTATCTCGTTGAGTGTCTGTAAGTCATTGATCGTAATGCCAAGAACACGCCTTATACATAGTGAACCTTTTATAAGTTGGATTCGTTCTTGTAGTTAAGATAAGCATTTTATTACTGAAATATACTGTTTATTGATAGAGGGGTTACACTGTCAACCCCTAACAACCCCGTCCAAAGCGGTACCAGGGTATAGTAGTGATTTTTGCGTAAAACAATTACATACCGATGAACACTGCCATCGTTCCTATGTCGTTCCTATAAGTATATGGTCTTCTTCGTTACCTTTCATCCCAAACGGTAAAATTTTAATGTTGATAAACAAAGTAGTAGTGAGAATCAATACTGCACGGAAGGCAAGGTGAAGCCTTTAATGTTTATAATGGAAAAATATGACTGTTATACTTGTGCTTGCATACTTTTTTAATTTTAATTGTATACCATGAATCAGCGGACTATAACACCTGGATTATCGTAGTGAAAACAATGATTGTAAAGGACTTGTCAATAATTTTAAAACACAACTTAATTACAGGGCCAGCACTGTTCACTTATCAATAAGATCAGCTGCAAACAAAAAATATTGGCAGTACCTTAAATCATTTTGTTCTTAAGTATATGATATTGGTTGTAATTTCCACGTCAATCACTTTAAGAACAGTATTGTTCTATTTAACGGACTAATTACCTTCTGAAACGACTGTATGACTGCATTTATACCTCGTATTCGCATGAAAAGGAAGATTTTAAAAATTGTAAATTAAAGCAAATCAGCTATAGTACACTTGTAGTACGTTAAATACTGAATATGTGTGATATGTTGATGCAATTTTAGTTTTTGAGCTGTGTTTTGAAATGATGGACTTATGTTCTAACATTAATGTCCTCATTGAACAAGACACAATTCGCATCCTAAATTCCCTAGATACATTCGTGCCAACCAGTCTCCGCTGATTGCGATTGCCGTCGAACATTAGAATACAGCTGATTGTCAGATTATAAACCCTCCCTATGCACTTACAGACATCAATACTAAGAATGAGTTCCACAACAACTAATGGAAATAAACAATCTGAATTAATTTGATTTCAATGATGGTTTTGTTAATAAAACTAAAACTAAACGTCTGTTGTTTTTTTTCTCGAAGCCGATATTTGATAAGCGCAATTAAGCTTAAATGCATTTTTACTTAGAGATGAGTGCAATGTAAAAACAAACAAAGTTCGAAAAGTTTCAACTGCATCTTTAAAGGAGGAAGTGGTATATTTGTATAGGTGTCTGCCTCTCACCAAATAGGCTCAATCCCTACCAGAGTAACGTTCCTTTAAACTCTTAAAAGGGACACAGTACTGTTCTATGATCAGAAGGGGACCGAAATTGATTCGCTGACTTCACAATCCAGCTAAAATAATCTAGTATAAATCAATCCGTTTTCATTAATTCTAGCGTATTTTGTCAAAGGAGATTTCGTCACTTACAGTGCAAATATTATTTCTTATACTTCGAATTGCCAAATCTTACAGATTTATATGTTCCATGGAATGTTTATAATAGCTATGATCTAGACAAAACTTGCTCAAGTAGTGTTGAGCAAAAAGGGAACGTCAAAGCTTTCAAGAGTGACAATCAGACAATCATATAGCAGAAGAATGTATAATGTATAGTTCAATTAGATATGAAAACTATACGTGTTGACTTATGTGGCACTTGTTAATATGTCTGTTTTGGTGTTGTTGTTGTTTGTGTTTGATTCTGATTCGTCTCAGTATATATAACATAACATAACATTTATTCAGCATTCAATGATATTACATTCATAGCCAAATTGCAAAACATATGAAATAAATCATATGAAACAAATCATCGTGAAGAGCAAAGACATAGTAAATAGAGAAGTATACTACATATCATAGTATCAAATTCTTAACTTAATTAGGCTTTCGATCGTAACAAAGATGCATGATATAAATGTTTACCAATAATGTGCATAGTTTTTCTGCTGTCTGGGGACAAAAGGGTAATATTTTTTTTGTTTTGTTGGCCAGTGGCAACATTATGGTTTAAAGAATTATTTTCGTAGATTATGATAGCAGTCTTGTTTAACTGGTTTCCATGGATTTTCGCAAATATCGGCTCGTTTCAAGACAAAATTAAAAAGGTTGTCAAAACGTTCAATTTGTGAGAGTGCAGCTGTAATTGTATAATAATTTTTCAATGATGATTGAATTCAATTTTCACTTATTCGTTGAATCGTTTCAGCTCACTTTTTGTCATATATTGCCTGAATTAAGCTTGATTGGTATTCAATATTCAACTTAAGTTAATCTTATGGTCACACATCATTGACTTCATTCACTCTATCGATCAGTTCTTAATAACAAGTAATCCGATTAGCTACATCGTTTTAAGGTCCAATTTAGATCAATTTTGCCCTTGAATCCATATCCGTTCGTGCATTGAGCTTGGATGAGAACATTTTTTACCTATTCAAATATATTTAATATCACTATTTTTGCATTTATGACTGAACTTACTATTTACCTATTCATAAAGGCGTTTGAGCTTAACTCATTATTATGTATTGCCTGAGTTAAGAACTTGAGACAAGAGTCGCTTACTTTATATGCACAAAGGGTATAAACAGTACTTGTTTTTTATTGCTTGACCCTCTTATTCAAAATCAATACATACACATGTGTAACAAACATAAATTTTGAGTGATAAAACTTTAACTACTTACTAAATAATACATTTATTGAAAATATTAATTGTAACCGTGTTTTTGATACCTGAAAACGCTTAAATATTAAATGATTGGTGAATGCTCAACGATTTACTATCTACTATAGTCGAATAAGGTAGAAATATCGTGTTTTCTGCACCTTTCTTTCAAATTAAACTCGGTTTCCTTCATAGGAACCATTGTTTTCGACATTAATTCATCCTTTTTTTGTATATCAAAACAATTGTATTAATCATGGTAAATATTAGTTGGCAGTAAGAGTGCATCTTTAATAGTCAAATTTGTGAGTTTTGTGAAATGATTGATTAACTAAGGTATATACAATAAAAACCCAATGTATGAATAAGTCCAAGAAACAAAAACGTTTGTAGCACTGATGCACTTTTGATTATTGGTATAGAATAAATATAATGGACTAATTGGATATGGGATCAATTGTTACATGAATAGATTTACTGGCACATGGGCAGCAATATTGAAGCAGATATCTGTGGCATGAACCCGGATTAATTGGATGAATAGTAATAAAACAGGTGAAGAAGATACGTTGGTTAATATTGTTTGAACTATGCTTAAAATATTAGTCATTTTATTGACTCACTAACCGACTTAAAACAATATGGATTCTTAAAACGTGTATTTATGCGGTCTAATGTTGAAATATATGATGCGACCAGGTACAATATTCCAGTTTTTGATATCATGGATAGTGTTGACGTTAGTGAGTCTTTCAGATGCATCTTCCAATTTTACAATGTAAGTAGAATACAGGATTAATTTGATTTCATTGTGTGTTTTTTTATTTCTTTCTACAAATGTAATTATTGTTGCAGTGGACAAGGAGGTCTGAAAGGCTTCAAGTTATTACTCCTTTTATGAAATTGTATGTCAGTGTATCTAGTTCCTCATCGTTTGAACTCTTACCTTGTACCTCTTAAATGTGTTAAGTTTGGTTTTTTTTACTACTGGGCTTGTCCCTTTTGGTTTCATAGCACTATTGTATGTCAGAATTGGTTGTTCTTAATTTTAACTACTCTATAGCTACAAGGCCACTGTGTACTTCTACATACATGTCTATGTTTTATTTCCATCAATGTGTTAGTTCCCTGTGTTTATATTATCTTATGTTATGTTATACAGATTTGCTCTTTATAGGGCACGATTGTGTTTACATCATGTACATTTATAAGTCTTTTTTGAATTTCCTGACATAGAGTAACAGTCCATTTTAAATACAAGATGTTTGTAAAGGAAGCACTCGTTCATACATTTGCGGGTTTTTTTTAAACATTAACTTTGGTAAATCATATAATTTATGAGTGTTTTAAACATTGTACCTATCAAATGCCATGTATTTAAAATGTTCCTTATTTGTTTGTTAAAGGCATGATTCTTACCATTCATATTCAAAGCATTGCACATATGTGTTTCACGAAAGTTGAATCATAAACAAAAATTTACTAATAAGCTGGGAAGTATGCTTTTATATTGACAAAAAAAATCATTGACCAAGGCAATAGACGAGGTCAATAATGATTTTGCGGTCAATATTTACTGCATATTTGACAGCTTATGAGTTAATCACTGTTTCATTAAATGACAAACTGTAGCGGAATATGATAATCTGTTTCCGGTCCATAAATAGACAGGTCAATATGGTATTTTATTCTGTTTTAGAAAATTGTTCTCCGTCAAATCATGGCCATCTATCTATATATCCCGTCAAATCATGGCCATCTATCATGTAGTTATGCCCTTTATATCCATTTTATTAACTTAAGTATTGATCACTTTTTTTTCGAATGTTTATTTTTATTTTAACTTCTTAAAATTTATACAAACATACTTTTAAGAAACGTTTAGATTTTTTTTTCAATTTGAAATTTACATATTCACTTAAAGTTTAATAATGCTCTGTATATTTTATTAAAAATTATACAAGCATATTTTAAGAAACGTTTAGATTTTTTTATTTCAATTTCAAATTTACATATTCACTTAAAGTTGAATAATGCTCTCTATATTTTTATTAAAATTTAAACAAGCATATTTTTGAGAAATCTAAAAAAAATATTTCAATAATAAATTTCCATAATTATCGATTACTCGATGTTCAGTGAGTTTAATATCTATATTATATAGAGGACCCAACTTACACTAGTTAAATATCCGATAAGACACTTCTTACTTTAGAATTTTATATCGGTCTGCAGAAACTATTTAAATCATTGAGAAGAATATTCAATGTTGAATAATAAACTATGTTTAAAACATTTATATTTGGAATATTTGTACTGACTTTATTTATGGTCACAACTGCATCGCCTAACGTCACCATGTGAGTTTTATGTTCGTGTTTTGCTGTTAAAGGTTCCACCTTATATTTTTGTTGACGAAATAATGGGAGAAAGCGAGCAAAATAAATATGAATAAGAACAATTTTGTTTTTAAATTTTAAAAGCGGTCGGAATAAAATATTTTTTTCTCAAATTAGTGAATATATAGAATAAAGATGTTAATCATTATAACTTACTCTCCCTGTTACGTGTTTTTCTTTAAAGAAAATACTCTCATTGGTTCTCTATAAATTACTTTCGGTAAATTTCAAATTGTCAGTGATATATGATTATATGTTTGCGTTATCTAAAGCAAAGTTTGCTGACCTAAAAGCGTTTTTTTTTTTTGGCATTTAGGACATAAACATATAAATGAGTTCGAAATGGTCTTTATAAATAAAGCTTTATATGTGATGGTTTTTTCTTTAAAAAAACATTAAATGAGACAAAGATATAGTTTAAGGGCGTATGGAATTTATCATTAAAGTTAAAACAATGTTTGATATCTGAAAAGAATAAAACATCAAAACCCATATCGCCTATACAGGATGTAAAACAGTTCATCATAGCAGGAACTTGAATAAGGACCTCTAAATATACACTAATGAAATATAAAAATAGTTTCAAATAACACTTATTGCTGTAAGCTTTAAATAGCCATGACGCATGAGCGGTCAAGGTCTGAAAAAACTTCAAAAACAGTAACATATCATACATATTCAATAGTTTACGTTTTACAGCTTAAATATAGATTCCATCTTTAATGACTTCCTTTTGATGTGCAAACGAGGTATAAATACAGGCATACAGAAGTTTCAAAGGGCAATTAATAATTATACTGTTCTTAAATTGATAGACGTGAACACATAGAAACCAAGTTTACATAATTAATAAAAATGGTTTAATGTACTTCACCGTTTTTTTTTTGGAATATTTAGCTGTTCTCATTTATCAGTGACCATTGCTGGCATTGTGATTTAGCTGTCCTTTTACAAGCATTGTTCTCACTATGATTTTTCTGACCTATTGTCCGCTGTTTTATCGCCTGGTATCTAAATATGCTAGCACAAGTATAACAGTCATATGTTTCCATCAAAAACCATAAAAAGTTCCATTGTTGCTAGTTTTTAATTTCACTACTATTTTGTTTGACATACCCTTTGCGCTGAAAGGTAACTAAGAATATTATTCCACAATTGATGAAAAGCTGAAAAAGGCACAAACAGAGAAACATAGTAAAGCATAAAAATACATTTATAGTTGTGATCAATGCCAGACAGCCAGACTGCCAACTTCACGGACATGGTGATCAATTGATTGTTGACTGGCGTCTGGTCGTCATGGTCGAGCGGTCATGTATGTGTGAAGTGAGTTGTACCTGTGCATGTATGTGTGAAGTGAGTTGTACCTGTGGTCATCATTTTGTCTTTTAATATTCAAATTTAGTATACTATAGCATCTGACCCCCAAAACCTGGTTTATTAGTTGTTGTTTTTTATATTATGATTATATGATACTATAATATGTAATGTCTTCCTCTATTCATATGTATTGTGTTGAACGTAATAAAAGAAAGAGTCATTTTTGACGGCGTTACTCCAGTTTGGGAGGATTCGGAAAGGCAACTTTGCAAATTATTTCATTCTTAGCAAATTCTTTCACACCGTCTTTTAAGTGAATTTAAAAAATGCAGTGCAGAGGAAAGCTGGAGCTAATACATAGATATAATACAAACAATCTCTATTGTTATATATCTGTTTGAACCAGCGAAAAACAATTTCAAATTTCATAAATAAATCATTGGAAATCATATAAATGGGCCTCTTATAGGTTTATAGAAAATTAGCACTCACGTGTTTAAACATTATAAAACATTCTGATTTCACTGTTAAATTTTTTAACCTGTTTCGCCATCAAAAAATGACGTCAGCGCTCATTCGGCTATGGTGAATTTAAATGGCCGTTTCCAAAATGACGTTATATTACATGTTTTTCGAACGTTTGAGATTATAAAGAATTAAATGGGGGGGGTTTAAGGGATTTTGAAGAATAAAAAAAAAATGAATGGTTTAATGATTATATTCAAGTTTGATTGGCAATATCGGCAATACAAAAGCCTTTGGCCATGAACAGTAACATTAAACATACTATATGAGATGTACACAAAATACAAAGGTTTTAATAGTACCAATTACAATTTGATATGTCCAGATACAACAAAATACTTGAAGGTATTAAACTTAGAACCAACTGTATCAATGGAGACAGAACGCCTAAAAATAGCAGTGTATATGAATATAGCCAAACATCGTAAATTGATATCAATATTTGATAACATAAGCTTTACACAAATATTCAGCGTATTCCATGATCTTGAAATATTATAATGTTAACGTATGTCGTAATGAAAAGGACAGCATAGTAAAAAGTGGTATTCAGATTCTACCATACCAGTATTACATAGTTTGCATTTACGATTTATATTATATTTCATCTCGGGACACACGAAGTTGATATTTTGAGTGCTCAAAATGACAACTTCTTCAACGAAATGATAATACATATAACATACAATTCCGTGGAAAAGGAAACTCTGCAAAAACAATTGCATGTAAAAACTTTCTCTTGCGATGATGGAATTATATTTGAACCTTGCTTATGCGAATTGTATCTCATGTTTACGATGACATTAATTAATGTAATATGTCATCATTAAAATGAGACCAAATTCGCATTCAGAATTTCCCCAGTTACATTCGTGTCAACCGGCCTACTTTGATTACAATTGCCGTCGAACAATGCGATACAGCTGATTATAAGACTACAAACCCTCCCTAGGCACATACAGACAATAATATTAATAATTAGTTATACAGCAACTAATGGAAAATAACAATCTGAATTAATTTGATTACTTGGATGACAAAAGTAAAAGTAATGTTTTACTTCTATTCTTTTTCAAAGCCGACATTTACCTAAAGACAGTTTAACATAAATGCACATATTTCGTGGTTGTGTTGTTTTGGTTGCACAACGCAGAAATGTGCAATGTTAGATCAAAATCAAAATCATATCTTTGTAAGCTTCTCATGTTATAATTGCTACTTGTGTTATTCTTAAAGTTTCAGTTGTATTTTCTAAATTATTGTTTTCAGTTTTAAAAGGTAGAAATGGTATGTGTTCGCCCATCACCCAATAAATTGTGTGTTCGTTCCCCTTTAGGGTAGCGTTCTCTCAAAAAAGGACACAGTTCTGGTTTGTGCACAGAAAATGAACCCGAGATCAGCTGTCTTCAAAATCCAGCTATATAAAATAAACATGTATATACCATTCTGTTTTTAGATATTCTAGCCAAAATTTAGCTCTATATATTAACAATGAGGATTTCCTCACTTAATTAAAACAGCAATTAATATTTCTCAGGTTTCACATTGTCATCGAGCTATTTCCATAACAGAGATTTAAATAACCTCGTTAAGGTAATAAATCTCTTGCCAAGAATACTTTTTTATGGTCCTCTTTTCAGCACAAAAAGGATTGTAATTAGCCTGGTTTGAAAAAAAAACGAAGAAGGCTAGACACAATAATAATCTTAAACTTTATTTAAAGTCGGGTCTATGATAACAAGAAACAAAGGCTTATTGAGCAATTTTGCGACATGAATACTAATATACTAATATACGTAACATATCAAATCAATGTCCTGGTGACTTGGAAATAAAAGCACCCAGTTTTAAATAGGTACACTATTTGAACAACTATTTACAAAAGCCGTTTCATATTATATTCATGCAATCAATTACAAAAAGAAAATCATTCCACTGAAAATTGTAAGTTCTTTCAAGAGTATAACTTAAACATAATCGTATACATTTTAAACAGCAATATCGTAATTAGCATAATGAAAATGGGAATTAGAGCATGGTAGAGTGATGTGTAGTTGGTAAAAATGTTATAATTATTTTAGCTTGCTAGAAAAAATCTTTGGAAAGTATTGCTTAGAGGAGGTGTTTCATTTATCATGTAATTTTATATACTACTACATGTTGCTGATATTATCAGAAACGTAGCGTGCAAAGGCATGGTTGCTCCTATGATTGGGTCAATCCCTACCTACAGGTTACCATCGAAATCCCTGCCCAGTCAGTGCCCTGACAATATAGGCACCTACCACTGTGTAAGAATGTTAATTGATAATCCCAAATCGTAAAACCTAAACAAAAGCTTGCGAAAAACACACACAAGTAGCTGTACGTTTCGACAGATGTTTGACCATTTTTAACATACGTGACATAACATTTATTCGGCATTAAATGATATAACATTCATAGCCAAAATGCAAAACATATGAAATAAATCATATGAAACAAATCATCGTGAAGAGTGTTTAACAATCATAAATAGTTATTGGCCCTTGTTAAATAATTTGATTTTTTTTTATTTATAGTCAAAATGCCCGCTGAAATCTTTTCAGGTATTTGAATGCCACATTCTGTAGGAATATTTTGCATAGTCCTCTTTTAAGTAAATTACTTACAAACAAGGATTTAATTAGCCTTGGGTGAGTTCATCACAAAGAATACTCTTAAAGAGGCTAGGTTAATTAAATTACTTACGAAGAGGTATTTCCTTGGCCTCGTTTGAGTAAATTATTCAAAGATTAGACTTACCTGTATTTGCGTTTCTTTCAGGCATATTCATTACGACGGTTCCTGTCCGTTGTTGGAATAAAGCATGTACAATGAAGAAATTTATTGCCCTTGTTTTAGTAAAAGATTCTCGATGGTGGCTTTTCAATGACGTTCTCGTTCAAAAAAAAAGCAAAGGGATCCGAGAAGGACTACCTTCTTATATTATTTCAGATATATCTTCTTTTTTTAAACGGTGACGAGCAGAAATATATTGTAAGGGTTTCAGACAAGTTGTTAATATGTTGAATTAATAACATATTTTCTTTTTTTCATACAGGTCCGCCATTTTAGACAAACTATTCGACAAAGCCAACTATGACAAGAAGTTACCTCCACGATACGACAAGCGTATGTATATCTATCAAATAACAGAACAATTTTCAAACTAGCTTAAAGTGACACTTTTATTCAAAATGAATACATACACATGTATATCAAACATAATGTTTTAGTGATAAACCTATAACTACTTACTGAATAATGCATTTATGAAAAATATTAACTACTGATAACAAGATTGTAACCGTGAAATGAATAGCTAAAAATGCAAAAATATTAAATGATTGGTGAATGCAAAAAGATTTACTGTGGTCTACTATGGTCTCATAAAGTAGAAGTACAGTGTTTTATGCACATTTATTTCAAATTAAACTCGGTATCCTTCATAAGAACCGTTGTTTTCGACATTTATTCATCCTTTTCGTAATATTAAAACAAAATAATTAATTGTGGCCAATCGTATGTGGGAGTTAGAGTTCATCTTTAATGCAATAAGTTTTAAAAAGTTTATTTTAAAAGCTTATTTTAATTTAGATAGTTATTCAGCTCATCTCTTTAAGAGCAATTCCATAGGGAATGTGTTTAATGTGAAAATGGAGATTGTCAATTCATTGTTGCCGATTTTTTTGACACTAGATTCACAGTTTTAGGATCAGATTTTAATCGTTCAAATGAACTAGTTCCAGCATCATCGGGGGTATTTAAAGTGTGTAAACTGGACCGAACTATGTAATTATATTCCATGAACATGTTCATTAGTCATATCAGTCGCAGGCGGTGACGACATTGGCATTTATAACACAGCACTTGTGGTGATAAACTTGTATGCAAAACAAGCAAGTGGTAATCACACTTTTTCACGTGTAGAAATGATCATTTCGTTTAAAGGATCATGAAATTGATAATTGTTCATGCTTTATTCAGAAATCCTAAAATCACAACAAATAGTTGACATCATGATAATTATATTTGGGAGTTGGTAAAAGCTGGAAAGAGTATATAGTTGATTGTTTCCGTTTTATATAAAACTCGGGGCATTAATGACATCAACAATTTTAGCAAAAATGGAACGAGCTTTTTTGGTAAACTTGCAAACATTACTCTTTTGCTTCGACTTTAAATGTTTATTTTTGTTTTTCAGCGTCATGGGAGCGCCAGGTCGAAGTCACAGTGAACATGTTTATAGTAAACATGTTTGCCGTCAGCGAAATAGACATGGTCAGCATCTTTGTTTTAAATAGTTCTATCACCAATAGCAATCAGACTTCTATGAGGATAAGAATTATACAAAAGTAAAATGAATGTAATGTAAACAGTTTCTGCAAAAAAGCATAAAAAGCCTATAAATCAACTGGTATGTTTAATTCCGTTGTATTCTGTCTCGTGTCTGTAAAGATTTGTCCCCGACTGTATCACATCGCACATCAGAAAATTATTTTCATATAATTGAAAATTAATTATTCGAGAACTTCAGTTCGATATCGTATGGTTTTGATTCATCTTTAGAAATGACAATTAATTCCATTAACGTTGGCTGCATCTGTCGATTTCTCAATAACTTATCAGAGTTATTCTTAGGAATTGTTTTAATGATAAGGCAGGTAACCTATCAAACATGCGAATCTTTAGACACATCACTATATATAGAATCTAACCTATCAAACACGCTAATCTTTAGACACATCACTATTGATAGAATCGGATTGTTCACGTCTCATTTGTAGATATTATAAACCAATAACAGAAATGTTGATGATTAGAGTAGTTAGTGGTAAAGGTCCACCTTCAACGAAGAGGTTTTGGTTTCGATCCCTGTCAGGAATACCTTCTCATGGCCTCTGAAACAGGACACCTCATGACCTATACTGGTTTCAAACCTAGGAAATGGATTGAAAAGGGATTTATAACAGCTTTGAGTTGAATTCACCGTTGGGCTAAAACATGATTTAATTAACTAACCTAATAGATATTTTCTCATTGAGGAATACTCCATGAGCCTGTTTCTTCGAGAACGCTGGAAGGACAGCAGACTGGTTTACAACGATACGCTCAATCTTACCAGAATCGAGCTGGACCCTTCCATGTTTGGCGCCATATGGCAACCGGATATGTTCATTGCCACAGAGAAATACTCAGACTTCCACGAGGTTACCGTTCGCAACCAAATGGTCCATATCTATCCCAATGGCATCATACAGTATAGTGCAAGGTTGTGATTCAGACTTTCATACATAGCTTTGATTAGCATTATTCTGTGTAAGCCCTCGATTAAGCGTCCTGACATATACAAAAATCTAGACATGTCCTAAGTTGTCAGCTATTTTGTATTGTCTTAAAATGTAAACATATTTGCTTTTATCTTTAACTTATCTTGCTACCAAACCACTAGCTACTCAAACTGAATAATTGTCTGAATATTTAATATAGTTTATTTTAGTAGTGGAATCAATAAGCGAGTTAACAACATGTGTTGATTTCCATAACCTTAACATAACAATGTCTTTTTCTGATTATTTATATCAAGCGGTTGATTAATAGCATTAATATGGTTGTTATTCTATTTAGGGTAACTGGTGCATTTTTCTGCGCAATGGATCTACGGAAGTACCCCTTCGACACACAGGAGTGCGAATTTGAACTTGAAAGTTGTAAGTCTCTAATGAATATGAAGTTGTTTAGAAACTAAATGACCTTATAGATAAACCCTTTTTCTATGTACCTAAATGACTTAGAAGATGAATTATTTTTTAATGGAGCCAAAGGAATAGATATTGATACAATCAAGTTATTTCTATTGATGTATGCAGATGATATTGTAATATTTGCCAAAACAAGTGAGGAAATGCAACGTAATTTGTTTAAATTTTACATGACTACTGTAACAGATGGAAGCTATCTGTAAATAAGGATAAGACTAAAGTTGTTGTATTTAGGAAAGGCGGTAGACTACCTCAAAATTTGAAATTCCATTATGGTGACTCAGAAATAGATGTTGTATCAAGATATTGTTATTTAGGTATTGTTTTCACATCTGGGGGCTCTTTTATGGAATGTTATAAAACACTATCAGGTCAGGCAAATAAGGCTATTTTTAAACTAAAAAGGTATCTTCAGAGTTTTGCCAACATATCAACTGAACATGTGTTAGATCTATTTGATAAATTAGTTAAGCCCATCTTATTTTATGGTTGTGAGGTCTGGGGATTTTCCAGTGCCAACAATATAGAAAGAATTCATACAATGTTTTGTAAGAACTTATTAGGGGTTAAAACTTCGACACAAAATGATTTCGTACATGGTGAATTAGGAAGAATAGATTTGTTTTCTATGCGATTGACGTACATTTTAAAATACTGGTTCAAGATAGTAGATTGCTGTGACATGAAGTCTGGATTGCCCAAGGGGTGGGGAACACAAAAACATTTATCAGTATTTTTCAGCGTCGAGTAAAGGATATCTTTATCCAAAATTGGTACAGCAGACTAGAAAACTCAACTAGAGCGTCGTTCTATAAAGTGTTTGCAAATTTTGAGTTTCAGTCATATTTGAAGAATGTAAACATTAATAAATATAAAATAGCATTAACTAAATTACGATTATCATCACACCGGCTCTCGGTTGAGACTGGAAGATGGACAAATATTCCTAGAAATGATCGCTTATGTAGAGCATGCAATAAGTTAGAAGATGAGTACCACCTGTTATTTGAATGTCTTTTGTACAACGTCATACGATGCAAATACATTAAGAAATATTATAGGACCGAGCATGTTTAAGGCAGTTTCGTTGCTAAAGTCTGAAAATGCAAACATCTTAAAAAATTTAGCTGTATATATATTTAATGCATTTGAAATAAGGAAAACGTATGTTCACGTATAGATTTCTAATGAGTAGAAACTATGTGTGCTTTCAGCTGTATAACATTTTCTTTGAAATCACAATGCATTTATTTGGTAAGCAAAACAATACTAAGATCGACATAGCTTTACCCTGTAAACCCTCCTAATATTTCGTTTTCGCTCTTTTAGTGGGGGTGGGAATGGGACATATTCATTTAAGTTAGACACGTTTGTACTTCTAAGAATATAACGCACAAGTAGTATCTTTTGTAAAATAATTAAACTTCAAATTTAATACATATCATATGCATGTTGTATTATTGTATTTTGTTAAGGTCATTTATGTATTTATGATATGTATATCAAACTCTCAGGTACAGCTGCTATTTATTTGATACAATTATACTTGTTTACTTGTCCTCTATTTGAATTTGAATTTTGAATTTGTATACGTAAGCTATTGTATTCGATGAATTTGATCACGGGTCATGTTGGCCTATTTCAAATGTATATTGTGTGTTATATTTCCTTGAATAAAATTTCTTCTTCATTAAGTACAATTTAATCAATTTCCATTGCATGTTCTCAGCTGTATTTATTTGTCACATTGATAATTATCATCCCAAGCCTGTTAAGGAAGTTTTGAAAACAATCACGACATTAGTGACTGTTGTATAAGTTTTCACTCCTCTTCTTCCAAAGCGACAAATTTGGTGTTTCATTTTATGAGCCTTAGTTATTCTTGATCTTAAGAGCAGAATCTGTGTGTTTTAGTCGGAAAAATTAATTGCCCAACAAACTAAATTGAATCACTAAGGCGTGTCTGGTGTCTCTTGATAAGAACTATTTGTATATAGTATCTGGGCCTAGTTTTAATGAAAGATCTTAGTAAATAGGGAGATCTGAATTTAAATATGTAGGGATATTAGACAGAATGTTTCATTTCGAATTGTGCATAGTTCATATTAAATACAAATTTATACAACAATATGTTTGAAGATATTAAAACCTTTACGGTACGTAAGATCGAGTCCAAGATAACATATTAAAATTGCAGGTATCTGTTATTTAAATGTTACAGATGGATTCGACACTACCAAACTCAAATTCATATGGGACGATCCTCCGATGACCATGTCGAAAAACATCAAGCTTCCCCAGTTCAATTTGACGTCAATTTCAACTTATAACTGTGATCGCGAGTACTTTGGAAGTACGTTGAAAAGTTGGTATAATTCCATTTTGTATGCTGCCCGTCTGTGAGACCTTCTGTGCGACCCAAGTATAAAACCCGCTTTTTTAGCATTTTCTGTTATAAATATAAGCAGATTTAACGTTTATAATGTAGCATTTATAACTGACTGGGAACCACTGTTCATTTTCTTATTAAGTCTTTAGCTTAATAAATAATAAGGTTTGTTTCAGGTTAACTGACCATCTGTATTTTTCTTGCCCCCGACTATAGACATTTTTATTGCCCCTAGAAATATTTTTTTTCTTTTAAAAGTTAAAGATGAAGTGTTTTTTGCATAACAATATCCGGGATGCTGATGTTTTAGCATATTCTTTCAAGGAAAAGAAACAGAAAATAATCAAGAAACATACTTTTATTGTTTTTAGAGACCTGAAACAATAACGCCTTATTTAGTAGTAACAATTAAGTAACAAGGGTTGGGAGACCGAATTTTCTCCCACCTCAGATAAGTAGATCCAGTAATTTAACCATGCTAGAAAATCTTATCTTGCCCACGGGCGAAGATAAAATGCCCGTATGGAACTCCTTTTTAATGGTCACCACATTGTAATTACCTCCCTTGTTGAATAATGGCGTCTGTAGCATCATGGAAATCTTGTCTTGTGGCAATATTTAGAACGCTAACTAATTATTTCTCGCTTCAAATGTCACCATAAAACAGTTTTCAAGCACCTTTCAAGTAATAATGCTTCACTCTCCTTAGAACTCCTTAAGACCGATTTGACTATTAACATAATCTGAATAACTGCGCGCATATCCATGACAACCAGGAATTATCGCATATCCATACGCAATTATTTTCACTAAACACAGAAGTGTTCCAGCAAAAAATACATTTTTACTTAATTTTGTTTAACTGAGGTGGGAGAAAAAGCATCTACCATAGCCGCTCGTGTAAGATTGGTTCATTCCGACCCTAGCGCAGGGTGTTTTGCGGAGACTCTGTAAACCTCGTTTCCGCAAAACACCAAACGCTCGGGTCGGAATGAACCTATCTTACACTCTCGGCCATGGAAGATACTTATAGCTTTTGTTCAAAACAAACACGTATCTACGGGGCTTTGGCACTTGGCAAATTGCATGTTTGGTTGTAAAGAAAATAGTTTTTGTAAGCATGGATATTTCATTTAGTGATTCAAATGTTACATTTGCTTTAGTGTGTGTTTCTTTTGTAGTATTTCAAGTGTTTTCTGTTTTTTATGATATTTTAAATTGTATAATTGTTTATAAGTAGGCTTTTTTATGGTCAAATAATTGTTTGCATTCTTAGGTTAGGTTGTGACATATTATAAGTGTTTTCCCAGACCTGGCGACATTTGACGAACGAGTTTGAACTGTTTCCTTTTAAATACAGCCATGGTTATCTGACTACATGTTTGTGTATAAATTTGTGTATCAATTGTGAAGTAAAATTTGATCTATTCAATATGTAATATATCGGCTATTCCATTACGCATTCGCGAGTTGCTTATATCATCTAGCTGTATTTCAGTTTGCGTTTTGAAAAAAAATCAAACTTCTCTTAATGGTTCTGAATTTCATGTTATATAATTTATAAATAATAGGTCTTCTTGAAAAGTCTAGTTTGGTTTTCGGTTGAGTGAGTGGTCAGATCTCATGTGGATTGTCTAAATCTATCATACATTTTGTATTAAACCCTTGAAATCCGTACAACATTAACACAGCCCAATCTTCCTGCAGTAAAGTACCCATGTATCGGTGTTAAGTTCATCTTGGAGCGGGACTACTCCTTCTATCTCATCCAGATCTTCGTACCTAGTATCCTGATTGTGATCCTCTCCTGGGTCAACTTTTGGCTCGACTGCACTTCCGTTCCCGGTCGCGTCTCATTGGCTCTTCTTACTGTACTCACCATGACAACGCAGAGTTCTGGGGCGCGTGAAAATCTGCCTGCCGTCTCCTATGTCAAGGTCAGATGATATATATTATTCTTTTTTTCATCGAATCATACTTATACTCATTTAACTTAGTGCTAGTTTTGTGTCATCCAAATATGCTGTCTATCAAATTCAATAAGTTTCGAATAGTATCAGTTACCGACAAGTGCCCGAATAACGCCCAAATGTTTCCGTACCATAATGGTCAAAGCTAAATGTCTTATTTTGCAGTTTTTTTCTTTTCTTTAGGCTATCGATGTATGGATGGCTGCGTGCTTAGCTTTCGTGTTCCTAGGTCTTGTGGAGTTCGCGTACGTTAACGTTCAAAGCCGCGTCTCTACCCGACGTCAGATGTCGTACTCAAAGCCTGTACACGAGCTGGTCCAAGCCGTTCACAACAACATGAATGGTGATATTAATGAAAACGAGAAGGAAAACGAGTCTCAAACTTCTTCTGAATCTACATGTGACACAAAGGAACATGTAAGCGATTGTTTTCTTAATGTTGCTGCCTTGTAACTTATTTCTTATTTAATACTCGAAGATGTTCACTGATATAAAACGTCTTTCCGGCATCAATAAATGTTCCATGTAGAAATATAGTTCTAGCATTTCTTATTATCGAATTTATTCCAAGGGAGCCACAGCGACAGATTGGGTAAGTTTATTCAAAATATCATACATTAAATATAACCGACCTAAATTTCAGAGTTAAAAAGAGGTAAGTCATTTTTAAAAATACGACGCAATGGCCCGATAAATGAATCTACTTACGTTATCTAATAACCAAGAAAAGAGTATAGGAACTATTTGGCTGTGAATGTGCGGGTTTTTTTGTAACTGTTGAAAACATCCTTCTTAAGCTGGCAATTTGAACATATAAACTGTTGATGATATTCGGATTTCATTTATATGTATGTTAAAGCCGGTGTATTTTGTCCTTTAAGCAGATGATTTTTACTTTGAAATAACTTTTTCAGCTATCCAACAAAGGATCAGAATGCACCAAGTCGTACCTGATATGTTTGAAGTCGCTGGCGGGGATCGAAAGGGCACGCGCGGTGGACAAAATTTCCCGTGTTTTATTCCCGCTTTTGTTCATCATTTTCAACATCTGCTACTGGACATACGTGTTCCTTTGGTCTCCTGCCTTCATGGAAGGACTCTAGTTTTGAGTCAAATTGTGAATGGAAGCAGGTGATACTTGATCATTTTGAGTTGTGTGCAAGTGAAAATTGGTGTTTCGTACTGTGTTAATGAGATTAAATTGTTATTAATTGTGTATGTTTCGCTCTTAAAATAATGTGATTGGAACATAAATGAAATTGTATCCCGGTTTAACTGTACGAACATGTAAATTTACAACATATCACTTTAGTTTAGAATCGTGTATTTATTTATTTACTAACGGTTTTTACTCAAGCTTTTCACCATTATAGATAATTAAGTTAATAATAAATGTTTCGAAAAACTGTCTTATGTTATGAGAGACCAATAGAAAAATAGAAAAATACTCGTCCGGCTCGGCGACCACAAACAAAATAACTAGACTTAGTTAGGAGGGTTTCTAAACTCATTCAATGTTTGTAATATAGCACGAACTTCCACAAAATGATAAAATACATATTGTTTAGTATGGGTGTTGTATTTAAATATCATCACACTAATAACTCCACATGTTGTTAGTCACAACACAGCTGCAAAATTAAAAACATTTCTCTTTCACTCATTCATTCGAAATTGCTTTTTCAACCTACATAATGTCAAACAAGTTGCATAGAACATATTTTATCCGTTGGTCTAGATCAAGGTATGCGTGAAGTTGTTTGTCTGAGCACAATCATGAACAATGAAGCTAGTAAAGAAAGAGATTGTATTGTATCGACTGGTTTAGTTGTATCGATTGGTTTAGTTGTATCGACTGGTTTAGTTGTATCGACTGGTTTAGTTGTATCGACTGGTTTAGTTGTATCGACTGGTTTAGTTGTATCGACTGGTTTAGTTGTATCGACTGGTTTAGTTGTATCGACTGGTTTAGTTGTATCGACTGGTTTAGTTGTATCGATTGGTTTAGTTGTATCGACTGGTTTAGTTGTCTAGAGAGGGCAGGCAACATCAATTGTTTCGTCCCAAAGGCTGGCATATGTTCCGAACTCGCCAAGAAACGCCGTTTGAAGCTGCACTCATCTTTAAAGAAGAGTCACATTTTCATATTGTAACAGGCTGTTGGTTAACAATAGTATTTTGAACATGTGAATAATTTAGAGCGAAATCCATTTTTTACTATACATAACAAGCCTAAAAACCAAATGCCTTGTGAATGATAACCTGGTTTTTAAACTATGAAAGTTTATCAATGTCCGACACAGTGTATCCTTGGAAAATACACGGCCTCTGTCATTAGCCGCATAGTCCACTATACCATTTTGTAGATGGTACAGTTACTTCAAGTTTGTGTTCGACCTGCTCAAGCCTTATCCCCCGTAACCCAACCTGATTGTATCAATGTTATTAAGGCCGAGATCATTACTACCTGCACAAAGCTCTGCCAAGCAATTGTATTTTGGATAATAGAATACCCGATGCATCGAACTGAAATGGATTGTAAGGGACGAACCAAATAAACGCTAAATATCATGTTTATGATAAAAAAAAACTGCAGGTCATGATGCCAAGTTATATTGGACAACGCGATAGAACCTAAAATTGTGAGCATTTTTATTTAAGCTATAGCTGTAGCATTATACTCTGGGTACATAAGTTGGATCGGGTGAGACATATAAAACAAACGATTCATAGTCAGCTCAACATAGCTACTTGGCGTAGTTTCACTTACCTGTCTTGCTGAGACTCCTATGATATTCAAATATTTCAAGAGGATAATACTTTTTTCAGCATGGGCGAACACAATAATACTTGTTTATTTAATTAAGACATCAGTCCTTCACTCAATTTATGAGATTTTGCTCTAAGGCATGGACTGAAGAGTCTGTTTGCCCTTGTCGGAAAGGGTTATGCAATTGACAGGTTTCATATCGGATAGGTAGTCAATTCCACTTATTGGCCAGCAGTAATATTGGCTTGGACTGATGTTGGGACGATGTCGCCAAGTGCGACAGAAATAGGAAATCCACAGCATGTTACCTGACATTGTGGCTCCCCTGGCGAGTTCAGAAGGGAAAGCCGATCAAAAAGCATGCCATTGCATCTGAGCTAAGTACCCAGGGGATTCGTACTGCAGGTTCATGCCCTGATCTGGCTCATAATTATAGTTGACTTTCGAAGTCAATGGCGGGTGACGTTGGACTTGCTGAATTAGAGGCAGGAGACTAGCTGAAAAGAAAGTATGGGGAAAATGTATCATGGGTGTTAAAGGTCCACGGTTGATCATTTCGTAAGTACGTTAATATCTTTAGTTATATCAAATTTATATAGGGTCAGAATTAGATCAGTCTGTATTTCCCCTCCCACGACTCATGTATATTGAATGTGGGTCGTTCGGTCGATAAATGGTTTCGATTATATTAGTGTTGTTTTTTTTAAATTGTGAACTATCTTGCACATGTGGGTTGCATAGGTCCGTTTGATATCAAATTAATTGTAAAAAATATGCTTTGAAACATGGTTAAGACGCACAAAAGAAAATATACTGCTAATGTTCCATAGTTGTGACAACAGACATAGAAATGAAAGCAATACTTCGTTGTAAAAGTAAAGACGTTGTGAGTCATTCTCAATCTGGTACAATTCTTGATTAAAAAACAATTAGCATGACTAGAACGTGTTGTAAAAATAAGACTGTGTCGTTTTTTATTTATGCTGAAATGTTTGGCATAAAAAAATGCATGTTATTTTACAAGAAGACCTACTGGTTCCTGGCAGTTCAAATTGGAATCATTTCTCCGACAAATAAGCCAATTATCTGTAAGGTCAATTTTAGGTAATGTTTTACTCTGATACCTGTGTTACGGATACAATATAAGTGTACAATCAGTCATTTTGAAAATAAGTTTATTTCATGCTTTAGGGTGGTTAATTACAAAATAACGCTGGATTAAATAATGATACATTTCACCGTTTCAAACAGTGAGTGAATCGAAATAACTTCACTTTTGTTCCTTTTATTGTCCGGTTCTCTGTGAAAAACATATATGACCAGATATATTAAATTATAAGAACGAATAAAGGGACGATTTTTTGTTGAAAGACGACAAACGAAAGACTTTGCCATATCGATGGGTTGAAACGTGACAATGTTTAATTGGGAGAAATCAACAAAGTGCTACTCGGTCGTGTTTTCACATTATAGTTTGAGGGAAGTGGGTTTTTATGACAGACAATGCGACAAATACAGGGCAATGTAAAACGTCGACACATTAAAATTAGTTCACATATTTCAGCTGCGGCTTGAAAAAAAAATCGACCGGAGAAATCTAATGACACGTATGTCCACTTCATTTAAACTTTTTAACATAATACAATTTCCAAGGCGTTCTAATATTTGAGATAAAAATGTTTGTTATTCAATAAAAAATAGGGTTTGCCTTCATCCGGTCCCATTTGGGATATCACTGAATATAGTGTATGAATACCACGTGATAAATTACGTCCTAAATGCTACGTCGGAAGGCAACATTTTGCTTTTTTAGCATTTATGGCGTCATTTATGACGTGGTATATACACACACTGTTTAAATTATGCTACTAAAGACTAGGAAAGAACTATTGATCATATAAATATTGCTTGCTGTCATATAAAAGAGATACTTTCTTACACTTCAGTTAAAATTTAAAAAAATGATGCGCCTTTATCAAGGTGGCAATAAAATTGCTACAAAATACGATACAGCCGTGCACATTTCAGTTGCATGACTGTATCAACTACTCATGACACGATAATGGAGAGTTGGTTTTGTTGTGTTTTATCTGATTTTAAGGGTGAAATTTCGAATACATCATTATCTCACCATGATAAATGGTTGCTAACGTTAAGTGAATTTTAAGTTTTTGTTGTGTGCAGTTGTTGCTGTTTTTGTTTCTATTTCGAATATACATTTATGTAATTTCTGGTCCTTTAAAGCTGCACTCTCACAGATTTACCGTTTTTACGACTTGTTTATTTATTTATTTTTTGGAATGAGCAAATTTTTGAGTAAATATCTGTACATCAGTGATAAATGACTGCTTACAAAAGATCAGATCGCAGTTCTTCATATTTCAGTTCGATAATTAATGTTTTATGGCTAAAAGCGTTACTAAATGAAGAAAAAAAACATCAATTTTCGAACTTAAATATAAAAATCTGCGATCTAATGTTTTGTCAGCAGTCTTAAATGACTGGTTTACATGCATTTTCGCATAAATTGGCTCGTTCCAAGATAAAAAAAATAATAAAAAAGTTGTCAAAACGTTCAATCTGTGAGAGTGCAGCTTTGAAGTGGATATGTCGTAAATCTTAATTGAAAACGATTATGATACTTACACACAACATTCGCACTTTTTAATTGAAACAGGAGAATAAGTATTGTTAAAGTTACAAGTTACAAGTATGGTATGAACGGGTAGAAAAGTTTTACCCGGGTAATCGATCGTCAGTTGCCTGCGTGTACCCGTAAAATATTATATATTTCACGCCACAATATAAATCTATTTAAAAGCACCGCAAAGTAATCCTGTCGTCTAAAACAAACACAAGTACAGTTTGTCAAATGAAATGATCTGTTCATGTGAGTTCAGGGGTGGTTTTTAATATTCAACTTAAGTGAATCTTGTTGTCACACGTCTATAATTTTATTCATTATATTGATCAGTTATTAATTACAAGGAATCCGATAAGCTACATCGCTCTTAGATCCAATTAATACCAATATTGAACACCAGCCCAGTTACAGAGGTGGAAGAATATCATATGTGAAAAAAGCAAAAGGAGGAAACGCCAACAAGCAGCAGACGACGAGCCTGACGTTAACACCTTAAACGCTCCTAACATTAGATGTTTTGTGGTATTGGTCGGTTACGTGGCACTTTAGCTGTCCCCGGGTACCCTCAAAACGCTTACTGCGTGTACCCGGATACCCATCGACAATATTTATTGGGTACAATATTACATCAATTGGACCATAAAAATAATTTCCCTACGTAAAAAATAAAATAAAATGCCATCTCATCTTTTTTTCAGCAGTGTTATATCACTGGTTTCCAGATATTTATGCAAAATTTGGCTCATTCCAAACAAAAAGTAAAAAAGTTATCAAAACGGTCAATCTGTGAGAGAGCAGCTTTAATAGGCATTTTCTTCGGTCTTTGTTCCTTTTAATAATAGGTTTTCCTCATAGGTGCAATTGTTATTCATGCAGTTTCTGTTTCATAATTTTCCCTATTTAAATACACACAACTCATATATTCTCTTCTTTTCCTTAAAAGGATAGATAAATTTAAGCGTTTGCAAAGCGTTGATGTGAGGGATACACATTTGTTAAGGCAGGCCTCACCACAGTTGGTTGCTAAGGTAAGAGATTTTATTGCATACGACGGTTCTTTGATTCTGTGAATTTAAAGTTAAAGGTAAATCTTATACGAATATTTATCGCCATTATAATTTTACCAATATTTTTGTTTCTATCTAAGACGATTTTGTTATTTTCGACAAAGCTTACTTATTTACTTATATTGCAAAACAATATAACTCTTTTTCTATCTGATATGATAATGTTTCTCCGACCAAGCTTATTTATTTAGCTTCAGTCATTTTGTTAAATAATTAATGACTGGACTTTCGAGTTAGTTTGTGTTTGAATGATCTTAACGAAACACACTTTTTCTATTTGAGATGAATATGTTTCTTCGATGAAGCTTACTTATTTATTCCATTGTTAAAAACATTAACGACTGGACTTTCGAGAATCAGTTTGTATTTGAATGAGCATACTAAGACTGTTAGATAGATGATGAATAGTTCCAATAAGATTTATGTAGATCATCATAATGTTCTGCGCTGCCTGTTGGTCTAGTACCAAATCTCTTTGTCAGGTTTGTTTTAGCTGAATTGGCCTTGTAATTTTATAAAAATAGATTTGGAGAGTTATTGTCACACTGAGCAGTTGTCACAATTTTTCTGTAATTTTTCACATTGATATAGTTTTTTACATAAACAGTGTCGTTTTACGTAATCAAATATGGATGTATATATAGATATGGATGGACGGACGGATGATGGATGGATGGATGGATGGATGGATGGATGGACGGACGGATGATGGATGGATGGATGTATGGATAGATAGATAGACAGATAGATGGATGGACGGACGGATGAATAGATGGATGGACGGACGGACGGATGATGGATGGATGGATGGATGGATGGATGGACGGACGGACGGACGGACGGACGGACGGGACGGACGGACGGACGGACGGACGGACGGATGGATGGGTGTGATGGATGGGTGGATGGATGGATGGGTGGATGGGTGTATGGGTGGATGGTGGATGGATGGTGGATGGACGGACCGATGGATTGATGGATGGATGGATGGTTAGATGGTGGATGGATGGATGGATGGATGGACGGACGGACGGACGGACGGACGGACGGACGGGTGGTGGATGGGTGGATGGTGGATGGATGGATGGACGGATGGATGGATGGGTGTGATGGATGGATTGAATGGGGTGGATTGATGGATAGATGGATGGATGGGTGGATAGATAGATGTATTTTTGTGCATATTCAAGTCATAGCTACATACAAAATACCATGTGTGGTTATATAACAGACTGCTTAACAACGAATTAGGTATGATATCGATACCGAATCACAAAAAAATAAAATAATAATAAATAAAAAAAAATACGTTACTTAACAGCTCAGATCTGAGAGACATATATAAATATATACAGGATAAACAGGATAACCCTTTTTTCAGAGCCAATGAATCATTTTAATTCTGAACTTCTTACCGAATCACACAAAAAAAATAAAAAAATACGTTACTTAACAGCTCAGATCTGAGAGACATATATAAATATATACAGGATAAACAGGATAACCCTTTTTTTCAGAGCCAATTGACCATTTTAATTCTTAACTTCTGAAAGTACAATATTTTCCTGATAATTTAAACTTCCTTTTTAGTATGAACGCCATTAATGTTTGTGCGTCAAGTTCATTTCATGAACACCAGTTATTTCACACCCAGTCGACCAATATCGAATTTCAAAATAATAGCATAACTTACAAATAAGACATCGTGTATTTTTTTTATCTCGTTTAAACGCCATACATGGCCATAGGCGGCAATTTAATTGCTAGATTTTCATCCTCCGCCCGCCCTCTCTTTTTTAGCCGCCGCCCATTGTATTGATTCGAATAAAATAGTTTAACAAGGGTCTGTACTTGCTTATCGGTCCGATACTGTCTCGGCTGATCCATACCTATGGTGTGTATGTATAACATTCACATTTGAAAAAGGAGAATTGTTACGGTCCTGTCCGTGGTTCGTCTAGAAACACATGTGTATGGTCCCTTAGGCAATAAGAAAGAACATGACCACATATTCAACTTTGAAATATTCATTTAAGAAAAGTAAGATATAAAATGTCACCCCGCCCCATTTAGAAAAGTGAAATTGGATGAAAATATAGCAATTAATTGATATTGGTCTTACGCTTTTCGTTTAAACGACTTAGTAATTTGTTTAAACGTCTTACGTACCTCGTTAAAACGACTTCACAGTTCTATTTAACGATGTATGCATGTATGTCGATATAAAGAGATGAACCTTTTTGAACTTTGAACTTTTATTAAAAATACTCATGGCCTATTACAGGCATACAGAGTAAACAAACAAAATACAATAATAAAATGGAATGGCGAACAATGGATACACATAACATACCAAGAATGACATGGAAATTACTCTCTACAACACTTCAACAAGACATATGTACAATGAACAATGACATGGAAATTACTCTCTACAAAATTACAACAAGATATATGTACAATGAACAATGACAAAATAGTTTGCGTGAGAAGAAAAAATAAGGAAGTTGGAGTTGGAACTAAATAAAATTTATCTTTTAAATTTGGACAAAATATTTTTTTTATGAATTTAGCTATTCTAATTATAGCAGAGGTGTCAGTTCTACACATTAATTTCTGGAACTTTAGTGTATTTGGATACTGATAGTAATATTTATCAATAAACGTTTTCCTATCAGCATAAAAAAGAACATCTCAAAAGATAATGAAACTAATCACCAAGGTCATTAATATCACATAATGTACACTTTCGTAAAGCACTATCAACATTCATACAACGACCACTCACAACAGGAATAAAATTGAAAATGTAGCCTGTAGGTCATTTCAGTGGAGAGGTGGTTTGTTGGTGTTGTTTTCCTCTTATTCCTTTTACCTATATAATGAGACTTAATACTCCGCAATAAAAATACATAGGCACCTACATTCGACAAGAAGAACAATATAAATAAAAAACATAAACAATAAATGAGAACGGAGGTCTCTACGTTTGATAAAACTGGTCATTGATATCATTAGTATACCTTCAATAATGCTTAATGGAGATTCCTTCACGAAACTCAGGGTTAAGGTTTTACAGACAGAAACAAAACGAAAAACCCCAGAAAAGATAGGCTATATTTACATTACATTTAGGTCCAACATAGAAGATAAGGGCTGATGGAGACTGTTCATTGACACTATCGATAAGTTCTACATAGATGATTAGGGCTGATGGAGACTGTTCATTGACACTAGCGATGTGTACTATATAGATAACTAGGGCTGATGGGGACAGTTCCATGACACTAGCGATGAGTTTTACATATATGATTAGGGCTGATGGAGACTGTTCATTGACAATAAAAAGAGGTACAACATAGATGATTAGGGCTGATGGAGACTGTTCATTGACAATAACGATAGGTACAACATAGATGATTAGGGCTGATGGAGACTGTTCATTGACAATAACGATAGGTACAACATAGATGATTAGGGCTGATGGAGACTGTTCATTGACAATAATGATAGTTGCTACATAGATGATTAGGGCTGATGGAGACAGTTTATTGACAATAACGATAGGTACAACATAGATGATAAGGGCCGATGGAGACTGTTCATTGACAATAACGATAGGTACAACATAGATTATTAGGGCTGATTGAATTTGTTCCTTGGCAATAACGTTAGTTCAAACACATATAACGGGGGTTGATGTAGACATTGACATAAACAATAGCGATAGTAGACCTTCAACGCTCCCTTACATCGGCTGTGGTGCTCTATTACCGGTTTTAGTGAAATAATATAATTTAGCTCAGTAATGAAGTACTTTACAGAGATTCTTTCACGAGACTCAGGGTTTAGGTCTTACAGACACACAACGATAAGATCTGTTTCTATGTAGTACATTCTGTCTTCTTCAACCAAGTTCGGGCATTTTCGGGTATGTATCTACTGCCGTGTAAACGTCGAAAATAGTAATAGGTTCGACGCTGAAAACGCTTGACGGAACCGGCATCAGCGGTAATCAAGTTTTTATTCTATCTGATGTTTAACATCTTCAGATCTGTGTCTACTGCTGTGTAAAAGTGTGACAGTCTGAACGAAATAATGCGTGTGAACAAAGGTCTGACTTGGGCGATGGTGACTTCGCTGACGTTTTTGTCTACGATGACTACAGTACAGTCCACTGCTAACAGGTATTGTCGGTAGTTTGATTTGAACGTAAAAGACATGATCCAATTCTTAATCTTTTTTTAATTATAGTGCATAATCAATACAATTATGTTTCTTGTTACGTTACAAATATAATGACTGTGTAAGGACTTTCATAGTTTCGTTCGATTGCTTAAATAATTAACCAAAAATGGAAATGGATACCGTAAGACCACTTTCGATACGAGCTGATCCGAAAATAAAATTACATGGGGACCATAACGAAATATTTAAGATTGAAAAATGCAACCAACCTTACAATACGTCCTGTTTAGATTGCTGGGGCTTTCGTTATGAGTTGCCAAAATGAGCTAGAATCTTCAATTGATGCTGTGAGTGCACTTTTGATCCGAGCTGATCTGAAATTTTGACCAAGTGGACTTGGATTGCTGGAGCTTTTCTCTCGGCTCAAATAACGAATTGTGCTACTACTTTCGATTCGACAAAAAGGTTCACAACAATAATGATATAATTGAATGATGTATCAGAAATTACAATCTTGCATTTTTAGAAATGCTGAAGCATTTTATTTCTGAGTAGACGTTAACGGAGCCAAAAATCGAAATTTGCTGCTTAATGGGCACGCAAGCCTGCCGAAAATCTTACGTTATTCATATGTACTATCATCTAGGACTCGGTCTCTGCTACATGGTGACATAGGTCGCTATTGTCCCCTTGCTTGTTTTAAGGTTTCTGCACCAAAACATGTATAGAATATGAATCAAATATACATTGGGAGCCTTTTCCACGTTCCTATCTCGCATAGCATACCTAAAATCCTAGGTTATTCATATGTACTATCACCTAGGACTAGGTCTTGGCTACATGATGACAAAGGGCGATATGATCCCCATGCTCTTTTAAGGTTTCCGCACCATAACATGCAATGAATATGAGACAAATAGGCATTGGGAGCATTTTCCATATCCCTATCTCGCATAGTCTGCCTAAAATCTTAAATATTCATATGTACTATCACCTAGGACTAGGTTTAAGATACACGCTCACATAGGTCGGTATGGTTTCCTTGCTCGTTTGAAGGTTTTTGCACCATACCATTTAATGAATATGAGGTAAAAATAGGCATCGTGAGCCTTTATCATGTCCTTATCTCGCACACCCTGCCTAAAATCCTAGGTAGTTCATATGTATTTTCACCTAGGATAAGGTCTATACACGCTGATATAGGTCGCTGTGGTCCCCTTGCTGGTTTTAAGGTTTCTGCACCATAACATTTAATGAATATGAGGCAAATAGGGATTGGGACCCTTTTCCTTGTCCCTATCTCGTATAGCCTGCCTTAAATCCTAGATAATTCATGTGTACTATCACCTAGGACTAGGTCTCGGCTACACGCTGACATAGTTCGCTATGGCCCCCTTGCTTGTTTTAAGGTTAATGCATCATAACATGTAATAATATGAGGCAAATAGGGATTTGGAGCCTTTTCCATGTCCCTATCTCGCATAGCCTGCCTAAAATCCTGGTAATACATATATACTATCACATAGGACTAGGTTTAATCCACGAGCTGACATAGGTCGCTATTGTCCCTTTGCACGTTTTAAGGTTTCTGCACCGTAACATTTAATGAATATGAGTTAAAAATAAGCATTTGGGGCCTTTTCCATATCACTTTCTCGCACAATCTGACTTAAATCTTAGGTAATTCATATGTACTATCACCTAGGACTAGGTTTAAGCAACGACCTGCCATAGGTCGCTATGGTCCCTTTGCTCGTTTTAAGGTTTTTGCACCATAACATGTAATGAATATGAGGGAAATAGGCATTGGGAGCCTTTTCCATGTCCCTATCACCCATAGTCTACCTAAAATCCTAGGTAATTAATATGTACTATCACCTAGGTCTTGGTCTAAGCTACACGCTGACATAGGGCGGTATGGTCCCCTTGCTCGTTTGAAGGTTTTTGCACAATAACATGTAATGAATATTAGGACAATGGACCTTGAGAGCATTATCCTTGTCCCTATCTCGCACAGACTGCATAAAATCCTAGATAATTCATATGTACTATCATCTTGTACTAGGTCTGTCCTACATGGTGACATAGGTCGCTTTGGTCACCTTGCTCATTATAAGGTTTCCGCACCAAAACATGTATATAATATGAATCAAACATGCATTGCGAGCCTTTTCCATGTCCCTATCTCGCATAGCATGCCTAAAATCCTAGGTTATTCATATGTACTATTACCTAGGACTAGGTCTCGGCTGCATGATGACAAAGGTCGATATGGTCCCGATGCTCGTTTTAAGGTTTCCGCACCATAACATGTAATGAATATTAGACAATTATACATTGGGAGCCTTTTCCATGTCCCTATCTCGCGTAGCCTGCCAAAAATCTTAGGTTATTCATATGTACTATCACCTAGGACTAGGTCTGAGAAACAAGCTGACATAGGTCGGTATGGTCTCCTTGCTCGTTTAAAGGTTTCTGCACCGTAACATTTAGTGAATATGAGGTAAAAATAGGCACCGCGAGCCTTTTCCATGTCCATATCTCGCATAGCCTGCCGAAAATCCTAGGTGATTCATATGTACTATCACATAGGACAAGATCTAAGCTACATCTTGACATAGGTCACTTTGGTCCCCTTAATTGTTTTAAGGTTTTTGCACAATAACATGTAATAAATGTGAGGCAAATTGGCATTGGCAGCATTTTTCATGTCCCTATCTCGCATAGCCTGCCTAAAATCCTAGGTAATTCATATGTACTATCATCTAGGACTAGGTTCAAGCAACGAGCTGACATAGGTCGCTATGGTCCCCTTGTTTTTTTATGGGTTCTACACCATAACATTTAATAAATATGAGGTAAAAATAGTCATTTGGAGCCTTTTCCATGTCACTTTCTCGTACAACAATCTGCCTACAATCCTAGGTAATCCATATGTACTATCACCTAGGACTAGGTCTAAGCAACAAACTGTCATAGGTCTATATGGTCCCCTTGCTCGTTTTAAGTTTTCTTCACCATAACATGTAATGAAAATAAGGCAAATAGGCATAAGAGGCCATTTTCCATGTCCCTATATCGCATAGCCTGCCTACAATCCTAGGTAATTTATATGTACCATCACCTAGGGCTAGGTCTAAGCAACGAATTGACATAGGTCGCTATGATCCCCTTAATTATTTGCGCCAGAACATGTAATAAATGTGAGGCAAATTGGCATTTGGAACATTTTTCATGTCCCTATCTCGCATAGCCTGCCTAATATACTAGGTAATTTGTATGTACTATGATCTAGGACTAGGTTCAAACAACGAACTGACATAGGTCGCAATGGTCCCCGTGCTCGTTTTAAGGTTTCTGTACCATAACATTTAATGAATAAGAGGTAATTATAGGCATTCAGAGTCTTTTCCATGTCCCTATCTCGCACAATCTGCCTAAAATCCTAGGTAATTTATACATACTATCACCTAGGACTAGGTCTAAGCTACACGCTGACATAGGCCGCTATGGTCCCCTTGCTCGTTTTAAGGTTTTTGAACCATAACATGTAATGAATATGAGGCAAATAGGTATAAGGGGCCTTTTTCGTGTCCCTATATCGCATAGCCTGCCTAAAATCCTAGATAATTCATATGTACTATCACCTAGGACTAGGTCTAAGCAACGAGCTGACATAGGTCGCTTTGGTCCCCTTGCTTGTTTAAGGTTTTTGCAACATAACATGTAATGAATATGAGGTAAAAATAGGCATTTTGAGTCTTTCCCATGTCCCTATCACGCACAATCTGCCTAAAATCCTAGATAATTCATATGTACTATCTCCTAGGACTAGGTCTAAGCTACACGCTGACATAGGTCGCTGTGGTCCCCTTACTCGTTTTAAGGATTCTGAACTATAACGTGTAATGAATATGAGTCAAATAGGCATTGGGATCCTTTTCCATGTCCCTATCTCGTATAGCCTGCCTAAAATCGTAACTAATTCATATGTACTTTTACCTAGGACTAGGTCTAAGCCACACGCTGACATAGTTCGCTATGGTCCACATGCTCGTTTTAAGGTTAATGCACCATAGCATGTAATAATATGAGGCTAATTGGCATTGGGAGCCTTTTCCATGTCCGTATATCGCATAGCCTGCCTAAAATCCTAGGTAATTCATATGTACTATCACTTAGGATTAGGTCTAAGCTACACGCTTACATAGGTTGCTATGGTCCCCTTGCTCGTTTTAAGGTTTCTGCACCATAACATTTATTGAATATGAGGTAAAAACAGTCATTTGGAGCCTTTTCCATGTCCCTTTCTCGCAAAGCCTTTCTTAATTCCTAGGTAATTCATATATTCTATCACCTAGGATTAGGTCTATGCTACACGCTAACATAGGTCGCTGCTCGTTTTAAGGTTTCTGCACCATAACATGTAATGAATATGAGACAAATAGGGATTGGGAGCCTTTTCCATGTTCCTATCTCGTATAGCCTGCCTATAATCCTAGGTAATTCATATGTACTATCACCTAGGACTAGATCTAAGTCACACACTGACATAGTTCGCTATGGTCCCGTTGCTCGTTTTAATGTTAATGCACCATAACTTGTAATAAGAAGAGGCAAATAGGCATTAGGAGCCTTTTCCATGTCCCTATATCGCATAGCCTGCCTAAAATCCTAGGTAATTCATATGTACTATCACCTAGGACTAGGTCTAAGCAACGAGCTGACATAGGTCGCTATGGTCCCCTTCCTCTTAAATTTTTAATGGTTTCTGCACCATACCATGTAATAACATTAAATGAATATGAGGTAAAAATAGGCATTTGGAGCCTTTTCCATGTCACTTTATCGCACAATCTGCCTAAAATCCTATATAATTCATATGTACTATCACCTGGGAATAGGTCTAAGCAACGAACTGGCATAGGTCGGTTTGGTCCCCTTGCTCGTTTTAAGGTTTTTGCACAATAACATGCAATGAATATGAGGAAAATAGGCATTGGGAGCCTTTTCCATGCCCCTATCACTCATAGCCTACCTAAAATTCTAGGTAATTCTTTTGTTCTATCACCTAGAATTAGGTCTAAGCTACACACTAACATAGGTCGCTGTGGTCCCCTTGCTCTTTTAAGGTTTCTGCACCATAACATGTAATGAATATGAGGCAAAAAGGGATTGAAAGCCGTTTCCATGTCCCTATCTCGTATAGCCTGCCTAAAATCCTAGGTAATTCATATGAACTATCACCTAGGACTAGGTCTAAGCCACACGCTGACATAGTTCGCTATGGTCCCCTTGCTCGTTTTAAGGTTAATGCACCATAACATGTAATAATAAGAGGCAAATAGGTATTGGGAGCCTTTTCCATGTCCCTAAATCGCATAGCCTGCCTAAAACCCTAAGTAATTCATATGTACTATCACCTAGGACTTGGTCTAAGCAACGAGCTGACAAAGGTCGCTATGGTGACGTATGGTCCCCTTAATTATTTAAAGGTTTCTGCACCATACCATGTAATAAATGTGAGGCAAATTGGCATTGGGGGCATTTTTTATGTCCCTATCTCACATAGCCTGCCTAAAATCCTAGGTAATTCATATGTACTATCATCTAGGACTAGGTTCAAGCAACGAGCTGACATAGGTCGCTATGGTCCCCTTGCTCGTTCTTAGGTTTCTGCACCATAACATTTAATGAATATGAGGTAAAAATAGGCATTTGGAGCCTTTTCCATGTCACTTTCTGTCACAATCTGCCTAAAATCCTAGGTAATTCATATGTACTATCACCTAGGAATAGGTCTAAGCAACGAACTGGCATAGGTCGCTATGGTCCCCTTGCTCGTTTTAAGGTTTCTTCACCATAACATGTAATGAATATGAGGCAAATAGGCATAAGGGGCCTTTCCCATGTCCCTATATTGCATAGCCTGCCTAAAATCCTAGATAATTCATATGTACTACCACCTAGAAAAAGATCTAAGTAACAAGCTGACATAGGTCGCTTTTGTCCCCTTGCTCGTTTTAAGGTGTTTGCACAATAACATGTAATGAATATGAGGGAAATAGCCATTGGGAGACTTTTCCATGCCCCTATCACTCATAGCCTACCTAAAATCCTAGGTAATTCATATGTACTATCACCTAGGACTAGGTCTAAGATTCACACTGATATAGGGCGCTATGGTCCCCTTGCTTGTTTGAAGGTTTTTGCACCATAACATGTAATGGATATGAGGAAAATATACATTGGGAGCCTTTTCTAAGTCCCTATCTCGCATAGCCTGCATAAAATCCTAGGTTAGTCATATGTACTATCACCTAGGACTAGGTCTCTGCTACATGGTGACATAGGTCGCTTTGGTCACGTTTCTCGTTTTATGGTTTTTGCACCATAACATGTCATTTATAAGAGGCAAATAGGCATTGGGAGCCTTTTCCATGTACGTATCTCGCATAGCCTGCTTAAAATCCTAGGTTATTCATATGTACTATCAACTAGAACTAGGTCTCGGCTACATGGTGACATATGTCGATATGGTCCCCTTGCTTGTTTTAAGTGTCCGTGTCATAACCAGTTAATGAATATGCGGCAAATAGACATTGGGGGTCTATTCTATGTTCCTCTACCGCAAAGCCTGTCTAAAATCCTAGGTTATTCACAAATACTATTACCTAGGCCTAGTCCTCGGCTACACGATGACATAGGTCGTTATGGTCTATATGCTCATTTTGAGGTTTCCGCACCATAGTTATACCATTGTATGCGATAAATAGTCATTTGGAACCTATGTCATCTCCTTATTCCGCCTATTCAGCCTGAATTCCTAGGAAATTAACATGTTCTATCACCCATGGCCATGTTTTGGCCACACGGTGACATTGATCGCTATGGTCCCATCGCTGATTTTAAGGTTTCCCCTGTATATGAGTTACTGACTATGTGGTTAATTGAGTAACACAAAAAATAACACGTATACTTTACTTTTAATTATAAACCAACGTTTCGGCGTGTTTTTTTACTGACTATGTGGCAAATAGCTATTATGTGCCTATATTCAAATACGGCATTGCCGGCCTAAAATCCTAGGTTATTCACATTCAACTTTTACCTATGGTAAGGTCTTGCCCCCACAGTGTTATATGTATCATATCCAGGAATAAGAGACTCTTAATACTACTAGTATACTGATCTGACAATATATGGAGATACGGTGCTAGCACCGCATCACCGCGGTGATATGGTGATACGGTGCTACGGTGCTAACTTCACGCACATAAAACGTCGACACATTAAAATTAGTTCACATATTTCAGCTGCGACTTGAAAAAAAATCGACCGGAGAAATCTAATGACACGTATGTCCACTTCATTTAAACTTTTTAACATAATATAATTTCCAAGGCGTTCTAATATTTGAGATAAAATGTTTGTTATTCAATAAAAATGTAAGAATAATGAGGGTTTGCCTTCATCCGGTCCCATTTGGAATATCACTGAATATAGTGTATGTATACCACGTGATAAATTACGTCTTAAATGCTACGTCGCAAGGCAACATTTCGTCTTTTTAGCATTTACGGCGTCATTTATGACGTGGTATATACACACACTGTTTAAATTATGCTACTAAAGACTAGGAAAGAACTATTGATCATATAAATATTGCTTGCTGTCATATAAAAGAGATACTTTCTTACACTTCAGTTAAAATTTAAAAAAAAAATGATGCGTCTTTATCAAGGTGGCAATACAATTGCTACAAAATACGATACAGCCGTGCCCAATCAGTTGCATGACTGTATCAACTACTCATGACACGATAATGGAGAGTTGGTTTTGTTGTGTTTTAAGGGGATTTTAAGGGTGAAATTTCGAATACATAATTATTTCACCATGATAAATGGTTGCTAACGTTAAGTAAATTTTAAGTTTTTGTTGTGTGCAGTTGTTGCTGTTTTTGTTTCTATTTCGAATATACATTTATGTAATTTCTGGTCCTTTAAAGCTGCACTCTCACAGATTTACCGTTTTTACAACTTGTTTATTTATTTATTTTTTGGAATGAGCAAATTTTTGAGTAAATATCTGTACACCAGTGATAAATGACTGCTTACAAAAGATCAGATCGCAGTTTTTCATATTTCAGTTCGATAATTAATGTTTTATGGCTAAAAGCGTTACTAAATGAAGAAAAAAAACATCAATTTTCGAACTTAAATATAAAAATCTACGATCTAATGTTTTGTCAGCAGTCTTAAATGACTGGTTTACATGCATTTTCGCATAAATTGGCTCGTTCCAAGATAATAAAAAAATAATAAAAAAGTTGTCAAAACGTTCAATCTGTGAGAGTGCAGCTTTGAAGTGGATATGTCGTAAATCTTAATTGAAAACATATCATTATGATACTTACACACAACATTCACCTTTTTAATTGAAACAGGCGAATAAGTATTGTTAAAGTTACAAGTATGGTATGAATATGAACGGGTAGAAAAGTTTTACCCGGGTAATCGATCGTCAGTTGCCTGCGTGTACCCGTAAAATATTATATATTTCACGCCACAATATAAATCTATTTAAAAGCACCGCAAAGTAATCCTGTCGTCTAAAACAAACACAAGTACAGTTTGTCAAATGAAATGATCTGTTCATGTGAGTTCAGGGGTGGTTTTTAATATTCAACTTAAGTGAATCTTGTTGTCACACGTCTATAATTTTATTCATTATATTGATCAGTTATTAATTACAAGGAATCCGATAAGCTACATCGCTCTTAGATCCAATTAATACCAATATTGAACACCAGCCCAGTTACAGAGGTGGAATAATATCATATGTGAAAAAAGAAAAAGGAGGAAACGCCAACAAGCAGCAGACGATGAGCCTGACGTTAACACCTTAAACGCTCCTAACATTAGATGTTTTGTGGTATTGGTTGGTTACGTGGCACTTTAGCTGTCCCCGGGTACCCTCAAAACGCTTACTGCGTGTACCCGGATACCCATCGACAATATTTATTGGGTACAATATTACATCAATTGGACCATAAAAATAATTTCCCTACGTAAAAAATAAAATAAAATGCCATCTCATCTTTTTTTCAGCAGTGTTATATCACTGGTTTCCAGATATTTATGCAAAATTTGGCTCATTCCAAACAAAAAGTAAAAAAGTTATCAAAACGGTCAATCTGTGAGAGAGCAGCTTTAATAGGCATTTTCTTCGATCTTTGTTCCTTTTAATAATAGGTTTTCCTCATAGGTGCAATTGTTACTCATGCAGTTTCTGTTTCATAATTTTCCCTATTTAAATACACACAACTCATATATTCTCTTCTTTTCCTTAAAAGGATAGATAAATTTAAGCGTTTGCAAAGCGTTGATGTGAGGGATACACATTTGTTAAGGCAGGCCTCACCACAGTTGGTTGCTAAGGTAAGAGATTTTATTGCATAAGACGGTTCTTTGATTCTGTGAATTTAAAGTTAAAGGTAAATCTTATACGAATATTTATCGCCATTATAATTTTACCAATATTTTTGTTTCTATCTAAGACGATTTTGTTATTTTCGACAAAGCTTACTTATTTACTTATATTGCAAAACAATATAACTCTTTTTCTATCTGATATGATATTGTTTCTCCGACCAAGCTTATTTATTTAGCTTCAGTCATTTTGTTAAATAATTAATGACTGGACTTTCGAGTTAGTTTGTGTTTGAATGATCTTAACGAAACACACTTTTTCTATTTGAGATGAATATGTTTCTTCGATAAAGCTTACTTATTTATTCCATTGTTAAAAACATTAACGACTGGACTTTCGAGAATCAGTTTGTATTTGAATGAGCATACTAAGACTGTTAGATAGATAATGAATAGTTCCAATAAGATTTATGTAGATCGTCATAATGTTCTGCGCTGCCTGTTGGTCTAGTACCAAATCTCTTTGTCAGGTTTGTTTTAGCTGAATTTGCCTTGTAATTTTATAAAAATAGATTTGGAGAGTTATTGTCACACTGAGCAGTTGTCACAATTTTTCTGTAATTTTTCACATTGATATAGTTTTTTACATAAACAGTGTCGTTTTACGTAATCAAATATGGATGTATATATAGATAGATGGATGGACGGACGGATGATGGATGGATGGATGGATGGATGGACGGACGGATGATGGATGGATGGATGTATGGATAGATAGATAGATAGATAGATAGATAGATAGATAGATAGATAGATAGATAGATAGATAGATAGATAGATAGATAGATAGATAGATAGATAGATAGATAGATAGATAGATAGATAGATATATAGATAGATAGATAGATAGATAGATAGATAGATAGATAGATAGATAGATAGATAGATAGATAGATAGATAGATAGATAGATAGATAGATAGATAGATAGATAGATAGATAGATAGATAGATAGATAGATAGATGGACGGACGGATGAATAGATGGATGGACGGGCGGACGGATGATGGATGGATGGATGGACGGACGGACGGACGGACGGACGGACGGACGGACGATGGATGGATGGATGGGTGTGATGGATGGGTGTCGTTTTACGTAATCAAATATGGATGTATATATAGATAGATGGATGGACGGACGGATGATGGATGGATGGATGGATGGATGGATGGATGGATGGATGGATGGATGGATGGATGGATGGATGGATGGATGGACGGATGATGGATGGATGGATGGATGGATGGATGGACGGACGGATGATGGATGGATAGATAGATAGATGGATGGATGGACGGACGGATGATGGATGGATGGATAGATAGATAGATGGATGGACGGACGGACGGACGGATGATGGATGGATGGATGGATGGATGGATGGACGGACGGACGGACGGACGGACGGACGGACGGATGGATGGGTGTGATGGATGGGTGGATGGATGGATGGGTGGATGGGTGTATGGGTGGATGGTGGATGGATGGTGGATGGACGGACCGATGGATTGATGGATGGATGGATGGTTAGATGGTGGATGGATGGATGGACGGACGGACGGTCGGACGGACGGACGGACGGACGGGTGGTGGATGGGTGGATGGTGGACGGATGGATGGATGGGTGTGATGGATGGATTGAATGGGGTGGATTGATGGATAGATGGATGGATGGGTGGATAGATAGATGTATTTTTGTGCATATTCAAGTCATAGCTACATACAAAATACCATGTGTGGTTATATAACAGACTGCTTAACAACGAATTAGGTATGATATCGATACCGAATCACAAAAAAAAAAAAATACGTTACTTAACAGCTCAGATCTGAGAGACATATATAAATATATACAGGATAAACAGGATAACCCTTTTTTCAGAGCCAATGAATCATTTTAATTCTGAACTTCTTACCGAATCACACAAAAAAAAAATAAAAAAATACGTTACTTAACAGCTCAGATCTGAGAGACATATATAAATATATACAGGATAAACAGGATAACCCTTTTTTTCAGAGCCAATTGACCATTTTAATTCTTAACTTCTGAAAGTACAATATTTTCCTGATAATTTAAACTTCCTTTTTAGTATGAACGCCATTAATGTTTGTGCGTCAAGTTCATTTCATGAACACCAGTTATTTCACACCCAGTCAACCAATATCGAATTTCAAAATAATAGCATAACTTACAAATAAGACATCGTGTATTTTTTTTATCTCGTTTAAACGCCATACATGGCCATAGGCGGCAATTTAATTGCTAGATTTTCATCCTCCGCCCGCCCTCTCATTTTTAGCCGCCGCCCATTGTATTGATTCGAATAAAATAGTTAAACAAGGGTCTGTACTTGCTTATCGGTCCGATACTGTCTCGGCTGATCCATACCTATGGTGTGTATGTATAACATTCACATTTGAAAAAGGAGAATTGTTACGGTCCTGTCCGTGGTTCGTCTAGAAACACATGTGTATGGTCCCTTATGCAATAAGAAAGAACATGAACACATATTCAACTTTGAAACATTCATTTAAGAAAAGTAAGATATAAAATAAAATGTCACCCCGCCCCATTTAGAAAAGTGAAATGGGATGAAAATATAGCAATTAATTGATATTGGTCTTACGCTTTTCGTTTAAACGACTTAGTAATTTGTTTAAACGTCTTACGTACCTCGTTAAAACGACTTCACAGTTCTGTTTAACGATGTATGTATGTATGTCGATATAAAGAGAAGAACCTTTTTGAACTTTGAACTTTTATTAAGAATACTCATGGCCTATTACAGGCATACAGAGTAAACAAACAAAATACAATAATAAAATGGAATGGCGAACAATGGATACACATAACATACAAAGAATGACATGGAAATTACTCTCTACAACACTTCAACAAGACATATGTACAATGAACAATGACATGGAAATTACTCTCTACAAAATTACAACAAGATATATGTACAATGAACAATGACATGGAAATTACTCTCTACAAAATTACAACAAGATATATGTACAATGAACAATGACATGGAAATTACTCTCTACAAAATTACAACAAGATATATGTACAATGAACAATGACAAAATAGTTTGCATGAGAAGAAAAAAAAGGAAGGTGGAGTTGGAACTAAATAAAATTTATCTTTTAAATTTGGACAAAATATTTTTTTATGAATTTAGCTATTCTAATTATAGTAGAGGTGTCAGTTCTACACATTAATTTCTGGAACTTTAGTGTATTTGGATACTGATAGTAATATTTATCAATAAACGTTTTCCTATCAGCATAAAAAAGAACATCTCAAAAGATAATGAAACTAATCACCAAGGTCATTGATATCACATAATGTACACTTTCGTAAAGCACTATCAACATTCATACAACGACCACTCACAACAGGAATAAAATTGAAAATGTAGCCTGTAGGTCATTTCAGTGGAGAGGTGGTTTGTTGGTGTTGTTTTCCTCTTATTCCTTTTACCTATATAATGAGACTTAATACTCCGCAATAAAAATACATAGGCACCTACATTCGACAAGAAGAACAATATAAATAAAAAACATAAACAATAAATGAGAACGGAGGTCTCTACGTTTGATAAAACTGGTCATTGATATCATTAGTATACCTTCAATAATGCTTAATGGAGATTCCTTCACGAAACTCAGGGTTAAGGTTTTACAGACAGAAACAAAACGAAAAACCCCAGCAAAGATAGGCTATATTTACATTACATTTAGGTCCAACATAGAAGATAAGGGCTGATGGAGACTGTTCATTGACACTATCGATAAGTTCTACATAGATGATTAGGGCTGATGGAGACTGTTCATTGACACTAGCGATGTGTACTATATAGATAACTAGGGCTGATGGGGACAGTTCCATGACACTAGCGATGAGTTTTACATATATGATTAGGGCTGATGGAGACTGTTCATTGACAATAAAAAGAGGTACAACATAGATGATTAGGGCTGATGGAGACTGTTCATTGACAATAACGATAGGTACAACATAGATGATTAGGGCTGATGGAGACTGTTCATTGACAATAACGATAGGTACAACATAGATGATTAGGGCTGATGGAGACTGTTCATTGACAATAATGATAGTTGCTACATAGATGATTAGGGCTGATGGAGACAGTTTATTGACAATAACGATAGGTACAACATAGATGATAAGGGCCGATGGAGACTGTTCATTGACAATAACGATAGGTACAACATAGATTATTAGGGCTGATTGAATTTGTTCCTTGGCAATAACGTTAGTTCAAACACATATAACGGGGGTTGATGTAGACATTGACATAAACAATAGCGATAGTAGACCTTCAACGCTCCCTTACATCGGCTGTGGTGCTCTATTACCGGTTTTAGTGAAATAATATAATTTAGCTCAGTAATGAAGTACTTTACAGAGATTCTTTCACGAGACTCAGGGTTTAGGTCTTACAGACACACAACGATAAGATCTGTTTCTATGTAGTACATTCTGTCTTCTTCAACCAAGTTCGGGCATTTTCGGGTATGTATCTACTGCCGTGTAAACGTCGAAAATAGTAATAGGTTCGACGCTGAAAACGCTTGACGGAACCGGCATCAGCGGTAATCAAGTTTTTATTCTATCTGATGTTTAACATCTTCAGATCTGTGTCTACTGCTGTGTAAAAGTGTGACAGTCTGAACGAAATAATGCGTGTGAACAAAGGTCTGACTTGGGCGATGGTGACTTCGCTGACGTTTTTGTCTACGATGACTACAGTACAGTCCACTGCTAACAGGTATTGTCGGTAGTTTGATTTGAACGTAAAAAACATGATCCAATTCTTAATCTTTTTTTAATTATAGTGCATAATCAATACAATTATGTTTCTTGTTACGTTACAAATATAATGACTGTGTAAGGACTTTCATAGTTTCGTTCGATTGCTTAAATAATTAACCAAAAATGGAAATGGATACCGTAAGACCACTTTCGATACGAGCTGATCCGAAAATAAAATTACATGGGGACCATAACGAAATATTTAAGATTGAAAAATGCAACCAACCTTACAATACGTCCTGTTTAGATTGCTGGGGCTTTCGTTATGAGTTGCCAAAATGAGCTAGAATCTTCAATTGATGCTGTGAGTGCACTTTTGATCCGAGCTGATCTGAAACTATTGTTTCGAAAATTCGATAATGGGTTCCAGAACTCAAATGTTAGCTGTTGCTGAAAACAATCTAAATTAGTTGCTGCTGTAAAGAGTATTTTTCATCCGAGCTGATCCAAAAACTAAGAGGAACATTACAAAAATGGTAGAGTTGATTAACGATGTGGCCTTCTTAAATTGCTTGATCTTTAATAGTTAATACTAAAAGACAGACCTCAATGTGAAGTTCATAAATATACTTTGCCCCTGATTTGCACATCCATTATCGAAAGGGAAAAATGCTTCGAAAATATGCAATCATTAGAATAATCGTTCCATGACATGTGTTTTTTTGTTTTTGTTTCTATAAACCTTCAACTCTTCTGATAATTAAAGATCATATTCAGATTCAATAAAAGATGCGACAAAGGTGTTCAGAAATTAATATCAGTTTCTTAAAAATAGTCAACTCGGTTAGGTGAATATTCATGGGTGAATTCTGAATTATGTTGAGAACAAAACCATTTGGAATATTTTTACTTGGGCTATCTATGGCATTGACTAATGTAACCATGTGAGTTTTATCATTTGCTACTGTTTTAGATCATACCCACTGGCACTGAATTTTCTTACTAATTTTTTTTAATTCCAAACTTAAATTTACATTTTTTTTATGTTTTTTTTTAAACATCAATATGCAATTTGTGGTGACCATATATTGTTTGACGTAGACAGCACAAAGTGCATTTTATGAGAAAAAAATCAATAACTTTTCACAATTTTTGAATCGTAATTTAAAGTTTTCAAAAACATTAAATATAAGTTCAGCTTGAAAATTCCGTGTCTGTGGTTACACATGAGCGAAAAAGTTGTAAGAAAAAATGTAAGCGAAATAAAAATGAACTAGTTTTGTGATTACGTATTAGAAAAGGAGCGGTCGAAAGCGAATTTATTTTTTCTCAGTGTAACTCATGGTTTACACATCTTTATGACTTTATTATCCCTGCTAAGTGTATTTATTAAGGAAATTTCCTGATAGAGTACTCAATTTAATTCAATTTGTACAGTGTCCTAATTATGTTAACATTTTCCGCATTATTTGATGTAATTTATCGCTTTGCAAGAAAGCGTACATTTAAGAGTTCAAAAACGTTGTTGTTTTTTGTTGTTGTTGTTTTTTAAATAAAAAAAATAGGTCCGGCCAATCCAACGAGCGGAAGTGTGGTTTTGTCGTGGCCGTGTGGAAATTGATATTGAAATAAAACATTGCTGTTTCTCGAAAGATAGGATTATGTATTTAACTATTTCTAAAAAAAACAACCATTGATATGCTTTGTTTTCAAACGGAGGCATCACAAACAGTAAACGAAGCGTTAAGACATTGTTTGGTATGTTTGGTACTCCAAAACCTGGTCTTGAACAAGTAAGAACATGTTGAACGATATCATAACAAATCTAAAATTATTATTAAAGTAATGTTCCAAGTATCAAATCCATAATGCTATGGAAACTGCTGCGACAGGTCAATCACTCAATCATATATTAACAGAATGCATAATCTACTATCTTAAAAATATAGTTTGCATAAGCACAGCAAGCTTAGGGAGCCAGTTAATTTTAATTTATTTCTGAGTAAAACAATACTTTTTGAATATGTCAACGTTGTTACCCAGATTTTCACTTTTCACTGGATTGCAACATTTAATTATGTTATCTGTCTTTACCATGCATAAACATTAAAAGTGGGTAGCGACGGTTTGTAGCATGTAGACATATTCCTAAGAATAGAAGTATATTAATCTTTCTGAGTTCGGCTAACTGGCTGAAAAGAATCTGGGACATACACTTCGGTAAGGTTAAAAAATCATTACTTTACCAATGATGATAATTACAGAACAGAAACTTTGGAAAAGCATTTCGTCACCAAGGCGCAAATATAATCGTAACTGACCTTTTTTAGAAATTTACAATAGAAGCAGCAACTGGTTTGTTTCCGTATTACACTTGGTATTTATATACATAGATATGTGATTAAATGCCGACAAACTCAAAAAGATTTTTTCGTTGCTTATTCGTTCGTTCTTTGATATTCTTTTTGCACTTACATGCACTTTCCTCATTTTTTTTCAAAGAAAGTAGTCAACTTATCTAAATGAGCCCGCGGCAAGTCCATAGGAAGGAATTTCTTACTTGAATGTGATACTCTTCGACGGGTTGGAGGTAATCGGAGTCTGACGCAAGCGTTAGTTATTGCTAATCGTTCAAAAAAGATGATGACTATATCCGTAATGCGATCCCAATTCTTGTTCTGCAAACGCTTCAAATCTGAAACAATCTGTGTCATCGCTTGATGTATTGTCTTTATCTATGTAATGCCTCAACAATCGTCTGTCAGGCTTACAGATTGTTTACCTGGTCCCCTATGAATTATTGATATGTAATGAGATCTCGTGACATATTTAAGATAATTGAAGGAAATTAGAGCATTAAGTGGTTTTTTGATTACCAGAGCCCATAAGCACTGATTAATTTTACTCTTCTTACGAGGTTTTTGTTGAGAATTGCGTATCTATTTCACATAAGTCAAACTCTGAAATAGTTTTCCTCAGCTTTAATCATTTTCCGTCTTCTTTTTTTGTTAAATGCTCGATTACATTCTGACTAAATTCCACGATCTTATGATAACAATTTAAGTAGTTCGGCGCTTTATAAGGATATAATTTGCCTCAAGCTATTCACATATTACGAAATACCAATGTGTATGTCAACGTAAATTAAAGGTTCTTCGATTCTACGTTTTAACATTTGACAAACTTGTATATTTCAATTCCTCTTACTTACAAATATTCTGTGTAATCCCAATAACCTTTGTTTATTTGCCTCGTTTGAGTAAACAATATAGGAGGAAGATTTTGTATGGTCCTCTTTCTTGTTGATTACATGAAAAGAAGAATTTATCTTTCCTCGCTTGATTTAATTATTTACAAAGAACACTTCATATTGTCTCGTTTGACGTAATTACTTCCAAAGCAGACTTTATCTGAAGAATTTAAAGAAGAATTGTATTAACCTCGTTAGAGTAAATCACTAACGACTTATGAGAAAGAATTTGTTTGGTCCTCGTTTGAGTAAAATGACTCACGAAATAGAATACTTTGTACAAGCTTCGTTTAAATATATAACTAGCAAAGAAGGTTTAAGTTAAATAAATTACATACGAAGGAGAATTTTTAGGCATCGTATGAATTAAGTGTCGTTTTATTGTCAACGGTGATGCATTCTGCAAAGGTTTCGGTCATAAATGTGTTGAATTGATTGGAATGTTAACTCATTTTCTTTTTTGCTCCACACAGGTCCTTCATAGACGAACTCTTCGACAAAGCCAAGTATGACAAGAAGTTACCTCCACGATATGAAATGCGTAAGTCATCTACCTTTTATGACTATTTATATCCAGAACAATGTACAAACAATCTTAACCCCATCAATCATAGGACTTTAAAAAAAAACATATTCTTGGTTCTATGCTTAAGCAATTAAATCATCATAAAGTTCTAACATTTTTATGGAAATTTTATTTTGAGTATCATATATGCTCATTTTTGATAATAAATACCATTAAACTTGTTATAATTACTTTGAATTTCTTTTCCCATATATGCTCCTGGGCTGGTATTCATAAAAAAATGTCATTTTCTTACTTTAGTCATTTTCTTACGTTATTTGTCTCACTGGTCATATGATTTAATAACTTAATAATATATAAACACTTTAATTTCATTAATTTCATGTTAAAAATATACCTTTATGTTAAAAAAAATATTCTTATTTTGACCATGAACCTTTAAGAAATCGACTAAAGTTAAGAAATTACTAAAGAGGTTTTATGAATACCGGCTCACTTCTTATGTCTTATGTTACCCCTTAAACCGGAAAAGTATAGGCTTTCTCTTATTCATCTAAGGCCTGTGTCACACTTTACTCATAACTGAAAAATAATAAACCTTAAGTTTATAATTGTTAGTATTACAGCACCTAACATTGTTATGCCCCAAAGGGTGGCATGTAGTAATCTGATATTATTTCCGTCAATCCGTCCATCCATCCGTCCCTACGGTGTCCGACCAATATCTGACGAACGCCTAGGTCAGGTCTTCTTAAACTTAAACTTAAGGTTGGTTATAGCCAGCAGATAAAGCCCTTTGATTTGATGTCAGTTGGTCAAAGTTCAATGTCATTGTGACCTTAAGATTTCCTTCAGCTGGAAATCGGTTTCAAAACAATGCATGAACAACACTTAGGCCCAGGGATTTTTAATTTTCTATGTAGGTATGTCATTACCCTGATATGAACTCTATTGATTTTGAGGTCAGTGGGTCATGGTCAGTGTCGTGGTGACCTTCGGTTGAACATTCAATATTTGAAGAATGCTTTGGCTCAGGGACCTCAAATTTATTTGTATGATTGGTCATGATCAGCAGATGAACCATTTTAATTTTGAGGTCGGTGGATCAAAGGTCAAGTTGGTGAAAACCTCAAGCTAAAAAGTGGTTTCCGATCAATATTTAAAGAGCGCCATGGTCCAAGGAGCTCAAAAATTGTACACATGTTGGGCATGACTAGAAGTTGATCCCTATTGCTTTTGAGTTCAGTTGGTTAAAGGTCAAGGTCGTTGTGACCGTAAGCTAAAAACATGCAGTTTTCAATCAATTATTAAAAAACGGCATAGAGACCTCGAACTTGGTCACTCATTTTTGACCAGCACCCTTCCTTTTTTTACGTTAGTTGGTCAAAGTTCAAGGTCCTTGAGAAATTGAACTAAAATCCAGTTTCATTTAATACCTAAAGAATGCTCGTATCCCGGTACCTCAAACTTGCTATGCTATGCTGGTGAACTGCATCTGCTTTCTTTTAGTCATGTTTCTTAAACATTTGCGGCGTCTGTGATGCTTTGAATCAAAATTAGTATTTTATATGAACAGTAATCATGTTTGACGATATAAAATTGCATTTGGGTTGCATTTTTTATACAAAACAGCCAAGCGTGCATGACATTTAATATTTAGATAAAAATAGTTTAGTTGGTGTTAAAAAAATGGTTATTTTGTTTGAACGAAGCATGTGATTGAGTGTTTGATGTTTTTAAATTATAATTTTAAGTCATGAAATTCATAAAAGGTGATAGAAGCCGGATAGAAGTCATGGTTGCTAGGAAAAAGCGGTACAGTTTGATGTAAACCTCGGGACATGTACGACATTAAAAGCAAACATTTACCGTGTTTTGTTTGTTTTGTTTGTGATAAACATGTGAAAATTATCATTTTGCTTATTTTTATTTTAATGTTTTTGTTTATTTCAGCGAAGTCGGAGCGCCAGGTCAATGTCACAGTCAACATGTTCATTGCGAATATGTTTGAAGTCAGCGAAATAGACATGGTTTGCATCTCAATTTTGAAATAGTGCGACTCAATCACAATCAGACTTATAAGAATATATATATTACAAATACTATTCGAATTTAAAATCAATTGCTTCTACAAATAACACATTAACCTGTAAATCTGATATGCTCAGATTTGTTGTTTTATTCAGTTTAATTTCTATAATGATTTGTAAACTTTGTTTTCCGGAACAGGAAGTAACACATCAACTGTCAGAAAACATAACATTAATTAATTGAGATCTTCTGTTCGATATTGTATAGTTTCGATTCATCTCTAGAAATGACAATTAATTCCATTAACGTTGGCTGCATTTGTTAACTTTGGAATAACTTCTCACAGGTTATTTCTGAGAATTGATTTAATGAGGTATACATATACACTTTGAAGCATCAGAATCATTCTAGAGCAAATGTGGATGCTTAAATTTTAAATATTGACTCCAAGAAAACACGTCACCAAACTACATATACATACGAATACTGTAATCCTTATAAGAAATAATAATAGGCGAATGACAGAAATTATATGGGTGATCAAGTGGTAAAGGTGTCCGCCTTTCTCCAATAGGTTGTTGGTTCGATCCACTTTGGGAGAACCTGCTCAAGGCCATTCTAAAAGGTCAACTGTATGGGATGCTTACTTGCTAACCTAAGGAGATGGATTAGAAAGTGATTTATATCAGCTTTCAGCTGCCTTCTTAATCGAGCTAATACAACCTACTTTTCAAACTAAACTAACATATCTTCTTTCTCCCAGGAATACTCCATGAGCCTGTTTCTTCGAGAACGCTGGGAGGACACCAGACTGGTGTACAACGACACGCTCAATCTTACCAGAATCGAGCTGGACCCGTCCATGTTTGACGCAATATGGCAACCGGATATGTTCATTGCCACAGAGAAATACTCAGACTTCCACGAGGTTACCGTTCGCAACCAAATGGTCCATATCTATCCCAATGGCATCATACAGTATAGTGCAAGGTTGTGATTCAGAAGTTTATAAATAGCATTGTTTAACATTCTTATGAGTAAGTCCTCGACCACGAGTCTTAAAATGTTCCATTATCTCGACATGCCTTAAGGTTTTTTTTCCAGTGGACCTAGTCTATTATTCTATAATATTCAATAATGTATATATATCTATTATATAAATCGACTGATTTTGACATCAAAACCACTTGCTATAACACAATACTATATAAGCATCTGCAACACTTTTTTTATTTTAGTGTTTGAATCATGTACGTGAAGTTAGCGACCTAGCGGCGTGAAGTTAGCGACCTAGCGGCGTGAAGTTAGCGGCCTAGCGGCCTTTCGGCGTGAAGTTAGCGGCCTGGCGGCCTAGCGGCCCAGCGGCCTAATTATTTATTAATATTCAGAATATTTTTCTCTACCTTTAATTCTCAAACAATTTTAAATTAACTGTTTTATGCAAACATTATCACTCTGAAGCGTTTTTCATTTTTTTTTTTCAAAAAAGTCGATCAAGCCTTTCATCGGCCTAGCGGCCTAGCGGCGTGAAATTAGCGGCCTGGCGGCCTAGCGGCCTAAATTGAATCCTATTTCAAAGCATGTATACATGCATTTTCTTCTAAAACAATGGCATTTTAACTGTTTTATTAAGGCCGCTATGTAACTATATGAATAAAAAACTTTGATTTATCATTGTTTTTAAAAAAAACGCATTAAAAATTTGCTTGGAAATAGAAAAAATAATTAGGCTGTCAGGCCGCTAGGCCGCCAACTTCACGCCGCTAGGCCGCTAGGCCTCCAGGCCGCTAACTTCACGCCGCTAGGCCGCTAGGCCGCTAGGCCGCTAACTTCACGCCGCTAGGCCGCTAGGTCGCTAACTTCAAGTACATGTTTGAATCAATAATAATGAAACTATTGTTAGTTTCCATAACCTTAAGGGCCTTTCACCGTGCAAAAGTTAATGTTTTATTTAGTTTTAAGGAACACTCTTTTTAGGGAGTAATACATGCATCGTTTGTGAAATGTTTTGGGGTAATATGGAGATTACCAAATTTTACGAAAGAAGATTTTATGACATTTTGGACCAAAAAGCGTTTGCATTTTTTTCGAAAAATTCCATCGACAATTTAACTACGTTTTGTTCCAAAAACCCAAGACACTACCTCATCAAATACCTCGTGCGTTCTTGATGATATAGTTTTCAAAAAAAAAGATATTCAATAAAATAATAAAAATAGTGGGTTAAATTTATTTCCTGGTTACAAAAAAAAAATCCAATTATCATTCTTTAAATAACTTCAATCATCATAGAGCCTCAAGACATTGCTGATTTGGTAGTACTGACTAGTTTCACATAAAAAACATGTATATATTGTATAGAGACGTTTCATGAAAAAATGCAAATGCTTTTTTATTAGAAATCTTATAAAAGTTCCTTTGGAAAATGTGCTCGACTCCTAATTACAGCTAAACATGAAAAGATGTTTTTAAACACTAAATGAGTTGGTCCTTCGAACGACTAATGTACTGTGGAACGCCCTTGAAATAGCAATGTTTCTAATTTGATTGTATCTAATGCTTATTAGTTTGTCAAAACATATTCAGAGTTACTGGTGCATTCTCCTGCACGATGGATCTACGGAAGTACCCATTCGACACACAGGAGTGCAAATTCGAACTTGAAAGTTGTAAGTCCCTTATGAATATGTAGTTGTTTAGAAACTATATGGCCTAATAGATTTACGCTATATTCAGTAGCACTTAGATCCATTAGGTGTTTTCCGATGTAGTTGTTTTGTCCAATTGATAATTATCATCCCAAGTATAGCAAGGGAGTTTTGCACAACAATCACAACATTAGTGACTGTTATAGACGTTATTAAATTGAACGATGCTATCACATTACTCCTATTGTTTGATTATCACAAACCAGATTCACAAATATCCTGGCCAGGAATCGAACGCGGTGAGAGCCTAGTTCGCTTACCATTGTGCTTACCGTACAAAATCATGTGAAATGTTCTTCTTCCACTACATCTTCAGGGAGAGGAATCACATGACTTCATCGGGGTTCTCACATGGGCCACCACGGGTCATAACCGATGTAATAAAACATAATATTGACGTTAATTCCATTTGAGAGAAAAGATAGGAAAATATTTCTTAGCCTATAAAAGGCTATGCTATTTCTGCTCCTACACGTGGGAAATATTTTAGATTTGATTGTATTTTAACGATGCAATCCTTGGCCAAAATTTCAACTGACGGAATAAGTAAGATTTAAGAAGTCAGGCATGCTTTAAAAAATATGTTTATGCATTTCTATCATTAAACTTATTGAAGTCACATGATTCCTCACCCTGATCTTATCGCATATTAGTATTAGCATATTATATATTACTCTCGCGTAAACTCGTGCTAACGAGAGTGATCAATATTTTTTTGTAATAACTTGTTTCAAAATCGTGGTAAAATATGTATGTTTATACTAAAACTAAGCAAGTGCCGGATAAAATATTTAAATTGTAATTATGACTTAAATTTACAGATGGATTCGACACTAGCAAACTAAAATTTATATGGGACGATCCTCCGATGACCATGTCAAAAAGCATCAAGTTTCCTCAGTTCAGTTTGACGTCGTCTACAACGTATAACTGTGATCGCGAGTACTATGGAAGTAAGTCGAAACGTTGGTATTATTCCGTTTTGATTTTCCTGCCTGTCTATGACGTCTGCTGCCAAAAGCAAGAATACAACGAGGTTTTTATAGTGACAAATTTATCATTCCTTGCATAAAGTATATACAGTCGAAACCCTCGAGCGAACGAGGAAATCGAGCCAAGTGATATCGAGCCAAAGGGTTTCGACTGTATTTATAACCCCCGGTTACATTTTTGAAAACCCTTCTTCAGCCCTTTAAGCCGCACTCTCACAGAAGGACCGTTTTAACAACACTTTTTTTATTGTTTGTCTAAGAATGGGCCATTTTTTTTGCGCAAATTTCTGAGAACCAGTGATATACGACTGCTGACAAAGAATACGATCGCGTCTTTTCATATTTACGTTCACACATTGAGCTACAAAGAGATAGGGAGAAAATAGTGAACATGCACTGTTCGAAAGGACATTCAAACTAAATATGCAAAGCATTTCTCTTTAAAATGGTAAAGCATATTTTAAATCCATAACACAAAGTATATATAATCCTTGTATGTTATATCTATAACAGTATTCGTGTACACACTCAAATTGGCAAGCGAATTTTTGATCGCTGTAAAACATATCCTCGGCATGTGAATGTATGTACATGTATGGTATTGAGTGCAGTTTAAATATAGGTCAATATGTTTTAAAACAAATACCCGGATAACTTTATTTCGGTTCTGAATTTTATAAATATGTAACCGGTTTAAAGTTGTATGGGACATATATTGAGTTTTAATGTAATGTTCGTATAAGTTCACGTTCTGTCCATGGGTGGTATTCAATATGCCAATTAAGTTAATCATAGGGTCATACATCAATATTTACACCTCATCTTCCATTCCCTAAATGAACTGCCTTTCGGCAATTGCGTTTATCAATCGATGAACGCAACATCTTCGGATATGTTCGGATCGCATTTCATCGCATAACAATATACATGAACATTTTTTATCTTGTTATGTTTGTATTGTGTCAGCAGGTGCCGTGAAATATAAATAAACATTTTAGAAAGTGTTAAATTATGATATGTTAAATGTATCGTTGCCATAAGCGTTTCAATTTTACTTTTAAAAGTGATTTCAAGTGGTTGATCTTTTCCCGCATTATCGTTACGTCTTTAATCAAACGTTTCCGGTTATAGTCGGGTCGTTCTATTTACCGAATGGGTAAAAAAGGATTACTGAAAGGTTTTCTTAAATGGAATAAAGTAATTTTTAAACAATTCTTGAACGAAATAATACACTATCGGTGTAAATATAAGTAATGAATTGCGGGATTGATGTCATTATCGGGGATATGAACGCAATTTGGCTGGTCAAAGTACGCGTCGAGTCCTTTGGATTCCACACACTTTGACCAGCCCAATTGTGTTCATACCCCGATAATGACATCAATCCCGCAATTCATTCCTTAATTGACTTCACTGTATTGATCAGATTTAAATAACAAGAAATCATATCAGCTTCATTGTTCTTACATCCAATTTAGACCAATATTGAATATCAGCCCATGTTTAATATGTTTTAGGGGTTTTACCCTTAATATACGTATATTTAATAACATTAACACAACCAAACCCTCCCTGCAGTAATGTACCCATGTATCGGCGTAAAGTTCATCCTGGAGCGGGAGTACTCCTACTATCTCATCCAGATCTACTTGCCCAGCATCCTGATTGTGATCCTTTCCTGGGTAAACTTTTGGATTGATTGCAAATCCGTCCCCGGCCGCATCTCATTGGCTCTTCTTACTGTGCTCACTATGACAACGCAGAGTTCCGGAGTGCGTGAAAATCTGCCTGCCGTCTCCTATGTCAAGGTCAGACTATACATGTCGAACTCTGTTATCTCGATGTTTCGGTTATGTCGAAGTTTTTTAATATTTGGGGTTTAGTTAGACATGTTTTGTAGCTCTGTAATGGTATTCGATCTTTAATCTATTGTACACTTTTTTATCTGGTTCAGTTGACCAACTGATATATCATCCAAAATATGCTGCCAAACAAATATAAGAAGTTCTGAATAACCTTTTTATAATAGCATACCAGCCATGACCTTATGTATTATGTGACACTTTTTATTTTCTTTAGGCTATCGATGTATGGATGGCTGCGTGCTTAGCTTTCGTTTTCCTTGGTCTTGCGGAGTTTGCCTACGTTAACGTCCAAAGCCGCGTTACTGAGTCGGATATTACAAGTAATGAAAGTGAAAAGGTAAGTTCAAGTTTAAAAATACCTCTTAAGTCTTAACTTAAAAAGTCGTAGAACATGTGAACATCTTGTATGTTAATGCTGTTTTGTTTCCTATTCTAAGATATTCACTCAAACATATTTCCGGCATTGATTAGTTGTCTTTGTTCTAAAATTGCAGATATAATACAACCTACATTTTCAGACAATGAAATTGTAGAAAGGCAATCATTAAGTATTAAGCTTAATCATTTAGAATTTCCGATTTTAATTTGTGGGTATTTAAAGGTCTTCTTTTTGTCCGATACAAACAGACTGCGTCAGATTATGCGTTGACAATGTATCAGCCAATGACGTTCTTTTTAAACTCAGTTTGACAACCGCGAAAGTTGAAATTCTTAATGATTAAGCATAATACTTAATGGTTGCCTTTCTGCAATTTCAGTGCGTGTTAATGTTGGTTGATTTCTTAGTCATATAAGCTCGTAACCACGACAAGAGTACACTAAATATTTGACTCTAACTGGCTTGTTTGAATTGATTTACGTTTATTCGTTTTTGTTTTTTTAAATTGCCATCTGAATATATATCAACTGTTGTATGTTTTATTATGTAGTCCTGGTAAATATTATGTTACTTAAAGATCGTGTTAACTTAAATGTGATGTCTTCAGAAGTCCAACACAAAATTAGGGCGACTCAATGCGTACCTGCCATGTTTGTGGCCAGAAGGGATCGATCGAGCCCATGCGACTGACAGGATGTCCCGAGTTGTCTTCCCGCTAGTGTTCATCATTTTCAACATTTCCTACTGGATATTTTTGTTCCTTTGGTCTCCTGGCTTCATGGAAGGACTTTAAACATGATAATTGCTTATTTCGACATCGTTATATTTTGTGTTTTGAACGGCGTAAATGAGTTAATTTACTTTTTACATGTTTCTTTCTCTTTGAAGATGTGATTGCAACAAAAATTGAACATGTATCCCGGTTTAACAGTTTGACATGTACTAAGTATTATACCATTTTAGTTAATTTACTTTGTTTCGATGTTGAAACAAATTTTTAAACCATTATAAACCATAACGATGATACTAATAACTATTGATGTGACGAGAAACGTGTAAACGCAAGAGTGTCTTGTGTTGTGAGAGGACCAGGAGAGAAACGAATGACACTTGTCCAGCTTGGTGACCACCAGCAAAAATAACTCGGATTTCGGCACTGATTCATTGCGTGTAATTTCAAACGAGATTCAACATATTGTTTGTATATCCCATCAATATAATTTATATTCGATTTGCGTAGAGCCTTTCTTACCTATTGGTCCAGACCAAGGTTCCCGTGACGTTTTGCATTGACTGAGCATTTATACGAATAGTGCTTTAAAGCGATCTAAGCAAGGGCTATGTCCATTGTAACGACTAGTTTTGTTGTCTAGAGGAGGCAGGAACTTTCTGCTTCGTTTTGGCAAACACTGGCGTGTTGTCCGAACCCAAAAAATAACGCCGCCATATTAAATTAAGAACGGAAATCTACAAACACAAACGCAGTCCTGGATTTTGCTCAGTGGCCACAGACTATTCAAAGAAATATGTCAATTGAGTACCTTTCGAGAATTTCACAATTGATAAAGCCAACAGCTAACAGACAACAGTTATTTTTAACCGAGCCGCAGATACAAATTTAGAGGTGTCTCCAACACAGTTTCGAATAAAACAATAATACAATGAAAACTACAGGGACAAGCCCAGTAGTCGAAAATTCAAAAATAACCCTGTTAAGAGGAACAAGGCAATGATCCATAATGGATCCACTGCAAAAAGGTTGTGTTTTTTCCTTAGACCTAAAGCGTATATAGACAAAGACGTATTAACACAACACACATAAATAATCGATAATTGCGATAAACAATGCGATTACTTCCTTAGAACGGTCAGTGAAACACGAGCACGAGTCTATTGGGGGCTTAAACTAGTTTATATGGCCATAATCTCATACTAGTAAGGAAATTAAGGATGGAAAGTAATTAGCAGAAAAGTGGCGTTTTAATAGAAAAATATCATTACAACATATGTAAGGACAAATAATACCCAAATTGACCTCCAGAAAGTTGGCATTGCCAATCAGAAACTACTACACTCTAGCTATGATTGAGACCAGAAGTGTCGGGTTCGTTGTGAGGGGAAAACATTGACCGTTCACATATCGTTGCTCGGCGTACAGTGTGTGTTTACCACGTGATAAGGCCATAACACTTTACCGAACATGTAATGAATGGTTTCTTTTCGCAATCTATCAACCAAAACTGACACCTATCAGAAAAAAAAACTAATTTTGCATTTTATAAAACAACATTCGAAATTTGAATGAACTAACAATACACTGCATTGGTTATTATGACCACTATGATTTTGCAGTCAGAGGCTGCAATTTTGATATTTTTGCGTCAAAATGGCACTACGGGTAAAACGTATCGTCGGACATCTTTAAGGTTTACGTACGGACAGCCGTTTTTTGTTTTTTTTTCGACTAAGTGCTTCGAATACGATTCTGTTCACTAAAACAAGGACCGCCGCCCACAGCGGACCCTGGTGAGCAACGAATCCAATCTGCGTGAAGAGGATTTCTTTATTCTGTTATTTTTGGCACACGAAGGGCCGCCATAATTATCCATAATGGATCCACGGCAAAAAAGGTTGTGTTTTTTCCTATTGAGGATCTTGTAAAAAATATTTATCTTGACATGAAATAACAAATTTGGATGTTTCGAATAATGGCAACCAGAGTCCAAGACCAATTAGGCAGCATGGATGTTACGCCTTTTACTGACATATTCTATTGTCTTAACACTGGACGAGAACCTCGAAATTTTCTGAGGGAGCATCTGAGACAAAACAAACTTATTTATAGGTATATGCTGGTTTTTAAAATCTGAAAGCTGACTAAAGTCCGACATAATATCCTTGGACCTAACACGGCCTACGCTGTTAGCCTCAAAGTACACGAACTTATCATGTGGATGAGCCCGAGATTTGTACCGCATGAACAAAGTATTGCCTTTGAAACGTATGATGATCCGATGCACCAGATTGAAATGGAACGTAATGGACTAACCGATTAAAACCTTTGTCGATCCTAGTAACCAGAGGCCAAAGGTTGACCAGTCTCTCGGTGCCCACATGGACTGGAAATGTTCTCGTGGCTGCAACGGTCGCTTTCTCCTTCGACCGCGAACACAGCTGGGTTTTTGTTCTGCGCGCAAAAGATATGTGCTAGCAGGTCACGGACCAATTCCTGCAGATCGCAACCAGAATGTTATAATGTTTTAAAAAAATACCCGAACACTCTTCCAGACCGCCTCCTAGATGTTGAAACAAGTGTCAGTCCATGCCTCTATGTAGGGATGCTGTCAGTCTGTAGTAAAAGCTACAGATGGATGAGACAACTAGTGTCAGGGTGCAGGTCTTTGTAGAGATCGAATGGGAAAATAGTGTCGGTCTGCAGTTCTATGCAGAGATGGTAGAGATGGAGTAGGCATTTAGTGTCGGTCTGCAGTTAATGGTACAGCTGAAAGGGAAAATTAGAGCCAATATCCAGTTCTATGTAAAGGTACAATTAAACTTTAGTTAAATCACGGCAAAGAGAATTCAACTAGTGTCAATCTGCAGGTCAATGTAGAGACGAAATGAAGAAGTGTCAATCTTTAGCTTTATGCAGATAGGAAGTTGGAGACAGTATGTAGTTAATTCTAGAGTTAGATTAGACAACAGTTGACTGCAGTTCTATGTAGACGTGGAGTGGACAAATAGTCAGTTGGCAGTTCAATGTAGAGATGGAGAAGATGGCTCCTGTCAATGTGGAGATGCAGAAGATGACTGGTGTCAATTTACAGTTCAATGTTAAAATGGAGAGGATGTCGGTTGTAGATAGGAAATTGACACACAAGTTTCAGAATGTATTCTATGTAGAGATGAATATGACGACTCGTGTCGTTCAGCAATGTAATGTACAGATGGAGTAAATAACTAGTGGCAATAAGCACCTCAATACAGAAATGGAGTAGACAACTAGTGTCAGTCTACAGTTCAATGTAATGATGGAGTGGACAGCAACTGTCAAGCTACAGTGCCAAGTAGATATTGAGTGAAAACTAGTCTCAGTCTGCAGTTCAATGTAATGATGGAGTGGACAGCAACTGTCAAGCTACAGTGCCAAGTAGATATTGAGTGAACAACTAGTGTCAGTCTACAGTTCAATGCAATAATGGAGTGGACAGCAACTTTAAAGCTTCGGTGCCAAGTAGATATTGAGTGAACAACTAGTGTCAGTCTACAGTTCGATGTAATGATGGAGTGGACAGCAACTGCCAAGCTACAGTGCCAAGTAGATATTGAGTGAAAACTAATCTCAGTCTGCAGTTCAATGTAATGATGGAGTGGACAGCAACTGTCAAGCTACAGTGCCAAGTAGATATTGAGTGAACAACTAGTGTCAGTCTACAGTTCGATGTAATGATGGAGTGGACAGCAACTGTCAAGCTACAGTGCCAAGTAGATATTGAGTGAAAACTAGTCTCAGTCTGCAGTTCAATGTAATGATGGAGTGGACAGCAACTGTCAAGCTACAGTGCCAAGTAGATATTGAGTGAACAACTAGTGTCAGTCTACAGTTCAATGCAATAATGGAGTGGACAGCAACTTTAAAGCTTCGGTGCCAAGTAGATATTGAGTGAACAACTAGTGTCAGTCTACAGTTCGATGTAATGATGGAGTGGACAGCAACTGTCAAGCTACAATGCCAAGTAGATATTGAGTGAAAACTAATCTCAATCTGCAGTTCAATGTAATGATGGAGTGGACAGCAACTGTCAAGCTACAGTGCCAAGTAGATATTGAGTGAAAACTAGTGTCAGTCTACAGTACAATGTAATGATGGAGTGGACAGCAACTGTTAAGCTACAGTGCCAAGTAGATATTGAGTGAAAACTAGTCTCAGTCTGCAGTTCAATGTTATGATGGAGTGGACAGCAACTGTCAAGCTACAGTGCCAAGTAGATATTGAGTGAACAACTAGTGTCAGTCTACAGTTCAATGCAATAATGGAGTGGACAGCAACTTTAAAGCTTCGGTGCCAAGTAGATATTGAGTGAACAACTAGTGTCAATCTACAGTTCAATGTAATGATGGAGTGGACAGCAACTGTCAAGCTACAGTGCCAAGTAGATATTGAGTGAAAACTAGTCTCAGTCTGCAGTTCAATGTAATGATGGAGTGGACAGCAACTGTCAAGCTACAGTGCCAAGTAGATATTGAGTGAACAACTAGTGTCAGTCTACAGTTCAATGCAATAATGGAGTGGACAGCAACTTTAAAGCTTCGGTGCCAAGTAGATATTGAGTGAACAACTAGTGTCAGTCTACAGTTCGATGTAATGATAGAGTGGACAGCAACTGTCAAGCTACAGTGCCAAGTAGATATTGAGTGAAAACTAGTCTCAGTCTACAGTTCAATGCAATAATGGAGTGGACAGCAACTTTAAAGCTTCGGTGCCAAGTAGATATTGAGTGAACAACTAGTGTCAGTCTACAGTTCAATGCAATAATGGAGTGGACAGCAACTTTAAAGCATCGGTGCCAAGTAGATATTGAGTGAACAACTAGTGTCAGTCTACAGTTCAATGCAATAATGGAGTGGACAGCAACTTTAAAGCATCGATGCCAAGTAGATATTGAGTGAACAACTAGTGTCAGTCTGACGCTATATGAAGAGACTGGGTGAACAACTATTGTCAATCAGCAGTTCAATTTAAATCTGAGGTGCACCATCATTAGTGATTTATTGTTGACATTGAGTGTTTCCATTTACCTTTAATCAGCAAAGCGCATTATTGTTGAAAGTTCTTGGAAGTTGCATTATGTATGAGACAAAAGAGTGATATTTTGATGACTGACACTTGGTGGCTGCATAATGTTTTAAAGAACAGAGTCATTTAAGGGATGAATGGCGGGTTTGATGTCATTATCGTTATGAACGCAGTTGGACTGGTTAAAGTGTGTGGAATCCGAAGAAAATTGCAAATTTTAAACAACACAGTTTCACAGACATAACTTGTCTGAACTTTACTTTGAAGAACATTAATCAATTCGGTCAGTAATTGTAGACAGTCATTTGACGTCTGCAGTTTAGATCGCATCGCGGTCGCAATATTGATGATTGATACGGTTGCAATGGGTGTGCCAAAAGGCAAAGGCGATATAGAAATGATAGGAGCATGTGCGTGCATTTGTGCGTGCGTGCGTGCGTGGGTGCGTAGGTGCGTGTGTATGTTTGTTAAACTCGTTTGTCCGTAGCATTTATCCATTGCAGAGCGCAAGAAAAAACATAATTTTAACATCTCTTATAACAAAACAATTGCCTTTATTGCCTTTTATTGCGTTTAGTCGTATCCAAGAAATGTATATAAAAATATTCTGAAGAATAGCTTCAAAAGATTTTGATGTATTGATTTCAAACTTATATACAGTGTCAGAGCTTACACAGCGAAATCTGCAAAGCTGTATTTGGAGACATTGGTTGCTCTGAAAGTGATCCGTTTATGACCGATGACTTCAACTGCCTTTATATTAAAGCATAATACTATTCTGAATTTATTTTCAGCGGAGGTATATGACAGTCTGTGACTGCTACTTGTTACATACAAGTCTAAGAGATATAACCCCTTAGATTTTTATTTAATCAGGGATTTTAGATAAATATAATAATTTGTATATGAGATTTCTGATTTTATACATGTAATAGCCCATTTTCAAGATCAGTGTTTTGACCAAAAACATAGGAAGACCTATTGAATGCAATATTTACACAATAATGATAGGTATGCTTCTTATAGACAGGTTCGGTAGTTCAATACAGAATACTATCGTGAATATAGTTTGTTTGTATTTTGCTCGTATAACAATGCTATCTATAATCAGATGTCAGCTGCGAACATTACCCAAAATGAATGTGTTTTATTAGAGCAAACAGAAGCTTTTGAACGGAACGGCCGATAACTCTTAAAGATAAAGAATGCATATATACACCAAAATATGACTTAATCTATAAGGTTCAATTTGAATATTGAATTGGGATGTTTTGTGGTGATGAGTGATTTGAAATTGTAAACTGATCGATTCATTCTATTGATGTCAAATTTGAAAAGGAAAGAATTTTAAATCACAAGTGAGTAAATCTTTAAACGTTTATTAATTGATTTTTAAAACTTCAGTAAATAGCAGGAATTTATATCACAGGCAACCAGTAAGTATTTCTATTATTTGTCTATTTTAATCTGGGAACAAGTAATTCAGTAATATTTAGTTTCGGCAGGATATTTTTTAGTTGGTGTAAATATTTGTGTCTTTTTCCAGTCTCATTCACTATAAACGTTCAACGCATCGATTGTATATCAATGACATTTGAAAACGCTAAAGTAGCAATTAAACTTTAAATGTTCTTTTGTGCATCGGCCTTCTCAGTTTCTGCTGAGAGATCCCATGAAAAGATCACATTATACCTCTTTTAGAGATTTTAAAAGCTCTGTGTGTGGCTCAATCACATCTGAATATTCTATTTAGAGATTTATTCGATTGCAAATATATGTTTATCAACTTGATTTGGGAAACATTGTGTTCTATAAGGTAAGTACATTTTGCTATTTTTTTATATAATTCTACAACGTTGTCCCTAGCAGGATTTAGTAGTTTATAATACAGCCGAAATCCGTTTGCTCGAACTCCCAGGGACCGGCGAAAATACCTCGAGCCTCGGGATATTCGAGCCAAGCGGAAATGCTTACATTGAGTTAAAATAAATACAAATATACATCGGTCCTTTACATAAAGCTAGAGCATCGAGCGAGATCGAGCCTACGGGTTTCGACTGTAACTTGACACTCATTTTCTTCGAAAAACGGACGAGCAAAATATATCCCTCGTACCTCGTACAGTCGGGAAAACCAGTTGATGGTATCACTGTATCAATACATCCTATATACCTTACTCTATTAATACAGTGATCTAATCCATCTTACTTTTTCGTAATTTAATGCATGAATATATTAAGAAACTGCTTTCGTAAATACTTGTTCCTATATTGTAACTATTTAAAACTATATGCTTTTACTTCCAGGTCACCAGCTCTTTATTATGATTTGATGGGCATGTTTTGTTATTCATGTCGGAAAATATCAAATTGCGCTAATGTTTCGTGTTAACATATACCTGACAATGAATAAAGATTCTATCTTGTATCTTGTGTATTGTATATTATAATTGAGCTTAGCAAAAAAAATAAAACATAAACTGAAGGGTCAACCGCAAAATAATAAATACAAAGGCTATGTATTATAATATAGAGAGGGCGACTATTCAGTCCCGCGTACGTGAATAATCCTCGTTACGTCTCGGTCGGAATTTAAAGTGTTCAGGTACGCCTCGTTTTAAAACGAAGATAATTAATAACAGCACTATGTATATTGTACCTTTCAGTCACCCACCTGGTTGTCCGTCCAATTGTCCTTCCATCCATCCACCCTTGAGTTTCGTGCAGTATGGCGCCCCGGTTCGCTGTGATATTGCGCACCAATCTCAATTCCGTGAAAAACACAAACGACTTCCTCAAGGCCACTTCACAGTTCCTTTCTCAGAGGTTTAACACCGAGGAAAAGGTAGGTTCATCAGATATACCGTATCCACCGTCTGTCCGTAGTCTAATAACTCTAGTGTTTTATGGCGCTCTGGTTACAAAGCCCACTGTCTTAAGAACGATGCTGACGACGTCCTCAAGGGCACACTTTTCGACCATGGGTTTAACATCGTGGAAAAGGTAGGGACATCCCACTCATATAATACCCTCCGTCCGCCCTTGAGCCCCGGTTACCAAACCCTCTCTCTTAAGAAAGATGCTGACGACTTCCTCAAGGGCACACACTTCAACAAGACGTTTAACACCGAGGAATGGGTAGGTACATCCTATTCATATAGTACCCTCCGTCCGCCCTTGATCTCGTGACTAATGCATCATTGGCACCCCAGTAGTCAAGCCCTCATTGTAAAGAACGATGCTATGACTTTTCAAGGGCACACATCACCTTGCCTAGAGATTCAACACCGAGGAAAAGCTAGGTACATTCGATATACCATACCCTCCTTCCGCCCTTGAGTATTGTTTCCCAAGTACCAATGCGCCCCAGTTACCAAGCCATCTCGCTGAAGAACGACACTGATTACTTCATCACGGTCACACCACACTTCCTTGCTTAGAGGTTCAACACTGATAAAACGTAGGTGCCTTCTACATACTGTAACAACCACCATTCCATCCTTGAGCCTCGTGACTATAATGCATCATCTTCCATCACCATATCATCCTCATTTTCATCAACAAAATAATTTCGAATTATGTTATTGCTCATTGTATCGACCTCGTTGTCAGAAAGGACTTGGGTAAGTTTATAGAGGATAGGGGAGAATAGAAGATGCGGGGGGGGGGGGGGGTAAACAGGGGAGTAGGGGGAACGGGGGGAGAAGGGAGTATTGAACGGGGGGAGGGGAGAATAAACCGGGGAGAAGGGATATAACAGTGGAAATAGTGGAGGAAGAACAAGAGGAAGAAAGGTGAGGAGAACGTTTATAGGAGAAAGTTTATAGAGGAGAAGGAAGGGAGAATAGTAGAGGGAAATTTCGGTTAGTTCAGGTAGGAGACTTGGTGTAAGACTTGATAGAGAAGGAAGTATATAAGATTGGGAGAGGAAGGAGATAGGAGAAGAAAAGTATATAAGAAGCGGGAAAATTAAAGAAAATATGGTAGAGGTAGGAAAAGGGAGATAAGAAGTTAAAGAGGTAGGTTAATGGGGAAAAGAGAAAAGTGGTGAAAGACGATGCGAAAAGAAAGAAATAAGAGTGTAAGATAAGTAGAAGACGAAAAGAGACTAAGGTACAATAAGTGTAAGTAGTAGTATAGAAAGGCGATTGGATAGATCTCGAAACATGCGCGACCACATACGCTTGTCCGATGGTGACTCTACGAGTCAGTGGAAAGACAGAAGAGAAGACAGATCTCGTACCATGCACGACCACACGTACGAGTGGTGGCTCTCACTCTGAGAGCCTGGCTCGAGAACCAGCACTGCTAGTTCCCGTGTAAATTCATCAAAGATATGAAAACTTGGGAGATTTGTCATATTACGAAATTTGGAGGTTTAAATAGCAGTTTGCTATATCCCTTTCCGTGGAAATGTCAATTGTATAAATGTTCACAGAGCTGCACAGAAAAACTGCATCTAATAAAAACGTATTTTAAGAGCTTCATTCTGGAGCGATAATTCTTCAAAATTGAGGATTTTGTCCTTATTCAGCCATTTGGTAATATTTTTTTCCTTCCGGTTTTGTTTTCTTCAGTCTATTTATATTATTAATAAACTTGATAAATAATCTATAAATAAATGTATTATTATTATAACAATGCTTTACTGCAGCGCGTTTGGCCTTGATTTCAATAAAAGGTGCGAAAAAATGGTCATGCATGTCAAAAGGGTTGAAAGTAAAGATGTATATCAGTCATTCATATAAAACTAACATATTTCTTGGGTAACGCTGGTAGCATAATTTGTTTTTGTGGTTTTTTTTAGGAATTTTCCAACAGGAAAAGTGGCGCTACTCAGTCTGAGAGAGCATTTTGAATAAATAATACAAATTTACCCTTGAGAACACTGCCTCACTCAAGAGGGGAGGGGAGGTTTATGTACATGTAAAGTGGGGGAATGTACATGTAAAGTGGGGGAATGTACATGTGGGGAATGTACATGTAAAGTGGGGGAATGTACATGTAAAGTGGGGAAAGTACATGTAAAGTGGAGGATAAATTATGACCAAATAAAGATCGTTGTACTTGACGTAGTTGTTTCGGTACGAGGCTTATGAGGTTATGAGCTACATAGATCCAAAAGAAATTCTGATTAACCCCTGAACTTAAACATAGAAGAGACTAGAATGAGTGAAGTCTGAGAATTGATATTCAAGGTGCTAAAACGTTACATAAAGTAAAGGTCAACGATGGCGTATATGTTTACATAACGTTTACCATCTCCTGTCCCTATCTATTTCAGAACCTGACGTTGGAGGTTCACACGGACGTGGCGATCATGCGAGGTGGCACTACGGACCCTGCTTTCAACATCGACGTCCACCACAACACGGACGCCGTTACCAAGGCGACCAAGGTGGACATTGCGGAGGACATTGCCGCCTTCATCAACAAACAGCTTGATGTCAACATCGACAAGTAAGGAGGGGGGGGATTAATTTTGGCATAACTCTCTTAATGCAACTTACTTATAATACACATATAATGCGCCAATGGACTAGAGATATTTATGCTGTAGGTTAGGTGTAAAAGAAACCGACAGTATTTTTTTCTCCTGACCCTACACTTTTTGCCTTAGTACTTTTTTAGAACTTTCCGAAAAAAATGTGCATTTTCTGTGTGAACATGTTTACATCTGAGGTACCTTAACATCTGACCATTTTAGATCTAAAATGTTTCTACAATAGTGATAAAGCCTGATATAGATCGGTTTGGTACGGATTACCGGTCCTCAAAATAATAAATAATAATAGATTAAAAAAGTTATGCCTGGCTATCTCCCCTTTTTATTTAGAGATGTTAGTGGAAACAAAAACATGTGTTTTATTTTATATTTTGTTTGGAGGGTGGATTTATCTTATTGTTTTTGCTTATATATTTAAACAGAAGTTTTACAGTATTACTAGTTTTCTTCCCAGCCAAATTTATACTTTTCGCCGATTTCTTTGGGTTAATCCCGCTACATATAATACTTGATGTGTGGTGACTTCATTTCAAAATGTTTTATTGAATACAATATGTCATACAAAACAAAATAATAAAGCTAACTTGGGATTTACATACATGTAGCCTTATCAGCCCGATGTCGTTTCTCGTGTAAACTGTGCAAAAACCTCACATGTCCTATGCCATAGCTCAAATACAGTTCAAGATATTTGCATGAAACTTTGTACATGTGTTACCAGTGTGGACAGTACACATACTACCAGTAATGACAGGAGAATGTTGGAAACCTACTTGCTATGCTTGAGTTTTTAATGTCGGCTGAAATTTAACACGTGGTTGAAAGATGACTGTATGTTTCAGAACTCTGGTGCTGTTCTTCGACACGAGGAAATGCACATAACACGATCAAGGACGAGACTCAATTGCGGACATTGTGATAGTGTATAGTGTACATGTATGAGATACTGTGATAATTTATGTTGCTGCATGGTATATTGAACTTACTCATCACTAAGATTTTTTTGTATGTTTCAACAGTTTCATCAGTTTCGATATTCCATCAGTATATATCGTTTCTTACTGTGAATGTGAAGGTACACGCTTTCTTTTAATGTAAAATGTATACTGATATTAAAAAGGCTTACATAGATAACTATTATCAGGCAAGGCCGAATATGATTACATTCATGCAATTATTCACCTCAAAACACCTATGTAAATAGAAAATTATCGATGTATGTATTAAAAACTTTCGAGTTGAGAAAGACCTACTATATTTATTACGGATAATATTTATTTAATTTTCCTTCCGCTATATGTATGTTGTGCTATGGTATTGTGATTGTTAAATCTATTTGCAATTGTAAATCTGGAAGATTGACTGACCATTGGCTATATCATATTACTGATTATGTACGCATGTGGATATTGCCTATTGTATTCTGAAATAAACTCTTAACTTGATTAGGACATGCAATAGCCAATTTACATCAGTCTTAATGCACCAATCAGTGTATTGCCCCACCATCGGCAGGCATATAGGGGGCTAAGACAGGGGGTGATTCCCGAGAGGCGGGATTTTAATAGGCTCAGTGAAACCGCCCTCCGGAAAGGACTCGGCTGGAATTTCGAGGCCTTGAACAACTCTGACACCAGTGAAATTATCCTTGTCCAGTAATTGGGTTAATCAACAAAATTTGAATTTCGTCTAACTCCCATATGGGTGTGACCCCCCCCCCCCTCCTCCACTACCGTCGGGACAAAAGTTGATGGGTGCATGATGATCGTTTTTTACCTGTACACATAGTGCAAAAATAATTACCAAAGATATTGTGATATGTGTCATGACCTACTTAAATGAAAACTGGTGCATTTTGACTTCATTTGTGAGGAATATCGTTGGAATCTTGGAATTTTATATCGTTAATATTGTATTTTGCCAAGTTTACAAGTAAAGCCTCTGACCATTTATTACTTTTTAGATATAAAGAAGAAACTTCAGATCATTAGCAAATGTTTTATTATTTTATAGCATTTAAAAATATCTTCTCATTTCTGATGAATATATTATATAAATCTGATAAAAAATGTTTGAGGAATTCATGATCCCTGAATAATACATACTATCTCAAAATTCGATAGAGATCTAGGTCTGTTTAGCTACCATGTTTCTTTAAATAGCTCGACTTCTTTTTGTAGTGGTCGAATGACTGTCATTCAGTTTGTTGGCACTGCCATCTTTTTAAGCCTGCCATCGCCACCGTTTGGCTTGGCACTGCCATCGTATTAGCTTGCCATCGATATCATTTTGCTTGGCACTAGGATTAGTCCAAGAAAGATTGTGACTAGTTTCTTCAAGGGTATATAAGCACCACAGATTTTGTTTGTAAGCAAGGCTAGATTTGTTACTGTTAGGGTGAGGGAGGTAACGCATTTTAACAATTCTAAAAATGACGTCATTGAAATTGTGTCCATGCTTCATGAAAATCAAGATTTTCAGACAAATGTACCGGTATATTTCTTCACAATTTATTTCCATTAGGATATTAAAGAAGAAACTCCAGATCATTTGCATATGTTTGCTTAACAGTTTTCTAGCATTTGTTTTTCTCTTATTTTTATGAATATATTATATAATCTAATCAAAGACTTGTGCGGATTTCATGACCCTGAAATATTTATAAAAATCGAGGTCTGTTTAGGAACCATTTTTGTTTAAATAGCTCACCATTATTTTTTGTGGTGGTCACATGATTGCATGACACTTTGTTTGTTGGCACTTTCATTGTTTTAGCTTTGTAGTGCCATCATTTTACTTAGCACTGCCATCATTTTGAATGGCACTAGAGGTATATAAGCCAAACGATTTTTATGGCATGATGCTTGGATTGGTTGTAGTTACACTTACCTTGACCCTAATCTTAGAGGCACAAAATGCAATCCCATGGAAGTCCCCCATAAACTCTTCTTACATACCAAGTTTGGTCATGAAATTTCAACCCTAACTAAAGTGATTCAGTTTCAACCGTATTTTTGTAAAAGTGACCTTGACCCAAGGGGCCCCAATCGTAATCCAAATGAAAGTTCTCCATTAATCCTTCCTAAGTACCAAATTTAGTCAACATAAGTATTCAGTACAAACATATATATTTTTTAAATTTAAGTAACATTGACCTTAAACTTGACTCAGGGGTCCAACTGCAATCCCAAACTATTCATATATGTGATGTTTGGTCAAGATATATCAACCTTATCTAAAGATTGTGACTAGTTTCTTCAAGGGTATATAAGCACCACAGATTTTGTTTGTAAGCAAGGCTAAATTTGTTACTGTTAGGGTGAGGGAGGTAACGCATTTTAACAATTCTAAAAATGACGTCATTGAAATTGTGTCCATGCTTCATGAAAATCAAGATTTTTAGACAAATGTACCGGTATATTTCTTCACAATTTATTTCCATTAGGATATTAAAGAAGAAACTCCAGATCATTTGCATATGTTTGCTTAACAGTTTTCTAGCATTTGTTTTTCTCTTATTATTATGAATATATTATATAATCTAATCAAAGACTTGTGCGGATTTCATGACCCTGAAATATTTATAAAAATCGAGGTCTGTTTAGGAACCATTTTTGTTTAAATAGCTCACCATTATTTTTTGTGGTGGTCACATGATTGCATGACACTTTGTTTGTTGGCACTTTCATCGTTTTAGCTTTGTAGTGCCATCATTTTTACTTAGCACTGCCATCATTTTGAATGGCACTAAAGGTATATACGCCAAACGATTTTTATGGCATGATGCTTGGATTGGTTGTAGTTACACTTACCTTGACCCTAATCTTAGGGGCACAACATGCAATCCCATGGAAGTCCCCCATAAACTCTTCTTACATACCAAGTTTGGTCATGAAATTTCAACCCTAACTAAAGTGATTCAGTTTCAACCGTATTTTCGTAAAAGTGACCTTGACCCCAGGGGCCCCAATCGTAATCCAAATGAAAGTTCTCCATTAATCCTTCCTAAATACCAAGTTTAGTCAACATAAGTATTCAGTACAAACATATATATTTTTTAAATTTAAGTAACAGTGACCTTAAACTTGACTCAGGGGTCCAACTGCAATCCCAAACTATTCATATATGTGATGTTTGGTCAAGATGTATCAACCTTATCTAAAGCTATTTAGCTTCAACCGTTTTTCTATTTTTAGTTTCGTTCCCTTGACCTTGACCCCAGGGGCCCCAAACGAAATCCCATGAAAAGTCTAAAGTCTACATTAACTCTTTTAAGCTACCAAGTTAAGTCAAGATATGTCTATTCTAACTTTAGTTTTTAAGTTTCAGTCGTATTTCTATTTTTAGTATCATAGACCTTGACCTTGACTCCAGGGATCCCAAACGCAGTCTCATGAAAGGACTCCATAAACTCTTCCTAAATACCAAGTTTAGTCAAGATATGTCAACCCTAACTAAAGTTATTCAGTTTCAACCGTATTTCTATTTTTAGTAACATTGAAACCAGCAGCCCCAAAACACAATCCCATGAAATGTCTCCATAATCTCTTTCTAAATACCAAGTTTAGTCAAGATATGTAAATCCTAACAAAAGTTATTCAGTTTCAACGATTTTCTATTTCTAGTAATAGTGATCTTGACCTTAAACCCAGTGGCCCCAAAGAAAGGTCTCTTTAAACTCTTCCTAAATACCAAGATTAGTCAGTATATGTCAATTCTAACTAAAGTTATTCAGTTTCAACCGTTTGTCTATTTTTAGTAACAATGACCTTGACTTTGATCCTAGGGGTCAAAACACAATGCCATTTAAGGTCTTTACAATCCCAACCTATAGTTAGGTCAAGATAGGTCAGCAATAAGCCCATCCAGCTGCACGGCCACCCGCCCGAATAATGACGTACATCATTCTAATAACCGGGTTTCATTTTGTGAAAACCTTGTTAATAAAAGAAGAAACTTAGATAATTTGCAAATATTTTATTATTTTTCTAGCATCTTTTTTCTCTTATTTATTATGAATATATTATATAATCTGATCAAAAATGTGTGTGGAATTCATGATCCCTGAATAATATACAATATCTCAAAATTCACTATATTACAAAATCATAGAAAACAGAACAACAAATGAACACCAATTAGTTGATATAAATAACACAAGAAACAAAAACATATAGTACAGTAGGAAATGAATGAAGAATTTATTATTTGTTTAATATAAAAGTTTAAACCCAAGGGCTTTGTCCAATATCATTCTAAGCATCCTTAGACATGCATCAGTTATAGAATGCAGTCTCCGGCCCAAATCTCATGAAACATCTTGAGTGTTATATGTTTTATTATCATATTTCATTAAGCCTAAATCTTACTTAAAATTGATTCCATAACCCAAAACATAGTTTATCTCAATTATGTTTAAAATATTATCCTTTGAAGGTCCCAAAACTCTTAAAAAGGAGATAATTACAGATTTCATACATCCTTATTAAGTTCCAAGTCCCCACAGGGTTCACTTATATTTTTTTAATAATTGCCCCTACCAAATTGAAATAGAAACGAAACATGATTAATTTCACACAGTAAGGCATAAGTCTGAGATCATCGTAAGAAAGCTGCATTATAAGTTGTAATAAATGTGAAGTAATATGGGTATTTAATTGAAGTGTAAAACTTGGTGTACTTCAGTATTGTGCAATAATCCAATATAATCGATTTATCGTTGCAACATCAGCTACAATCGATTATGACCAAACACAGTGTTTTGAATTGAAGCCTTGTTTTTTGGTTTTTCATAATTAAAAATGGCAATAAAATGGCATGACAATCATTTTTATATCTGAGTACACAAATCTTTCAATGCTTTTCTTATAAGCATTCACACAAGTGAATATATTTTGAATTTGATTTATACACTATCAATATTTTCACTGGCGAACACAGTCATATACAATACACCATACTAGCAACATTTGGTACATAGCCTCCATACATCTGGAACATTACCACAAATATTGTGGAATTGATTATGCAAAACCCTGCATATCCTGTCCATATCACATTTTGATTGTTAGTGAGTATAAGTTAGCCTCAAGTGACCTCCCTTGTTTAATGAGTATAAGTTAACCTCAGGTAATCTCCCTTGATCAACATTTAGTTCATATCAACAAACGAAAAGGGAGGTAATTCACTTTATCCCAGATTACCAGCATCTCTGGTTGTCCCCCTTTGTTTTAATATCTTTTCAAGCAGTCAATATTAGCACTTTTAACCAAGGCAAATATGATCACAAAAGCCACGTCAGACAAACGTGTCTGGCTTGTAAAACATGTCCTGTGGCATATCAGAAGCAAGAATGTCATCCTGAATGTCATTGATGGTGTAGCTACCTGATGTTGTTGTTGTATTATCATCGTCTTGAGATCGTCCCGTAACGCTATCATTCTCAAAGGAATTAGCTGGATTCAAGTTGGACTGTTTTGATGAATGTAACAATGGATTGGCATCTAGATTATTCTTTAAATGGCCAAAAGTAGTCATGCTTGGTCCATAATGAGGATCGAAATTAAAAGTATTATTCACTCTCGGCGATTCACCGCCATCGTTAGGTCTGTATGAATACACACTAGGAACCCCTCCCCGTTGGGGGTTAGACAAGTCATTCATGGCGTAGGAATTATGATTGTTTTTATCTTCACTATTGCTATTCCTACGGTTCTGTTTTTTCTTGAGGAAGGCTGAGAGGACTGGACCGGCTTTGTGTACGCTGTTGCCATGGAACGATGTAAAGGTCGGAGACTGGGCGTCTGTGGAGTAGAATGGATGGGCGGTTGAGGTGTTAGGGCTTCGTGACTCATCTGGAATAAACAAATGGAGCCTTACTACATTTGTATTTTAAACGCTACTTGCATAGTCAGCCATTTAAAGGGGCCATACTGTGAATTACTCAGAAATATTTGGCAGGGTGGACTTTTAAGCATGTTTATTGTAAAATTCAGTTTGTATAAAATCATAAATAGAGCACATAATAAACATGTCAATAAAACATGTTATGGGGAGAAGAAAGTGTTTTAACTGCAATTCCAGGCAAAAGGACTAAATGAATACCTAACATTTGCTTTATTATATAAAATACTTATTTTGCATTTTTTAAGATGGTTAATTTAAATCTTGAACATGCCATATTTTAATGAATTGTTTTTGAAAATATGTATTTTTTTTTAATTTCAATGGTCTCTTTCTTATGATTTTATTACAGAAATATTTATACAAAATGTGCTGTTCAGTCTTAATATATAGTGCAGGGTGCATAACTTCAAAATCCAAAGTCAACCATATTTGTAAGAGTTGTGTCCCTTGCATCAAAGAAAATCCATCCCCAATGAATACTCTACCTGTGTCATGCGAGATGGTAATATTACGAATGTCTTCCTCGCTGCCACCTCGCCCGGAGTCGCTAGTGGTTGTCTCCCCTGAAGATTCGCTGTGTGTGTCGTCCAGGTGATGACCCTTCCCCCTCGCCAATCCAATATATCCCCTCCCCTGGCCGGACAGCTGAAGCGGTGCGAGAAATGACACACGTGAGAAAAAGCTCAAAAGCTCGTGCGAATAAGGAAATATGATTATACAGGAACCTAATTGGTGATTGGAAATAAAAACATATTTCATAAAAGAGATAAAAGTGATGTTTAAATGTATGTTCTTTAAAAACATGCTTTTACTTTAAACAAACTTAATATAAAATATCCGTACATTTAAAGCATTAATTTGCTATTTTTAAGGTGTTAAACAGACAGACAGACGAAATTTCACATCCGCTACAGCAGGGTCTAACATAGAACAACAACTTTCGGAGATGCTTACAAGAAAAGTTGACTGAAGTCACTAACTTGAAGATAATATACATCGTATTACAGGTTGCGCATGCATTTTATATTTGGAAAATGTAGTATGTATACATTGTGTCAGATACATTTAAAGTATTTCGTTAGAAAATCTGGAGAAAAAAAATACAACAATAAAAAAAAATTGGTTTTCGATGAAAAAAAATTTGTTCTCCTTTTGTGTTTAACATATAAAGCAGTGGTGAAAAGTGTGAGTTTTTTTGCATAAATCCCACGTACAACCAACACAACCATCTACAATTACCCTCGACAAATACCAGTACGCAAAAAGACATGTATGATTGAATGTTGAAAGTGCACCACAAGCGTAAAACCACATATAGACAATGACGTGCATGCCGTTTTTTCCCGAGCAAGGTCGGAGTGAGGTTTGGTACCTGAGAGGTATTTTGTGGAAACATTGGGCGTATTAGACGAGGTTCTACGAGGAAATGTCCAGTAACCGTCCTGTTATAAATATCAGATGATGTCAAAATTATGTGATTGAGAAATTAAAATTCAATACATGTAGACTGTTAAGTCAGAATAACATTTTGGAAGGACAGGCTTTTTATAAAAAAATATATATATTTCAATACTCTTTTTAAACATTTTTTTTTTAAATTCAGTGTTTCTTTTTTTGGATTTAAACTAGTACAAACATTAACAATGACACATTCTGCAGATGTAGGATTGAAAAAAAAAACGTAATTGTGGACTTGACTTTTCCATATGTCATTAACAGTATCTATCTGTCAGTAGGTGAACAAATACTTATTTATCAAAATTTTCAATAACTCTTCAATACATCTGCTCAATGATCCTTCACAGATGTTTCTCCGTTTGAACAAAGAATGATGGACAATACATAGCATGTTATTTCAAGCCAGCAATTAGATTCGAATTTGCAAACTTTGTAAACCTATATGGAAAAACAAAACCTGATACCATTATCTCAGCAGACAAAGGTCGAAATTTAATATCTGACTCGCTTATTAGAGTCGTTTAAATCTACGTGGTCAGTTGAGCATGGACGGTGGTCAAATGTCCAAAGATGCATAATGAACAGTGTCCGTGTCAGTTCATTTATACTCAACTTTAAAATAGTTCTTTGTAGTCCAATTTAAGGTCAAATTTAAACTTTAATTAAAGAACTCTTTGACTTTCTATTTTTGCGTTTTATTTTCATTCGTAGGCCTGAATCTAGGAAGCAATGAAGTCCGTGAACTCTGTCTTATCTTCTCTTTCTATCTCTCAATCTATTTGTACTATTCTTATATTACTTTATATTTTTTCTTCCCTCAAACTGAAATGTAACCTTAATGGTTAACTTCGCCAAAATGTCTTACATGAAGATGTAAATTTCCATAACAATTCACATTCATTTCATAGAAGCCTTCAAGAAATCAAACAAACTCACAAAAAGCAACAGAACATGGATTTAAAAAATACATTTAAGGGGTTAGAGACATGAAACTTGTGGACATTACACGTAAAACCATAAAATAGTGTACCTTTACTCAATGCTTCTACTATTGACCTCCTGGGTAACATTATTTTCATTTTGTTATTTTCTTCTTCATAAATAGATAAGCATCAAGAAATCTTGAATATTTAGACATATATCACAGTCATATATGCAAAAGAGTAAAACAATTAAGTAAATAATATTGGGCCGATTGTTCAGAACTTGTTAAATTTAACAACATGATTAGCAACATCATTGCTAACTTTTAAACATGAAATATTTGATGATTTGCACAAATATTTAAATAGAAACAAGTACAGCTGTCTTGATTCTTGTTAGATATACAGCAGATCACTAGAATATCATTAAATTTCAAGAGCAGTATATTTTAATATTTGAAAGTTGAAAATGATGATGTTAACAATGTTAATAATTCTTTAACAGCTGTTTTGAAATCGCAACCCGCTATGCCCCTGAGTCAAAAATTGTATTCTTCAGAGGAAAATAAGTGAAACCGATAACGGACATAAAAAAGCAGAAGTATTGCCATTACCACATAAAAATTGTCCTTGAAGATAAAAGTTTCATTTTTATACACCCCTATTTCAATCCTTTAAACTCTGCAGTAAAAATTGCTCAGGTGTACTTTTTTATGACCAGTGTACTTAATTAGAGGATTATAATGCGATATTAGTATCCCATTTTGGGGGTTAATGATAGATTTCGAGCAAGCAAATTGTAATAATAGGAGTTTTCAGTAATAATTAGCAGCCATTAAAACATGCTATACAAATCGACACGCCATGCACCCCAAGTTGAGCTTTTAAAAACATGCAAAATTTAAATTTAAGTGAAAAAAGATTTAGAAAGGTCAAAGAAATAAATACGGTCAATAGATAAAATAAACATAAATGAAAATTGTTTTAATACAAATATTTGCATTGCAATCTTTAATTCTCAAGTTGACTATAATTGCCGGGAAACAGAGTATTCATAGTTTTAAAAAACAAATTAAATTATTCAAACAGGATCAATTCTATTTGAAATTAGGCCAAATGAGCTATATTCGTGATATATTTGCCCAGCATTTCCCTTCAATATTACATAAAGCTGCCATCGTCAAAGTCTCGTATTTGTTTAACTCTTCAAATGCCTTATTCGGAAGCCATCCATCAAACACTATTCCATCTCCTTATCAGTCTAATTTAAACAATTTGCCTACGATCTGTCGCAACTCTACAATAATATGTTTTTTTCATATTTATTTTATCAACATTGGAAAAAATTATTTGCAATTGATTTAAAACAGTCTAGACCATTCGATTTAGCATGACTTTGAAATAAAACAATATTTTGATAAATAATTTTGAGTTAGAGTTCTTAGGTGATTGCAAGTAAAAACTATTGCCTAATTCTTTTAAAAGACCACTTAAATTTTATTATCCAACCAGCACCGGTCACAAAAGACCAATGAATTAAAGTTTGGATTTCTATGTTTGTATAAAATAACATAATGCTGTTTAAATATTAGCCAATGGTTATTAATGGTAAACGAAATCTTCGCACCAGTCCAAACATCATCGTTTCAGAAATCACAATTTTTAAACACGTCCTTTTCACACGTGAGTGCCAAGGAGTGACTTAATCGTGTAAGTAAATCAATTATTGACCGCGGGGATTAATTGTTGCCTAATATTGGTCAAGTGTGGGTATTGATCCATTGTAAGCGGCAAATAGACAGTGGATTCCCATTTACGTCCCTATGTCTAAAACAGGATGCAATATACTGTGGTCAAAGGAGACAGGAGCCAGTAGAACCATTTGACACTTTTACAACTTCCCTTACTGATACCATTTTAATTAGTTTTAAATTAAAGCTTCCCTTATAATAATCCTACTATATAAATGAAATTTAAATTAAAGCATCCTTTATATTAATCCTACCATTTAAATTAGTTTAAAATAAACGCCAATTTACGTTTTGGGCAATATTGAGAACCATCATTTTCTGTATTGCATATTTTTTCTAATACTCTATGCATTATCACTTACATCATAGAAATTTATTTAAAAATCCTGTTTTTGCAATTCAAAATACTCTTTTCACTATTAGTGAAAGTAAATTCCATTCAGAAACCTGAATCATATATTTTCCAGATAAAAATTTATATTTACCTCTTCTTGTGATGATTGTGGCCACTGTTTGCTGTTGTTGTTATTGTTGTTGTTGTGAGACTGTATGAGTGCCTGATGTACGCGGAGCGATGTCATCCTGTGGATTTCCCGCTGTTTCGTGTCGTCACTCTTCTCCGAACGCGGAGGAGAAACTTCCTTCTGGTAGTTCTGGTAATCAGGAGACTGAAAATATAATGTTTCATAAATTTAAAAATACAATGTTCCATTATTCAAAATAAAATGTTATGTTATTCTTAAATATATTGGTCCGTTATTTATAAATATACTGTTCCGTTATTTGAAAATATAATGGACAGTTATTTAAAAAATATCAAGTTCCATTATTAAAAAAAAATTATGCTCCTTTAAAGAATCTTATTTTTTAATTATATAACTAAATTAAATGACCAGGACAATGTTGAAAAAACCAAGCTTAAAAAATAATGTACATGTCTTGTTGTTGTTTTCAATGGTACTAGAATAGGGTACGGGGTGGGGAAGCATTTCTTTAAAATAGGGAAGAATTGCAAGCTCGACATTTTTCCTGTTTTGCTTTCAAAATTTCATACTTGAATTTCAGCAGTAACAGTATTCGATAACAGAAGCCTGAATCTTTAGTAATGAAATAGCTGTGTGACAATTAAGCTGTGTCCGCCTCAAAAGGCCTTTTGACCACCTCATTGAAAAACATTCAGGGGGTTACAGTGATTCGTAAATTTCAATAAACAGCATTATCAGAACAAATATTTAAATGTCTATTAATTTTTGCCCCAACAATAACACGTAAACATTTGGTCAGTGAAAGTCCACATTGCGGCCCTCTTGCTTTTGTCAGAGTTTACATAATCGGGAGCCACGAGACCTATGACATTTCTACAGGGTTATCAGGAATAAGAAAGCCCCGGATTACAGGGGTTTTCATACATGGGGCTTGGTCTATCTTAAATCTTATGTTGACAGATTGCTGCTAATTGTAACCCGATACCAATAACCAAAGGTGACATATTTGTTCATGATATAAAATAGGCCTGACAGATTTTGTGTAAGATACTGACTAGTCCCTTGAAAAATCACTGACGACACGAAATCAAATACACCATCATTGTCTGTCGGCAAACACTCTTAAAATCTTAAAAGAAAATTTTTAGTAATTAAATATATGAACAAGAAATTCTTAATTAGATTTAAATGAAATTTCATCGCCACTTGTGTTCTTCAGAAAATATGTTTGATATTAAAAGAGCAGTGATAGTTACACTATAATTACAGTACCTCTCTGATAATATTGACAAACATCTTCAAAATTTGAATAAGAAAGGAACATGATTGTCAAAATAAAGTAAGATAATTGCTCACTTTTTAATGATAAATTTGGTCACCTTACTTTTGGAAATATGAGACACCTAGGTCAATACAAGATGTTCTTAGCCATCTGTCTATTCAAACCCGGTTTAGCCGGGAATGTTTGTTTAATTTTCAACAATATGTGCTCCATTCATCTTCTGCATGATCACAGCTAGCAAATGTTTTATGAAGTCATTTAGTATAAGCAAACAGTTAACACTTTCCTCAAAGATGAAGGTAAATATAGACAAAATGAGTCAGGCTATGAGACTATGAAAGAGATAATGCACATTCACAAAACTGAAAAATCAAAGAAATCCCTAGCCAATAAAACTTCAGAACTCCATTAAATTACCAGCAATGCAGTTTTTCTGTGACACCAAATCAGCTCCATTAGACTAGACTGCATCATAAAAGTTAAAAACGTTTTTGTTCAAGTTTTCTCTTAAAACAATTTCTGATACATTAACCGAGACAAAAACTAGATTTTTCAAACCATTTTCTTCCTTCTGAGCCATGCCAACATTGACAGAAGTAGATTCATGTCAAAAAGTTTTATTTTTCTACCTATCATTTGACAATAGCTCATTGTGCGAACAACCTGACGTATTAACAAGATTGGTTATTATCCCTAAGAATGGATTCCGGCAGATGGGCTCAAATGACGTACAGACGTTGGTCACCTTCCGATGACCTTGGAAGTCATGTGACAGGTGAATACGGTCCGTCAGGGGGCATCAATTCTCATTGATGGCTTATAAATGGAAAATAAACACTGGCAGACCAGTAAAGCCTACAAGGCCAGCTTGGAGGTATAGCAATGACCCTCTGTCCATCCATCTTGGGAAATATTAAATTTCAACTGCTTATTACTTCTATCAAAATGAGCATGCATATTATTTATCAATTTTCTTATAGCGGATTAGCGGCTGACATGATATATGGGAATTAGCTATTGGCTACAGTTTCTTTTGACACAATAGCTGAAAAACGAAGCATCGTATTACTACAAATAAGATGGGGCCTTATCTACCGAATAAAAGACATTGTTTGTTATCTGATTTTTGCTGAAAATTCCTAGTTAAAATTGATTTAGCAGTGACAATAATTATATTTCACTTAGAAAGCAATAAATCTTTGAACAAACAGTGACATATATAACAAAATTATAACAGTACCAAGATGAACTGGAAGGTCTGCACCGAGCAATTTAAATAGATTGAAAGAATTGCACCTTAAAAACCCAAGCTCAGTTCAAATATTTGACGCACCTTAATAAATTAAAAAAAGATCTGAGGTTAAAGCAACTTGAAACCTTATAGTACTCTTTGCCAGTAATAGCCCTAAGGCTTATCAGCCTCCTTATTTCATATGCTTATATGCCTATTTTACACCAATGTATTAATCATAGAACTATTTTAAAATTAATTGCCAATAAACCTAGTCTGCCTGGTTATTTCATATGGCTAGAAAAGCCCCTCTAGCTAAACTAAAAATCAACACACCTGGACTGGTACCGGAGATGGAGACTTGAAGGAAGTGACAGGGTCAAACTGGCCGCTCGCCTCAATGGAGATTCCTGTGTCCTGTTCCTCATCCACGGAAAAGCTAACCTGCTTTTTCCCAAAGCCGTTCTCGATAAACATCATCTCGCCTGGGTAAACCGGTTCTGGAGGGAACAGCATCTTGTCTCTTGATCCTCGGGATGAATTCGAGCGATTGCTACTTCTGCTGGGATCAGAGATTATTTTTTGTTCATCGTAGGCTTTGGCATTGTAAAGTGCTTTTTGGTTGTCCTTGCGTTTCAAGACACAAATTATGGTGATAATGATGATGGAAAGGATGACAGTGACACAGGAAATAATAATGGCAATGAGGATGTTCTGACCAGTAGATGCTGCACTTGTTTCTGGTCCCATAACCCCTTTGGCAATGAAGACGCTGATATGTAATTCGGCTGTGGATTCCAGTGGAAATTCCTGACTGTCTTTGACTGATATTTCCAGTGTAAACTGTTTTGGATCATCATCTTTGACTTCACGAGTAAGAAATATTTCACCCTTGACTAAATCTATTTGAAACAGCTCTTTAGAGTTTCCTGCTATTATACTGTATTGCAACTCATCTTCTTGGTTTTCATCAGCGTCAGTAGCAACAACAGTGTATATGACAGTGTTCTTTGCAGTGTTGTGCGGAATGGAAATGCTGTTGTTTTCATTATCTCCTGGTATTTCAATGTATGGTTTGTTATCATTGACATCCCTGACTGTAACCATCACCGGCACTCTTGTAGACTTTGGCGGATTACCGTGGTCAGAAGCAAGAATCTCAAACTTGTACAAACTTTTCACCTCTCTGTCCAAGACTTCCTTTGTAATGACTGTACCATCATCGAGAACATGGAATGGAAATAAATCCTCTGGGAATTCATAAGGTATGACAAAAGAAACCTGTCCATTTTCACCTAAATCTTCATCTGTTGCAGTTACTTGTCCAATGCTTGTACTAACGTTACTATTTTCGAGAACAGCCATTGCGTAACTGTCGCCGGTAAATTTTGGAGAGTTGTCATTGATATCCAAAACTCTAACTTCTACAACAGTAGTGTCATTCAGACTTGGATTGCCATTGTCCTTAGCGATCACATTAAACTGATAATAATCCTTCTCTTCTCTATCAAATGGTCGCACTGCTCGAATGATACCATCTGCTTCAATGTAAAACATACTCATTGCATTGGTAGGGACAATACTGTAGTTAAGCCTGGCATTTGGACCGTCGTCTCTATCAGTAGCTACCACTTTCAACAGAACAGCTCCGGATGTTACATTTTCAAAGATATCCTTTGAGTATTCACGCTGAGCAAAAAAGGGTGCATTATCGTTGACGTCTTCAACAGCTACAGTGAATGATGTGTTTGAATGCAGAGGGATTTCACCATTGTCAGAACAATTTATCAGTATGTCATGTGAGCTTTTCACTTCTCTGTCAAGTTTTGAATGAACATGAATACTAAACTGAAAAATGTTCATAGAGTTTTTCTCTCCTTTCCTGATTGAAAAATTCTCGTTTTCAGAAGTGCATGTGACATCACCATTTTCGCCTGTATCTGCATCCCTAACATCAAAAATGGCCACAAGAAACCCTTCTGCTACATCTTCTCTGATTTTTCTATTATTTATGTAAGTGATTGTCACTATTTGAGGGGCGTTATTGTTAATGTCTCTGACATTTATGATGACTTCAGCTTGATAACTCCTTTTAACTGGATTACCATGATCAGCAGCTTCAACGAACAGCGTAAATGGTCCAGTTTGGGAGTTAATCCTTTGGTTTATGAATATTTTACCAGTTGCTTCTTCAATGGCAATAACATTCTGAATCGACTGAGGTTCCATTTTTGTGAAACTGTAAGATAACCTAGCATTTTCGCCTATGTCTCTGTCTGTTGCAGTAACAATGACGAGTTCAGTATTCACTGCTACATCTTCATCGATAGTGACATTGTATTTTTGTGGATCAAACACAGGTCGATTATCATTAATGTCTGTAATGTTAATATTGACAGTTAGAGTACCAGTGAGTGCAGGACTACCGCCATCTATTGCTTTCACCAAAAGCTGGTACAAGTCTATTGTTTCACGGTCAAGAGTTAAGTTAATTCTAAGATTAAGTCCAATAGAGGCATCAAGGTTGGTATGGTTTTCCAGTGAAAAGCTTCCATCATTTGGCTCAAGAACAAAGTTTTTTATCCTGTTGATTCCTGTGTCGAGATCAACAGCAGACGGAAGCTCATAGGTGCTTCCAAGAGCATTACCTTCTTGGATCGAGAGACGAAAAACATTGCTGGAAAATTCTGGGATCTTATCATTGGTGTCCATTATTTCAACATTTACTTCGATCGTTAGAAAATCTGCCTGTGAAATTGCATACACATTTAGTTGGAGCACACATTTGGGTGCTGAGCAAATACTTTCGCGGTCTATTTTTTGAACAGCACTAAAGTCGCCGCTTTCATTGACCGTAAAGTATCCACTGTAAACGCCATTTGGAATTTGAAATCCGTATCCATCCAAGTCATTGCCAACGCTGTCGTTAACTTTAGTGATAAGATTGCCAAGGTATTGTTGTCCGTTGATTTCCTCTTCTGCTTCAAAGTTAACACTAATACTCTCTGCAGAAGTAATGGACAAATAAAAAGTGAAAGCAAAGTACGCCCAAATATTCTTAAACTCCATTTTTTGTTCTTTAAAAATCCACTTTGGAGTTTATTTATCCGACTACTTCATTACTAAATCCGGTGCAAGTTTGTTGCTGTAAGTCCGACTTTTCGTGTTTTTTATTATTATTTTTGAAAAGTCCTCTTGGTCAGAAGTTCCATTCAGTGCAGAAGACTTTAGTCACTGGACACGAAATCTGAAACGAGACAAAAAGAATAAGGACTCATGATCGTTCTTTGTCAAAACAAGATGATTAAGTAGCATTATAATAATCCTCTAATCCTGTACTTTGTACAAAAAGCGAAATGTAACGCAACTGGTCAAAATGGGACACATGCATATCCCTACAATTGATCGTGTAGTGATTTTCGCATTTATATCCGTATTATCCGGGATAAGTCAACTACAGATGGTAATCCTCTTTTCTTGTGATAAATCAAAAATACATAGTCATAGCTCAGTTGGATATATTAGTTTCAAAAGTAATTGTCATTCATTTTTCTGTTGTGTGCTGACATGACTCAAGTCCCATACTAGCCTTCTAATCATACTCCTACACTGATGACCACTGCGTTATTTCCAATGCTTAAAACTGATGTTTAAAAAATATCCAACATGGAAAAAAATGTATGCTAACAAAAAAAAATGAAATTAAGCATCAGTTTGCACAACTATAATAATAGACAAACTTTATTTGATGTATTTAAAGTAACTTAATCGCTGAAAGCATTTATATCACAAAAATATAGTCTGATCAAAAAAAGAAAATTTTCAATCAGAATGTCAAATTCATTAAGAAATCACTGGAAAGAGCTCAATAATACAGCTTGTAATTTAGTGTAGCTGATTTTATGACTACTTTCAAAGAAGCATAAAATTTTATAGAGAGCGAAATTTCAATTGATGTGACTTAAAATAAGGTTACTGGTGTACTTATTGAAGAATCAGCAATCAGCCATCTTGGCTGTATAAAAACCTTAATTTTCAGATATTTTTTATAGTACGAGATATTTTTAGCTCATGTCATTTAAACATCATGAATTGAATATATGTGGATGAGACTTGAATAAATAAATAAATACATAAACGTATATTTACGAAACTTAGCTTACTTAGCAATAATTTTAGATCTTAAAACTAACATCCAACATCAAACAAATGATAACTGTAACACTCAGCAAGCAACATGTTTCATATTCCTTAAATGCACGTCATATTCCGAATACAACACTCCTCGTTTTTGTCGAACATATGAGCAAACAGATCGGACAAGACTTGGACTTGTGATGACAAACACTCGAACCTTTTCAACGGCCAGTTTATGACCATTTCAGACCTTATTACAAGTATGAACTCGGGCACAGCATGACCATAAATCAGTTTTCCAACTTCTCTGATCAAAATTATACAGATTTTACGACTATACATCATTTACACCTCAATAAGTAAAATCATAGAAATTCGGATTATTAAGTTTTCCTAATAACTCTGAGAAATTCATAGAAGTCCATATTATTAAGATTTCCTTATTCTGTGAGAATTTGAAGATGATAAATATATCTGTATATAGCAAAATGAAATAGACTCAATGACTTAAAAAAAATTAACGAGAGCATTTTGTTCCAAAAAGTATCAAATCAATGACTTCTTCAAGTTTTTAACGACAGAATTTTGTAATTTTTTTGTTTGTTGAAAATTTTGAATGACCTTTTTTTATGAAAAATACACATCGTTAAACGTATAAGGTGTTCGCAGCCATCAAGGACTTAACCAAACTTAAAACATCATTCTCCGGACAATGACCCGATTACAATAATTAAATCGAGAAAATCAACATGGAAATCTGAAACCAATTTAAGCTGACTCAATTGAGAGCATATTAGCAAATTTACTTTGAATCAGAGAAAACCACAAATACCTGTTGACACGTCGAATTTCACAGTCAACTAATTCTGAGTGTAATTAAAGTTACCCCTTATGGTGACAACGTAACTTGTATCGTTGCACGCTTTGTGTCCGGCTTAACCCCATATGGAGTTCTCCCCATACAAAGATGAATATCCATGAAAAATCACATTGCCTTTAAATGTTCAAATGGCCATAAATTGTAAAATCATAGCCCCTAGTTTCACACATTTTTGTCAAGCCATTACCTTACGCAAGTGAACGATAATCCTTGTATATTGCACATTTTTTTTGCTCATATAATGAAATAAAATGAGTTGTAATGAGACACAATATAATTGTAATTCTCAGTTTTGAATAATTTCACACTCCAGAAAATTGCTTTAAAATGTTTAATCTAATATATCACAAATGCATTACTTGTGAGTATTTAAAGCTTCCTACCAAGCTTGGTGAGAAACAGCTGAAAGTGAGCCACTAATATTGATGGAGCGCATAACACAATCAAATGAGACATCAATAATATTAATATTTCAACATTCTTTTTTGACAAAGTACTAACATTTATTGCGAGCTAACATAATAAAGATGTTTTTTCAATGTAGCAATATGTCAAATTGCATTTTGCATGTCAAAAACACATATTTTTTGGAGAAAAATATACGCCCTGGGCTAAAAGCCAATTTTTCTTATCAAATTTATCAGTCAAATTCTATGACTTTAGAAAAACGATATAAATTATCTTTGGAAGGATTTTATTGTTTTTCATTTGTTACATTTTGAACAATTTGTGACAGAAATCATGATAATGTTTTAAATGTTGATGCTATCTCGATTTTATGGTATTGTCTTATTTAACATTTACATCGGAAGGTATGAAAAAATAGGCATTTTTATTACGTAGATATTATTGATGTAATAAAATTAATTAACCTTATGATGAGCCATTACTTAAGGTCAGCAATTAAAAAAATATCCATAATTGCAAAATAACTTTATGATTATGTCAAGGTTAAATCCAGTACATATAATTTATAGTTGTAAATGGTCGAATTATTTAATCCAATTAAATTCTTGAACTGTATTATCTTGACTATCCTAAAAAGAATTTATAGAAAATTCTTAAGAATAAAACCTGTAGGTGTTAAAATCTAAATCTGTAATAAATAGAGCAGCTTATAATTATAAATTATTGTACTAAATTAGTAGCTAGAAAAACATAGTTTCAAGTTTTTTCACCAATTGGTATCCAAATAAAAATAAATAAATGAACAAAAAATGTGTAAATATTTGCTATTATTTATATTTAAAAAATGAATAATAAATAAATAATTAAAGAAAAAGTATGCAAATGAAACTTAGATCTTTTTTAAATGAATGAATGAATGGATGAATGGATAAAAAAATAAAACAATAATAAATAAATAAACAAATAAACAAATAAATAAATAAATGCATTACCTTTAATAGAGGAACAATAATTTATCATCTATATTTCCCAAAACTTTTAGTTTAAAATATTTTTCACATTAGATTAACTCTGAGTTATCCATACAGTGAAAGCCTTGTCCACCCCCTACGATGTAAATAACAGGATCTATTACCGATTCTAGAACCACTTGAGGCTGGGCAAATGACCGATTATTACTGCGGAGTCCATCACCACTGCCCGTCACAAAAGTTACACCTTTTCAACAATGCTAATTACAGTTCCTTGTCCGTGAATGACAGCAGCTGAATCATAGCCAATTACTGATCTTCAAGCCACATTTCACTTGTTACCTGACCACACGAGGGAGCTTTGTCCAATCGTTAATTAAATCCAACTATTTTGTCCGTGTATCTATTATTCCAACTTCAAGTGTTTTTTTTTTAAATAGTCCGAACTGCCTAAAGGATTTTTTAAAAGTCTTACAACAACGGTTCCCTCAGCTTCAATCTAATCTGGCCTAGTGTCGAAAATCTTGCGTCCACTACTTGAGCGGTCAAGACTATTGATACTGGCTCTCAATAGGAATGACCAGACTAATTTAAATTCGCCCCTGAGGTATCCCTACTCTGCTATTCAAGAGATGAACACAATAAAAGCGGTAACAGCAAATTATAGACCCATTTCTTATCACCACCACCAAAACCAGCAATTTTCATTCAATCAGGATAAAAGTCACAAAAGTCATAAACAAATAATCACCATTTAAAGAGAAAGTCCGCTTAAAACTCAAATAAACTCTTATTCAACGAATTCACATCATCATATCATTGACATAAGTACACGTTTGAAAAAAAACTTTGTACGCAAATCTTACTATCGTAAAGTCAAATAAACTCTAATTCAATGAATTCACATCATCATATCATTGACATAAGTACATGTTTGAAAAAAAAACTTTGTACGCAAATCTTACTATCGGAAAGTTTAACTCCTTGGCAAACTCTGGCCTTTTTAAATAAGTATTACCAAAATCAAGCTTAACGTCCATTAATCCGTATTATCCAGCTCCTGTTTAAAATGAAAGTGATAGGCTATCAGAGAATTCACCGAGACTTTGTTTACCAAACCTCCCCAATACGAAAGAACAAATATAATTAATAACTCAGAAAAATTGGCACATCTGATAGCACTTGCGCTGTCTTGTGAAAAATTTGCTGCCGTTTTTAATACATCGATATCGCTGTGAATTTAGCTTCTGTGTTTGTTTAAATACAGTGTAACATGTGGCACCTGTGATGAATTATATTCTTTTAAGTTGACAGAATTGAACACTTTCCGCTTTATGAACAGAATCTTAAAACGTCCTTCAAAGATTAGAATATATAAATTAAGGATAAGATAAGTATTTGGGACTGAATTATAACTACTTACATTTCCATCACTTCAATAAACAATTTTCAATCCACAACGAAATAAAAAGTATTGGGAACTGTAAACTGCTTACAGTTACATCACTTCATAAAACAATTTTGGATCAACAACGAAATGATTAGTATTGGGAACTGGTACTACTTACAGTTACATCACTTCATAAAACATTTTTAGATTGACATGAGTTTGTTTACTTACGCGATACAAGTCAGCACTAATTCCAGGGCCGAATAAAAACTTTGAAAAATAAGCATCATAACTGCTTTTACGTTGTCTGATATACAATTAAATAACCAAAAAGTAAACATAAATCATTATTTTATGGCACACCTCACCAATTTTCCGACATCAGACTCTGCATGGGACTTTAACAACATGAAATTTAATAAATGAAAATTTAATAGAATTATCTGCTTCACTATGTATGCTGTACGAAAATCACTGCACACATATTAAATATGAATTATTTGTGTGGCAAATGCGCAAATGTCACAGGTGGGAAGGATTTATCTGGAAGTCGAGCAGAAAACAGGATAATTTCTTGAAAAACAGTTGCTATGGAAATCCCAGTGGGGCAAATTGCGTAGATTTGTCACTTTTTATGTCCATTTAAGGATATTAAAGTTTAAATACTTCATGATTTGAGGCTGGGTTTCACCTGCAGAATATAATAAAGAAATAAATCATGGCAAATAAATTTGCCACTATAAATTGCACGGCAATGCATGTCTTGAACAACTTGCTCAAGAGCTCTTGAAAAACTGCAAATCTGAGCCATATTTAGCAGATCTGAAATTGAAAACAAAAACTGTATACATGTCAATCCACAGCGGTTTTAAATCTCTTGATTTTTTTACCCTATATATAATCAATTGAAAATAGATTATTTATAGTGTAAAAAAAATCAAAAGAAACCCCTGTGTGTGAAACTAGATGGGGTAGTTTAAACGAAAAACCCCAAAAAACTGATACTCAACACATTTCTGTTTCAAGAAAAAAATGATGATGATAATAAGACCACAAGAAAGAATATCATAAAACTGACCAAGAGTCTGTGGGACAAACCTTTCTTATCTTAACCATCACCTATTATAGTTATCGGGGTCTTACTGAAGTGGCGCTGCCATTGATGAGAATTCATTAATTTATCCCACCCTCAGAAGATTTTTTCTTAAGACAAATCAAACATATCGCCATCGACTGCGGCTGATATTGTCTCCTATGTCCACAAAGCCGGCGATAAATTTGTCCGAACATGATCGTCTGTCAATATTCGTGCGGCCGGAAAACTGACCATTTCTAAGGAATTCCGCTAAACAAAGTGCATTATCTTGAGCACGCACATGGAAATAAATGACAATTAATTAATATCGTCTCAAGACTTTGGTTCAATGTCAATATTTGAGATGGGTTCATTAAATGATGGCCATATTTGGCCAATACTGCACACTTTCTATAGCAACATGATACTCGGAACAATTTTCTAGGAAACGCCAATTACACATTAAAAAGGCCATATAAAGGGCCAATTTGTTAATGTCAAAGACTTATTTCCTCGTCTCAAAACCAACAGAAACATGTCCTCTTATGCCAATTTGCAGCCAGAGTATTCCTAATGAATGAAAAGTTTCAATATTTGGATCTGAACCATTGATAAAGAAAATGAAAAGAATTATACCATATTCTTCATTTTATCAAAAACTGCAAACACTGCCTTATCTTTACCATTTTAACAGCACGAGACCACAAATAGAAACCCATGGTCATTAATAATTTCACCCGTCACCAGAAAATCAGCACATATTTACTTTCGCCATGGGAAGAACAAAGCTGTCCAAGTCATGGGACAAACCCAGAGTAACGTTAAAACAATTTTGTAACAATTTTTATTGCATATTTTATTTTATAAGACTCGGTCAACGTAAATTTTCCGAACCCCTCCTGGTGACCAAGGTTATAGAAGGGGGAGTAATGTTATCTCCTTTTGAAGAGTCTGAAGTAGTTAACAAGGGTTGTTTAGACTAAGATACAGATTGTCAAGGGGTCATCATTGGTAAGCCGACAAATGTCATGATCGTTATATGGCCTTTCGGAGACTTGATTCAAGAATTAAAGGTGATTATGATAAGGATTTGAAACAATATGGCAAATGTTAAGTTTCATATCTTTGACAGAATTGTATTCATTTTGGTCAGGGACTAAGGCCCTTAAAGAATTGTTAAAGCAAAAGAATCAGAATATGTTTGCAAACTGATAAAAGAGGGCGTAAATGAGCATATAACTCAATTATAAGTTTTGTTGATTTTTTACTTGGACTATAAACTTTTGCTGGTCAACTTTCAGGAGCGAAGCTATGCTAATTTTGCTGTGACACGCAGTTACTGAGTCATCAGCCATGGCACTTTTTGCTGTACCTTTTTTTCACCAATTCTGTAATTTTTCCAATATTTGTTTTTTCAACTTAGCAGCCCTGATGTTACGCATATGTGAATGACCATAGCACTAGCTACACCCCTGGCTATAAGGGGTTATCTTGCAAGTGACCATGGCCTTTTAAAAAACATAAATCTTGGCACTAACTCTAGACCCAGATAATTTCCTTTTAAGCAGCTGTAATTTGAAATTTGAAATATAACCAAGCATTTAAAAACACTTGAAAAACTGATACACAGCCATATACTTGAATTTGATCGAGAAACAGCACCATTATCAGCAGTTTTCAAGTCCAAATAAAATATGCTACCAATAAACTGATCTGCCGAATTCTCACCTTTTATAGGGCTTAAGTACAGTTTTAACGGGACTCGAAAATGACAGTAAAATTGGTGATAAATAACCCTTGATGTATGTTTGGGCAGGGTATCAAATACAGGAACTGACACTCAAGATTTCGCACTCGGACTTGAAAATCTCTCCGGATTTATATTATAGGGGTATCGCTGTTCAAATATTAAGGACTGGGATTGGGCAATGACTGGGCAATGACTGTGTTGACACATTTATAATAATTGTTCAAAGAAATCATTTTTGCATTTTTATTTATACTAATTTCTTTAAGCTCAATTGTGACGAAAGCTGACATCTGATAGAATCACACTCAGGAATAGAGTGGGTAGAAACCAGTACTGGCGTCCATTTTGAGAGGCCATGAGAAGGGACCCCAAGTGGGGATTGAACCCACAACCTCTAAGTTAAGAATGGGACACCTGTACCACTAGATAACTCTCAACCCTAATTTTTGAAAATCAAAAAAAAAAGAGTATGATGTAATGTGTGCATTCATGAAAAATACCTACACCCAGGACAATGCAGTCCCTACAGTATTATTATCTGTCTTATGGTTCAAATATGGCAACAAGCAATACACTACCAAAACTGTTGGCATAAGAAATAACACAGATGAAAACCTCATCAAATAAAAGATTTTGATTAACATAAAGGGAGTGCACTTGCAAACATGACCTTGCAGCATTAAAATCCATTAATTCCGGTAAAGGCCATAATAACATACTTTCACAAAATGAAGTTATATGGCTCTTTTTGATCATCAAAAAGTAGAATTAATACCAATAATGTGGTTCCTGCGTGGTAATCTTTCTTTTGTAAATAAAAACTGACCCCTTTTGATCATCCAAAAGTAAATTTGACAGAATTAATACCAATAATTTCGTTCCTGTGCAATAAGCTTCCTACTCTAAAGAAATGTCACGTCTCCCTTGGCCTTCAAACATGTTTTGTGTACATTTCTCATTGAGGTGACCCACAATGATGACGGTCGTCGATAAAAAATCAAAAGACATATATGCCACATCTATTATTCAATAAGGCAGCTGTTCATTCGCATAGAAAATTATTAATTATATGAGTATGAATGTATAAATTCTGGGTTCATATGATGCAATTTTTTTATGTTCTTATTTCATCTACTTTTTGAAGCCTATGCCAGTGTTTACTATCATTTTCTTCAAAAAAATATTTTTTAATCTTACAGGATTGATATCTGACCTTTTAAACAAATCCCACTTGGCTAAAAATGTTAATGGTCTCATTTTATGGGTATAACATATAATTTAGGAGATATTAGGACCATGCAAGTCCTACTTGCACCCTCATCATACTCCCCTCCCCCCACACTCCCCCTCCCATTTACACACCTTAAATTGACTATTGTATGCAAATATCGTAGAAAAAAACACACATAAAATATCCCCCTCCCACAAGGAAGAGGATACCAATCCAAAGTTGCTACCCCCAAATTGCCCCCCCCCCCACCCTTACCCTCAAATGCCAAATCCATGATCGTCCCTGATTTCTTGCAGTAAATTGAATATCACATACTAGATAAATGTATATCTGATCTTAGAAAAACAGATGGAAATGAAGCTGCACCACAGACAAGACAAATTACGGGTCTATCTGAAGTTCAGCCTGATGCTGCCACTGATGTCTATGTGAAATCAAAATACGCTAATAGAAATGCGCAACTCTTATATCATCACAATGCAGAATGGTGTCATCCTGTTGAATAATATTTGACAAGTTAATTATGTTAATTTTCAGTTCAAAGAAAGCCGGCCAGTACAGTCAAACATGTTCGTATTATCTGTCCATCATCTGTGCATAATATCGGCAATCAAACAAATACAAAGGGATATTCTTCTCATTATAAATCAGTGGTCAAAGTATTTGCATTTTTTTTGTTCTACTATACGAATACATTACGAAATGATGTCCGTCAATATTTCTGTATAGATGGTGATCAATTTAGGGGAAAAAAAGAAAATACTATCATTTAAGTCACTTCTTATCATTGTTGATTTTTCACTACATTTTTCCATTTTTTTCAGGGAGAGGAAATTCTATTTTCAAATTTCTGGTATTTGGAAATTTTAAGTTGATAAATCAATGTCGGATTTCTAAATCGCATCAGCTACAGGCGATTAATCATAATACATTGAGCACCTACCCTTAATTTCAGTCATGTTGAGAGCCCTATCATTAGCCTTTACGAACCCTTGACATCCCACAATGCAACGTTACCTTCACTTCCTGTGTGAACCTGTGATAATTACTGACCATTATTGCATAAGCAGACACAGTTAATCCTAAAGAAATAATGACCAGAAATGGCGTTGTATTTTTTTTATTTTTTTTTTACATTTAAGAAAAAAATTGTCAAATAATATCATAGAGTACAATTATGCATATAATTCATCAATGCAGATTTGATAGTAGGTATAAAAATGTTCCATTCTAATAAACATATAATACTTACTTAAATAAAGTTAAAATTACATTGATATTTAAGCCCATAACGCACTGTTGACAAATAAATATAAAGTTCGCCCCTACCGTGATGTCAATAAAACCAACCAACTCTCTCATTTGAATCCTTTTGATTTTAACCCAACATAAATCCAATTTCGAATACAGGGTTAAACTAATATTTGACAATTTCCCACTTCTAAACACCTGTGTCAAAAGATGACCACTGCCGATGAGAATGCTCTGACCTACGTATTATATTCACATGCGACTGTCTGGAAATTAATATTCATGGGCATGATTCCAGAATGCCTTTCTAAAGTGAATTGCAAACAAAAATGTGACAGCGACCAATTCAGAATACTTAACTAGAAATTGTCTGTTTAATAAAGATGCATTCGCATTCTTTAAAGTCCATTAATGGTATTGAAATAGTTGACCCTATGCCCCAGTGCTAATTTAATGATTTTTTTGTACAAAGATAAAACAAAATTATATTTTCAGTTTCCTAAGCAGAAAAACAAGTAAACGAAATTGTTGAATTTTTTTTAGAGTTTTAATTTTATATTTATATATGAGCAAAAATAAAATTCTTACCGTATTTTCAAAGCACAATGCAATGTTATATGAAATATCCTGTACTTGCAGAAAAGAAATACAAAATAATGTTCCCATGTAAAATATAGTAAACTGAAAATAAGTAAACAGCACAGTGTAGCCTAAGTTGTTCAACACCAAAGTCCAAAATAAAACTGCATGATTTTTGGCCACTTTCAATATTTTTAAAGCAACATTACCTAATATAAACCCCATTGAAAAGTTCACACGGCCCCGTCAAAATCCATTGACCACCTTATGACACCTTGGCCCCTTTATTGGGCCCAGACTTAAAAGAATAACATAATCAAGCGCCAGAATAGACAAAATTGGCAGATTGGAAAGTCAGAAATGGTGTTATGTTTTTACGGTATACTGTCGAATTTGCCACCATTCGTGTTTATCCTAATACAAACAAGTTTATTATGTGATTATTTATTCTTATGAAGTATAGCTGTCTCATAGAAAAGCTTAATTCCTTTTCACACTATGATGATGAATGCCCTTGTATTCTCATTAAGCTTCTGCTTAAGTCCCTCTATAAGTATCTGTTTGAACTACTAATTTAATTAGCTCCCTTTAATTTTGGAATGTTGATATCTGACTTCTGAAAGACTTATAAGATGTATTATTGGCATTTTCATCTTCATCATGGCATTGTCAACAACAGCATGTGAAAAAATTACAACCTTGGATAAACTATGTTACAAAAAAATGGTAACAAAAATAATTAAGCCATTTAATTGTAAGTCAAAAGCCATATATATTGCTGAATTTTCTTATTTAATTAATTATAGTACCCGAAAATAAATGAATAATAATCTGACTTGATTTATTTCAATTAATATTATGTTCCAGTAAGTTTTGTTAATGTGTTATCTTGATGCATGTTTGATGGGGCGCTCTACACCCCACCCTCATGTTTGCTTTATATAATTACAATTTATGAAAAAGAAAAAAAAATCTATTATTTTCAACAGAAAAATATGCACATAAAATATATGCACTAAAATATATATGATTTTAATTCCCTTTTAGAAATTAATAATTAACAAAATTACTTCACCATTTTAAAACTCACAAAGTCGTTATGTTAAAGTAAAATCATCACAAATTAGAAATGTGTACCCATGAAATTGTGAAATTATTGAAATGTTTATACCAACTTTGAACTTCAAGCTAAGGTCAGCACAAATCCCAAAGTTTTGGTTAGAAAATCCTAATTTCAGACCACAAATATGGATGTAAATGATGACGGAAGACAAATAGATGACCATTTCGGATTATGACTTGACAAGGAAATGGATCATGTTAAAAGTAGTTTGGTAATAGATGAATAGGATGATATATTAAACAGAATTATGATGAAAATCTCTTAAACCCATGGAAACGAAGTATGAGAGATAACTACACTTAACGCAGATGACAAGAAATAACAATGAATTGAAATTTTAAGTTTCACCACGCCCGAGTTATTTGTGAATATTTTTCTTTGTAATTTTAGCAAAGAATAGGTATTATCTCATTTCATTTGTAGTCCTTTGTTTTAAAGTATGAAAGTATATAAAGAGGGTCATGACGAAATTGCAAGGTGCTGTAATGTAATACACCCACATGTCTTAAGCATTGAAACAAAAGGTTTTCCCAACTGTTAAACAAGCAATCAGACTTAACAAAATTTATGTAATGGTTTGGAATACCAGACTGACTCTCTTTTTAAGGCCAAGGAAATGAATGAAAATGCTTGGACAAAAAAAGAATGTTATAAAAACAGTAAAATAATGGAATGTAATAATAATAAAATAAAACTATTGTCCAATTGTCCAAAATAAAATGATATGCCTACCTTTCTAGGGTATTTTTTGCAAGCATGTAACTGGAACCACTCCTTTATTTTTGGGCCTAATGATAAATAAATTGACGATTAAATTGTCTCAAACAATTGTGAAAAGCTTAAGTTCTGCGAGTTCATGTCAATACATATGAATATACATTAAAGAAATTGTGTTACAATGTATATAGAGGTCTTGAAAGCGCCTGTCATAAAATATTTGTACAAAATTATCTCCCTTGATGGACCTGTCTATAATGCTATAACCAACTATAAACAGATTCCATGTACATTTTTTTACAAAAACGGTTTTTAACAATTAGTAAATGCTATTTTTGAAGAAATGAAATAAGCAACATGAAAGGCTAAGACGGGATCAGCCAGGATAAGCAGGTTTTATTGCACAACAAAGGGGGATAATCCTGTCTCTAATCTGATAATCTTAGGAACAGCCAAGCACCCATTGTTTCCGTCTACAATCAAAAAAGAAATGTGTATCCTTTGTACTTGAAAAAGTCTCAAATAAGTGTGTTATTATATAATCTATTGAAAATTATTAAAGCACTTATTAAAGCACATATTAATAATAAAGTCATTGAAATGACTAAGTTAACTTTAAACAGAGTTTTTATTAATCAAATTAGAAGTTGATAGAATTACACTATTAATGTTGGTATATGAATCACGCCATTCTCGTACACCAGAGCAATGATGCTGTGGGTACCATATGCATCAGATTAATCATTATAAAACCTCTGATGAATGAGAATGGAATCACACATATTTATTTTTTTTGAATAATTATGGTGCTTTTATATGTGGGTATCACATTCTAAATTTAAACATGTATCTATATTGTATATACCACATTTGCCAAACATTATGGTATGGGAGAATAATTGCGATTTGACTTAACTTTTTTAAAGTATATTCGTTAAAAAAATATTTTGCTGTTAACAGAAAACAACATCAAAATATGCTGCTTTTTTCTTTCTTAGAGAATAAAAAACATTAATCATGGGGTTAGTTTTGAAATTTCGATTGGCATATCAGGAAAAGTAAATAACAGAAAAAGAAAGACAATATGGTGGACATATGGGTCAGTTTTTAATGTAAATAAAAGGTTTTGCCTTAGGTATGCATCTAATAAGAAACTAGCACATAAAAGTGTGAACCAAACACCTTCGTCTTTGATCTTAGCCTACCTGAGTGTCAATTAAAACATCTGGTCAGTTTAAGGTCACCGTACATCAAACAATGACCAATAAACATTAATGTCCATTAATAAGCAGATAGGCAGAGTGTACTGTTATTTCTGTCAATGCTTGATTTATGTTTATATCAAATTTAAATCCTTCTGTAACAAGCAGGTAATAAAAGGTTTCAATTTTGAAGTTATGCAAAAAAAAATCAAATTGCAAAGGCACAATATTTACCGAAAAATTATGTAAATAAATCGAAAGCATAAACGTATAACACTGATTATAATTTCCATTAGAACAGATAATTTTGATTGAACTTCAAAGAGAGAGATTATAGTGTGAAACAGGTCCGCCCTGCAAGTAAAAGGTGAATACAAGTTTGATGCATTGTGTCATGCATATTGAAACCTCAAATGCAGAATAGATTAATTCAATTCCAAATGCATTTTGATTTTATTCCAGGTTACTTTTTTTCAGATGAGCATTCCAGAGAGCTCTCAAAACCCTTTTATGGCGCAGTGTTTTTATAGATAAAAAACCAGTCTGAAAATGGTTCGCAATTAAACCGTAATTTTCAGGTCGAACTTCTGTTATGGCTGAGTTTCGTAATGCATTGTTCCTATATTGGTAGAACCTGTTTCAGAATTAATTACTTTTTTTTGTTTTTCCATGCAGACTGAATTACTGTCAAAGGAGAGATTAAGTCATTTTTACTTATGTTTCATTTTCGATCACTGTTTCTTGCATTTGAACATCAAAGTGAAGTGCAGACTAGATCATGAGAGTCGAAGCCACCGATACATCACAAAGCCACAGATACATCACGTACCCATAATGCTGCTAATGCCTCACAAAAACTGGAAACATGGATTGAAATATCAATCTAATTAAAATGAATAATTTACGAATGATCTAAAGTTTATGAGACCAAACAGAGACCATTGGTTCAACTTTAGATCAAGTACATGAGGCAATAAAACGCATAATCGCGGCAAGTGATGAACAAGGTGGTGGCGTCCCCTCCCTCGGGAATAATGACAAGACAAACCCTGAACTTCACGTATTGATTTTACGTTATGATATCAGGATGAAGCATTTTGAGTGACTATTTCATATGCAAAATTTATTACATGAAATGACTGATTTCGGAACTGGAAGTCTTTATTATATAGCTTAAACATTCAATCGTCAATTATTATGATTAAGTTTGAACTATTTGGTCTTCGCATTGTTTAAAGACAAGATATGAAAATGTCATTTTTTATGTCTCTTTGTTTAAAATCATTTATTTCTATTAAGCCAAAAGCCAGCAATTAAAGTAATACATTTTAAGAAGGAAAAATATCCAATTCTCAATAAAAAGGCAACAAATTAACTGATATCGCTAAAACAATAGTTGTTAAAGTCATGGTGGATTTATTTAATACCCCGCTACACCTGTACGAAAAAAACAGGCTCCCCCAAATGGTCACGCGTATCATTTATAACTTCAATCTATGACAAACACGGTGATTTACAATCAAGTCTATCAATAAATGGATCAAAACAGAAGTAGTTTACGATTTATCTCTGTACGAGCCCTTCAATAGACCATCGAAATCCTGCCGTATCATTTCTCCTTACACTCATGTGGGGACCATCCATACAACCATGTCTTGCACAAGGAATGTCCTCAATATTAGCCGAACTTCTTTTTATTTTTAGTATATGCATGATCAAACTGATTTTTATTCTGCCTTTTGTAGCAGAATTTGCAAATGATGAAATGAAAACAGTAAAACAGATAATTATTTTATTGTAACCATCAATTTAATGCTTTAAGTTGCAAAGACTGCACTGAGTGACATAACAAATGCAATTCATGCATTTGATAAACAAAACATGTTCATCTCAGTATATGCCTTATGAAAAAAGTCCTATCTTTATTCACAAAGGATTTGAACTGGGCTGAACAATTATTTTTTTACCAAAAATATTTTTTTTAGTACAGGTTTAGCCTTTTTAATGTCTCTCAGTGTATAATCTGTCCCATTCAGAAAACTTTTTTTAATAAAACTGCATCTTAAAAATTCTTACCTTAAAAATTAACTCCACCGATTTCAATAAATTTAATATTCCAAGATCTGTTTAGTTAAATAAATATTACACCACTTCCAAGACTGTAATAACACAACTACTGTAGGGGTCTCCATCCAAATGAACAGTATTAATAAACCTGTAATGACATTATCTTTATGCATCAACAAGTGTCCAGATTGTTATCAAACTTGCTCTACAGCTATACACAAAATGTAGACAAAGTGTATAACATGCCCACACAGCATATACCAAGTTTGATAAGAATCTTGCCAAGACCCTATCAATTCCCTATATCAAATCTAAGAAGGGCTGACATGGCTGGGAGGCTGAAGGTGTCAGCAGGCATTTTGTAGTTGCATTCCTCCCAGTTTGACTGAAATTTGGCCAGTAAATCATTCAATGTCGGACAGAAATTACTCACTCAAATTATCTGCTACTGGCACAAGATGCTACATTAAACCAAATATTTGTCAAAACAAATTAGGCCTGAGAGTCCGGAATGGAGCATAGGCTTGAAATTAGTGGGGAAACAAGGAACATAATGTCCAAGAGAATGTCTGGTTCCTGCAGTAATGTTCTTTGTAAGCAAAAAAATTCTAATTTTGCACTGCAATATGTGTCTAAGATAATGCTGCTGGAATTCAGACAATAAGTGCTTTTCTCCAGAGTTGATCCAGGTTTGGCACTAAGAGGGGGTGGGGGCTTTGCAAGCGTGCCCCTCTCCCCAAAACCAAGTTTTATGGTTTAAAAAGGTCATGGGGCTATGGGGGCCCTCCCTCAAGAACATGTTGGCTGTATTTTTGTCTGATGCACTCTTGTGTATTCTATTGATTTTTTTTTCTTAACTTAATATTGACACAAAATTGTTCACTTTGACCATTTAAGGCAGGGTAGGGGCAAGGGGGCCCTGCTTTCCCTTTTTATTCAAGTGAATCTAATTCAGCTTCTCACTTTGACAATTAAAGGCAGGGTGGTGCAGAGTAGGTCCTGCTTTCCAATTTATTCAACAAAATCTAATTCAGCTGCTTTCATTTTCATCTATTCCTGACACCAGCCTTAACATAATCTTACTCAAGAGAAAATTACTTCAGTCACTTTCATAAAGATATCATGACAAAATTAAGAGTACCTTAAATTCCAGATTAATGGAATCAATTGATAAATAAAACAAATATTTACGCATTCAACACCAAATGTTTACAGATTTCCCATTTAATCAAGAGACTGATTGCAATCAGTGACAATGTATACCAAGTGTGGTAGAAATCTGATAAAAACAAGTGACACTTAAGATAACTCAATTAGTTGAGAATGATCTGTTTGATTAACATCTTTACTCGATTTGCCATTTTCAACAGGCATTGATTCTGTCAAAATGTGTTTTCTTCAGGAATTTGCATACCATGTCTGGTACAGTTACCAATCTTTAATGTAAATGGCAAACTTGAAACCAACTGAAAGAAAACCATTTAAATAAGGCCTTAAAATATCTTGAGCTTAGGGTAATGGTCACAAAAAGTGGTAGGGACTATGTTTTTTGTTTCGAGTTTGAATTCCACTCTAAACAGTAAACCAAGTCTTGCGAATGCTTACCATAACATAACATTTCAGTCTATTGGATATAAAATAATTTATACTTAATGTTTTTAATTGTAATCAACACAAATCGATTTCACGATAAACAACTCAACTAAAATTTGAAAAAATCAGATTTTCAAAAAAGAATGGCATCAAACTAGGTTAATAAGGGGTTTTGCTATGTAGAGTTGGTTGCCCTAATGACACAGGTGTTCTTTATAAAGCTTAAGGAAGAAGGAAAAAGTGCTGGTCTTGATCATTATATGAAAAACTAGAAATGTGTCCATAGGACACGGATGCCCCCACTTCGATTTTTTGTCACAGAAAATAAGCCATAATGATTATTCAGGATAATCTGCACAAGGGCTAATCCTTTTCAAAAATTAGATCGGATAAGATATTTTTTAAGTATTGTTGGGAAATAAAGGGCCCTAACTCCTAAATGATTAAAGCGATTTCCATGGCTATCGAACTTGATCAAGGTATTATGGTCACAAACATGTGTTAAAAGTTTGGTGAGGATTGGACAAACAGTTTTCAAGAATTAGATCGGAAACAATCTTCGGAACGTATTTTTCAAGTCTTTTTTTGCAAATAAAGGGCCGTAACTCCTAAATGACAAAAGCGATTTCCATGGCTATCGAACTTGATCAAGATATTATGGTCACAATCATGAATGTAAAGTTTGGTGAGGATTGGACACATACTTTTCAAGAATTAGATTGGAAACATATATTTTTGAAGTATTTTTGGCAAAAAAGGGCCGTAACTCCTAAATGACTAAAGCGATTTCCATGACTATCGAACTTGATCAAGATATTATGGTCACAAACATGTGTTTAAAGTTTGGTGAGGATTGGACAAACGGTTTTCAAGAATTAGATCGGAAACAATCTTCGGGACGTACGTACGTACAGACAGACAGACGTACGTACGGACAAGGGCAACCCTATATGCCGCCACTTTGTGGGGGCATAAAAAATTGTAGGTAAACTCTATTCCAGTTAATATTGTTAAAATACAAAACACAAAAAAATGTGTGAATTATATGAATTATAATACAAAATAATGTAGTTTCAGTCAAAAAGTGGAATAATTGTTAGCTGAAAGCTCCTATAATATATTCCATATTAAAATGCAACGAAAACTCGTGGACATTTCAGCCCTGAGTCAAAAGCTATGATAGCCATCAAAAATAACCTACGAAAAAAACAAGGCATTAAAACAAATGTCTCCGAATTTTACATTTTTCCATTACCAAGATTTGATAACACTCTTAGAGTGGCGAAGTTTCTGTAACACCAACGAAAATTTAGCTGGGATCCAGACATTCACTCAAGGATTTGATAGGAAAACAAACAAACATAAAGATCAGAGTAGATAAATATTTAGACAATATTGAGTAACTGTCAATGATACACCAAAACAAGACGTCCATCCAGCTAATTCCAAATATCCCTGATACGTTTCATTCAATAATTCAATAGGTAAGAAGACATCAAAAACATTGATGTTGGAGACAAATACAGGCACTTATAACGGTGAACAAGCTTGTTAAAATGCAGACAAGGGACTTAAGAGGCATTGGTATGATACCCTGCGGAGACTTGGACTTTGGTTCAACAAAAGCGTTACATGTTAACACCGCAGATGGGCATTAGTATTTTATATGCTCTCTTTTTGACACCATTATAATTAACTTATGTTATATAAAAATTCTGAAGATGTTTGCACTAAAATCAATGATATTGTCATTCTTGGCGCCTTCGAGTATACTGGTAATTATTCACGAAATGAGATTATTATTTAAAGAAATTTCTAGGGAAGGACCATTTAGCTATATTAAAACCAACTTACAGTTTATCGTTGAAACTCAGAAAAGTTACGATAGTTAAGAATTATATCACTGCCAAAAGAATGAATACTCTCAGTCATATAGGCTAATGAATGAAACAGAGTGCCTAGAAACGCATGGCTCTGATTCACATGATGAAATATTATGAAGTACACAAATATAGTTTCACATGCAGTAAGACTTATAAATCAAAGTTACCTTTCGAAAATTCAATGATGGCAGAGTTATCTAGGCTCTGTGATCAGCTGACTGACAATATTGATTTCGTCCCATATCTGAAATAATGCAAAGGAAGATCATTAATTAAATTTGATATCAATCTTCAACATCACAATTTTCATTTAAAGGACATAAAACGTAATGAGAAAAAAATGTGCTATTTTTTTTCTTCCAATAATCACCCTTAATTCAAAATGAAAATAGTTCAAATTTTCCATACAAAAAAAAATCGCTCACATTCAACTCAAAATAAAGTAAGTCCAAATGAGGTATCAATCTTTCTCATAAACTGTTAAGAAAGAATGCACATACTTATTTGAAAAAAGTATCCTGTTTCGCCCCTATACTATTATTCACTGGGCAAAAACATGCACTTTCGATAACACTATAATGATGTCTCTAATAGATTATGATAATTGTTATGATTTTTAAGAATGCCAATATTAATTAATTCGAAAAGAATCCTGTTTCTCCTAAACTTACGATTATTCACTAAACACAAGCATGCACTTTCAATAACACTTTCATAATGTCTGTAATAGACAATGATTGACATGCTAATCTATTGACCATTATAAGTCAATGTCCAGGCACGGACTGACCAGCGGGCAGTTATGATCAGTATCTGACCAGACATCTCTTCGCACTGGACTATTCACTGATCACTGGGGTTGTACATGGTTCATCAGCTAATTTATTTTCAAACATAGACAAGGACTTATACCAGGATCTATGACATTGCCTGGTTTTGAGACATCATTATATTCATCGTCATAATTATAATGATGCACAATCGGGTCAAAAACCTCCTTCTATTAGTTGTTAGGTATATATTGACATGCGCCTTGAGTTGTTTGTTCATTTAAGTTTATCAAGGTCTGCCCATGCTCATTGGCTGCATTATGGCTTGATCATGCCCTTGTACGCCATTATGACTTAAATTGTGTTTTAATGCCATAAGCGAAATGAGATAGAAGTAACAGCAATTCTCAGTCAAATCAAGACACTGGAAGACTTGAAGAAACAGAGTGAGATACAAGAGATTCTGGTGCGATACCCTAGCTCTTTGTGAAGAGACCTCGTGGTTCTTAAATGTGATCAATACACAGAATATATATAACTTTCCTGGGTTGCACTAGTACTGAGTACACCATTTTCCCAGTATTACCCTTTAAATGCGGAGTTCTAGGCAAGTGAGCTACTGGAGCTACTGGTACCATATTTTAACGTCTTTCAGTTTTACGCGGCCAGGGTTTGATCCCGTGACCTTCCGCATCCGAAGCAAACACTCTACCACTGAGCTATCGGGGGCACCTTGAGGAGCCAGACCTCTTTATGGAAAGGTGCAGGGGCCGTAGATCTAACTTAAGATTAAGAGTAGAATTTAAATATTTTGATTGGATTGTAACTAAATAACTAGCCAATAGGATGAATGGAATCACTGAGGCATATCTAAGAATAAGGATTAGAATTATATTGAACACTGCCTCTCTTAATTAAGACCCAACGCCAATGGACTGCTATCTTAATCACAGCAATGTAACATCCAATGATAGCTATATAATAACCAATACACAAAATCATTAGAGTACCTGTTTGAAGCCCAATTAGCATCAATCAGAGATCAAAGTCAATAAACAGATCACATGATATAAATTAGGCACCATGATATCGCCTACACCTGTCACTCAATTAGTAAACTACATTTCTTTCTGAATGAGATATATTCCCAACTCTTTGTGTTCATGAACCTTTAAGTCAAATTAATAACTTTCCTTTTAGACAGTGTTGATTCTGACCATAGATGCAAGCATTGGTCAGTATTAGCGATTTTTTTATTATATATATAATTATATGCACAATAAGTTTTAGGCAGTATATTATATATTAATTATATGCTTTCTGGATGTTAATAGAGAATTATTAGTGAAATAAAACTGATATTTCACAGTTTAAAAACAGTGAAAGTAACACAAACATATTTTTCACTGTTCTGATATTTTAGCCCACTTTCACTTCCAAAGAGCTGTGACACAATTTCATAGACATCAATTCCGAAATGACTTAACAATCACATACAATCGTCACACTTTTCAGAAAAACTATAATTAACTGTCATTTTATATCATTTTTAGGCATATAATAAAAAGAAATATTGTTTGTTTTAGTGCAAGATCTTTAGTAAAAAGCAAAATGCTCACTCAATATAATATCTTACGATCTTACACTGAACAAACAATTATCCCCTATATAATTTCATCCAAAATTGTTTTTGTTTAACATTTCTGATTGATTTTAACTGCCACTTTGATTCTGAAAACACATTTGTAATATTTATAAAGCAAAAGATTTCAAATTTCCCATTACATTTCATCCCAAAGATTAAATCATAATTCTTACCATACATGTATATTCAAATCCTACATGTAGCAATTCACTTAAATTGTCTTAAAATATCTAAACTATATTTATAAACAGACTACTTTGGTAACCATAACATATGTAGAAGAATACATAATATTTACGAAAAATTTCCCTCCATATATTGACACTGCCAAAGTTCCTTGTGAAATAAAATCCTCACTTCTTTTTCCGAACGTCTGACAAAGTCAAACACCAATTAACACGAACAATACAAAAGACAATACATAGTTTACTAAATCATTACCTTAAGGTGTCTTAAATTTCTTAAACGCTGTATTACCTAAAGTCACACTTCTTGAGTCACTTTCGTCCAGATTTTAATCTTTCCGTTTTTATCGTTGCTGTTCGAAAACTGTTAAGAGGTCGCGACTTGCAAACTTTAGTCCGCACATTTTGAAAAAATAAAAACAAAAGTGAGAGACAGTGTTTAAAACAATAGCCAAATGATTTTCATTGTCTGTTTATCAAAAATATCATGGAGAGTACTTAGTTAATGATTTCGAAAAATTTACAAAAGGCAGTAGATTGAAAACAAAAGAACGCGTTGAAAATAATGCTGATGCCCATTAGATAGACCCGGGTGAGTGATTTTTTTTTCGCGATTTTGTCGAAAATATGGATAAAATTTAGCCAAAGGGGGGACTATATTCACTGCAGATAACGTTGCTTGATCAGACTTGCCCAGGTTTCATTCTTTTCCCATTGTTTCACACTCAGATTATGAAGAAGAGGAATTCTTTACGACTTTATTTTTTTTACAATACCAGTAAAATTTCACATACCAACCAAATGAAAATACCAATATGAAAACTAAAATAAGATTGATGTTGTTTGATTAACTGCATGGGGAAACATTCAATTTTAACCAAAAATAAATTTATCAATTTAATAATGCTTTTCATTATTGATAGTTTTTAGTGTGGGGTTCATTTTCATGAAACGATGGGGAGATATAATGTCCAAAACACAATGTGCAAAATCTCACAAAAATTGACTACATCATCTAATGATAATCCAAAACGTATGAAGCAAAATTATGTACAATAAATGACAAATGACTAACCCACGAGAGAGAAAACACACCATTTTTATGCACAATAAATCCTCATGAAATGCGTATTTTTCTAAGAAAATTTGAATAATGCACAGTACTCTAGCCTAGAAATGCAATATAATATGTCCAAAGTGTCAATAGCAAATTTTATCATCGGCTTCTGCAATGGCACCAAATGTTATCTTAATCACATTCAACAACAATGGGGACTGGAGAAAATGCAGAAGTTGATGCAAAAACACAATAGTTTGACAGGGGTACTCTAATTTTCTTGAAATTTGAGAAGATTCCTGCTTTTATCAAAATACTATAGTTACAGATGTCCAAATTTATAGTTCCATAAAAATAGGTTTTATTTCAAAATAATTGTTTTTCCAATGCATGTAATTGACTTTTCTATCTTTGTACAAGATAAAATATAAATGATTCAAGTTTATTTTTGTTTCGGAAATGGAAAATATTTGATCATTGGCAATTGATATTGATTTCAGTTTTCTTTGAAATAGGTGCATGGTGCTTGAATATTGATCAATTTAATTGGGACTTCTATTTTCAAATTATGGATAGTAATGTATGCCCACCAAAAATCATTATAAAAAAGCCTACTCTTCATCAAAATGATATTTAACAAAACAAACATTGTGGTTTTTCACTTTAAACCATATCAAATGTTTCATTTAATACAATAATAAAACGTTTCTGCCTTTTAATGTCGTTGATATTAGTATCTGATGATTTCAAGTCCGAAAATAGTTCATTTCTCTGAAAGCATGAACACTTAAACCATGGTCAAGTGTTTCGTTTTCTTTTCTCTTTTTTCAAAAAAAGAACCTTTTACACCCAAAAATGAAAAAATTCATTTTTTCACCCATCAATGGCCACTTATCTGGAGGCCCAATGTGACCTGATATAAATCAAACAAAATTTCAAATAATTAAAATAGACTTAAACTAATCATCCTTAAGTTTTAATTGGTTACTGGATACCTGAAGAAGCTTTTTTATGGGTATCTTGAAACATTATTGCTGAAGCTCGACACCTCACAAAAGTGCCCTGAAGCAAACGCCGAAACTTGACTGAAAAAGGGGTATGTATGTATGGTATGTATGGTATATGTGTGTGTGTGCGTGTGCGTGTGGGCATGTGCGTGTGTTTGTATGTATGCATTTCTTTAGAGGATAACCTGTTAAAGTGCAAGCACTTATTTCCAACGGGGTCCTTTGTTTTTTTTGCTGAAGGGACAACACGCAGTAGAGACAACACGCTGAAGAGACAGTGGTGGGATACAAGGAAGTCCAGGTGTGATACCCTACCCTTTTTCACTGAAACCCCTTTGTTCTTTTACGTGCTCGATGTAAAGCACTGATACACGGGGTACAACTTTCCTGGGTTAATTGAACCAGTACTGAGTACACCACTTTTCCAAGCACTACCCTTTCAATGCCGAGTGCCAGTCTGAAGGGAGCTACTTGTACCAACTCTTAATGCCTTTTGGTATGACGTGGCCAGGGTTCGTAGGCGGAACCTTAACCACTAGGCCACGGAGACGGTGACATGACTTGACAATTGTTCAAGCCAGAGTTATGGGCCTTGTTATACATGTGCATATTTTCACTTATAACGATATGTAACACTAGTTTCATTTGAAAATCTTGCGCTGCTTTAAAAGTTATTGCGTTGAGCACGATGATGATGTAAGACAACGCCTTCGCCATGCATGGCAATGCGGACACAAATGACACCAAAGCTATGACAATATTTAATCTTTTTTTATTCGAAAAAATAGAAAAAGCTAAAACACTGAAGATATGGCTGCAAACATATATGTATCATACAATAAGGAAAGTTATTATAGTTCCAAAACTCACCTGTAGAAAATCCATTTTATAAAAAGAAAATTTCTTTAAAAGCTGAGACAGAATCACAAGACATTTGGAGCCAAATGCAAAAGGAAATTTCTTGCTAAAAATGAGTCCCCTGGATTCTGAACAATTATGATGGACAGGTTTCTTTATTTTCTGCAAATTAAATTTTATTGCCTTCCCATTAAGAAGAAAAGGCCAACCACTGGTCAATGATAATGATAATTTCTCTAATTACTGACCCCCTCTCTATTGGCACTGAATGCATGGGTTCTTCTCCAAATTAGCAGCACTGAATATTCAGGCAACTTAAAAGGCTAGATAAATTTTTTCTTTAGATTCTCATCCTAAATTGTTTAAAAAAAATTGTGGTATAGGTGGGTATAAAATTTATTTGAAATACAAAAAATCAGAAATGCTTAAATTTGAGATTCATTTCCCTGATTATCAATCATTTCTCACAAAGACAAAAATTTTGTTCAATGGACAAGCATTTATGACATAAGGTTTCTGAGACAGCAATTAGAGAAGGGATGAGATTATTGGGAAAAACACATCTGGCCTAATTTTGCCATAACCACAATGGCCACAGTCTGACCGGGGCGAAAATGGCACCAACTGCCGTAGAGCAACAAAATATCCCCGTTTTAGTGCGCTTTTATTGTTGTTCATGGCAAAACAACAGTGATAGCAACAACACTGATTGAAACAAGGTAGCATTTTGAGTACCCAATAAAAATGGTATCAGTAAAAGTGAGAGTTTGATTGGTGTAGCCCCATGGTTTACAAGGGCTAAGATGGCACAGCCATTGAAGGCTTATCAGCTCATCTCATATGCTGTTAATTTATCAGCAGATATTATTACTAGGTTGGTGTGAAAGATGGGTTTGAATTAATTAGGGGGAGGATCGAGAAGATTAATTCTTATATAGTATACTGCAACACAAGGAAAGGTAGAAATTATCTGGAGCGTCTCAATAAAAAAATCAAATAACTCCAAGCTATGATGCCAAAAATATGAGACTTTTTTTGTACTAACAACATATTGATCACTACCTAAAACTTCCCAAATTGAGTAGCTGTACATGCAAGTACAGTAAAATCCATCACTTCGGATAAAACTTCCCCAAAACCTGGTGTCAATGTTACATTAAAGGCCACATACATTTTCAATATGTTTTGAATAAAATTTATTGTTTGAATACACTTTTGTGAGCTAAGGCATGCTTTAGGTGAAAATTATTTCATATTTGTAAGAATTGTTGTACAATAATGAAGTAATTCTTAGTTTCCGAAAAACTTAGGAGAAAAATTTCAAAAAGTGATGCCAAGAATGTAACCAATCATACTTCCACTATTAAATTAATGGAAGTCCTGAGCGTCCTCGAAACTGAACTAACCATTAATTGAATGGAAAATAAGGAACATTTTGGACAATGCATTGCAATTCTTAAAATGAAAAAAATACCCCACTAAAATATTTCAGTGCATTTCAACTGAATAATAGATTTAATGTGAAATATGAAAGATAGCAGATTATTTTTGTATGACGCTAAAAGCTGTAAATAAATCATTCATTTCCGACATGACAACTTTTTCTGCCATAAAATAGAAACTGAAACCAAAGTTTTCTGTCTACCCTTTTTGCATCTGTCAAAGTTGCAATTACTTCATCTGTCAATTAAGAACGATGTCATCATTAATGGATTAAATGAAATATTTGTGCCGGTATAAAACTCATTGGGTTAAGCCGACATGAACATTAGACCCCTTAAATCTCCGATGTCACATTTTTGTAATTTACTAATTATATATGTCATTTAATACTTTAAAATATTTCAACTAATCAGATTATATGTCCGTCATATTGCAATGTATTTAAGGTTAATTGCCCTAATATGATTTTCATTTCAATAATTTTTATACCGCCAATATTTTTTTATTAAAATTCAGTACATTTTTTGCATCAACCAAGATCTTATATCAAAATGTTCTCTTAAAAATTTCTAAAGCAATTCAAGACTCTTTTATACAATATATACAATTGTGCTTCAATTCATAAACTTCTTAAAGGTATTTCATATTTTTACTTAACAATTATGATGGCATTATCCTAACCATGCAAACTTCAGTTTAGACCAAAACGCTTTCAGTCATTAGTCTAATAGCGCATGAAATGTCCTAAAATTGCTTTTAAACATTATTGTAGTGTTGTCATTAGAGATTTTATCAGAAGTTTGTATTAAGACAATAGTTGACCAAGGAGAAAGGTGGCGGATCGGTAAACCACAATACAACCAAAAACCAAACTTAGATATCAGATGTCCCTTTTAAGTGTACAACTGTCTCCAAGAAAATAATTAATTTTAGGCTCAATAGATCTTATTTTCATTCTCAGTTCATTATAAAAAAACACACAATTTAATGCCGTAACACTTTTACTTAATTATAATTAAATAAAATAAAACTGATACAAGATAAACATCTGCATAATGTATCCTACTGGTAGGACCACAAAAGATAGCGCTATTCGGCATGACCACAAATTTGAGACTGCTATTTCATAAGGAGAGCTCTATAAAAGCTTCCAAAAGAGAGCTCTATATTTCATAAGACAACAGGCGATTCTTAGATTACTATTTCATAGGACCACAAAAAAGAGCACTATTTCATAGGACCTCAGAGATAGCACTATATAGAACCCCAGAAGATAGAGAGAAGTTTGGTATGGCCACAGGCGAGTCTCAGAGACATTGGGTATGGCCACAGGCGAGTCTCAGAGATATTTGGTATGGCCACAGGCGAGTCTCAGAGATATTTGGTATGGCCACAGGCGAGTCTCAGAGATATTTGGTATGGTCACAGGCGAGTCTCAGAGATATTTGGTATGGCCACAGGCGAGTCTCAGAGATATTTGGTATGGCCACAGGCGAGTCTCAGAGATATTTGGTATGGCCACAGGCGAGTCTCAGAGATATTGGGTATGACCACAAAAGAAAGAGCTATTCAGTAGGCCTACAGAAAAAAACTTTTTTGGAAGGAGTGCAGAAGAGAGAGCCTTGAGAAGAGAGAGCCTTGAGAAGAGAGAGCCTTGAGAAGCGAAAGCTTTGAAAAGAGAGCGCTATATATTCCACAGTACCACAGAATATAGCAGTCTATTTGGTACGACCAAATAGGAGCACTATAAATATAACTTATCAAGGCAATGGCCTGCTTTTTAAAAGATGATAAGATTTAGTTAACTAATAGCACAGTGTAGTAAAAGAAAAACAGTTTCAAGAAGTCAACGTATTTATAACTGATCTTTTTAGATAAAAAATTTCAATGAAATGGCTATATATACATACATGTAGCTACCCAAAAGTGCCCTTTGCAAGAAGCAAATCTAAGAAGACCTTTCCTGTAATGCGCTGTTTGAAAAGAATTTTTCAAGTAAAGCTTAAAGTTACATAACCTTGATCATAAAGTTTTTCCCCAAAGTTGAGTTTCCTTTCAAAAACAAAACAAGCTAATGTTGCATGTAGTGTGACCTTCATCTAATTTACCTTAAAGTACAATTTTCAGGTTAACTTTTCACGAAAAATACTGTTTGACCATCACGACACAGATAGTTAAACAACCTTTTAAATACAATGTAGGATTCCAAATTAATGACTGATGTTTTCCCCTAGTCTAACCCTTCATTAAGCATTGTCAATACCTGAAAGCTTACTCAAATTACCGAACAGTTTCGTAAAACATTGCCGTATTTTCATGGTTCGCCGATTCTATTTTTTGTATTATGATTTTTCATAAATGAGTAAGACTCCTAGGCGACAAATTTCGTAAAGTTTTAAAAACAAATTGGAAAAAAGTCATTTCGATGTTAATCTACCATTTACTAATACATTTTGAATTTTAACCGCATTTTAAGTTCATTAGGATGTATAACACATGGGCTAATCTTTACATTTGGTCTTTAGAACACTAAAGATGAGAAACGTTTTAACAATTTTAACTCAATGCTGTTACGCGACCATAAAAATCGCGATACACGGATGGTGAAAAGAGGTTGGGTCAGAGTGCGAGGTGTCACACCGATAATGAGTCCAACGTAATAACGATCTTTAAGATACAGAGTTCTTAAATTTGCTTTTAAGCTGATTCATACTATGACAGTGTTTCTTAAATGATTCATTTTTGTTGAGGTTTTGTTTAAATACCAGAAACAAAATCTTATGAAGGAAGTAAGAAGAACTGCAAAAATATTTTAGTGGTCAACATAATATTTTGTCTAATGAAAAGGCAGTATAATTCAAACTTGCCAATACATTAATGTTAGTAAATCAGCAGTCAGCCGTTACTGATTGTAATCAGGAGAATCAGTAGATATTAACAGTGTTAATAGGTAGTTTACACAATAGTATGTAGACCACTAAAACTTTAGGTCAATGATTTTTTAGACAATGCCAAATTTGTGCACCTAACATTGACACTGCAAATGACACCAAAGTGATGGTAACACATCAATGGCAATAGAAAGGTACAAAGCAGTCTCCAGGTTGCAAGGTTTTTAATTTTGAATCGGGCAAGCTAATAAAAGGAAAAACTTAAAACGAAGAAAATAATGGTGGTAGCACAATATATAATATATAGAAAGGTGAAGAACAAGAAATGTAGCCATACATCCAGTAAGGCGAGATAGATAAGTGAATTTAGTCATATCAAAGTTTTACTTCGACTTTCTATTTACTTTTTTTGTATACAAATAACAAAAAACTTACTGTATTTATTTTGTCAAATCATACCTATACAATCTTTCCTAAGTATCTGTTTGTGCTGATTTTCATAAAGAAAACTTGTGGTTTGTGCTTACAGCCCTAGGATTTTAACAAATCAACATCATAATAGCATTCACCCATTAAACGCTATGATTTTAACCATTATTTCCTATTCCCATAAAATAAATTGACTTTATAGACTAATAAAACGCCTTAAGAAACATAAAAACATAAACATAAATCCATGATTTCAAGTTACATTTAGGAACGATTAATAAACATATTATATAGAAACTATATATACCCTGAATAATACATATACTGCATTTTGTATTAATCCTCCAAATTTCCATATCCAAAACTGTTAAGAAAATGATACTTTTTATAATACCATCAATGAATAAAAAAAACTCACATCAAGTTCTTCCATTTTACAGCTGCCAATAAAAGTCCATTTACAGAGTGATAAAGCACTTTGGCACTGTCAAAACTACCACTCCAAACTTCTCCAAAACTCTTAATAACTGCCAAAGCACGTGATTCAAAATGTTTAATTACATTGTAAATTAGATCTTTATCAGTCAACTGTTTTAGACATTGGCTCTGGCTTGGTTGTCATATTAAGAAAAGGTCCACTGAATTCAAATTCCATTGCACCCCGTGCTAAGCATATCTATATCTGCTAAAAATCTGTCTACTTCATTACAAAGAATGACATGGCTTGTTAATTAAACTACTGCTTAATTAAGATCAGAACTATGATAGTGATTGATATAAGAAATTATAAACAATGAATATTAAGAAAGAAATTTTAGACCAGCAATAACTCTAGAAGATTAGTTCTATCAAGTGTTGGCCGGACTTCCATGAGGAGCCGCATTTTTGGCAAAAGAATTGCAGAACATTACTTCTTATTTTCATTAACCACAACGTACGTAATATTCAATGCTAAATGGATAATGATGTGTCAACTTTTCAGATTCTCAATGTCTAAAATTGAATACAAGTGAGTGAGTGGTCATCTTATTTTTCAAGCAAAATCCTCTTATAAATTATTATATTTTAAAATTGTCAAGGATACACTGAATGTCAAGATAAAAGAGTTCTGTGTTGTTTACAATTTTCTGCAACCATGAGATGACATTTGCATACATTTGCCAAATATGTGTTACAGTTGAGCTGTCATACCACAAAGAAAGTTCTATGTCCCAATGTTGTGAATATCACAGGGAAAAGATAGTTTTATGTACCATTGTTGTCAATTTCACAGGAAAAAGAAATTTCTATGCCCCAATGTTGTCAATACCACAGGGAAAAGATAGTTTTATGCCCCAATGTTGTCAATATCACAGGGAAAAGAAAGTTCCATGCCCCAATGTCAATATCACAGGGAAAAGATAGTTTTATGCCCCAATGTTGTCTATTTCACAGGGAAAAGAAAGTTCTATTCCCAAATGTTGTCAATATCACAGGGAAAAGATAGTTTTATGCACCAATGTTGTCAATTTCACGGGGAAAAGAAATTTATATGCCCCAATGTTGGAAAAGAAAGTTCCATGCCTCAATGTTAATATCACAGGGAAAAGAAAGTTCAATGCTCCAATGTTGTCAATATCACAGGGGAAAGAAAGTGCTACTTGCCCAAATGTTGTCAATATCACAGGGAAAAGAAAGTTCAATGCTCCAATGTTGTCAATATCACAGGGAAAAGAAAGTTCAATGCCACAATGTTGTCAATATCAAAGGGGAAGGAAAGTTCAATGCCCCAATGTTGTCAATATCACAGGTAAAAGAAACTCAGTATATGCCCAATGCTGTCAATATCACAGGGAAAAGAAAGTTCAATGCCCCAATGTTGTCAATATCACAGGGAAAAGAAAGTTCAATGCCACAATGTTGTCAATATCACAGGGAAAAGAAAGTTCCATAACCAATGTTGTCAATATCACACAGGGCAAAAAATGTTCAATGCCGCAATGCTGTCAATACTACAAGGAAAAGAAAGTGCAATGCCCCAATATTGTCAATATCACAGGGAAAAGAAAGTGCAATGCCCCAATGTTGTCAATATTACAGGGAAAAGAAAGTGTTACTTGCCCAAATGTTGTCAATGTCACAGGGAAAAGAAAGTTCAATGCCCAAATGTTGTCAATATCACAGGGAAAGGAAAGTGCTACTTGCCCAAATGTTGTCAATGTCACAGGGAAAAGAAAGTGCTACTTGCCCAAATGTTGTCAATATCACAGGAAAGGGAAAGTTGCTACTTGCCCAAATGTTGTCAATATTACAGGGAAAGGAAAGTGCTACTTGCCCAAATGTTGTCAATGTTACAGGGAAAAGAAAGTGCTATGCCCAAATGTTGTCAATATCACAGGGAAAAGAAAGTGCGTCTTGCCCAAATGTTGTCAATGTCACAGAGAAAAGAAAGTTCAATGCCCAAATGTTGTCAATATCACAGAGAAAGGAAAGTGCTACTTGCCCAAATGTTGTCAATGTCACAGGGAAAAGAAAGTTCAATGCCAAAATGTTGTCAATATCACAGGGAAAGGAAAGTGCTACTTGCCCAAATGTTGTCATTGTCACAGGGAAAAGAAAGTGCTACTTGCCCAAATGTTGTCAATATCACAGGGAAAAGTAAGTTCAATGCTCCAATGTTGTCAATATCACAGGGAAAAGAAAGTTCAATGCCCCAATGTTGTCAATATCAAAGGGAAAAGAAAGTCCAATGCCACAATGTTGTCAATATCACAGGGAAAAGAAAGTTCAATGCCCCAATGTTGTCAATATCACAGGGAAAAGAAAGTTCAATGCTCCAATGTTGTCAATATCACAGGGAAAAGAAAGTTCAATGCCCCAATGTTGTCAATATCACAGGGAAAAGAAAGTCCAATGCCACAATGTTGTCAATATCAAAGGGAAAAGAAAGTTCAATGCCCCAATGTTGTCAATATCACAGGTAAAAGAAACTCAGTATATGCCCCAATGTTGTCAATATCACAGGGAAAAAATAGTTCAATGCCCCAATGTTGTCAATATCAAAGGGAAAAGAAAATTCAATGCCCCAATGTTGTCAATATCACAGGGAAAAGGAAGGTTTAATGCCCCAATGTTGTCAATATCACAGGGAAAAGAAAGTTCAATGCCCCAATGTTGTCAATATCACAGGGAAAAGAAAGTTTAATTTGCCAATGTTGTCAATATCACCGGGAAAAGGTGAGAATTTCGTTATATTTTACAACAATTATTTTAAATACCAGCCACTTTTCATCAGATTTATTCATATGCATACATATATTGTTTAGACCATTTTTTTGCTTATTTTCATGTTTTTGGTGTACAAACATAATGTTCGTTTTCTTAAAATTCAATTAGAAAAAAGGCAAAGATGAAAACTGTTACTGAGATGCTTAATGAATATGGCTCCATAACACATCACAGAAATGAGTCACATGCTTTTTATTAAGACAACCATCAAATATCATAATACCATCTATACAGGAAACTCAGCTGGGAGAAAAACAAATAAATTAAACGCTGATCAATAAATTAACACAATTATTCCTTATACCAGGTGCTGCATGTTTGCATATAAGGCGCAATGTTTAACAGCAACTCCTTGTTTTAATCAAAATCATAGCTTATCTGTCAGATCAAATCAAAAACACTCATAGATGGACAAGAATCAAGATTACGGGAAGGCTCGATTGTTGGGAGAATTTTATCAGTTTGATAACCACTGATCCCTTAAAACGGGACCATTTTTAAGAACAAAAAGCGTGCAACATTGACTTAGGGATTTGTAAAAGATTTATCTTATAAGATCAAATACAATTTTGAGTAGTTTAATTCAAGTAATGGACTTGAAACATATTATTATCTAATAAGATCAATGCACAATTTGTGTACAAATGACTTCGTCAAAATATTTCTTCAGAAACTAGAAACTTCACAATAAGGTTGCATTTGAAACAGTAGACTGTGATTAACATTGTCATAGTAAACATGTGTACCAAATTTCATCAATATCTTGAAAAAAAAATCAAGTTATGTGGTGTTTTTTTGAATATATATAGAAATGACCAAAGTAGGACTCGAACCCACAACCCCAGGGATAGACATGCCTAGCTGGGAAAAAACATTGACCTTAATGATTTAGCTAGCAGAACAACCGTCATAAAGATTCTTCGAAAAAACAAACTAAAAAAAATGACCAAAAAAAAATCATTCATAATGTAGCAATCCTAAATTGACATTCTGTTTGTAATACAATTATGAGCAGAACTTTTCAGATTCAATTATTAAGTACAATAACAAATGCCCGTTGTCTTTAAACTTCAAACATAAAAGAGGCTGGATGCAATTCAGTGACTGTAAAGGACTAGTATCAGGATGCTCCAAAAATATTCTGATGAAGCAATCCTAAATTAACATTTTGTGTGTAATGAAATAAATGGCAGAACTTTCCAAATTCAATTTAGTACAATAAAAAATGCCCATTGTCTTAAAACTTCAAACAAAAAAGAGGCTGGATGCAAGTCACTGTAAAGGACAAGTATCGGGATGCTCCAAAAATATTCGGAAATCAAAGCTATCTTATTACGCATCAACAATAGCAATTTACATTACACCACTGTCATAGCCTAATTAAATAAGCAGCTCATTAGGGAAAGTGGTCAGTCATTTAGGGATGCCTTTTTTATGCAAATTTATGCAAATTAGAGAGATAATTAAATTGCAAGATCACAGAATGTATTCACTTAACAGCTCATCTTGCTGTAGGCTTGTTAACGTTAAGACATTAACTTTCGGAGACGAGAAAGGTCTATCTTTCGTAAAATTATGCGTCACTTAAGAAGATTTTACACGGTCTCGGAAAATTAGTTAGATCACTTTTCAATGATGAGTTTAAGTCTGATGTACTAGGACTGTTTAATCAGATTGAAACATGCATAATCCGAGAAATGACATGGGCTAAATGGATTTGGGAGAAAATGATGTCATTACCGCCCAAATCTAATTGTCCGTTGGATGACGAAGGTGAATGTTACACTCATTTCCCTATTGCATGAGAATCTTTCTGCATTAAAGAAAAAATTAAAGTTGCATTATTATAGATCATGACTTTTCAGAGTCGTTTTGTATATGACTCGTTAAAACACAAATTCAAAACTAATATGCTATTGGCCAGTACCTTGTGAAAGACCAGGGCGGCCTTTTTTCAATAAAATATCTTAGTTATTAACCCAACGCTGTGTTAAGAGTGTTCAGGGACACCCCTAATGTAACAGGGCATAATCTTTGCAATAAATGTTCTTATGATATTTTATGGAAACAGAGTTGATGCAAAAATGGGGTTACTCGTGGAAATATAATATATTATATGATTTTAAGCCTTATGATCAGCTCAATTGAAATGCGACCAAGAACTTCAAAATAGTTTCCATAAATTTGCCTATGATTTGGTCAGAAAATACAGAAGCCTAATTTCAAAGCAGACACAAAGTAGGTTTGTGCACATACATTCTGACAAGCATGACACAGTTGTTAAACCATTTGATTATTAAATGTCATCATTCAAAATGGGAAGCTATCATTAATTATTCACCATTAGGACAGTAAATATGGATTATATAAAAAATTATGTTTTGATTATTATCGCAAAAACTTCAAAGAAGAATTCTATGTTTATAGGTCACAGGAAAGGTTATGTACTTCAAAATGTTTCATTATTTGGAAAATATCTGATCAATTATCCCATGTTTACAGAAATGGACCATTATTATATCTTTAAGAGACCCATGGTACATGGCATTATTTCCACAGCTCAAAATTAGCAGGACAATTCCATTTGCTAATGAAGAGCAATATTTTTCGAGACTCATTATTAGTTAATAAATTCCAAAAAAATAGCTTTATCCATTAGCTCAATAGTCAATATCCTTCCTTTATGAATCATTCTTTTCTTGTCAATAATATTTCTTTCAAGCAATTTACTGGTCATAATTTCATTCCCTTAACCTTTCGAAAAAGTTCTTTTCAACGTTTCATTTTTTCATACAAAAATGCAATATCTGTCATTGATAATGCATTAGAAATAATATTTCTTCTCTTATTCATCATAACCAAATATTGACAGAAGAAAATACTTAAGTCAAAGAAGAGAAGTGTGTAACGTTTTTGGAATAATAAGGTCGCTTCACCTTAAATCAACAATGACACAATGTCGTCGTGTGAATTTGGCAACAAAGACGATGGTCCATGATAGAGACTTCTTTATCAACAAAGTCAACAATGGCTTTCTTTTTCTACAACGAGTAATTCTCATTCAACTTCCCTCCTATTGCATTTCTCAAAAATATTATGTTGTCCTTACAAATAAAGCCTCGCTTCCTTGTCGATCATTTTCCCCTTTATTCATTTCACTTTCACTCTGGTACAAGCTTACAATCAAGGACAAGGTGTCTTAAAAATGCACTAGCAGTATTTATTTACAGTATTTTCTGTTATTTTTTCATTCAAAATTAAATAGGATTGACACACATGAAATGTTTTTATTATTTACATTAAGACATATCATCATAAATTATTATTGCCATACTTTAAAGTTACACGCACAATTTCAGCAGATAGTGATCACTCTGAGGGCATTAAATCGCTGTAATATCACAGAGATGTGAGCTCTTTTAACTTTGACAACATTATTATATTTATATCAAACTGTCAACTTGATTTATAAAGACATCAATGTTTTTGAGACCACAACATAAAAAGTTCACTTATGTCTTAATAACGCTAAGTTTGTTTTAACATCACCAGGATTTGCAATATATAAAACAATAAAACAATAATATTACTCATTGTATTCAGTAGTTCATATAATCTGAGTGCTTAACGCCCACATGTTTGTATACAAATTATGTTAATGCCATTTTGAAAAAAAATCACTATCATCATACACAAATTGTAAGTGACAAGTCATACAGTGACTGAGTTGCAGTGTGCAGCTGATGGACAGCTGATATGCACAGCCCAATGGCTATAAGGAGGACAAGAGAAAGAATATTTTGGTCAACCAAAGTTGTGTGCCATTTTGTCCAAGTTAAGTATTAATAGTCAATAAATGTATTTTCTTACACAGAATCCCATTCTGATTATCATAAAACAATAAAATCCCTAAAATATTATCAAGAATTACAACTGGAATTGTTAAAAAAAAAAAAAAAAATGAGTGACCAGGGGCTGTGATTACAAACAGTTTCAAGTCTGAGTTGAACAGACTCCAGACTCAAAATTTCAAATCTTCATTTCATTTGAACTTTCCTTCTAGAAAAGGATTGATTGTGATTTTTGCACATTATAGTACTATTTGAGTTTTTTTACTTTCATTACGCTTTGTTGTTGTTGTAAAAAAAGGAACAAAGATGATTTTTGTTCCTTCATAAAAATGTTTTTCTGAGTCTGAGTCTAGACATGGATTTGAGACTGTTCATAATCATTGCCCCAGGAGCTGTGACTATGAACACTTTCAAGTCTAAGTTCACTCAGACTCAAGTGACAAAACTGCAAATCTTCACTTCATTGCAACTTTCCTTCTAGTTGAGTTTTGAAATTGAAATTTGCAACAGTTCACTTTTTTTTTGGTACAAAGAATGAAACAGAGGTGATTTTTTAGTAATTTGATAAAAGTGCTTTTCTGAGTTTATACTTGGTTTTGAGGCTGGTCTTAACCATAGCCTCTGGTCCAAACCCACAAACAGTTATAACTATGATTGGACATTTTTAAAAATAACTTACAAATGTAATAGCAAAAATTTGCAAATTTAAGATGTTCAAGTATGCGCAAAATTATTAAAGCTAAAAGTTTAAACTTTAATGAACAAAATGCATCCATTTTACATACTTTTGCATGATGGATATACCAGTATCTAGCTAGTTAAAACAGCTGTATTTAGCTAGGTAAAACAGCTGTATTATAATTAAGCTGTACATGTAAAATACTTTGAATATAATTTAAAATGAACATTTATATTAGCTCTTACAAATTGTTGAATTATCCAAGCACTTATGACTCCCTTTATCGTGTTAAAAGCATGTATATATACATATTGCATATAGTAAATTAAAAAGTAAAATTGTGAAAAGTATCTATCAAAATTAGAAAACAATGACAATAAAACAGAAAATAACATTACCATGAAATGTGAAAATCCAGTGATATAATCTGTTTACATTTGACGTTTCATATTAAAATGTTTGTCACTTTGAGAAAGCATTCACATGTAACACTTTTTAAAACACTAATAATCATTCAAATATTGTCCTTATTAATGCCTTTTAAAAACAATTTATAAGTTTACCTTATTAAACGCATAGACATACGAAACATTAGCAATATATTGAGAAATACCAACAATACATTGTAAATAATGGGTAGAATATCAATTGCCGTTAACTTATTATCAGCTCATCACACAGCAGTGAATGTTTCAGCTTAGCTCCTCCTACTTTTGAGGTGAAGCAGGTCATGTGATACTGTGCTGCATTCTGAATGGCTGAAATGGCAGGCTGATGAAGCTGACTGGGAAACTCTGCATGACTTAATGAGGTTGCTGCAAAGATAGAGGTAGAACTGATATAGTTGGGTTTTACTGTTAATAAATCATTATTGCAGCAAAATTAACATGTATTAAAATAAAAGGTTTAAAGAATAGCTGATATGAGCTAAAATAAACAAAAACAAATCTTAATAGATCTATCTAAGAAAATTTGTTTGGCCTGTCAATGTTTAAATATGTTTTTTGTTTGTTTCATTCAAGACATTTGTATTCTTTGTTATGTTTTTCAGTAAAAGTGAAGCCTTACCCTGATCCATTGGTATTAAAGCTGTGAGTTTTTAAAATATTACACTGATAATATTGTATGAGTAAAAATGTGTCCTGATCAGTTAACAATAAACGCTGATGCCATTTTTTATTTTATTTTTTAATGCAATAATTTTTATGTTTTTTTTTTTAACTTATATGACTTTTATGATCATAACAAAACAGATAAAAATTTGACTTGTACATTTAAAAAAATATATTATTTTTCATTCATGACAAACGCATTATTTAATACGTCATGTTTAAGTTAAAGTGAGGCTCATCATAACCTGGCTCCATTAATAGATAGCATTTTCTCTCAAATAATGGCTATAGGATAGTGACCCCTCAAAGACGGTACATTGTCCTGAAATGACACATATTAAACCACACATTACGATAAAAACATAGATTTTATTGGTTGAAAATAATAGTTGTCAATAGTTGGAAATCAGTTTCTGCAATAAAACTTTCATTGTCATAAAATCATAATCTCCCTCAATAATCAAAATATCATAGAGATTGAAATGTCGTTTGTTCTTTCTCATGCCTTCTTGGATATGAATATTACAAATAAATTTAAAATACAAGGGTCTGAAATGAGCATGACTTACAGATACCTTTAATCATAAGATAACGATAATATTCGGCAATAATACCCAAACACTTGATCGGGCACGGAGTTCAAACCAATTTCCAGTCATAAATTTCAAATAAATATGGTGGTTATTTCACAAGCCAGTAAGCTTGGAAATTAAAATTGCAAGTTATCATCCTGTTCCGATAAAATGTTTGATTTTTATCAATATCTTTATCATCATTATAATTTGCATCACTTTAAAGCTGCACTCTCACATATTGAACGTTTTGACAACTTTTTTATTTTTTTGTCTTGGAACGAGCCAATTTTTGCAAAAATCCAAGGAAACCAGTAATATAAGACTGCTGACTAAAAATCAGATCGCAGATTTTTAAATTTAAGTTCAAAACTATTTTATATTTTATGCATTTTTCTTAAACCATTATTAACGGTTGAAGCTATGATAAAACATTATAATTTTCAAGCGGAAATATGAAAATCTACAATCTGATTTTTTGTCGGCAATCTTATATCATTGGTTTGCAGATATTTAAGATACGCAAAAATTAGCTCTCTCCAAGACAAAATATAAAAAAGTTAAAATGGTCAATCTGTGAGGTCAATCTCACAGATTGAATGTTTAAACAACTTTTTCATTTTTTGTCAATGAATGAGCCAATCTTGGCGTAAATGTCTGGAAACCATGCAGAGTTATAAGACTGCTGACAAAAGATTAGATCACAGATTTCATATCTACGTTCGAAAATTGATGTTTTATGTCTAAAAGCATTACTAAAGCTAAAAATGAAATCTTCGACAGTTTACCAAACAACTATGATCTTTTTGATTATGAGTTATCTTATGTGACTGAATTGAAGTCATTGATGCCAAAATCAGCCGATTCTGAGACATTTTTTTTTTAAGTCACACCTGTCAATCTGTGAGAGTGCAACTTTAAGCTTCAACTGCTAGTAATGATACCATAGTTATAACATAACATGACATCTCAATTTCGCATTATATTATTTAATTTGATTATATTTCTTATTTATGTGACATGCATGGGTGATTCCCTACTTCTCTAATGAAATAAGACATCAGGGCCCTTACTGCGATGAATAAACCTTGAAGATGAAATAAAATAAATTTGAAATTTCTAATTATTAGCTGGTGTGTCATCTAATAAATGCACATGTATAAAACCTTGGAAAATTTTAGCAAACTTCTGGATGTAGCAAACATAGGCCCAAAATGTCATATTCCCCCCAACCCCCCTTGAACCCATAGCTAAAAAAATGCAGGGTATGCCATGTACATTTCAAGTTTCATTTTAATCCCTTTAGCAGTATCAAGATATGGCCCAGACAAGCAACCATTTTCGATATAACAGCATACATTTTTAATCAAATCGATGAAAATAACGTATTTCAGATAAAATCATTGAAGCGATTATATCATATGATAAGAGAGATACTTAACTTAAGAAAATGGCTTAAGTTAGGAAATTACTTAAGATGTTTTATGAATACGGGCCCTGGCTCTCATACTTCAAAATATCAAAATGTGCATTAATTAAGAATCATCTATAAATATATATATAAAACAAAATTGTTCTAAAAGCTCTGCCAACGTATATTTTTTATACCAATTTATATTGTTCTTTGTTCATATCGATTTTTTAATATGTAAATGCTTCAAAAAATTGTTAATTCAGTGCAAATAATCTATAAAACAGGAAATTTGTTTTTTATCTGCAACAAAAAATCATTAATTATGAAAACCTTGGTTTCATTTTAAGTAAATGCTGTTTATCTAATTAGCAAATGTAAAACAGAAATTTCAAAGCTTATTATCAAATTGGACGACTTCAGAGGACTCGAAATTTAACGATTTATCTTTTGAAGTAATATCAAATGTATAGAAATTTCTAAAAAATCATCAAAAATTAAGAACAGCATTACACACATGTCTGAAAAACCAGCTCCAATCTGAGAACTGAAAATTAATTTAACCCCTAATTTATAGGTTACTGAAAGGTCCAATAATTATAATAAATGCCAGAGTGAAAGTGAAAACAAGATTGATTCTTTTGAAATCAAACTCCTCCCACGTTTTTGACCACCACACCAAGTTCCATAGAAATCTGTTAAATTACACACTAGGACACACTAGGACCGTTCCTGGCTACTATGGTCGCTCCTAATGAAGTCCAAAGCCCTTTTGAACATGTTAGCCCCTAAAATAACCCCTAAAATATGGGGTTGAAGTGAAATTTTGATAGACAGAAAGGGTCGTTAGATCACACAGGTGTTTAACAACAATACAAGAGACAATGTTATTATACCAGCCTCGTCTTAAAATAGAAAATTCTCGTGTTTGAATAAGCCAAATTTCAAATTTTATTTACATTACATCAATTTAATAGAATTTTTTTCTAAATAGTGGCACTGCAAAACCTATATCTGTTGGTTATGTGTGTTTTGTTTTAAAAGTAGCCAAATCTTTATGATAAGCTGAATAGAGCATTTTTGCCTTGTTAAGATATATGTACATAAAAAACATAAACCAATTAAATCAACCGTTTGAAGCTTGTATGAATATATGAACACAAATATAAACTGTATATGTAAACATATTAAATCGAGCGTCTGACAAAACATAAACTATATAAGTAAACCCATTAAATCGACCGTCTGAAAGATATATATTTTTCGCAAATTAACCAGTCTTCTTAAGCAAGGGCAAGGTGCACTTTTCACTATCTGACATCCGCAATGACACTGTATAACAGTCTTAAATAAACACGGACAAAACAAACTTTCAACATCTCCCGCTGTTTAGAAGCCAGGAAAACTTCTGTTTAAAACAAACATGAAACTCAAACATTGTAGGGCGACAGTTTATAGAATCGTAGGAAGCTATTATCTCATTGAGGCATGAAAGCACTGCCCTACCATCGCAAGATGGCAACGGAAAAGAAGATGTGCAAACATTTTGGACAAATACTGGCAAACACTTATTACATAATTGCCAATTTTTACGTAATGGCAATATTTATCAATCTCGATGAAGAACAAATAAATCTTTTCACCAAATTTGCGATTCAGGTACTCGAGGATTTTAAACACCTTAATAGGCTGGAAAAACTGAAAAAGGGATTATTTTATGATTACTCAGACACGAGGATAGCAGATATTCCTTTTGGTCACATAATAATAGCTTAAAATGTATTATGTTAATGAAGTTATTACAATGAAAGTCACAAAAAGTTTACAGAAGGTCATTTCCTAAACATGGTCTTGAATAAATTTTATATGATAATATAATATAGTCACTCATAGATTGGTCAGGTGTGTTTCTTAAATAACAAAACTTGTCAGTACTAAGAGGATGATATTTGATAATTGGAGGGAAACGGTTTTCAGTAGTTGTTAATTCATCATGTCTTAATTAAATGAACTGAGAGTATTCATTTTAAGCTTCGAATATGGCTGGCTTGAACCCGAATATGGTTTCCTGCGCCCCATATATCCCATATAAGGTCACCTACTAACCCCATAAAGTATATATCACATCGACATCCTGTTACACATTTAAATGTTACACTTATTCATCAGTATGGAAAAATATGGGGTCACCCCATGACCAGTCCTGGACCAATGGCGTTGCATCATTTATGTTGGAGGCATGATATAAACTGTGGCTGGCCCATTCAAGTTAAAGGCTGTAAGTAAGTACTTACACAAAATAACTTGCACTGGACTGTGTCACATCAAACCATTTTTTTTACAAACTAGCAACCTTTAACCATTACATAAACATTCAATCGTTCGAAAAAGTGAGCACGAATTATTGAAATCCATTCTTGAACAATGATCAATATCAACAAACTTGAAAACTTACAACTAGAGTTTTAACACAAGCACAATTGTTTAAGACTATATTAAAGTTAACAACTTGATTAACAACATCATTTTTTAACTTTAAAAGGTGAACGTTTTTGTAACATATAATATTATGCTCATATATTTAGATCAAACATGTACAGCAGAAACACAAGTTTCGAACCTTGTGATATATACAGTAATATACTGCAGATCACAAAGGTGTCCCTTTTAATTCCAGAGCAATAAATATTTGAATGTTAACAACCTTTTCTTTAGCAACGTTGTTAACTTTATGAAAGTTTTAAACAATAGGCCCAATGTAATATCTAATTTTATGAACATGCATTAAAACGCCTACCTGCATAACATTTTCAATGAGGTAGCTGTTACTTTTTTATAAAAATGATTCAGACAGAAGGGCGATCTACTCAATCAACGACGCACTTAAACATTAGATAATTAAAATATTTTAAAATTTGAACAGCATGTTCATTAATTATGCATTGTACTATAAAGAGAGAGCGTTTTTGCTGCAAGTTGAACTGCATTTCGTAATTAAGATTTTCAGTTTCAAAGTTTTCTACTATTTTAATCTTTTAACTGAATGATTCTACAGTAAAACTGCGATAACTCGAGTATGCAAGGCCTGATCTAAAACCTCTTGTTTATCGATGAATTGAGCTACTCAGGGTTTCAATTGAGTCTGTTATGAAATTTCTTATTTTTAAAGTTTGAAATTGTATACCCGGTAGTAGTATTATAGTAATACCATATTTACTTTATCATTTACTTAGAAATTTTTCTTATTATAAGTAAATATATTCTTATTCTCCAACAGTTTATTACTTTATATTGTCACTGTTAATGTGCTGTGTTGTTGAAATCGTTCATTATGTTCAAAGGCTGTTATATACAATATGTGAAAATGTGAAAGTAAAACGCCTGCTTCAAGGGTGGAAGGTTGCGTGTTCGATCTTTCACTACGTCATACCAAAGAGATTAATGATGGGACTGATAGCTCCATTACCAGATGTTTGACCATGCTGGTAAGTGCTGGGGGATTTAGAATGCAAGTAAGCACTTGCAGGTCCAGGGGGGGTTGGGACCTGGCATGTGCCCCCCCCCCCCCCCCCTTAAAATCAGTCAAGTTTATGCTTTATTTCAATATAGGAGATTAAAAGTAAAAAAATCACCCCAAAATGCCCCTTTTTTAAGCCCCCACTTATTTCAAATCCTGGTTCTGCCCCAGGTAAGTACCTGTTAGCGGATACCTTTTATGTTGCAAAATAGTTCAGCACACTAATGTTGTCTGTTTCCAACATGCAAACAATGGCAGGGGTCTCTCTGGGTCTCCTGGATGTAGGCATTTAATTGTTTCTGTAAAGTCATAATTATGTTTAAAATTGCAAAAATGGCAAACATAATAATTATAATATATAATAGTTAACCACACAAACAGTTTTACATACACCACTATCTATAAAGACTTATGTCTACCTCATAATAAGCAAACCATGTTTGGGGTCTCTCTCAGGGGCTTCTAGCTGTAGGATAGTGGATCCGAGTTTGGTAAGGGTGGGGGGGGAATGGGGGGGGGGTCACACTTGGCACACAACCCACCCCTAAATTCAAGTAATAAAATATGCCCTAATAGCACCATTTCAGACTAGAATGTTTAAAATGCTCTTGGAGGAATACACCCCCCCCCCCCCCCCCCCCGCCAACAATTTTAACCAAATAAATTTCAGTTCCGAGGGGCGGGGGGGGGGAGCAAAAGTCGAAAGCTTTCACCCCCTCTAACATCAAATCCTGGAGCCGCCCTTGATTGAACTGGTTCCTGTTTTTTTATAGGCCAACATAATTATAATATATGATTATCAACCACACTTAGTTTATACATACACCACTTCCTAAATTGAGATTTTGTCATTCTCTTACTTGTTCATCATTGCTGTAGGAAAAGTTTTTATCAAAAACTTGAATGCCACTTTGTAATTCCATTAAAACAATTATATCAGTATTGAGAGCCCATTATAATTGAATGATCACAACTGAGATACTTTTGACAAATAAGATGACATTGTGTCTGCATTTGAAGTAAGTCACAAAACCCAACATCCTTGATAAGTCGGATGATAGTAAAGGGTGCAGCCGGAATATCTTAACTCATGACAGTTTTAAACTGTCAAATTAACCAAAAATCATTGTTGTTATTTTATGGTAAAAAAAAGTCAGACTTTAAATTCCTTCGGGGTATCATGAAAAAAAAAATGTTGACAAGCCGGCTGGTGTAAGGAGAGCTAGTAGCTATATTAACCACAAATTAAAATAAACTCATATCTATACTTGCCACTTAACATAAAGTTATAAAACTAATGTTACCCAAACAAATAAAAATCTCCCGACACCAAAACCAAAAGTATAATGAGTGCAACAGGGTGGGACAGTGGAAAGTGCAGGGACATTGACATTTATGGATCCTGTACAAGGCATTGACAAGTGGTACTTGCAAAGAGATGCTGCATGGCATATGGGCATAAAAAGGGATATTGGTAAGTGTGGGGCATGGTAAGTGTGAGGCATTAGAACAGTGCCTTGGTAAGTGGGTCACGTACATGGACACTGGAAAGTGGGTCATAGAACAGTGCCTTGGTAAGTGGGTCATGTGCATGGACACTGGCAAGTGGGTCATAGAACAGTGCCTCGGTAAGTGGGTCATGTGCATGGACACTGGAAAGTGGGTCATAGAACAATGTCTTGGTAAGTGGGTCATGTACATGGACATTCACAGAGATATTGGCAAGTCGGTTATCCCCAAAGTCTTTGGCAAGCAGGTTATCCAGAGAAATATTGGCAAGAGGGTTATCCACAGAGATATTGGCAAGCAGATTATCCACAGAGATATTGGCAAGAGGGTTATCGTCAGAGATATTGGCAAATGGGCTATCCTCAGAGATATCGGCAAGAGTGTTATCCACATAGATATTGGCAAGTGGGTTATTCACAAAGTTATTGGCAAGAGGGTTATCCTCAGAGATATTGGCAAGAGGGATATCCACAGATATATTGGCAAGAGGGTTATCCACATATATATTGGCAAGTGGGTTATCCACAGTGTTATTTGCAAGTGGGCCACTCACATAGATATTGGCAAGAGGGTTATCCACAGAGATATTGGCAAGTGGGCCATTCACATACATATTGGCAAGTGGGTTATCCACAGAGATATTGGCAAGTAGGCCTCTCTAATAGATATTGGTAAGTGGGTTATAAACACAGAGATATTGGCAAGTAGGCCAATCACAGGGATATCAGCAAGTGGGCCATTCACAGAGATATTGGCAAGCAGGTTATCCCCAAAGACTTTGGCAAGCGGGTCATCCACAGAGATACTGGCAAGAGGGTTATCCTCAGAGATATTGGCAAGCGGGTTATCTACAGAGATATTGGCAAGAGGGTTATCGTCATAGATATTGGCAAGCGGGTTATGAATAGAGATATTGGCAAGAGGGTTATCCACAGAGATATTGGCAAGAGGGTTATCCTCAGAGATATTGGCAAGAGGGTTATCCTCAGAGATATTGGCAAGAGGGTCATCCACAGAAATATTGGCAAGCGGGTTATCCACAGAGATATTGGCAAGAGGGTAATCTACAGAGATATTGGCAAATGGATTATTCTTAGAGATATTGGCAAGAGGGTTATCCATGGAGATATTGGCAATTGGGTTATCCTCAGAGATATTGGCAAGAGGGTCATCCACAGAGATATTGGCAAGTGGGTTATCCTCAGAGATATTGGCAAGAGTGTTATCCTCAGAGATATTGGCAAGTGGTTTATCACTAGAGATATAGGCAAGTTAAGGCCCTTCACATAGATATTGGAAAGCCGGTTTTCCAAAAAGCCTTTGGCAAGTGGGTTATTCTCAGAGATATTGGCAAGTGGGCTATTCACAGAGACAACAGCAAGCAGGTCTTCAAAGAATTGATTTTGTTAAGTGGTTCATGCTCAAGAGATATCGGCAAGTTGATTAATGACAAGGAAATTTGAGATTTGTTCATGCACAGCTAAGGTACTAAAATATTGGCTCAATGCAAATGGCAGCAAATTTAAAATAAAACATTTTTTGTCATGGCTATTTCTCAGAAATGTTCTCTTCACAAATACTCACAAATATTTCAATTAAGGTCTTTTCATGCAATTTTACTGAAACCTTATATACATACCAGGTATTCAGTTGCTGTACCAATGGCCTTGGAGCACCAACTGCTAGCACTATTTGAATAATTTACTATTATTGACATATATTTGTAAAAGAAATGGAATAAAGTGGTTTGTTTTTTGTTCCTTCATAAAAATGCTTTTCTAAGTCTGAGTCTAGACCCTGGCTTAAGACTGTTTGTAATCATGGTCCCAGATTTGACAAGGGTCTGCACTATGCTTTCTTGGAAAAAAATATTGTAGTAAAAAAATCAATAAATAAATTAAAATGGCTTTTGGTATACAATGACACTTTAACATTCATAAGCAAAGACATCATAGTGTTCTAATATTTTCAGAGCAATGATACTGGTTAACAGATGGATTTACATTTATGCAACAAACCAAGCTTCACTCATATTCATTAGCCATGATCATGTTGTTGAATATTAACATTAACAGATGACATCAATTTTGTTATCATTCAATGATAACATAGTCGATGTATTCAGAGTGTTATACTCAGTTATGTACTAAATTAATAAATTTGTATTTGTGGATTATTCACAAAGACAAAATTATCAATTACGTTTATAACTGCATTATTTGATGTCATAAAGATAAGGGAGACGTTATTAAAATTATGGCTCAACATTTTCAATATGTCCATAATAATGCATCAGAAAACTCAAACTATGGGTTTGCTTGGACCATGGGTTTGTCCAGTGACCTTGGCTTTGCAAAGACAATGGATTTATTCAGATCATGGGTTTGCTCTCTGATCATTGGATTGCTTGGATCATGGGTTTGCTTGGATCATGGGTTTGCTTGAACCATGGGTTTGCTTGAACCATGGGTTTGCTTGGACCATGGGTTTGCTTGGACCATGGGTTTGTCCAGTGACCTTGGCTTTGCAAAGACAATGGATTTATTCAGATCATGGGTTTGCTCTCTGATCATTGGATTGCTTGGATCATGGGTTTGCTTGGATCATGGGTTTGCTTGAACCATGGGTTTGCTTGGACCATGGGTTTGCTTGGACCATGGGTTTGCTTAGACCATGGGTTTGCTTGAACCATGGGTTTGCTTGAACCATGGGTTTGCTTGGACCATGGGCTTGCTTGGACCATGGGCTTGCTTGGACCATGGGTAAGCAAACCATGGGTTTGCTTGGACCATGGGTTTGCCCGAACAATGGATTTGCTCAGACAATGGGTTTGCTCGGATCATGGGTTTGCCCAGGCAATGGATTTCATCGGACCATGGGTTTGCTTGGACCATGGATTTGCTTTGATCATGGGTTTGCTTGGATCATGGGTTTGCTTTGATCATGGGTTTGCTTGGACCATGGCTTTGCTTGAACCATTGGTTTGCTTGGACCATGGGTTTGCTTGAACCATGGGTTTGCTTTGACCATGGGTTTGCTTTGACCATGGGTTTGCTTGGACCATGGGTTTGCTTGGACCATGGGTTTGTTTGGACCATGGGTTTGCTTGGACCATGGGCTTGCTTGGACCATGGGTAAGCAAACCATGGGTTTGCTTGGACCATGGGTTTGCCCGAACAATGGATTTGCTCGGACAATGGGTTTGCTTGGATCATGGGTTTGCCCAGGCAATGGGTTTGATGAGACCATGGGTTTGTTCAGGCCATGGGTTTAGACCATGGGTGTGCCCAGACCATGGGTTCCCCCGGACAAAGAGTTTGTGCAGACCATGGGTTTGTGCGGACGATAGTTTTGTATGGAGTATGGGTTTGCTCTCAGACTATGGGTCTGCTCTCAGACCATGGGTTTGCTTTGACCATAAGATTGTTCGGACCATGGGTTTGCCTTAATTGCCTTATCATTTATTATATTCTCCTGGAGGGCAGAAAGGTGCTACCAAGAAAGGACAAAGTGTCTCTTCCATAACCCTTTAGCTAAAATATTACTTACAATAACTGTTGTTGAAATGCATAAAGAGAGTCTTACAAAGTGATAAATAAAGCCCATTTCCAATTTCTTTCAAGAGACAAATCATCATTCCCAGGTTTAAACAACTTCAATCCAAGTCAAGCGCGAAATAATAAATCTTTTGTACAAATGGCACCAGCGTCATGGTCCATTTAATCATTCTTCTTGTCTTACATATTTCTAAGAAACCACAAGTACACTTTTTATGAAAAACATATGCCCTCAGATTCCTATATGATAACATATCAGTAATATCTTTAAATAAAGATATATCAAATTCAAGTTTTCATTTCTGAGAAAATTTAAGTTTAAATGAAATCTGCCTTTTAATCACCAAACAACATCTGCGCATTGTGGAGACCTATGTGGGAACATAACGTAAGTATAAAGATTTAGTATTGTATATTATGTAAGTTTAAGCTTAAATGATTGCCTTTATGACATAAGGTTAATTTAAAAAGGCATGATTTTGCCTTAACTGTGGGAAGTTATCACATTCCAATCTGTTTTTAAGACCAAAAACAATGATCAATGATATATATATATGTATATTAATTATTTAGACAAAAAATAATTTTCAGGGCCTGTATTCATAAAGTCATTTCCTAACTTAAGTATCTCTCTTATAACATGATATAATAACTATATAAAATCTGAAATACTTTATTCTCATTAATTGGTAAACATGCTTGTACTTTTTTTTAAATTGAGTATGAAAAACACATGAATTCATATTAACATAAGAAATGACTTTAGAAGTTGTATGAATACCGTCCTGGAGCAGTTCAATTATTTTTGGAAGAAAAACCAGTAGCACTTTAAAAATTATCAAGTGCTCAGCATCAGTTCTGTTAATGACCAGTTTTGTCATATGCCATAAACTATAAATGATGAATAACAATGGACAGGGTATAGGGGAAAATGTCACCATGTTCACGAGGGCCACTAACATCACCTTCCTGACAAGCCATACATCTAAATTCCTGGCGTTTGCGAGTTTCTTTATAGGTCTCGCCAGACACCATTATGATTTCAGACAAATCTTGAAAAATCTTGTCACAAAATTGAACAGATATTATTTGAATGACAGTCGTGCGAGACACATTTTTAGCATTCAGTAACCATTTACATTATGACACGGGGATAAAAAGGACAATCATTTGAGTGATTATTTTCATTAGTAAAAGTATCGTTTTAGTAATCTTGCTACCCTGTTTTCATTGGTTTAATGGGTCGATGCAGTGGCACAAGCGCCCCCTGGTGGCTGCTTTTGTGGTCAGTTGTCATCCAACGATGGTTAGGGATTATTGATGACCCTCCGTGGGCATTCATCATGCAGAAAAAGGGTTTTGTCAGGGACCATGGCGCATTGTAGAACTCACCAAAAACCTGCAAAAAAGAAAGACACTTTATTTATGTTTTTTCACAATATAAGAGGGAAGTCTGTTTTATAAGGTGTACATATGTGCTTGAGATAAAAATCAAATTCATGCCGGGGGTTTTAATTTGATGAAAAAAAACTTGAAGTACTACTCTCGAACGCAAAAAAAAGTTTAAAGATAAAGATCTAACAAACTGAGCTATGTTTAGGATCAGCGAAACTAAACTGCTTTATTAAAACCGTATCCTAATTGGGTAAACACGGATGCACACTGCATTGGTCCCACAAGTGTTTGGGCTCTTATGCTGCCCCTAGATGGCAACCCTTATTTTATGGTCAATTACATGTGCCTCCAGATTTGAATTTTTTAGAAAAATAATTAAAATACTACCCAACCATCCTTAGACACTTTTTCTGCACAAAACTGAGAACAGAAACTTGCAAACTTAAATTGGCTATCAGGGACAAAGCTATTATGACAACTTTGATATTTAACGCACATAACTACAAGCTACACAATCAAGGGCTCCAATTCATAAGCTCGGCATTCAAACTTTTACTAGTTGTGCTGTTTTCAGCAAAAATTTATACAAACAATTTCATTGTTGGAAATTATTATCGAATCAAAACTTGGCAGGAATATCTGTCATACACCTCTAGTACCATTGGAAGCTAACACTTCAGAAATCAACCAGTGTTTCAGCACATGATCTCTAAACAGGGGCTCAATTTCATAACCTCGGGATATAGTTAGGGCTAAATTAGTCAATTTTAATTTGATATGTGTAATCGAGCGCCGCCAAGACCCACTTCTCTGTCAGTCACTCGAAAAGCTGCTTTCTGCATGGTACAAAACATGGGAATTACACAATAGGAGGCGAACAATGTTAGGCGACAATATCCCTATCTTTAAAGGCACGAGTGTCTCGAAGAATGATGCGATTTTGATTCTGCTAAATCATTAGTTTGTTGATTTAGCCAATGACACCCAATTTTACTGTCAAAATAACGAAAGAATTCAAGAGGAAAATACTGAGTTGAAAAATCAAACTAGTGGTTACGTAGGGCGACAAGCGAATCGGTAGAACCAGAAATCACTTCAAAAAGTTAAAAGGTCAAGGGTTTAACATCCGACATCATTTCATTAAACACAAATAAGATATTCCCCACAGGCCATTTTCGGAAACTTGACAATTCAACATTCAAACATGTAAATGCTGAAATAACAAGCACCCAACTGCTTCCAAACAACTGTTGCTCCATCATTGATATAAGGCATAAATAAGGTATTACATAAATGTCCGTGCTTAAAACTGAACAAATTTCATCATTATAAAATTGTGCAAAAAGAATACTCTAAGCTCCATATTTCTATAAATAATCAGCAAAACAATTTGGTGTGACTTGCACATTGGCAGGTCCGTAAAAATACTACCAGTATAATAACGACAGAAGTGACACTGCAAAATGTCTAGGCAGTAAAAATGAAAATTATAGTCTATATAGAACAGTTTAGAGCAGAATTGAAACATTTATTGGCCAAAGTCCATTAGCTACCTGCATTTCCATGTGTGGACCCCGCAATTATCACTATCAGTTTCATGATGGAAACGCCACCCGATCAGTGTTTCTGAGCTGCAATAAAAACGCAAACAAAACCATATTTTCAACCCAGGCCCACAAACACCCACTGCAGCGGTGGCCAATGACCAGCGCCCCACATTAAAACAACACAAAACACAAGAAACCCATCTTCCTGTTACAATGGAACTACTGATTTAATGTCCATCTTTATGGTGTCATAAAAATGACCAATTTGCTAATGGCCTTTCTTGATTTTTATGTTTATTATTTTTACTGTGCAGGTTTAAGGGTTGACCTGTGACCTGACAGGACCAAATGAGCCTCCATTCCGAAGAGCTCCATAAAAAGGAGATAGGAAATCTTCAATTGATGATCATCAGGGTACTTAGTCACTGACACCTCATTTTCTTAAACAAGGTATTAAATCTCTAGCAATTCTATTACAAGGAAATAATGGATAAATCAAACAACAAGAGTACCAAAGTGCATTGATTCCAACAGCAGCCAGGTGCAGCACGCCATTCGGTAAAGTGAAAGAAAATATTGTCATTAGAAAAAAATGGTCAAATCTGATGGTATATGGGGTCTAAGGGTACATTGGGTAGGCCTATTTCATATATACGAGGGTACCTGGCCAAGGGGGAAAGCCCCTAGTATATTTGATGGTAATTTGGGTAAAGCCCTTGGTAAATTATCTGAGGGAACCTAGATAAAGTCCCTTGGTATATAATCTGAGGGTACATTGAGGCAAGGCCCTTTTATGTTTACTACACTACCCCATGGTAGCAGACAGTTACAAGCAGTTAGTATAATACATTATGAAGGTCTTTAGTTTAGTTTAGTTTAAACCTTCTTTATTTTTACAACAATTGTGAGAAAGTTATATTAAATTTTACTTATGCTAACTCAGTCGCGTCGACATCACGTTGGGCATGTCTTGTGTTGTGGAGGGAAACATGAGTGCCCGGAGAAACCCAGTTTGTCATGCCTGGTGTCCACCAACCAAATCCACCATCTTTGAAATCTGCATTAATGCTTCATAGTTGGTCTAAATTTAAAAAGAACAGGCATATCAGCACTGAGCAAATGCAAAAGATAAAGACTTCATTTAAGATCTTAAATGTTCCTGTTCAAATCTTATTTACATTTTACAAGATATAGGCTCAGTCTGCAAATACACATGTATATTGAATGTTTGAAATGATCATTTTTGGAAAGCCATAAACCATATAGAAAGAAAATTAAAACCTGTCACGTCCAGTGGTAGCCACATTAAGCCATATCAAACGAATACCGCCCATGGTGAATAGTTTGATTCAACAATTTATTGAGGGTGACAAATTACATTTTTGGCGAAAAATATTAGCAGAATTGTGCACATAGCAATATTTTGTGTTTTTTTATTTCACAGAACAAATTGCTTTTTGCAAAATGATTCAGAAAACTTTTGGAAAGTTGTTATTTTTTATTGATACAATTTAATAAATCTTTTCATTACAAAGAAATAAATCAACATGAAAGGAAAATTTTGCAGTCTAAATCACAGCCTTGTGAGATCCTTGCTTTTTATCAAATCACTGTAGTTTTGCATCTTCCTCAATGTTTATTTACTATCAAATAAATAAATATGTGAAAATTAACAAAAAAACATTAAAGCTCCGTGAAACACACACTTGTTCATTGCTTTTCATACGAGAAAATATGCAATTTTTAGAGTAAGATTTATAGGCTTTAATTAATTGTCTCTGGCAACATCTATACCAAGTTTCATATGAAAATCTATAATGTTTTTTAAATATGGTAACCAGTAGCAGATTAAGGGGTGGGTGGGTTGTGGGGGTGCACTCCCCACTTGCCTCCCCCTAAATTTGTTCAAGTTTTATGTCAATATCAAAGAAAAAAGTAAATATAGTACTCTGATCAATATGCACCATTTCGGATTAGAAATTGTTAAAATAGTATTGAGGGAATACCCCAAACCCCCTGCCAACATTTTTGATCACATTTTTAGGTGTCTCTTTTTTTCCACTCTGAGGGAGAGGCCAATGTCAAAAAAGTTGTGCACATTAGTAAGGCCCCCAACAACATCAATGCTATGAAAATAACTCTACTTTTGTTCATTGGATAAACAGGCATTAGCAAGCCTAAGAAATAATTTCATAACTTTTCAATGCGAAAAATGTCATGGTGCAGCCATCTGTTCATTTCATCAATTGGCTCTGCAGTGCAAAGAAGTTAGCGACAAAACTTTATTCGAATCTGCTAAATAAATCAAATCAGAAAGCCACAAAAAGACAGTGTATCATATTCAGATATTCCACAAAATAAACCTGAAATTAAAGGTGTACATTGCTGCAGAGATTTTTATCGGTGATAATTATTTTCAGGTAAACGGAGGCCCTGTCACTTCCAATGACAACACCATGTCACAAGGCCCTTCATTAAGAAATCTATCTCCTCGGTATCATTTATTTCGAAAATTATCTCCACTTAGATCTGCAGAGCTTGAAATGAGCAGACGACAATTTTAAGACTCCACCATTTGTCTGCCACCTGTGGTTTTAGGGCATTTGGGGCTTAAATGCTCATCAAATCTCATTTAACTACCACTAATTTGTTCTCAAAAATAATAAAATTGCTCAAGTTTCAGAGCCTGAAACTCTTTTTAGTGCCTAAAGGTCTGTTCTGTCATGTTTTACAAGGGTATTATTTCAGCACAAAAATATTTGAGCTATTACATTTTATCAATAATCCATGACTGAGGGTGTTAAAATTCCCTCCCTTAAAAGCCACCAATTTTCTATTCGAATCCTATGTAAAAAATAATATGGTAGTATACTAGCTGTTTGTAGCGTTCGCAAATTTTATAATGCCAAATTTTGAGTTTCTGCGAAATGTACCACCCTTTTTACTCCCCAGTACTATACTACTTCTGATTACCATGCCCCAGTAATGGGTTGGGGTAGGGGATTTAGGGGGTTTACCCTCATTTCTTCAGCATAATAATAATTATATTAACACCAGTTTTACAATGCTCGCACAGCTGAAAAGAAACATTGTGTCTCATTTTAAAAGGTAAACATTCTATTTAAAAGAAAAAGTTGTGAAATGTTTACCCAACAGTATACACAAAAACAGCAAGTCCCTTAACTTTACATTTAATTTTTGTCAAATTACGCCTATTATTCTCTTGAAAAATGCAGACTATTGAGGAAATTATGAAGAAAAAAAATCCACACTATGGTAAAAGAAAAGTTTAGGGTCGGTAGGAAGAATTAGCTTCCATCGGGATAGTGGAGACATTTTTCACACCTAAACCAATCAGGTTAAACACAGCTTATAAATGTTTTAAAAATTACCATTATTTCTTGGCAATACCAGCTTCCATTATCTTTGCCATGGCGCAGGGGGGTTAATTCTGGACCTTCAGATAAGGACTTTGACATACTTAGTCGCTGCTGTAGCTATCCACTGCAACTGTTGTTTCTTTTAGAGTAAAATTTTAACATAACCTGAAAAATAATGTAAACATACAGTTTACTGTAAAACATCGTTAAGTGTTTAAAATTTATAGAAAGACATGTATATATGTAAATTTGACAAAAAATCTAAGTCAAGAAATAAAAAACAGCAAGTGGATTGAAATTACACATAATTGAACAATGCAAATACTTTTTTATTCAAATCTAAATATTTTTTTAGATTTTTACAGTTTCCTATGTTGTTTTCTTTCCCTTTTTAAAAAAAAGATAAACAGATAAAAAATCATAAAATAATTACTTTTTTGCAGACAAAGCTGACAGATAATTGTGATGTATGCTCCTAAAAAGAGTGGTCAGTAATAAAAACCAACTGACCATAGCTGGACAAATTATTAGTTTTCAATTAAATCACTTAGTGAAATGACTTCACCCGCCATTAGGTTCCGTCTCCAAAATTGATTTAGTGGGCTAATATTTGAAATCAATGAGACAATGGCCATGCTTTGGGGCAGATAGGGCAAAAAATATCAGATTTTCATCCATGTGACTCATAGAAGGGATGTCTCCCATATTTTAATAAAAGCTGCACTCTCACAGATTGGTAGTTTTGACATACCCAGTATTTTAAATTTAAGTCAGAATCAGCTGAATTTGGCATCAATGCCTTAACTTTTGTCATATAAGATAACTCACCAAAGAACAGATCTTAATTATTTGGAAAACTGCAGAAAAATTTCAGTTTCCTTAAAGTGTTAGTAATGCTTTTAGCCATATATATGAATTTTAAGAATGTAAATATGAAAAACTGAGGTGTGATCTTTTGTCAGCAGTCTTATATATCACTTAAATCCAGACAATTTTCCGCAAAAAATGGATCATTCCAAGACAAAAAAAAGTTGTCAAAACGGTCAATCTGTGAGAGTGCAGCTTTAAACACATGCTTTTGGTCTTAATTGCAAGAATCAATTGTACAAAGATAAAATAAGTTCTGTTATATATAATATACATATGATTTTGTACAGACCAAGAAAATGTAATTTTTGGGGCAAGTGTAGACCAGGACATAATATTTACAGATATGCTTATTTTATATAAATCAAACTTTATTTCTTTTCTTTTTTCTACAACGGCATTTAGCAATACAGAGTAATTCCATTGCACCATATAATATATGGCACTGTTTTTATTAATTTAATTTTTGCAATAAAGCTTAGTACAATGCTTTATCAAACTGTTTATTTGTGTGAGACTGTGTAAGACAAAACACATGATTACTTAATTATGCTTCTTGTATTGTTAATATATTGTATTATACTAAAAAGTTTCACTTGGGATTTAGATCCACAAAGGTATTGTATGTACATAATTTTCTTAGATCGTTGATGCATGAGCCAACCCCACCTCCTTAGTAAATCCCCGCCCCTGAAAACAAATGTGCAAAGGAGAATTTAAAACCATCCTTGGGCCAATTTCATTCAAGGTTTTTATTTGTAACTTCAATAACCTTCCTTCTCTATAAATGTCACCAATGGCAACACCGTCTCCGTGGCCTAGTGGATAAGCGTCCGCCTACGGAGCGGGAGGTCGTGGGTTCGATCCCTGGCCGCGTCATACCAAAAGACGTTAAAAGTTGGTACAAGTAGCTCCCTTGCCTGGCGCTTGGCATTTAAAGGGTAGTGCTTGGAAAAGTGGTGTACTCAGTACTGGTTTAACCCAGGAAAGTTGTACCCCGTGTATCGGTGCTTTACACCGAGCACGTAAAAGAACCAAGGAGTCTCTTCGAAAAAGAGCTAGGGTCTCGCACCCGGACTTCCTTGTATCCCACCACTGTCTCTTCAGCATGCTGTCCCTTCAGCAAAAACAAAGGACCCCGTTGGAAATAAGTGCTTGCACTTTCACAGGTTATCCTTGATCGCAAGGTCTAAAGAAATACATACATACATACATACATACAAACACAGTGGCCAAAAAATAAAATTTTGCTTTTATTTTCTTTTTCCTGAACTTTTTTTGACTTATGTTCACTTCACCCAAATATGAAGCAAAATAACGAAAATATATGACACAAAGAAAATAATTAAATCTTAGTTCAGTGTCCTTAGTCATATATATTTAATAGAAATGGGCACCTCACCCAAAACAAAATAGGGATGCTACATCGTCACCTTAGTGCATTATCTCAATATTTAATATAATGTATAATAATAGTGCAATAACTCAATATCTGCTTCTATATCTATATGGAGTTATTGAGTTATTGCACTAAAGTGACGACATGTAAGAATTAGTACTTATAAAGGTATGACGTCACCATTGCGTCATATGTACTTCCGTTGTGTGGAAAATTCTCAATAAAAAAATAATGTTTTCATGACTGATAGACATGTTTTCACATGCTCAATACACTGTAAATCAAAAATATCCTTATTCCTGAAACTTTTATACCTTAAGTATCTATTAATGCTTGATTTATCATTTAGAATAGAGATTTAAGCATAAACTGCTGCCCTATAGTTGAAAGGTAATTTTGGAAGAACTGTCATGGCGGACTGTGGAATTTTGAGAGTTTGTTTTTCAAGTGGAGAGATTTTTCTTAGGAATAACTTGACCCCCCTTTTTTATTGGCTTAAAAGGTAATTTAAAGCTTGTACTCTAAGAATATATATGTTTATCATAGTCTGCATTCGCTCGAAATGCCTTAAAATGTTGTCTAAAATTAGTCATTTCACATTGAATTATAGAGGAAATAACAATGGTGGTGTGTAACCTAAATTAAAAGAAAAAGGGCACCAAGGGAGAATAATCTTCCTTATATTCGAATAAAATGAACTTGGATTGTCTTCTCTTTATGGGCACAGTTTCTGCCTTAGAGCAGTCACAGATGCATAATAATGAGTGCTACAGTAAAGTGTGAAAACCAACACTCATCAGCTTTTACACAGTAAAAGGGGGCATAACTCACCTATTATTAAAGCCAGAGTTATTGCCTTCAGAGTTATGGCCTTTCTGTGCACAAGGACATATTATCATCATGTGTACTAAGTCTCAGTTTATTTGAATTTTGACAACTTTTGAGATATGGGCGATGTTATTTTATTTTTTTTGCATGAAGATGCTGCCATCACCATATGTAATTGACAATATCTCCGCTTTTTTCAAAAGCAGACCAGCTTAAAATAAGTGTGTAACACTTTTTTACATAGTGGTCTGGATATATGAGGTAGGAGCGTGGTTAGAGTTTGCAACGTTCAGTACGCAGACACTCAAAATTGATTTAAGTATCTTACTGAATCATACTTATTTTTTAAGGCAAGCTGGATTCGGGAAGAAAATGGAGGAGTTTACCATACTCAGCGGAGAAGGTGGCCTGAAGGAGTTTACACCCTTAGAAATAAATACATGCACGGACCTACAAACTTGCTTTATAGGACATAAAACATTTAACTGTATTTGAAACTTTTTATATAGCTAACTTACCCCTCGTCGGCAACTTGTGCGCGTCGGCAACTTGCACAAGTTGCACGACAAAATCAACACGCCATTTGGAAAAGCGCCGAATGTATCCGCATCGTTTGACCTTAGAGTTACCTCCCTTTTCGATGGACTGGAAACATTGGGGAAATGAGTGAAAAGTTTGAAACATTCGACAGTCCTAGGCGAAAGCCGCAAGCAAGTGGCAGCGACAGCCTGCTGTATTCCGGGAGCCATCAACATGTTCCGTATCAGAGACCACCCGAGCCGAAACAGGGTAAAGAAACATTGAAATCTTCGACCTGTCAAAATACGTCATATATTTTCGCGACCTGTCAAAATTCTCAATGTTAAGGTTTGCATCAGAGAGAGGACTTTGCAATGTTAACCAGTAATGTTGCATTTGCATTTTCCTGTTTGATTAAAATTAATGTGTTATGTTTTTTCACTTGTTTAATTAGCATTTCATTGAATTTATTTATTTTTATTTTTTTTAGTGTTTTTTTTTTACATGCTTTTACCAAGCACCCTTGTCAAGATGTCTGCTCATGGATTTAAGACCATACCGTATTGCAGTTGCATTAAAGGAACACCCCATTGTCACAAATACTGAAGTTATATCTCAATCTCAACTCATTTTACCATATAATGCACCAGTCATTTGTAACCACGGCCCCCCCAGGTCCGGGGAATAGCCGGGACTTTGACTTTCGGTCCAGCCAACCCCGGGTAAAATCCCCACCCTGCTGGGACGAACTGATGGTTAAACCCCGGCCAAATGCCTCCGCACCCCAGAGACTATATAAGGCCCAATCTCGGCTTAATTTGGCGCTATAACAAAACACCGCGGTCACATGGCCCTGCTGGGCCACCTGGAAAGTAAAAACACGGCCCTTTTCCCAAGCTATCCCCGGTGGGCCGTGGTTACAATTGACTGGTGCATAAGAGAATTGCATGGTTAAAAATCTTGTAAAGGGCCGGAAAAAACAACACTGTGAGTGCTTTAAAAACAGGTTGATACCTTTAAAACTACAGGAACAATATCAATAATCAATACAATAACTGTTATTCCTTGAGTTTTTCATTGCAGCCGATCAATTTCCGAAAGCTGCTGGGGCTGTCATTGGACATGCAAGGTAATCCCTGTGTTTTATGACTGAAAGGGCATTGTTCCGAAATATTCCATATTCCAAGTATACTCCTTGTGGAGTGATGCAATCAATAGATGATGTTATTTTCATTATTATTGTGTAATGCTGTGATTTAAGTGCACCTGTAGACAAATTGCAAGTTTTAAGCACATTCTTATAGCAGCCAGGAACTTTATAAGAACTCATGTGACTTCGACACACTTAAAATATATAGTGGAGAAAAACCAAGCCATTTTCTATTTTCCAAGTCGCAGTTGAAATTCCACATTGTTGAAATCATCTTCTAAAAAGTGACACCGAACAGTGTGTTAACATAAATGAATGTTTTATTTTCATTTTTAATGAATAATTTTTAAGAATTAGAATGTTGTCCAAGTTAGATAATGTTTGAATTTAGTTTTAAAGATGTTGAATAATATAAATTTATAAATTCTACTTTGAAAGAAAACTTGAAATTTCAGTACCCTTTTGAATCATTTTCACATATATCTTCCTATTTCATCATTATCACCATATGTTACAATTATTTTCAATACATTTCTGTCTTAAAAATGTATGTGTTTATTCATTTAATTTATCAATCTGACAATGATAATTAATATTGCCACCTAATTTGAGAGCTTTCTTCACCACAGTGTTTGGATTTTCGAAACCATGGCACACCCCTTCATTGTCTTCAGGAGATCATGTCAGGTATTTTTTCATCAGGTCCTAGAATTGTAGTTTTCTCAAAGAAATGTTTTAGCGTTTTCGTTTTTCATAGAAAAATGGCCGAGGGTATGTCATAGTCTTGGTGTTGCTGTTTTCATCAGTTTTGTTGTGCAAAAACTTGTTCATAACTTCAAAAACATTCAAAATGTTAAAAATGAAGCTTCGTACACGTTGCCAGAGACAAAACAATTGTATATAGCTTAAGCTAGGTCCATTACACTGGCTAAAAAAATTGTTGAGTTATGTGCTTTGATTAATGGATGAGTGTTGGGTTGTCACTATGCAGCCAGTGTTTTTGTACAGCCCTTTTTGGGGTCGGATTTGGCCCCTTCCCCCTCCTGAAAAGGTATTATAATATATTTTTCCCAACCGAAGGAAAAAAACATTATTTTGTTAAAAAAAATTATGACAGCTGACGCCTTAACATATAGCGAATGTACATGAAGCATTTAAGTCCAATTTATGAATATGTTGATAGGTTTGTTAAATAAAAGGTTTGAAAACAAGTTGAACAGTATATGAATCATGTTCGTATTTTCCCCTTTTGCCAAAATGACTATATTTTTGCCCTATCAATGGGCCCTGCCACCTTCCCCTCAAAAGGGGAAAAAAATACTGGCACTCTGGTTGATTATTGTATGGACATAATATCCTATTCTTATGTCAGTAAAACATAAAAACTTAAATAGAATATATCAAACAGTCTGTATTTATAAAAAATAAAATAATCTTAGTTAATAATTACTTTTACTCCCAACTTTCCAGTTTATGTGCAACTGATGACCAATTGTGTTTTGATTTCAGATCAGTCCAGGATCTACATACCATTTGACACCTTTCACTGTTCCAACAGTTGGCTTTCAGCTTAGCAGAAATAAGGTACTTAAAACTCATAGGTATTCCATATATACTGTCAATATTCTTTTAAATGCAATATATATATATATATATATAAAACAATACATAGTGCCTTGAGATCACACAAAGTTCTGAACATATTTAGAAACTGTGGATTTCAGAATGATGTAAATGAAAGAAAACCAATAAATCTCATATATGTGAGGAATTACAAAGATTGATGCTTAGAATTGAGATAAAATATTACATAGATAATGGAATCCAAAATATTTGTGATTTTTGTTTTAAAATTTTATCCTGATCTCACTTTCAAACATCAGCACACACAGGTATGGACACTATTTCAACTACGTTATTTCTGAAATGACATTACAATCGCATACAATTTTGTGCGCTTATCTGAAGCTATAATGTTTTAATGTCATGTTATATCCTGTTTAGGCATACATTAAAAAGAAAAATTGTTGGTTTTAATGTATTATCCCACTATGTTTCAGCTTGTGAACATCAAAAGTAAATATTTCAGTGCTAAAATAATGCTTATGATGCTTACTCTGAGAAAAGTTATGATCGTGCACTGAAACATACAATTATCCTCCTTATCATCGTTCTTTCACCCTTAGGCCTAAAAAAAATAATACATTTGGTTCGGGTTACCCGACCCTACCTACGGAATAGGCGCCGACCCTACCGTTTTTATAGTCAGTTTGAAAAAAAATTGAAAAACTTTAAAAAAAAATATTTTTTTTTTTTTAAATATGGTGTTAAAAACCTTAAATGCTTTTTACAGGAGATAACTTTAACACCATTCTCCAATGATGAAAATGACATTCTTATATAAAGCCTATTCAAAAAAAAAAAAAGCCTACCTACCCTACCTATTTTTGAAAAGGATGTTACCCTAACCAAACAATTTTTTTTTTAGGCCTTAGTATAGTGTCCATATATTTACACTCATAATGCACTTTCTTGTATGGACACATATCCTTTTACTTCATTCATATTTTAACTTGACTATTTGTGCATTGACCAAATGTTTTTTATACACTGATTAGACATAATACTAAAGCATTCAACCCTTAGTTGATTATTGTTTAACACAATAAATGTTTTATATTCCAGCCCCCAGCATGGGTGTACAAGGGCTTCATCAGTTCTCTACTGACCCGGGGCATCAACATGTTGACAGAAAATGTCCTCAATGAGGTTACAAACTGGCCATTGTAAGAGTTTTTATGACCACACAAAAGTGTGGGGGGGGGAGGATATAGATTTTCCCTTGCCTGTCTGTGCGTGCATCTGTCCTTAATTCCATCTTGTGTCTATCTGAACTTAAAAACTATATTATCTAGAGTCATCAAGCCTTTGGGGAATGTTAATGGGGTGAGAAGTCATGCGCCTTGAATTTCGTTTCCCGCTTCACTTAGTAAAATCAATTTTTGGCCCTTCATTTGTACTGTAGCCTTATGACTCCTTGTATTTGTGGTGTCACCTGGAAAGTATGGCAAACACATAGGGATTACTTTGTGTGGCGGAGTTTTCATCTGTGTCACACTTGTATCCGATCAATATCTTCTTAACAACTTGGTGAGGAGTATTCCAACTGGGTACACACGTCTTGTCATTGTCAGTAAATGACCTCTGTTGTTTTGAGGGTCAAAGACAACTTCATGGTGAACTTTATTACAAAAATATGGGTGCTTTTGTTTCCAATTAATATCTTTTGAATACCTATGTGTATAGTCTTCAACTTTGGTATGAAAAATGAGCTACATGTAGGTTGAAGATCATGGTTTCCTATTAAAAAAAAAAAAGCGCTCCTGACAGATGACTCATCTTATTCGCAGAATTCGGAATTTTTGGTAAAATCTCTGAAAATATGGGCTAAGTTTATAAATATTAGAATATTAGAATGCCCATTATGCATTCAATATCCTGATAATATCATTAATTAAATGCATATTTCCATTTTAAAATGTATATTTTGTCAGCATTACTTGCGGGTAATATGATTTTGCTACTTCATGGTTTGTTGTTATTTTCAGGGCAGTGTCTGTTTATAGTTCACTGAAGAAACAGTGTTTCCATTTGCTGCTAAAGTGGTAATTAATTTGTTCATTGTTTTGCCTTTCTATCCTACTGGCTAATGATCTTTATTAACTGATTTAAAGAAACATTTTGTTTGCATATTACCCCATTGTAAACAAATATTGTACGAAATTTTCAATGTCAACTGCCAGTGGCAAATTCTGAGCAACCATAATTTAAAAAGTTTCTGCATGTCGTGTCTAATAGTACATCCATTTAATGCCGATGAAATGGTTGAAAGATTAAAAGCAAAAACGAACGAAGATAATCTTAGTGTTGGCTTGAATGTTTCAACACCATCCGATGATCCCATTGCAGCAGACATTGACATAAATACTATGATTTTTCTTATGTTTTTTTCTTCCACATTTCAGGACTGGGTATCTGTTGTGTGCTCCACTGTATATCACGAGCTATGTTGAAACAGTTCAGGTATGCTTATATTGAAATCAGAAAGGGCCCCTTCATTGTGTATTATTTTGAAATGGCATGTTTAAATCTAACATAACACTTTTACTGAGTTTGCAGCTTGATTTTATGGTAAAGTTGAACAAACTTAGGGGCCGATCCAGAATTTTAAGTTAGAGGGGCATAACTTTTATTTTGTTGAAAGTGTTGGCAGGTGGGTTTGGGAGTACCCCCCCAAGAAAATTTTGACAATTTCAAGTCCGAATTCGTGCATTTTGGGTGTATTTTATTACCTTTATCTCTATACCTTGGACCATTTATGGGGTAATTAAGTCGATTGTGCACTCCCCCTCCCCCTGGATCCGTAAGTGAAACTTGCCTCACTGGTTGTGTTTATCCCCTCTGCCCAGGTCAGCAAAGCCAGTGCTCTTTGTATACGGCAGTTGTTAGATGTATGTTTGTTCCAAGAATTACTTCTATATGGTCCACCAATACTTTTGGATGTCAAATATCATGCATTAAATTCCCTTTCAGAGTTTCGGGGCGAACGACTCGCCATCCCTATTTGAGTTTCTCACAGAGGGTTGCAGTCGCCTGTTTGGGCGCACATACCAGCACACATGGATGGTCCCAATGTGGACGCTGCTCGTCCCCACGGCAACGTTTCGATTGTGTCACTATGGAGTACAGCAGGTTACATCGCACCTTGTTTTGAGATACCTGACTGAGGAGAAACAGGCAACAGAGGTGAAAAACTATTTTTCAATTTTTATTTTATCCTAACTGCTGAAAGCATGGTTGAGTGTGGTCTAGTGTCTAACTGTCACCTTAGAGTTTGTTGGTTTGAGCTTGATTAGGGACACATTCTTGGGGGACCTGAAAAAGGACACCGGTAGTGGGCCAGTTCTCATAAAACATTTTAAGTATTTTGTCGAACTTAAGTTATTTTCTCAAGTTAAGTATGATTTAGTAACTCAAAAATATCTTACCGTAAATGACTGGGTATAAGACGATAGGGGGTATTAGACGCAGGGAAAAAAATCTGTGAAAAGTCCGAGAAAAAAACTTTTAATCTATGTTTTTGGTTAAAAGACGCATAGAAAAAATGTCAAAATCGTCCGGCATTTTCTACCACCATGTTTGTTGACAGTGACAAAAAAATTTTTTTCGTGAAAATGGCGATGGTTGTCTTTAAAACCATACAACCATACTGTCGAGAATGAAAAGTTATGTTATGCAAAAAATATTTTGACAGTGCCCAACTTTGCTTTTTTATATGTTAGTTTGATTATTGTTTAATTCAATTTATTATTCAAAATAATATTGAATACCGTAATTCACAAGAGTTCGGACACCATAAATTAATTATTATTTTCGCTCTCCGAATACATAGAAAATTATCATTTTCACATTTTATTTACATGTTTGTTTAACCTGCCTTTTTTCTTCATGTTTGCTTTTTACCACTTATTAATTTATCCGTAGTAATCAATGGTCATAAACTTATTTATTACGCCTATAAGTGTAAATCCTTCATCAAGTTAATTAAAACACCATTTTATACATGCACTGAACTGAATAAACACATTCTATCGGCTTCAGATCAAAGAGTCACACTGTGTGACGTCACATAACTTACAGTTATACCCACGAGGATCTCGTGGAGAGCATGGACATTGCTATGCAGGATTAATGTATAACTGTACGATAATTGCTTCATATAGTCTATAAGTGTGGTACAAGTTTGAAAGCTTATTGGCAGATCGTTTTACAAACATGCCATGTCGATGTTTTCTTAATCCCTTGATTGCCCTTGTTGTTTGTTTAATCCTCAAATAAATATATCACACTTCCTTTTCAACAGGCAATAAATCGTTTAGGATGGGTAGTAACTAATTAAATTGTCACAGTGGTGTATACGGTTAGGTAATCTAGCCATGCATTGTAAAGATAAAAATCAATAATCTTCGTCTGTGAAACTTGGTAACTATGAAAGTTATGATTGATGTCCTTTGGGTGTCCGAAAATTAGGTACGCAAAATAAATTATGGGTGTCCAAATATTTAGAGTGTCCGACCTCTTAGGTCAATTACGATAACTTTAATCGAAATATATTTTTGTTGAAATTATAAACCTCTTACGATATACCGTATCCCGATCTTCAACTGCCGTTTTAACCCGTATATACTCGATCAATATGACGCGAGTAACATCCCTTTCTACATAAATCTAAACAAACTCTCGGCTTGAAATTGACCTCAGAAAAAAAGTTCAAAAAATTGTTACTGGGTATTATACGCAGGCATTTTTTTGCATCAAAATCTGAGGAAAAAAAGTGCGTCTAATACCCAGTCATTTACGGTAAATACTTTATTTCACTGATTTTATTGAAAATGCTTTTATGTTAAAAACACTAATACTTTTCTTTTTAGTAAGATTATGTTATTTTTAGGGAGTTGACTTAAAGCTGCACTCTCACTGCACTTTTTTATTTTTTGTCTTGGAATGAGTAAATTTTTGCATAAATATCTGCTAACCTGTGATAAAAGACTGTTGGCAAAAGATCAGATCACAGATTTTCATATTTCCGTTTGAAAATTAATGTTTTATGGCTTAAACCGTAATTAACGGTTTAAGAAAAATGCATGAAACATCAAATTTTGAACTTGAATATAAAAATCTGTCATCTAATTTTTTGTCAGCAATCTTATATAACTGGTTTCCATGGATTTTGGCTTGTTTCAAGACAAAAAATAAAGTTGTCAAAACGTTCAATCTGTGAGAGTGCAGCTTTAAGTTAAGAAATTACTTAAGATGTCTTATGAATACCGGCCCTTGTTTCTTTCCAGTAACAAAAACTTCATCACTCAGATCAGCTTAATAATGTTTTTTTCACAGTCTAGCTAAATAAATTTGTGTATACAAAAGTATGGGTTGTTACTAGTATTTTCGTACTTCAATTTTTCATCTGTGGTATTTTCTAAGACATTTTTAATGCTGAATATGATTCCTACCATGATTCCAATGTTTCACAACTACTTGGATTTGTCCTTCAGTTCATCGAAAGTGATACAATTATTACAATACATAACATTTTATAAGATGACGAAGTGTTATTACTTCTAACCTTGTAACCATGATAAAATTCAATGTTATAACATTCAATGTTTCAGATGCAGGACGATTCATCCGTGGATTATGTAAAGCAAACGCATCATGAGCAGATATATCCCGGACTGGTTGCAAATTTTGTTAGCTTTCTTGTGGCAGACATAGTCATGTTTCCGTGTGAAACAGTATTGCACAGACTCTATATCCAAGGCACGAGAGTTCTTACAGACAATATGGACCATGGTCGTGAAGTTTTAGGTGTTCATTTTCGATATAACGGGATCTTTGACTGCTTTTGGCAGATTCTACGCGACGAGGGAATGAATGCGTTCTTTCGAGGATTTGGAGCGCTGATGTTGCAATATTCTTGTCATTTTATCGGATTAAGACTTATAAGTTATGCGTTAGAAAGTGTATCTGTTGGAATGAAGAGAAATGTGGCGGCAAGAAAGCGATGAAATGATGAAAGTACAAGAAAAGGGGTTTTGAAGTTGTAGATAAACAAAGAACGTTTACTTTTGATCATCAATAGTTTAAGGTGATAAGTAAACAGAGACTGTGTTTATTTGTCATTTGAGATGGAATTATTATGATGTTAAGCGGAGACTTTCTCAGACATAGGCCATGATTAAAAACAGTCTCAAGTCCAAGTCTAGATTCAGAAACACATTTATTAAAGTTGCACTCTTACTCCCAAATAAGATTTACCACAATTCATAATATTGTTTAAATATTCCATAAGGGATGGATAAATGTCAAAAACAATGGTTCTGATGAAGGATACCGAGTTCAATTGGAAACAAATGAGCATAAAACACATTATTTCTACCTTATGACACTAAAGTAGATCACAGTAAATCTTTTAGCATTCACCAATCATTTAATAGTTTTGCGCTTAAATACACAGTTACAATCTTGTTATCAGTAATTAATAGTTTCCATAAGTGCATTACTTAGTAAGTAGTTAAAGGTTTGTCAGTCAAAATTAATATTTGTAATACATGTGAATGTATTGATTTTGAATAAGAGTGTCACTTTAAATTACAAAGAATCATCTTTATTCCATTTGTTAAAACAAAAATAAATGTGAATAATTGTACAATTTCGTATAATGATTACTTTCAGCAAATTTCATCATGAAAACTCAGCTAGAAAAAAAGTTACAATGAAATGAAGATTTGCAGTTTTGCTATTTGAGTCTGAACTCATGTATGAGACTTTTTTAAATTATGGCTCATGGTGGGTTGGAGGTTGTTTGCCATAAGTGGCCAGAATAATCCATTTGATTCTACAATCATGTGCTATTATTTATTGACAAATATAATCCCTTTAACGTTAATTGCACCAGTGCCATGGTAATTCATCTTCCTACAAGCTGTTTATACTTTTCAGTTGGAACCTGTTGACTCAATATCCCTGGAACCATAAAAATACTTTGAGCCTCGCGAAAATTGAGCCAAGCAGGAATGCTTACAAAAAAGTTAATAAAAAAAGGTCCTTGACATCCAGTAAATCTAGCCAAGTGATATCGTGTCAATGGGTTTCGACTGTATAATTGAACCAAATGATCACATTCATTGTGTTGAAATGACCCTTGTTAAGATCCAAATAATCGTATGCAAATACTTTCTTCATTGTAAGAAAATTGATTTATTTCATGATTTCCGGTGTGTTTTTAGCTCGACTATTCGAAGAATAAGGAGAGCTATACTACTCACCCTGGCAACGGCTTTGGCGTCACACCTTGGTTAAGGTTTTGCATGTAAGAACCTTTAAGTCATTATCTCAGGGAATACATCAGTTATTGCATTGAAACTTTGGATATGTATTCCCAACTATCTTACATACTAAATAAATGAAGTTAGATAACAATTATTTGAAAATAATGCAAATAATAGGTCTTTATTATTCGACTTCTTGTCAAATTCTTGTTAAGGTTTTGCATGTAAGCACACATAGGTTAATATCTCAGCAACTACTTGAGGTATTGCATTGATACTTGATACAATGGTACTAAACCATCCAACCTACTAAATTAACCAAGTTAGATAACTCTAGTTTGCATTTAATGCAAATAATTTCCCTTTATTATTCGACTTAGAAATTCTGGTTAAGGTTTTGCGTGTAAGCACACATAGGTTAATATCTCAGCAACTACTTGAGGTATTGAATTGAGACTTTATACAATGGTAGTCAACCATCCAACCTACTTAATTAATCAAGTTAGATAACTCTAGTTTGCATTTAATGCAAAATAATTTCCCTTTCTTATTCGACTTAGAAATTCTGGTTAAGGTTTTGCATGTAACCACATTTAAGTTAATATCTCAGCAAATATATCATGTATTGCATTGAAACATTAGATATGTATTCCCAGATAACACTTTTTTTGAATATAATGCAAATTATGGGCCTTTATTATTTGACTGAGAAATTCTGGTTAAGGTTTGCATGTAAGCACACATAGGTTAATATCTCAGCAATTACTTGATGGATTGCATTGAGACTTGATACAATGGTACTCAACCATCTACTTAAATAACCAAGGAAGATAACTCCAGTTTGCATCAAATTAAAATAATGGCCCCTTTTTTATTCGACATAGAAATTCTGGTTAAGGTTTTGCATGTAACCACTTTTAAGTCAATACCTCAGCGAATACATCATGTATTGCATTGAAACTTTACACACAGGCTCCCATCTATTTAACCTTCTTATTTAATCAAGTAAGATAACTCTATCTTTTATAATATATAATTTTTGCCCCTTTATTATGCGACTTAGAATTTCTGGTTAAGGTCTTGCATGTTAGCACACATAGGATAATATCTCAGCAACTATTTGATGTATTGCATTGAGACTTTATACAATGGTATTCAACCACCCAACTTAATTGAATAACCAAGTTAGATAGCTGTATTTTTCAAATAATGGCCCTTTATTATTAGACTTAGAAATTCTCGTTAATATTTTGCATGGAACTACATTTATGTTTATATCTCAGCACACCATGTATTGCATTGAAATCTAATCTAACAGTGATCAATGCATGTTTCGCCAAAACTTTTCAATCCTTACATTGAAAAGTGGCGGAATAGTCGAGCGTGCTGTCTCTGTGACAGCTCTTGTTTATATATAACAGTGGATTATATCTGGATAAGCTCATCATTTGAAACAGTGAGTTTATTGAAAAATAATTTCACTGTTTTCAAAGATTTTACCAGATTCATTGTAAAAATAGTAACATAAACGCATACAATGCCGGGAAAAATATGCAATGACGTCATTTGCTTGCATTTTCCGGTATGACATCATTTGGTTGAAAAAATTTGCACAGTTTTCCTATTACATATAAATATCGTTGTTGATTATAAGCATGAAATAAATGGAAGATTTAACTATAAGCATGAAATAAATTGAAAAATTGTTTGTTGCTGTGTAAGATTGCAATATATATCACTTTGTGAACACCAAAAGTACATATTTCCCATGAGGCAAAGCAACTTGTATATTATATTGCTTTTGGTGCTAATTTGGTGAAATATATTGCATATCTTAAACAGAAATAAATTATTATCCTCTATGTGTTTCATTTGTAAGGATGGCTCTTTTAAGTTTAGTAACAACACAAATGAATTTTAATTGCCAGACATGTATTTTTGGCTTATTTGGGATATTTTGCAGTGGACCTTACACTGCATATTTGGATGTGCTACGCCTTAACAATTAAATATTGTGAGTGCATTGTCATGTATTTAGTGTTGTCACATTTGGAGACGAATAAAATTCGTTGTTGACAAAATCCCCCATCCCCCACCCACCAAATTTACATTGAAATACAAAATCCTCACTGTTCCTGACATTTTACTAAATATGTTGCTTAATTTGTGTAATATTACACTTGATTACATTTTACAACAGTTTTACTCCCAAACAATATAAAAGATGGTTTAAATCAATGGAGGGGAGGGAATTTTTCCATCTTGGCAAAATATGGTGGGGTGTGGGGATGGGAATGTGGAGATAGTTTCAAGTTAGTGGTCCCCACTTACTCTGCCTATTCATTCAATAATGTGGTGAAACAAATCTTTTTATATCAGCCTGGCAGCTGCTTAGAGGCTGCAGTCCATGGCATACTAAGCAGATGTGGGGGTAGCGGCCCCCATAATGTCATGATGAAGTGTTTTTACACTCCAAGCCCCAATTTCTCGAAACTTCTTCAGTCAGTTATAACAGGATTAAACTAAGCACTATTTTTGTTTTTATATAATTGCGTAATATTAAGAGTAATTTGCGCAATAATTTTCATTTTCCAAATCAAATTTAAGTATGTATTAAGACTAATTGAAATAAGCCTAAACAGTTTTGAGAAATTGGGGCCAGGGTAACGCTAAACTGGATTTTGTACTTCACTTGTCACATTATATCTCGAAGAGAATGAGACTTGTTCTCTGGTACTTGTTGAACAAGATTCTGGAAACATGTTTTAAGGTTTATGTAGAAGTGTTTTTTTTAACTGCACTCTCACAGATTGACCGTATTGACAACCTTTTTTTATTATTTTCTGTGGAAATGAGCCAATTTTTGTGTATGGCATTTTTTCATATTTACGTTTGAAAATTGATGTTTTATAATTAAAAATGTTATTATTGCTTTTTAAAATGAGTTTTTTGGCAGTTTTCCAAGCAATTTAGATCTGTTCTTAACAGTATTATATGACTGAATTGAAGGCATCGATGCCAAAATCAGCTGATTCTGAGACAAAAAAAAGTCCAAACTGTCAATCTGTGTGAGTGCAGCTTTAAGGATATATTATTTGCGATGCATATTAAGTCATTGGTGCATATTTAAGTATTTTTGTTGTCCATTGCAGTACCTCATTTCATGAAATTCCTGCTTCATATGATTGTATTAATGATTTGTCTTTATTTAATTACCAACCAAATTTGAGTACAATGAAATAATGAAATTGTTGTTAATTTGATTTTTAAGTTTTTGTGATAGAAGTGCTTTATGAATTAATTGTGTTTGTTTCTATTTACATATACTGCAAGCATTCTGTTGTTGATTATTTTAATGAACTTTGTAACTTACTTGTAAAGTAAATTTAAAACCATGGTCTTAATTTGTTTTCATCATCTACGTTGCTTTAGGATACTGGTAACATTCTGAAATCTGCATTATGGCTTGACCTCCCTGTGACGCCATCAAACTTAAACTGTGTTTAAAATGCAATAAATTACATGAGACAGAAGTGACTGCAATACCTGGTCAAATCCAGATATTAGAAGTCTTGAAGAAACACCATGAGATACAAGAGATCCGGGTGCATCCTCTAGCTCTGGCAAGAGACCTATTGGTTATTTAACGTGCTCGGTGTTAAGCACTGATACATGGGATACAACTTTCCTGGGTTGAACCAGTATAGAGTACACCATTTTCCCAGTACTATCCTTTGAATGCTTAGCGCTAAGCAAGGGAGCTACTGGTACCATATTTCCATATTTCGGTTTGACACAGTAAGGGTTTAAACCACCCACCTTTCCCACCTGAAGCAAACGCTTTACCACGGAGATATTGGAGCGATATTATTCTGAAACTGTTTTTATTTACATCTAATTTTCAGTAAAATATCTAACAAGATGCTAGCTCCAAGCTAAATTTGGATTACTTCTAGGTCACCCAAGTCAAGGCTGCAGTACAGTAAAATTGGAAAAAATGCTCTTTAAAAACTCCACCATGAAGAAGAAAAGGAATATTATATGGAATGACCTTGCTGTACGTCCATCCTTACAATGACCTTTTAGTCTGTAACATTTGCTGGAACTAGGTCAAGGTCACAATACAAGGAAGGTCAAGTATCCACTCCAAATCTCCTACACCTGTTGACATCGTTATAATTATCAAGGAAGAATGCAACCATGGCTCCAATACTAGGTCATGGGTTTGAGTCTCTGTTTTATAAAGCTTGTGTTATTTAAGCAACGCAAAGGCCCAAACTCTTTGGTAGCTGGTTGGTTATCAAACATAGCTAAGATATTTGCTCATACACTTGTCAAAGTCTGGAGCTGATTTGACAGAAGTTTCTTGAGTTACAGTGAGGACACTTTTATGAACACAGCCTGCCTGCCCAACACCCAAGTGAATCCACAATACGTCCAGTCTTACAATGGGTGTATAAAAAAAGGGAACTTAACTGAGAAGTTTTCAGGTCAAAGGTCAAACTGTTAACAATTAACTGTACAGACAAGACATTATCTACCGGTACTCACACGGCAAAACTTGCTAACCTATTTGATCTTGAAATGGGTCATAACAACCTTTAAGTTAGTATTCAGTCACCTTTAATTAAAACATGTTCTGACAAACAACAACTTGTATAATATAGTCATACTTTATTTTGGTATAACTTAAATGTAACAAAATGGAATTTTAAAATAATATCAATATAATAAAACATATCTTTAAAAAATGCTGTCTTTCCACAATATTGTCACAACACGCCTGAGCATACAAAAACAACACAATCAACTGAACAATGAAAGTTTTCTTAGGCCACCTTTTTTTTAATATCGAGAACGATTTTGTACGTAAAAATGATGCTTCGGCAGTGGAAAAAAATGATTAAAGTGAGGTAAGATACAAAAATTGTTATTGATGAGTGAATCTTAAATCAAAAACATAAGTAGATCACTGTCTTTGTGAAAAATAATATTCTGATTTTCCGTTGTTTTTGTTTTTTTTCAAATTTGCCCAAAGCACAGTGAGTAAATATAAAATGATTACCAAACAGTTGCCTTAAACCACACATTATTGAAAGACCAAATACAACATTGTTTTTTATGAAGTTCTTTGGTACATGTAAATCTTTTATTCAAGTTTTTTTAACAAATTCAGTAGTTGCATGATGACTGTAAGAGCACTTTGGTATCTTGCACTGAATTTAGTGTTGAAAATACTGTAAGTGATTTTTTTTTTACAAATAACTCTTTATTAACAAAAATATTTTCAAAAAAGTATTAATCATACATATCTAGTATAATTTATCACACTAACAAACTCATTTTTCCAGATATAATTAAAGAGAACATTTAAATCAGTTTTTGTTTCTAGTGTAAAATTTTGAAAATGTCAGATATATGAATTATTACACTCGGTAGACAATCTATCAATAGTAGGCTCATTATTTGATAAATGGAAATGAAATATATACATTAAGTACAGTACCTCAATGTTAAATGAATACTTATATAATACATTCATGTTAATCTAAAAGTTTATAAATTTAAAAGTTTATCAAAATAATTATATAATGGAAATAGGGCTTATGTATATGTGTATTAACGACAACACTATTATTTGCTAAAACAATGTGTTAGTTGATACATGTAGCTAAAGCTAAGGACAAATTTCAATCAAAATCCCATGAAATAAAATGAAATTTAAACAGTATTCCGTGATTCCGATATGTCGCTAGTCGGGAGCCTCCACCAATTATTTTTCCAGTCATCACCACCTTGACCTTATGACCTACTGACCCAAAAACAAATTTTGATCATCGACTGACCCCAACGAATGGATATACCAAGTTTGAAGACTCTGCAACGAGTTATTTAAAAGTAATTTATCATTAACGAAAGTGTGATAACAACAACCTTGGACAAAGACGTCTGTAGATCAGTATAGACTTTGAAATTATATAAGTAAAATTGAACAAATTCAAATCTGTTCTGTTACCATACAGAATAAAGCTCTATATATATGAATACATGATTCGATTCTAGAAAAACTGTCCAAAATTAAGCCCAAATTGAAATAAATCAGTTTGCTGCTGGACATGTATGAAAAAGCAAATAAAATCAATGATTATTTATGCATTGTTGTGTGCACCATCATTTTTATTCTAAGATATGGAATCTTAAAATGGAATAATATCGATTGAGGAAAAATACAACATTATTTTTTTAAAACATTACAGATACAACAAGTGTAAAAATTGAAAACTGCAGTTTCATTTATATTATAATTATTATATTCATATATACTACTATCGTGTGACAATCAAAATACAACTTGAAGGATAAACAAGGGATTAAAAAAAAATAAAAAAAATGTTAAGTGCATATTACAAATAGGAAAACTCCCATCAAGCAGAACTACATATTATAATTTTCAACCATAAGACTTATAACAACATATTTATTAACTTTAAAGAAGGTGAAAATCTTAACTTTTTGGGGGCAACTCTTTTACTCATTAGCTTCAGTCTATTTATAAGGCCATCTGGTAAGTCGATAAAGTGCAGGGACTGTTTTCGTGTACATATTTTATAGACTCAACCTCAGAGTCTCAGTTTCAGACTATGCTGAGAATATTTTAAAATTCATATTCACTAACACTTTAAGACTCAGGCGTAGACTTTTACAACTCAGACTCAGGCTTTTAGACTTAAGATTCAGCTGCGAATTTCATCTCTTTGACACAAGTGGTATTTTTCATTTATAACGTCAGCAGGACTGGTGCTTCCATGTAAAGTTTACACAATGGTCAACAATTGAGGCTAAGAAATGTACATGAATACTGGCCCTTGAATCTAAATGGACACTCTTTAAGATTTCATGTTGGCAACAATTTTTTAAAAAATGTGCTCAAATTACAATATGTAGATCTGAGAATTTTGACATATCAATGTTAAGTTGGTTACTTCAAAAAACTTATGAACTTATTTCTCCATTTTGTCTGCTGGCTTTGCTTATACCGGTAAGTCAAAAGGTTAATAAGACGTGCAACCAATAATTCATTATTTTTTTTAAAATATAAACAGGTCAAAAAAGAGTATGTGCACAAACATTTTAATGACTAAAACTAATAATTACCAATTATCCTTATTACAAACAGTTTATAAATATTCAACATGAAACCAAATTGTTCGATGTCTGGCTAAGAAAACGTCTCTTAAAAAGATCATAAATACATATAAACATGTTCTATATAAAGCAGCAATTACACATGTATGATACATGTTATCACTAACATTTTGTTTTACGGAAGTATAATTGACTTTCGCCAAATCACAACACCAATATAAAACATATTAAAGGGACTACACATCATGATACTGTATTTGCTGATTTTGAGAACATTTTGTGTCTAGTCCCTTTAAGCACAAAACACAAGATATTTGCACTTATCAGCATTTTAACACATAAATACATACAAATGTATGAGCAAAACATTCCTGAGCTGAGCATTAAGTATTTATAAAGATTTTAATGAGAATTTATCACCAACTAAAAAAACAATTTATTTCAATATACATTTAAAATTCTAATTAAACACAGAGGGTATTTTTTTTAGTATTAAACATTAGATGTACCATGTAATTACATTGCAAGTACACCGTATGTTATATTTCATTAAACAGTTAAAATAAAATTTCAGTTTGTGACAGTTCAAAATAAGGGCACTGCATGTGCATGGTTTCCAAAACTCATCTGTTATTCAAGGAGAAAAGATTGACAAATATTTTACCAGAGTTATTGGCCTTTAATGTAATTTATCGATGCCCTCACTTCAAAAAACAGAAATACAGAAGCTATAAAATCATTATTTTTTAAAAGCAAAGTTTTTTGTATTTTTTTGGTAAATTTATCACACATAGTTTGTGAACAAAATTCTGAAGTCACAATTTCTGAAGGTTAGGCATTTCTGTTTCCCTGTAAGACGTCCAATCATTGTTCAACATTTCAATCACATAAATCATTTCCATTTTCTCATTGGACTATTTATTCGCCATTTTGCAATTAGACGAGTCTCCCTTTTATAATTCAGTGATGTAAAAGTTCTGAAACCAGAAAAGCAGCTTCGGCATTTGACGAGAGGCCATAGATAGCCCAATGTCATTTGTAACATGACTGTGTACTAAGTTTCAGGAGAATGGTTTAGAGCCATGACTAAGATTAAAAGTTTCCGTAGAACGACATCAAAGCTATGACAATGCCTCAACTTTTCTTTTATTTCATACAAAATAATGGACTGTTATTCATTGTTCGGACAGCTAAAAAATAATATGACACAGTCAAAAAGTCATGTTTAAAGAACATATCACAGAGGAATAAATAACAATCAAAGTATTGATTAATTTACAAACGAAATGAATTAGTTTCTTTACTTTACTCTAAGTCTGTACATAACAACATTTCCTATTTATAAAGTTTGTGTATTCAATACAATTCAGGAAAAACCATGACATACAGTCTATAAAGAATATAAACTAAACAAAAAAAAATAAGTCATGTTTTTCCACATCAAAATATCCATATACCTCTAAATAAAACCATTCTTGATTAATATTTAACAAACTGAAAATAATCCAGTTGTAAACAGTATTGTCCTAGATAAACATTTCTATAAATGCTCAAATTGTTTGCAAAAATTATTTTGGCAATAGTTTTATGTGGCTATAATGATTGTAAAACCCACAATATGTTTATATGTAAAATTGTAGGTCATTTTTACTTTTTAACATAATACTCGGGTCGCAATTACTTGAAATAAAAATTATCATAACTGTAAAAGGTTTATGAAACAAAATATAGTTTAACATACCAGTAATTATGATTATAATTTGTAACAAAAAACAGCGAACAGGGTATGAAACACATTAATTTCGCCCTGAACACACATCTTTTCGAGCATAACACTTTTCAGCATTTCCAAGACCAAAACATAAGCACAAGTCCTTTACAAGTCTTATCACCCTTTAAAAGGAGAAAATTACACACTTGAAATTGTGTTTAGTGTTGTGTTTAGATCCTGTTATAAGGGACTTAAGATTAATCCGGAAATTGGGGCTAAGATTAACTTAAGTCTTTACTAAGTTAAATGTGCATATTATTAAAATTGTATTCAAAATATAAACAAAACTGAACACCTTTATGTGATATTTGTAAAACTAGACATTTTCTGAACTGACCAATAGAATTAATCAATAATTATAACAGAATTTTAAAAACATAAAAAAGCACACACTGTTTCGACCATTTTGACCTTCGTCAGGATGTGATGCCAAGCACTTATGTAAGAGATTTTGATGGAAAACAGATAAAAAAAGTCTCAATAAAGTCCTCAATTGTGGATGAAGAAAGATCTACACTAGAGTTCTTCCTTGGCCCTTGGGGCCTTTTCATTCTGTTTTCAAATATTCTAGAAATTATCAAAGTTATATTCTCAAAGCTATTTAAGATGACACTGTGATGGACATTAACAAAGTAATCAAACATCTGTCAAACTCAGTCGATTTTAAAGCAAGTTGAATTCTTCTTGAAACAATGAAATTTTTTAATACTCAATGTAATTTATTAAGCTGCCAATTTTCTTTAAAATGTTGCTCAAAGCAGCTTTAACTTTGTACTTGCACGTGCAAATCTAAATAATGTTATTTCCAGTACCACTGCTTGAAAATAAACTTCTGTATGATCGCAATGCTAATTTGGTAAAAAAAAACAGTCAACTTGTAACGCCAACATGGTTTCACAGTCAGTTTTAATTCTTCAAAGAGTTTAAATTGCACTGAGTTGAGACTGTAATCTAAAGCTCCGATTTAATTGGTGGGTTGAAATTTACAAATGCAAATTGTACATGTTTTGATGTTTTGCTTATACAACCCACCTCTTAAGTAGTTGGTTCCACACAATACGTTAATCATGTGCCGAAAAGCTTACAGCGGCATTCACTGCTCTTTTTTTTAGTGTGAAGGTGATTGAGAGGCTATAGATGTCACACTTAATTCAAAACTCACATCAAGCATTAGGCAGAGTTATAGCCATGACTATTCAATGCTTCAAAACCTTGAAATGCTAAGTTCCTTTGCAAACATGAGTATTACATACTGTTTGTCAACACTTACAATTTATAAAAAAAAAGTGCTATGTAATAAATTATAAAGGTTGACTTAATTGTTTCTCCATAATAATAAAAGTCTACTTAATAACTTAAAAATAGAAAAAAAAAACAACCACAATGATTAAAACTTTGTTAAAAAGGCTGATATATACAATAGTACAAAGTTAATATGACTTAACTTAAGGTAAGAAATGCATCACAAATAGAAAAGTTACGAAACAAACTTCAACTATCTCATTTCATCAGTATTTCCTGACTTCTCTGTTCCCTCATCTGGTCCATTGCTAACTTGGTCCACTATAATCTTCGGAGTCACAAAATTACCCTGAGACCCTGGGGCTTGATCCTGTGTCCCTTGTTTCTCCTCGGGCTTGACCTCTGACCCCAGAGGCTGCACCTTTGGCATCTGAGGCTTGCCAACCTTCTCAAAGCCCAGCTGGATGGAAAAGTTCTCCCTAAACACTTTCTGGGATTTTTTCTTGTGTGGGTTGTCTATTTCATCTCTGGGCAAGGATATGCTGGAAATTGGACAGAGGTTGAATTAATCACAAGTCGTGAGCCCAGCACTGATAAAATGCTACCCAGGCTTTCTCAAGTTTTCAATCTTTCAATCTTACATAGCAGTGCATGTTGAAAAGTTTTGGTGCCTAGTTCTTGTGGAAGAATTCAGGCATGTTCGTTAAAAAAGAATATAATTTCGATGACTAGAAATCAGATACCTAAAATTACAATAAATCCTGAAATATAAATGAGGTAATATCTTAATAACAATCTTCCATGGCTCCTTGGTATGTTTTCAATTCTTTTTTTTAAATATACATGATTTGTGCAGCAAACAGTGCTCATAATTGATACTTGTTTTAGTTGTAATAATGTTTTTACACTGCTAACAGCCATGATAACAGCAACACCATGGCTATATTAATACCTTAAAGTTTTTTTGGTAAACAAACAAGCAATTACAAGTGCCAAAGGCTGAATGCAAATGTTTGAACACTTTCAGTCAAAGGGCCATAACTCAAAAGTTTCTACATCCATAGTAGAGGACCTTGCTGCACATGTGCCTATTGTTATTTCTGGCAACATGTGTACCAAGTTTCAAACAAATTTTTGAAAGATCTTTGAGTTATGGCCAAGCATTAAGCTCTTGCACTTTGACAATGATGACACTGGCTATCACAAAACATGATCTAATGATTAATACCAGCAAAGGCAACAAAAGACCAATATTACTTAATGAGAATTATAATATAATTAAATTTGAATTGCTTAGTAAATTTGGAAACGACTAACCAATCATCAACGAAGGCTGTATGGAACCAGAAGTAGAACGCACAGTTGTCATATACAGCAGGTATGTTGGTCTGCAAAAGAGTTGTAAAGAAATACATAAGACTGCATAACTATTGAATGTGTATGTGACATTCACTTAAGGTAACTTTAGCTTTATAAATTTGTAAATTATAGGAGACAGTTTATATATATACATTTACATATATGAATGTTCTGACTATAAACATGTGATCCGTTCCTATGTTAACAGTTGACAGTATTGAACTCCCTATTCTTAAACTGAATCTAAACTACAATAATGCTCCACATTCAATGACAATGCTGTGAAATAAGGGGCATAGAAACAAGCAGCAAAGAGGGAATGTCAATGCTCAACTATTTATTTTTTTTGCTCGAAAGAGACTAAACTTGACAATTAATAGTCAGAGTTATGAATGTTTTATTCATGTACATAATATATATGGCAACAAGTGTACCAAGTTTCATGACAAATACCCTGACTTTTTTTTTAGAAAAACAGACAAGCTGAAAGACTTGATACTCACAGACTTTGAGAGAAAGCGGACTTTTACATCCTCAAAGAGGGTGGGGCAGTCCCGCAGCTCCACCTCTATATAGTCATCAACAGAGTTGTGGGTAAGTCGGCAGTTTTCTCCCATGTAAAACTTGGCCCTATACACACATTTCCTCTTGCACCACAACTCCAACTTCAAATCCTTACCATTTCCAAGGCCTACACCTATGGACATAAACAGTGGACAAATTTGGGTTTGAAAGCAAGTTGAACATTATATGAATCATATAGTATTTTTCCCCAATTTGCCAAAAAACACACGCTATTTTCCCTTATTAAATGGCCCTGCCACCATTTTCATAAAACTCGAGAAAAGAACATACAACTTTTTTTTGGCTAATGACTGCTCAGGGCAGAAGTGCTTTTTTCAGGGTATAATGATGATAAGAACTAGAACAATACGTAAATATATAAGTTCTGAATAAATGATAACTATGGAAAATCAGAACTTTTTTTACCCACATATAAAAAGAGCATAAATCCTAAAATATAAAAAAAAGCTGTTTCCACAGAATTATTTCCAAAAAAACTTTGATACCTTTTATTGCATTTATTCTGACATTCTTTACTTTCAAGTATTTCGCTTTGGGAAGGCTTCCATTCAGCTTGTTCTTGACGACACCGAAGTAACCAACATAACGACTCTGAAAGGGAAGAAACCAGCTTTAAATCACACTCTTATAAAATATTAACCATCAAAAAGAAATTAATAATTTCAATTAGTGTTGGAAATCGGTTCCAGTTTGATGATGGACAATAGGTTTCACTCAAGTAATCGATTACCGATAGTACAATCGTTTTGACAAAACCTCAATGTAGCTTTATTCTTGTTCAATATTATAACTCGTAATCCTTAACTATGATTAAGTTATGTGTATTTTTGAAGTTATTTAGTGTTGTTGTTGCTTTTGGCATACTATTAACAATAACAACTGAACATTTTCGAATGTATAAATGTGCTCAAAGGAGAAAATTGGCAGAAATTAACCAAACACAAATAATGACAGGTAAGAAGAAAAATAACTCGTCAGTTGATGACCATTGTGATCTTGACCTTTGACCTACTGACCCCTTTATAAAAACATTAGGATTCATGTTCTGATTAAGGGATACCTACCGGTGAGGTTTCATTGTCCTTGGTCAAACCATTGTAAAGTTATTGTGCGGATTTCAATTTTGACCTACTGACCATAAAAAAAAACAGAATGGGTCAATTACCTTGGAAAAGGACATAAACACATATCCTAAACGATAACAGAGTTTTCCATTTGCCAAACAACTTTTGATCAGACAATTTAAACATACTCTCATAAATGCACAGAACTCCCAAAGGATGGTACATCCTTATCATCCGTAAATAAAACGAATGATTCACATAATCAGAGTTTGGCTTTCTGTTTGTTTTCACAACTAACCTGACTAGGGGTTTCCACGCCTTGAAATGTTGAGCCATGGTCCAGATCTGTGCGTCTGTCACCAAAATAATCTAAACTGTCCTGTAAATAGATAACAGTATATCGATCAATTATTTTAAGCATACCCATGCCCTGAGATCAGTGGGGACTTATTGTAGGTGTTTGTGGCTATCATTTATGACTTGGTTAGAATAAAACAGGGATACAAAACTAATATGTTTGCTAATGTGAGTGACTGTTAGCCTTTACTGAACACACGGCTGGTAAATTGGTGCTATAATTTGGAGCTGAGAACAGTTGAAATAAGTATTGCAATTTGTATTACTGTTAACAACTCTCTAAAGTCAGAAAAAAGACACCAATTTTACATGATAAGATTGCTTTATGAAGCTAAAGAGAACAATTTTTCAAATTTACTATAGTTATAGTTGAGTTGCAAGACATTGCAGTATCAAGCTAGACTTTGATAACAGGTGGAACCTTCAAATTTAGCTTACTTTTAATAACAGGGGAAACTTCAAATCAAGCTAGACTTTCATAACAGGGGGAAGTTTCAAATCCAGATAGACTTTTATTACAGGGGAAAGATTTAAATCCAGCTATACTTTCATAACAGGGGAAAGTTTCAAATCAAGCTAGACTTTCATAACAGGGGGAAGTTTCAAATCCAGCTAGACTTTCATAACAGGGGGAAGTTTCAAATCAAGCTAGACTTTCATAACAGGGGGAAGTTTCAAATCCAGCTATACTTTCATAACAGGGGAAAGATTCAAATCCAGCTAGACTTTAATAACAGGGGAAAGTTTCAAAACAAATACCTGAGCCTCCTCAAAGTTCCCACACTCGACCAGCCACGTGCAGATCATGGTTCCCGTGCGCCCCTTCCCGCCCTTACAGTGAATGGCCACCACGTTCTCAGGGTCTGCGGACAGCCACTCATGCATACTCTTACAGAACTGGACCATTTCCCTGCACGAAGGAAGGTAAGGTTGTATATTTAACATCATCGATGGGTTACTAGGGTTTTAGCCAGGTTTTAAAAAGAGAAGGGTGCTGCAAAAAAGGGACAGGGCAATAAAGCTGAAAAGGGACAGGGCAATAAAGCTGAAAAGGGACAGGGCAATAAAGCTGAAAAGGGACAGGGCAATAAAGCTGAAAAGAGCATGTATTAGGCTGTGGAGAACTTAAATATTATAAATATTTCAAAAAACATTGAAAAAGGCTTTAATTAAGATTTAGGTTTCAAATGTTGCAGTTTGTATGTATTAATAATCATATGATAAGCTTTTTAGCAAAAGAAAGGAAATATTTGAATAAATTAAACCTTCAATTCTAAGAAAGCAGAAAGGTACATATGCTGGTCTGAATGAGGGCAGAGGGGTGATACCAAAAAAGAGCAGGGTGAAGCACCCTCCTTTGACCTATTAACTAAAACCTTAGGGTACGTACAAATTCAGCTACATCTACATTACCTATTCCTCACTATCAATAAACTACATGAGATAGCCAAGACTTTTATATTGCTGACCATAAGTGTGCATCTCACTGCAAACTACGTGTTGATATATGCATTTACTAGACTATGTACGAGATATACAGAATAGAAAGCTAAATGCTTAATGGTAAAAGTTAATTCTGTCAATTTTCTAAAAGAACCTGGATGATTAAAGTCACAGTTGAACCCTGTTAGCTCGAACTCGCTTGGCTCGAATTCCGCGTTGGCTTGAACTTGACTTAAAGGACCTATTTCTTTATACTGAATGTAAGCATTCCCGCTTGGCTTGAATTTTTCAAGGTATTTTCGCCGGTCAGAGTTCGAGCCAATGAGGTTCGACTTTATGTCTTAAATAATTAAATCATCTTTTTTTAAGCTGCGTTCTCACAGATTCACTACTTTAACAACACATTTATTTTTTGTCTTGGAATGAGACAATTTTCGTGCATAAGTCTGGAAACCAGTGTGTAAAAGAAAAATAGACCACTGCCTATTATATTTATGTTCGATGCTGTATGGCTTAAAGCATTTTAAATGCTTTAAGAAAAATGAAATATTTGGCAGTTTTCTGATTAAATTGACATTTGTTCTATTTGGGTTATCTTATATTTCTTAATTGAAGGCATTGATGCCAAAATGAGCTGATTCTGAAACACTTTTTTTGAAAGGTCAAAACGGTAAATCTGTGAGAGTGCAGCTTTAAACATCTTGATCTAATTGTGTAACTTCAAAAGACAACATGCCAATTAGCTAATGATGAAGTGGTGGTACAAGTTTGGTTTCAATCAATCAAAGCACTTCAGTTTAATGAATAATTTACTGGAAAGCATTGTTCAATTTATCATGAAATCAAGTCCACTTATTATCATAACAACTACGCTAATATTTAACATGGATAGATCATTAAAACAGATATGGGGTGATCAATAAACTGTCAATAATTGATTGATAGTAATGGGACCAAACATCCGTGTCTATTTTAGAAATTCTAAAACAGAGGGTAATTTCCCCACTTACTTAGTGTGTTTTTTTTCAAAGATATCACGGGCCACATCAAACACCTCTTTTGAATCATTGAACATGTTTTAATGGTTACCGATATTTTTACATGCATTTATTCAAATGACAGTTTTTCGTTAAATTCCACAGACAATGCTTAATATGTTTTGCTGTAATGACATGATTCTACTGTCTGCCCTATTTTTACATGCACACCAAACCAATCAATATTCTACAGAAATAGTATATTGATACAAATAAAAGTTGCCTCCCTTAATATTTTGATCAAAATTAATATTTAATTATCTAAGAGTTGTCTCCCTTGCATTTTTCATCTTTTCCAGGGTTCATGTGACCAAATACACAGCCCGGATTCGGATTAACAGCCCCGATTAGTTTGCAGGATTTTCAAGCGCATGCTACACAAAGATGAACAATTTTTGAAAAAGCATAGGGATTATCCCACAATCATGGATCCTAGAATGGAAAATAAAACCATGAGAGAATCTAACAAACAAGAGCACCTTAACCAGGAGTTGATGCTCACCTATTTTTCTCATTTGTTAATGGGACATAACTCAACAGATATTTTAGGCAAAGTTAATGGAGTTTGCTACACTTGTGAGTATTGTCATAGTCAACATGGGTAACAAGTATACCAAGTTTCATGTTTAAGGGGCACAATATACGGTAGCTTCCATTTGATAGAATCGAAAAATTATTTTTTTAATTTCAATGCATTATTTTGTTAAAAGGGCCAAAATTTCTAAAAATAAATTCATTTGTACCCAAATCATATGCAATCTTTTCGTTTGGATCATGAAAATCAAATGAGTAAAAATAAAAAAAATATATTTTGCATCTACCAAGTGTAACCTATATTGTGCACCTTTAACATCTTTGACAGTTATTAAGTGTCACATGAGCCAATATTAAAGACAATGACTTTGATGACACCTAGGCTTTGACAATACCTCAACATATTTTCTTCAAGAAACAGACAAAATAAAGATAAATACCAATATTATACCATAACTTACCTCAATGTGGGGACATTATGGTCATCTATCATCACTCGTTCCACACTGTCAGCAAAGAAGCTTATGTCATATTCACGCTCACCTGTGAAAAACATGGATAAGGGTAATCTACCATAGATGTATTGTCACAGATGGTCATCGCAACAGTTCTAGTCTAAATAAAGGTGACAAGGAAAAAAAACGTCATCGCAACAGTTCTAGTCTAAATAAAGGTGACAAGAAAAAAAACTTAGGCTAGTTAATGAAGAAACACATATAAATAGTTAAATACCATTAAATTTCCAGTCTAAAACCAATTTTACAGGTTATAAGTAGATATTCACTGCTATTTAGTAGTGATGGATAATCGGCCAGATTTTCATTATCTATTAATCAGACTAATTTAATCAGATTAATCAATAATTATCACAAAATTAAAAAGAACTCTTTTGTGTCAAATCCCATCTAGTAAGTAGGTACTGGTAAATAAAACCACACTTTTTGCATGGCTTAAGAATCAAATCAAATAAAGGATTAAAATATTTATGTTGTTTCAACAAACAACAAGCACATTTATGTCAAATTGTCAACAAAACAATTAAAAACAAAAATTATTTGATTTATTCAAAAATGGCAAAACATAGACGCCCACAATCAACTTCCAGACAATGGCATGCGATTAATCGACTAGCCCCAGTAATCTTCCTACCACAACTATTAAGAATAAAAACATAACATTTAAAAAACATATTATGGTAATAATTATTACATTACGGTCAGGAATAATCACAGCCTAATATAATAACACTGTTTCTTAAAAGGTTCCAAAATCTTATCCTGTTTTCTTGAAGTCAATAAACTATTATAAGCTGAATGAATTTGATTGGTTAAGTTCTTTATATTTTTATGCATTTTTTATATGATTCAATGAATCCCATACTCACTGCAAAGATTATACAGTTTATAATGGCCTTTGTGCTTCGTTTCAAAAAACCTTGACACCTCCTGAAATCAATAAATGAACATAATAAATGACAATTTTGGAGAAAAAAAAAAAAGCTTATAAAGTCACAACAAAATCACAGTAAAAATGAATTAGGTGAGGGTTTCTTTGTTACACAGACATGTCAACGCAATTCTTTGCTATTTAGGAAAGAGAAATTCTACCTTGAACAAATATTGTCGTTCATTTGTGCTCTAGAATATTGTATATCTGGGTCCGCTTGCAATATTTTTCATCCACGATTTAGTTAATTTCATTAACTTTTAAGACATATTTTTTTATGTAGAATTGGATTTTTTTTTCAACCAAATCAAATTTCCTTATGAAGATTGTTTTCTGTTGATGTGAAGATATTAAAACTTATCTATTTAAAAAATGATCAAATCACAAACGAAACTGACTTAAAATGAATCAGTGGTGTGGTTTTTTTTTACCAAATACATGTACACTTCCACCACACCAATTTTTAAGTCAACCAGAATGTCTAGGAGGAGGAAAATGTTTATAATTTTATAATTGAACACACAAATATGTACAAGTTATGTGAAAATGAAGTACACACCCTAATATTATTTCTGTACATGGACTGGACCCCAGATGAAGGAAATGACATCGCTATCATTCTTTCTGGAATATACAGAAAATCAGGTTTTGATTAGACCATTGGCATAAACAACATACACTATTATTATACATATGAATTCTTATTGACGAGTGTACGACTCAATACCCTAAATTAACAATTTTCATTAGCATAATACTCAAATGTCAGAAAAAGATTGGTAATCTAAATAAGCTGCACTCTCACGGATTAAACGTTTTGACAACTTTTTTATTTTTTGTCTTGGAACAAGCCAATTTTTGTGACAATCGATTGAAATCAGTTATATAAGACTGCTGACAAAAAATAAGATTGCAGAATATTATATTTAAGTTAAAAAATTTATCTTTTATGCATGATAACTCTAAGTTGCATGTTAGTAACGGTTTAAGCTATAAACCGTAAGTAACCGTTTAAGCTATAAAACATTAATTTTCGAATGGAAATATAAAAATCTACAATCTGATTTTTTGTCAACAATCTTACATCATTGGGTTACTGATATTTACCCAAACTTGCTCTTTCAAACAGAAAAAAAATAAAAAAAGTTGTAAAAATGGTAAATCTGTGAGAGTGCAGCTTTAAGCAATATTTCCAGCCAAACTATGTTTCAATATGTCTCACTACAACCAAGACTGAAGGATTAAAAATACTGATCGTACAGTATACTATAGTATATTTACATCAGAAAGTATTTGATAAGATGGTTTCTCTGTTCGTACATGTACTACAGATATTTGACATGAACAGCTTAAACTGGCAATCTATCAGTTCAGAAGCAAGCTGTTGGCTTCAGCTGGCAATTTATCAGTTATCACTTGCTGGCTTAAACTGGCAATCTATCTGTTCAGTTGCCACCTATTGGCTTAAACTGGCAATTTTATATCAGTTCAGTTACCACCTGTTGTCTTAAACTGGCAATTTGTCAGTTCTGTTGCCACCTGAAGGGATTAATTAATCATATTCTTGGGGATAATAACTGCATGTTATCTACGCTAAAATTTGGAAGTCATTTTTGTTCTGGAAAACTTCAGTTTCCCAAACATCACTCAACCTCATTATTGGGTAACATCATATCGATGAGCGAGATTAGGAAAATTAAAAAGGTTATATGTATATTTCATTATCCCATTTTACGAAGTGTAACTTAAAAATATTACTCCTGTAACTTTAATAAGAACATTACCTGTAATATAACATAGGTCAAGGTCAAATCCATCCTTGACGTATCTTCGCTTGTTTTGTGAGATGATCCTGCGTGATGCTACTGCCAGGTGTTTTCGTTGCTGATAAATGAGGTAGATTCCTCGCACAATTCGTAATATTCTAAGCCCACGACCTACTACACCAAGTCTGGGAAGTTGAAAATGAAATAAGATTGGCTTATTTATAACTGAACTGAAATGTATAGCTGAACATAAGTTTAAAAAAAATTATGTGTTTAAATATAAAAATTCTTTGATATAAAGTACCGAAAAGATCATTTACTTAGTACTTACTTAAAATGGCATGAAAAAAACATCTATAAATAAATCGGACAAAATAAAGAATTATCAGCGAATACATAAATTACTTCATCAAATTTAGGTTAATTAATACAGTTATATGAGGCATGAGTATAGCATCCTCAGTACCCACATTATATAATTCTGAATACTCTTCTAGGTGCGAATATCTATGGAAAATAGTCTAGCAAAACTACGTAATGTGTTGAATATTCATATTCAATTTTTAATTCATGGCTATTTCCTTTTTGCGAGGGGTGTGTCTCAAGCATCCAATCAAATGTCTGGAAATACCTTATTAATATTTCAGCAGTACAAGGTTTCTACAGTCCATTTGCTGAGGGTATTCAAAGGAGAAATACGTTCAGAGTGGGTACTGAGGATGCTTATACAGCTGCTAATCAAGAAGCTGGCGTTCATGCCGAGGGTGAAATCAAACTGATAAAAGCATAACCATGACCAGGAAGCATGTCTTCAGTGTCTAATACACAAATGTGACAAGCGGATCAGTTGTACTTAAATGTAGTAAAACATGATGATATATTGTTCGGGGTTCCAGGGTACCTAGGATACTGTCAATAATGCTGGCTTGAAAATAAAACTTAATAAAGCTTTTAAGGAGTCTTTCATTTGTGTTGAATGTATGCATTTATATACTGAAAGACAGTGATTTAGCATATTAAGGTGTCAAGTGTTAAACACCTGGAGCCAAAGTAAGGCATGGAAATATTTTAAAGCAATATCAGGTGAACACCTGATGTCAACTGTACATTCATAGTCTTAACAAGAAGTGCCCAAATACTTGATGTACTAACTGAACAATATTTGTTAACTGGTGTTACAGTTTAATTCGATTTGTCTAGCCACTCTGTGTCCCTGTCTTTAATTCAAGCCAGCGTGATTCACAGTACCCTAGGTCTGTATACCGTATATGTCCTAGTATAAGACATGAGTGCTTTACATTAATTAAATAACGTGTTAAATAAGTTGGTTACAATTTCCATGTTTTCTAGTTAGTGTACTACGGTTTTGGGCAGTATTAATGACATCAGCAGAACTGGTTCACTGTTAAGATATGGTGACTGATACCATGATTTACAGAGAAAATTATTTCATTTCGTGAAGTTTTGTATCAGGGTATGCATTGTTAAGACCCAAATTAGATGGGGTTCCAAGAAAAAGACCCCCAAACATCTGATACGTCTACAGACATTTCCGCAGATTCGTATAGCCGGATTTTGCTTCAAAACAACTACAAATACGATCTGGTTACCCATAATAAAAATCACAATTTCATTGTTTAATGTTTTTTATTGGGATTTGAACTTTTTTGGTAAAATTTTGCATTACTGAGTATCTTCGTAAAGGAACTTTTATGGTGTGCACATCTACGAGGACATATACAGTACTTCTACATGTACATGGTACTGAAGCATGGGTATTGGATGTTGTGAGAGAGATGGTGTATTACCTGGGATAGCCCGAGCCACTAAAGACAATATCGAGGACAAAGGTGACGATGACAATCACCATGTCGGCTATGTCTAACCACTGATGGAAGAACAGTTCGCTGAAAACACACACATGCAGTGTAGGAAAGACATTACAATCAATGTCCAACAGTGGGTAACCTGGCTTCTTTTCAATTTAAGAAGCTACCTACTTAGAGGGAAACAATATAGTTTCACACTTGATAGATGCACAAAAGAAAAGTATGAATTTTAATGGATTATTATCAGTGTGAATATATCCACGTGATAAATTATGTCATATATGCTATGTCCGAAGGCAACATTTTGCTTAAAATGAAGACTTAAATCAAAATAATTTTTCTTTTACTACAGCATTTTAAATGAAACAAAAGGCAGTCTATGCCGCTTAATGAGCCCTGTCGTCGTTTCATTACCGAGGTTCATCAAACACATTGACAAACCTGTTTCAAAGATAATTTTTTGACCGTGCTACATGAGACGGCCTTATTGCGAAAAGGTTTGTCGAAGTGTTTTAAGAAACTAAACTCCCAATCATAATCTGGTAAAAGACCGAAGGTGGGGCTCCGTAAGCGGCGTAGACTGCTCTCTGTTTCTTTTAAAATGGTATAGAAATAGTGAAGTTATCTTTGTTTAAAGTCTTCATTTGAAGCAAAATCGTGTCTTCCGATGTAGCATTTATGATGCATTTTATCACGTGGTATACACACACTGATTATGTTTTCATTTAACTTTAATGATATAACAAAAAAA